>NW_026292750.1:1395246-2092869 GCF_023091745.1 Budorcas taxicolor | reverse complement strand
CTCGAGAGAGGGCCTCCTCTTGAGATGCGACGGGAAGGCCGGGAACTCTTTCCCGACGAAGCAGGGAAAGGATCCCTCATCTCGAGCTACGAGGCGGAAACGGGGCTCCTCTGGATATGGGCGGGACCCTCGTGATTCCTCTCGAGTGGAGACGGGTATGTCGGGGAACTTCTTGATTTGCACCAAGGGTGTGAAGGAGCCTTTCGAAGTTCCAGAGGTGAGGTGTGATCAGCCTCGAGACGCCTCAGCGGAAATGGGCCTCATCTCGCCTGGAGGGGAGAACCTCCTGGATTTTCTCGAGGTGCGGCAGGTCTTCTCGAGTTACGACGGGGACCTCAGGGACCCGCTCTGGTGGCCTCAGGAAAGGCCAGTCCCCATGCGAGTTGCTAGGGGACCTCTCGGGATTCCTCTCCCGTCCATGCCGGGGCCTCAGTCCTTGTGTGGAGTCGGGGCCGGAACCTGAGGATTCCTCTCCAGTGTTGCCATGGATCTTGGGGTGCTTCTGAGTCTCTCCAGGGGAGTCAGGCCTCGTCTCGAGTAGGGGCATGCACGTGCGCTTTCCTCCCGAGCTGCAGCAGTAGTGTCACGCTTCCTGTCACGTGGATCAAGGGATCTGTGGCTTTCCCTCGAGGCTGTCCCTCGAGGCTTTCCCACGAGGCTTTCCCACAGGGCTGTGCCACGTGCCACCTTGGTGTGAGTCGATCCTCGGCGTGAAAGACGAGCCGGTGAAGGGAAAAGAGGTTCCTCTGGAATGGACTGAGACATCTGGGGGACTCTTGGAATGGTGGCACGACCCTGGAGTTCCTCTCGCCGTTCCTGTTGAGAGGGCCTCCTCTTGAGATGCGACGGGAACGCCGGGAACTCTTTCCCGACGAAGCAGGGAAAGGATCCCTCATCTCGAGCTATGAGGCGGAAACGGGGCTCCTCTGGATGTGGGCGGGACCCTCGTGATTCCTCTCGAGTGGAGACGGGTATGTCGGGGAACTTCTTGATTTGCACCAAGGGTGTGAAGGAGCCTTTCGAAGTTCCAGAGGTGAGGTGTGATCAGCCTCGAGACGCCTCAGCGGAAATGGGCCTCATCTCGCCTGGAGGGGAGAACCTCCTGGATTTTCTCGAGTTGCGGCAGGTCTTCTCGAGTTACGACGGGGACCTCAGGGACCCGCTCTGGTGGCCTCAGGAAAGGCCAGTCCCCATGCGAGTTGCTAGGGGACCTCTCGGGATTCCTCTCCCGTCCATGCCGGGGCCTCAGTCCTTGTGTGGAGTCGGGGCCGGAACCTGAGGATTCCTCTCCAGTGTTGCCATGGATCTTGGGGTGCTTCTGAGTCTCCCCAGGGGAGTCAGGCCTCGTCTCGAGTGGGGGCATGCACGTGCGCTTTCCTCCCGAGCTGCAGCAGTAGTGTCACGCTTCCTGTCACGTGGATCAAGGGATCTGTGGCTTTCCCTCGAGGCTGTCCCTCGAGGCTTTCCCACGAGGCTTTCCCACAGGGCTGTGCCACGTGCCACCTTGGTGTGAGTCGATCCTCGGCGTGAAAGACGAGCCGGTGAAGGGAAAAGAGGTTCCTCTGGAATGGACTGAGACATCTGGGGGACTCTTGGAATGGTGGCACGACCCTGGAGTTCCTCTCGCCGTTCCTGTAGAGAGGGCCTCCTCTTGAGATGCGACGGGAAGGCCGGGAACTCTTTCCCGACGAAGCAGGGAAAGGATCCCTCATCTCGAGCTACGAGGCGGAAACGGGGCTCCTCTGGATATGGGCGGGACCCTCGTGATTCCTCTCGAGTGGAGACGGGTATGTCGGGGAACTTCTTGATTTGCACCAAGGGTGTGAAGGAGCCTTTCGAAGTTCCAGAGGTGAGGTGTGATCAGCCTCGAGACGCCTCAGCGGAAATGGGCCTCATCTCGCCTGGAGGGGAGAACCTCCTGGATTTTTCTCGAGGTGCGGCAGGTCTTCTCGAGTTACGACGGGGACCTCAGGGACCCGCTCTGGTGGCCTCAGGAAAGGCCAGTCCCCATGCGAGTTGCTAGGGGACCTCTCGGGATTCCTCTCCCGTCCATGCCGGGGCCTCAGTCCTTGTGTGGAGTCGGGGCCGGAACCTGAGGATTCCTCTCCAGTGTTGCCATGGATCTTGGGGTGCTTCTGAGTCTCTCCAGGGGAGTCAGGCCTCGTCTCGAGTAGGGGCATGCACGTGCGCTTTCCTCCCGAGCTGCAGCAGTAGTGTCACGCTTCCTGTCACGTGGATCAAGGGATCTGTGGCTTTCCCTCGAGGCTGTCCCTCGAGGCTTTCCCACGAGGCTTTCCCACAGGGCTGTGCCACGTGCCACCTTGGTGTGAGTCGATCCTCGGCGTGAAAGACGAGCCGGTGAAGGGAAAAGAGGTTCCTCTGGAATGGACTGAGACATCTGGGGGACTCTTGGAATGGTGGCACGACCCTGGAGTTCCTCTCGCCGTTCCTGTTGAGAGGGCCTCCTCTTGAGATGCGACGGGAACGCCGGGAACTCTTTCCCGACGAAGCAGGGAAAGGATCCCTCATCTCGAGCTATGAGGCGGAAACGGGGCTCCTCTGGATGTGGGCGGGACCCTCGTGATTCCTCTCGAGTGGAGACGGGTATGTCGGGGAACTTCTTGATTTGCACCAAGGGTGTGAAGGACCCTTTCGAAGTTCCAGAGGTGAGGTGTGATCAGCCTCGAGACGCCTCAGTGGAAATGGGCCTCATCTCGCCTGGAGGGGAGAACCTCCTGGATTTTCTCGAGTTGCGGCAGGTCTTCTCGAGTTACGACGGGGACCTCAGGGACCCGCTCTGGTGGCCTCAGGAAAGGCCAGTCCCCATGCGAGTTGCTAGGGGACCTCTCGGGATTCCTCTCCCGTCCATGCCGGGGCCTCAGTCCTTGTGTGGAGTCGGGGCCGGAACCTGAGGATTCCTCTCCAGTGTTGCCATGGATCTTGGGGTGCTTCTGAGTCTCCCCAGGGGAGTCAGGCCTCGTCTCGAGTGGGGGCATGCACGTGCGCTTTCCTCCCGAGCTGCAGCAGTAGTGTCACGCTTCCTGTCACGTGGATCAAGGGATCTGTGGCTTTCCCTCGAGGCTGTCCCTCGAGGCTTTCCCACGAGGCTTTCCCACAGGGCTGTGTCACGTGCCACCTTGGTGTGAGTCGATCCTCGGCGTGAAAGACGAGCCGGTGAAGGGAAAAGAGGTTCCTCTGGAATGGACTGAGACATCTGGGGGACTCTTGGAATGGTGGCACGACCCTGGAGTTCCTCTCGCCGTTCCTGTTGAGAGGGCCTCCTCTTGAGATGCGACGGGAACGCCGGGAACTCTTTCCCGACGAAGCAGGGAAAGGATCCCTCATCTCGAGCTATGAGGCGGAAACGGGGCTCCTCTGGATGTGGGCGGGACCCTCGTGATTCCTCTCGAGTGGAGACGGGTATGTCGGGGAACTTCTTGATTTGCACCAAGGGTGTGAAGGAGCCTTTCGAAGTTCCAGAGGTGAGGTGTGATCAGCCTCGAGACGCCTCAGCGGAAATGGGCCTCATCTCGCCTGGAGGGGAGAACCTCCTGGATTTTCTCGAGTTGCGGCAGGTCTTCTCGAGTTACGACGGGGACCTCAGGGACCCGCTCTGGTGGCCTCAGGAAAGGCCAGTCCCCATGCGAGTTGCTAGGGGACCTCTCGGGATTCCTCTCCCGTCCATGCCGGGGCCTCAGTCCTTGTGTGGAGTCGGGCCCGGAACCTGAGGATTCCTCTCCAGTGTTGCCATGGATCTTGGGGTGCTTCTGAGTCTCTCCAGGGGAGTCAGGCCTCGTCTCGAGTAGGGGCATGCACGTGCGCTTTCCTCCCGAGCTGCAGCAGTAGTGTCACGCTTCCTGTCACGTGGATCAAGGGATCTGTGGCTTTCCCTCGAGGCTGTCCCTCGAGGCTTTCCCACGAGGCTTTCCCACAGGGCTGTGCCACGTGCCACCTTGGTGTGAGTCGATCCTCGGCGTGAAAGACGAGCCGGTGAAGGGAAAAGAGGTTCCTCTGGAATGGACTGAGACATCTGGGGGACTCTTGGAATGGTGGCACGACCCTGGAGTTCCTCTCGCCGTTCCTGTTGAGAGGGCCTCCTCTTGAGATGCGACGGGAAGGCCGGGAACTCTTTCCCGACGAAGCAGGGAAAGGATCCCTCATCTCGAGCTATGAGGCGGAAACGGGGCTCCTCTGGATGTGGGCGGGACCCTCGTGATTCCTCTCGAGTGGAGACGGGTATGTCGGGGAACTTCTTGATTTGCACCAAGGGTGTGAAGGACCCTTTCGAAGTTCCAGAGGTGAGGTGTGATCAGCCTCGAGACGCCTCAGTGGAAATGGGCCTCATCTCGCCTGGAGGGGAGAACCTCCTGGATTTTCTCGAGTTGCGGCAGGTCTTCTCGAGTTAGGACGGGGACCTCAGGGACCCGCTCTGGTGGCCTCAGGAAAGGCCAGTCCCCATGCGAGTTGCTAGGGGACCTCTCGGGATTCCTCTCCCGTCCATGCCGGGGCCTCAGTCCTTGTGTGGAGTCGGGGCCGGAACCTGAGGATTCCTCTCCAGTGTTGCCATGGATCTTGGGGTGCTTCTGAGTCTCCCCAGGGGAGTCAGGCCTCGTCTCGAGTGGGGGCATGCACGTGCGCTTTCCTCCCGAGCTGCAGCAGTAGTGTCACGCTTCCTGTCACGTGGATCAAGGGATCTGTGGCTTTCCCTCGAGGCTGTCCCTCGAGGCTTTCCCACGAGGCTTTCCCACAGGGCTGTGCCACGTGCCACCTTGGTGTGAGTCGATCCTCGGCGTGAAAGACGAGCCGGTGAAGGGAAAAGAGGTTCCTCTGGAATGGACTGAGACATCTGGGGGACTCTTGGAATGGTGGCACGACCCTGGAGTTCCTCTCGCCGTTCCTGTAGAGAGGGCCTCCTCTTGAGATGCGACGGGAAGGCCGGGAACTCTTTCCCGACGAAGCAGGGAAAGGATCCCTCATCTCGAGCTACGAGGCGGAAACGGGGCTCCTCTGGATATGGGCGGGACCCTCGTGATTCCTCTCGAGTGGAGACGGGTATGTCGGGGAACTTCTTGATTTGCACCAAGGGTGTGAAGGAGCCTTTCGAAGTTCCAGAGGTGAGGTGTGATCAGCCTCGAGACGCCTCAGCGGAAATGGGCCTCATCTCGCCTGGAGGGGAGAACCTCCTGGATTTTCTCGAGGTGCGGCAGGTCTTCTCGAGTTACGACGGGGACCTCAGGGACCCGCTCTGGTGGCCTCAGGAAAGGCCAGTCCCCATGCGAGTTGCTAGGGGACCTCTCGGGATTCCTCTCCCGTCCATGCCGGGGCCTCAGTCCTTGTGTGGAGTCGGGGCCGGAACCTGAGGATTCCTCTCCAGTGTTGCCATGGATCTTGGGGTGCTTCTGAGTCTCTCCAGGGGAGTCAGGCCTCGTCTCGAGTAGGGGCATGCACGTGCGCTTTCCTCCCGAGCTGCAGCAGTAGTGTCACGCTTCCTGTCACGTGGATCAAGGGATCTGTGGCTTTCCCTCGAGGCTGTCCCTCGAGGCTTTCCCACGAGGCTTTCCCACAGGGCTGTGCCACGTGCCACCTTGGTGTGAGTCGATCCTCGGCGTGAAAGACGAGCCGGTGAAGGGAAAAGAGGTTCCTCTGGAATGGACTGAGACATCTGGGGGACTCTTGGAATGGTGGCACGACCCTGGAGTTCCTCTCGCCGTTCCTGTTGAGAGGGCCTCCTCTTGAGATGCGACGGGAACGCCGGGAACTCTTTCCCGACGAAGCAGGGAAAGGATCCCTCATCTCGAGCTATGAGGCGGAAACGGGGCTCCTCTGGATGTGGGCGGGACCCTCGTGATTCCTCTCGAGTGGAGACGGGTATGTCGGGGAACTTCTTGATTTGCACCAAGGGTGTGAAGGACCCTTTCGAAGTTCCAGAGGTGAGGTGTGATCAGCCTCGAGACGCCTCAGTGGAAATGGGCCTCATCTCGCCTGGAGGGGAGAACCTCCTGGATTTTCTCGAGTTGCGGCAGGTCTTCTCGAGTTACGACGGGGACCTCAGGGACCCGCTCTGGTGGCCTCAGGAAAGGCCAGTCCCCATGCGAGTTGCTAGGGGACCTCTCGGGATTCCTCTCCCGTCCATGCCGGGGCCTCAGTCCTTGTGTGGAGTCGGGGCCGGAACCTGAGGATTCCTCTCCAGTGTTGCCATGGATCTTGGGGTGCTTCTGAGTCTCCCCAGGGGAGTCAGGCCTCGTCTCGAGTGGGGGCATGCACGTGCGCTTTCCTCCCGAGCTGCAGCAGTAGTGTCACGCTTCCTGTCACGTGGATCAAGGGATCTGTGGCTTTCCCTCGAGGCTGTCCCTCGAGGCTTTCCCACGAGGCTTTCCCACAGGGCTGTGTCACGTGCCACCTTGGTGTGAGTCGATCCTCGGCGTGAAAGACGAGCCGGTGAAGGGAAAAGAGGTTCCTCTGGAATGGACTGAGACATCTGGGGGACTCTTGGAATGGTGGCACGACCCTGGAGTTCCTCTCGCCGTTCCTGTTGAGAGGGCCTCCTCTTGAGATGCGACGGGAACGCCGGGAACTCTTTCCCGACGAAGCAGGGAAAGGATCCCTCATCTCGAGCTATGAGGCGGAAACGGGGCTCCTCTGGATGTGGGCGGGACCCTCGTGATTCCTCTCGAGTGGAGACGGGTATGTCGGGGAACTTCTTGATTTGCACCAAGGGTGTGAAGGAGCCTTTCGAAGTTCCAGAGGTGAGGTGTGATCAGCCTCGAGACGCCTCAGCGGAAATGGGCCTCATCTCGCCTGGAGGGGAGAACCTCCTGGATTTTCTCGAGTTGCGGCAGGTCTTCTCGAGTTACGACGGGGACCTCAGGGACCCGCTCTGGTGGCCTCAGGAAAGGCCAGTCCCCATGCGAGTTGCTAGGGGACCTCTCGGGATTCCTCTCCCGTCCATGCCGGGGCCTCAGTCCTTGTGTGGAGTCGGGGCCGGAACCTGAGGATTCCTCTCCAGTGTTGCCATGGATCTTGGGGTGCTTCTGAGTCTCCCCAGGGGAGTCAGGCCTCGTCTCGAGTGGGGGCATGCACGTGCGCTTTCCTCCCGAGCTGCAGCAGTAGTGTCACGCTTCCTGTCACGTGGATCAAGGGATCTGTGGCTTTCCCTCGAGGCTGTCCCTCGAGGCTTTCCCACGAGGCTTTCCCACAGGGCTGTGCCACGTGCCACCTTGGTGTGAGTCGATCCTCGGCGTGAAAGACGAGCCGGTGAAGGGAAAAGAGGTTCCTCTGGAATGGACTGAGACATCTGGGGGACTCTTGGAATGGTGGCACGACCCTGGAGTTCCTCTCGCCGTTCCTGTTGAGAGGGCCTCCTCTTGAGATGCGACGGGAACGCCGGGAACTCTTTCCCGACGAAGCAGGGAAAGGATCCCTCATCTCGAGCTATGAGGCGGAAACGGGGCTCCTCTGGATGTGGGCGGGACCCTCGTGATTCCTCTCGAGTGGAGACGGGTATGTCGGGGAACTTCTTGATTTGCACCAAGGGTGTGAAGGAGCCTTTCGAAGTTCCAGAGGTGAGGTGTGATCAGCCTCGAGACGCCTCAGCGGAAATGGGCCTCATCTCGCCTGGAGGGGAGAACCTCCTGGATTTTCTCGAGTTGCGGCAGGTCTTCTCGAGTTACGACGGGGACCTCAGGGACCCGCTCTGGTGGCCTCAGGAAAGGCCAGTCCCCATGCGAGTTGCTAGGGGACCTCTCGGGATTCCTCTCCCGTCCATGCCGGGGCCTCAGTCCTTGTGTGGAGTCGGGGCCGGAACCTGAGGATTCCTCTCCAGTGTTGCCATGGATCTTGGGGTGCTTCTGAGTCTCCCCAGGGGAGTCAGGCCTCGTCTCGAGTGGGGGCATGCACGTGCGCTTTCCTCCCGAGCTGCAGCAGTAGTGTCACGCTTCCTGTCACGTGGATCAAGGGATCTGTGGCTTTCCCTCGAGGCTGTCCCTCGAGGCTTTCCCACGAGGCTTTCCCACAGGGCTGTGCCACGTGCCACCTTGGTGTGAGTCGATCCTCGGCGTGAAAGACGAGCCGGTGAAGGGAAAAGAGGTTCCTCTGGAATGGACTGAGACATCTGGGGGACTCTTGGAATGGTGGCACGACCCTGGAGTTCCTCTCGCCGTTCCTGTTGAGAGGGCCTCCTCTTGAGATGCGACGGGAACGCCGGGAACTCTTTCCCGACGAAGCAGGGAAAGGATCCCTCATCTCGAGCTATGAGGCGGAAACGGGGCTCCTCTGGATGTGGGCGGGACCCTCGTGATTCCTCTCGAGTGGAGACGGGTATGTCGGGGAACTTCTTGATTTGCACCAAGGGTGTGAAGGAGCCTTTCGAAGTTCCAGAGGTGAGGTGTGATCAGCCTCGAGACGCCTCAGCGGAAATGGGCCTCATCTCGCCTGGAGGGGAGAACCTCCTGGATTTTCTCGAGTTGCGGCAGGTCTTCTCGAGTTACGACGGGGACCTCAGGGACCCGCTCTGGTGGCCTCAGGAAAGGCCAGTCCCCATGCGAGTTGCTAGGGGACCTCTCGGGATTCCTCTCCCGTCCATGCCGGGGCCTCAGTCCTTGTGTGGAGTCGGGGCCGGAACCTGAGGATTCCTCTCCAGTGTTGCCATGGATCTTGGGGTGCTTCTGAGTCTCCCCAGGGGAGTCAGGCCTCGTCTCGAGTGGGGGCATGCACGTGCGCTTTCCTCCCGAGCTGCAGCAGTAGTGTCACGCTTCCTGTCACGTGGATCAAGGGATCTGTGGCTTTCCCTCGAGGCTGTCCCTCGAGGCTTTCCCACGAGGCTTTCCCACAGGGCTGTGCCACGTGCCACCTTGGTGTGAGTCAATCCTCGGCGTGAAAGACGAGCCGGTGAAGGGAAAAGAGGTTCCTCTGGAATGGACTGAGACATCTGGGGGACTCTTGGAATGGTGGCACGACCCTGGAGTTCCTCTCGCCGTTCCTGTTGAGAGGGCCTCCTCTTGAGATGCGACGGGAACGCCGGGAACTCTTTCCCGACGAAGCAGGGAAAGGATCCCTCATCTCGAGCTATGAGGCGGAAACGGGGCTCCTCTGGATGTGGGCGGGACCCTCGTGATTCCTCTCGAGTGGAGACGGGTATGTCGGGGAACTTCTTGATTTGCACCAAGGGTGTGAAGGAGCCTTTCGAAGTTCCAGAGGTGAGGTGTGATCAGCCTCGAGACGCCTCAGCGGAAATGGGCCTCATCTCGCCTGGAGGGGAGAACCTCCTGGATTTTCTCGAGTTGCGGCAGGTCTTCTCGAGTTACGACGGGGACCTCAGGGACCCGCTCTGGTGGCCTCAGGAAAGGCCAGTCCCCATGCGAGTTGCTAGGGGACCTCTCGGGATTCCTCTCCCGTCCATGCCGGGGCCTCAGTCCTTGTGTGGAGTCGGGGCCGGAACCTGAGGATTCCTCTCCAGTGTTGCCATGGATCTTGGGGTGCTTCTGAGTCTCTCCAGGGGAGTCAGGCCTCGTCTCGAGTAGGGGCATGCACGTGCGCTTTCCTCCCGAGCTGCAGCAGTAGTGTCACGCTTCCTGTCACGTGGATCAAGGGATCTGTGGCTTTCCCTCGAGGCTGTCCCTCGAGGCTTTCCCACGAGGCTTTCCCACAGGGCTGTGCCACGTGCCACCTTGGTGTGAGTCGATCCTCGGCGTGAAAGACGAGCCGGTGAAGGGAAAAGAGGTTCCTCTGGAATGGACTGAGACATCTGGGGGACTCTTGGAATGGTGGCACGACCCTGGAGTTCCTCTCGCCGTTCCTGTTGAGAGGGCCTCCTCTTGAGATGCGACGGGAACGCCGGGAACTCTTTCCCGACGAAGCAGGGAAAGGATCCCTCATCTCGAGCTATGAGGCGGAAACGGGGCTCCTCTGGATGTGGGCGGGACCCTCGTGATTCCTCTCGAGTGGAGACGGCTAGGTCGGGGAACTTCTTGATTTGCACCAAGGGTGTGAAGGACCCTTTCGAAGTTCCAGAGGTGAGGTGTGATCAGCCTCGAGACGCCTCAGTGGAAATGGGCCTCATCTCGCCTGGAGGGGAGAACCTCCTGGATTTTCTCGAGTTGCGGCAGGTCTTCTCGTGTTACGACGGGGACCTCAGGGACCCGCTCTGGTGGCCTCAGGAAAGGCCAGTCCCCATGCGAGTTGCTAGGGGACCTCTCGGGATTCCTCTCCCGTCCATGCCGGGGCCTCAGTCCTTGTGTGGAGTCGGGGCCGGAACCTGAGGATTCCTCTCCAGTGTTGCCATGGATCTTGGGGTGCTTCTGAGTCTCCCCAGGGGAGTCAGGCCTCGTCTCGAGTGGGGGCATGCACGTGCGCTTTCCTCCCGAGCTGCAGCAGTAGTGTCACGCTTCCTGTCACGTGGATCAAGGGATCTGTGGCTTTCCCTCGAGGCTGTCCCTCGAGGCTTTCCCACGAGGCTTTCCCACAGGGCTGTGCCACGTGCCACCTTGGTGTGAGTCGATCCTCGGCGTGAAAGACGAGCCGGTGAAGGGAAAAGAGGTTCCTCTGGAATGGACTGAGACATCTGGGGGACTCTTGGAATGGTGGCACGACCCTGGAGTTCCTCTCGCCGTTCCTGTAGAGAGGGCCTCCTCTTGAGATGCGACGGGAAGGCCGGGAACTCTTTCCCGACGAAGCAGGGAAAGGATCCCTCATCTCGAGCTACGAGGCGGAAACGGGGCTCCTCTGGATATGGGCGGGACCCTCGTGATTCCTCTCGAGTGGAGACGGGTATGTCGGGGAACTTCTTGATTTGCACCAAGGGTGTGAAGGAGCCTTTCGAAGTTCCAGAGGTGAGGTGTGATCAGCCTCGAGACGCCTCAGCGGAAATGGGCCTCATCTCGCCTGGAGGGGAGAACCTCCTGGATTTTCTCGAGGTGCGGCAGGTCTTCTCGAGTTACGACGGGGACCTCAGGGACCCGCTCTGGTGGCCTCAGGAAAGGCCAGTCCCCATGCGAGTTGCTAGGGGACCTCTCGGGATTCCTCTCCCGTCCATGCCGGGGCCTCAGTCCTTGTGTGGAGTCGGGGCCGGAACCTGAGGATTCCTCTCCAGTGTTGCCATGGATCTTGGGGTGCTTCTGAGTCTCTCCAGGGGAGTCAGGCCTCGTCTCGAGTAGGGGCATGCACGTGCGCTTTCCTCCCGAGCTGCAGCAGTAGTGTCACGCTTCCTGTCACGTGGATCAAGGGATCTGTGGCTTTCCCTCGAGGCTGTCCCTCGAGGCTTTCCCACGAGGCTTTCCCACAGGGCTGTGCCACGTGCCACCTTGGTGTGAGTCGATCCTCGGCGTGAAAGACGAGCCGGTGAAGGGAAAAGAGGTTCCTCTGGAATGGACTGAGACATCTGGGGGACTCTTGGAATGGTGGCACGACCCTGGAGTTCCTCTCGCCGTTCCTGTTGAGAGGGCCTCCTCTTGAGATGCGACGGGAACGCCGGGAACTCTTTCCCGACGAAGCAGGGAAAGGATCCCTCATCTCGAGCTATGAGGCGGAAACGGGGCTCCTCTGGATGTGGGCGGGACCCTCGTGATTCCTCTCGAGTGGAGACGGGTATGTCGGGGAACTTCTTGATTTGCACCAAGGGTGTGAAGGACCCTTTCGAAGTTCCAGAGGTGAGGTGTGATCAGCCTCGAGACGCCTCAGTGGAAATGGGCCTCATCTCGCCTGGAGGGGAGAACCTCCTGGATTTTCTCGAGTTGCGGCAGGTCTTCTCGAGTTACGACGGGGACCTCAGGGACCCGCTCTGGTGGCCTCAGGAAAGGCCAGTCCCCATGCGAGTTGCTAGGGGACCTCTCGGGATTCCTCTCCCGTCCATGCCGGGGCCTCAGTCCTTGTGTGGAGTCGGGGCCGGAACCTGAGGATTCCTCTCCAGTGTTGCCATGGATCTTGGGGTGCTTCTGAGTCTCCCCAGGGGAGTCAGGCCTCGTCTCGAGTGGGGGCATGCACGTGCGCTTTCCTCCCGAGCTGCAGCAGTAGTGTCACGCTTCCTGTCACGTGGATCAAGGGATCTGTGGCTTTCCCTCGAGGCTGTCCCTCGAGGCTTTCCCACGAGGCTTTCCCACAGGGCTGTGTCACGTGCCACCTTGGTGTGAGTCGATCCTCGGCGTGAAAGACGAGCCGGTGAAGGGAAAAGAGGTTCCTCTGGAATGGACTGAGACATCTGGGGGACTCTTGGAATGGTGGCACGACCCTGGAGTTCCTCTCGCCGTTCCTGTTGAGAGGGCCTCCTCTTGAGATGCGACGGGAACGCCGGGAACTCTTTCCCGACGAAGCAGGGAAAGGATCCCTCATCTCGAGCTATGAGGCGGAAACGGGGCTCCTCTGGATGTGGGCGGGACCCTCGTGATTCCTCTCGAGTGGAGACGGGTATGTCGGGGAACTTCTTGATTTGCACCAAGGGTGTGAAGGAGCCTTTCGAAGTTCCAGAGGTGAGGTGTGATCAGCCTCGAGACGCCTCAGCGGAAATGGGCCTCATCTCGCCTGGAGGGGAGAACCTCCTGGATTTTCTCGAGTTGCGGCAGGTCTTCTCGAGTTACGACGGGGACCTCAGGGACCCGCTCTGGTGGCCTCAGGAAAGGCCAGTCCCCATGCGAGTTGCTAGGGGACCTCTCGGGATTCCTCTCCCGTCCATGCCGGGGCCTCAGTCCTTGTGTGGAGTCGGGGCCGGAACCTGAGGATTCCTCTCCAGTGTTGCCATGGATCTTGGGGTGCTTCTGAGTCTCCCCAGGGGAGTCAGGCCTCGTCTCGAGTGGGGGCATGCACGTGCGCTTTCCTCCCGAGCTGCAGCAGTAGTGTCACGCTTCCTGTCACGTGGATCAAGGGATCTGTGGCTTTCCCTCGAGGCTGTCCCTCGAGGCTTTCCCACGAGGCTTTCCCACAGGGCTGTGCCACGTGCCACCTTGGTGTGAGTCGATCCTCGGCGTGAAAGACGAGCCGGTGAAGGGAAAAGAGGTTCCTCTGGAATGGACTGAGACATCTGGGGGACTCTTGGAATGGTGGCACGACCCTGGAGTTCCTCTCGCCGTTCCTGTTGAGAGGGCCTCCTCTTGAGATGCGACGGGAACGCCGGGAACTCTTTCCCGACGAAGCAGGGAAAGGATCCCTCATCTCGAGCTATGAGGCGGAAACGGGGCTCCTCTGGATGTGGGCGGGACCCTCGTGATTCCTCTCGAGTGGAGACGGGTATGTCGGGGAACTTCTTGATTTGCACCAAGGGTGTGAAGGAGCCTTT
The DNA here is from genome assembly GCF_023091745.1 of Budorcas taxicolor. Taxonomy (NCBI): domain Eukaryota; kingdom Metazoa; phylum Chordata; class Mammalia; order Artiodactyla; family Bovidae; genus Budorcas; species Budorcas taxicolor. The sequence goes on along the minus strand of NW_026292750.1, from coordinate 2,079,608 downwards.
CGAAGTTCCAGAGGTGAGGTGTGATCAGCCTCGAGACGCCTCAGCGGAAATGGGCCTCATCTCGCCTGGAGGGGAGAACCTCCTGGATTTTCTCGAGTTGCGGCAGGTCTTCTCGAGTTACGACGGGGACCTCAGGGACCCGCTCTGGTGGCCTCAGGAAAGGCCAGTCCCCATGCGAGTTGCTAGGGGACCACTCGGGATTCCTCTCCCGTCCATACCGGGGCCTCAGTCCTTGTGTGGAGTCGGGGCCGGAACCTGAGGATTCCTCTCCAGTGTTGCCATGGATCTTGGGGTGCTTCTGAGTCTCTCCAGGGGAGTCAGGCCTCGTCTCGAGTAGGGGCATGCACGTGCGCTTTCCTCCCGAGCTGCAGCAGTAGTGTCACGCTTCCTGTCACGTGGATCAAGGGATCTGTGGCTTTCCCTCGAGGCTGTCCCTCGAGGCTTTCCCACGAGGCTTTCCCACAGGGCTGTGCCACGTGCCACCTTGGTGTGAGTCGATCCTCGGCGTGAAAGACGAGCCGGTGAAGGGAAAAGAGGTTCCTCTGGAATGGACTGAGACATCTGGGGGACTCTTGGAATGGTGGCACGACCCTGGAGTTCCTCTCGCCGTTCCTGTTGAGAGGGCCTCCTCTTGAGATGCGACGGGAACGCCGGGAACTCTTTCCCGACGAAGCAGGGAAAGGATCCCTCATCTCGAGCTATGAGGCGGAAACGGGGCTCCTCTGGATGTGGGCGGGACCCTCGTGATTCCTCTCGAGTGGAGACGGGTATGTCGGGGAACTTCTTGATTTGCACCAAGGGTGTGAAGGACCCTTTCGAAGTTCCAGAGGTGAGGTGTGATCAGCCTCGAGACGCCTCAGTGGAAATGGGCCTCATCTCGCCTGGAGGGGAGAACCTCCTGGATTTTCTCGAGTTGCGGCAGGTCTTCTCGAGTTACGACGGGGACCTCAGGGACCCGCTCTGGTGGCCTCAGGAAAGGCCAGTCCCCATGCGAGTTGCTAGGGGACCTCTCGGGATTCCTCTCCCGTCCATGCCGGGGCCTCAGTCCTTGTGTGGAGTCGGGGCCGGAACCTGAGGATTCCTCTCCAGTGTTGCCATGGATCTTGGGGTGCTTCTGAGTCTCCCCAGGGGAGTCAGGCCTCGTCTCGAGTGGGGGCATGCACGTGCGCTTTCCTCCCGAGCTGCAGCAGTAGTGTCACGCTTCCTGTCACGTGGATCAAGGGATCTGTGGCTTTCCCTCGAGGCTGTCCCTCGAGGCTTTCCCACGAGGCTTTCCCACAGGGCTGTGCCACGTGCCACCTTGGTGTGAGTCGATCCTCGGCGTGAAAGACGAGCCGGTGAAGGGAAAAGAGGTTCCTCTGGAATGGACTGAGACATCTGGGGGACTCTTGGAATGGTGGCACGACCCTGGAGTTCCTCTCGCCGTTCCTGTTGAGAGGGCCTCCTCTTGAGATGCGACGGGAACGCCGGGAACTCTTTCCCGACGAAGCAGGGAAAGGATCCCTCATCTCGAGCTATGAGGCGGAAACGGGGCTCCTCTGGATGTGGGCGGGACCCTCGTGATTCCTCTCGAGTGGAGACGGGTATGTCGGGGAACTTCTTGATTTGCACCAAGGGTGTGAAGGAGCCTTTCGAAGTTCCAGAGGTGAGGTGTGATCAGCCTCGAGACGCCTCAGCGGAAATGGGCCTCATCTCGCCTGGAGGGGAGAACCTCCTGGATTTTCTCGAGTTGCGGCAGGTCTTCTCGAGTTACGACGGGGACCTCAGGGACCCGCTCTGGTGGCCTCAGGAAAGGCCAGTCCCCATGCGAGTTGCTAGGGGACCTCTCGGGATTCCTCTCCCGTCCATGCCGGGGCCTCAGTCCTTGTGTGGAGTCGGGGCCGGAACCTGAGGATTCCTCTCCAGTGTTGCCATGGATCTTGGGGTGCTTCTGAGTCTCTCCAGGGGAGTCAGGCCTCGTCTCGAGTAGGGGCATGCACGTGCGCTTTCCTCCCGAGCTGCAGCAGTAGTGTCACGCTTCCTGTCACGTGGATCAAGGGATCTGTGGCTTTCCCTCGAGGCTGTCCCTCGAGGCTTTCCCACGAGGCTTTCCCACAGGGCTGTGCCACGTGCCACCTTGGTGTGAGTCGATCCTCGGCGTGAAAGACGAGCCGGTGAAGGGAAAAGAGGTTCCTCTGTAATGGACTGAGACATCTGGGGGACTCTTGGAATGGTGGCACGACCCTGGAGTTCCTCTCGCCGTTCCTGTTGAGAGGGCCTCCTCTTGAGATGCGACGGGAACGCCGGGAACTCTTTCCCGACGAAGCAGGGAAAGGATCCCTCATCTCGAGCTATGAGGCGGAAACGGGGCTCCTCTGGATGTGGGCGGGACCCTCGTGATTCCTCTCGAGTGGAGACGGGTATGTCGGGGAACTTCTTGATTTGCACCAAGGGTGTGAAGGACCCTTTCGAAGTTCCAGAGGTGAGGTGTGATCAGCCTCGAGACGCCTCAGTGGAAATGGGTCTCATCTCGCCTGGAGGGGAGAACCTCCTGGATTTTCTCGAGTTGCGGCAGGTCTTCTCGAGTTACGACGGGGACCTCAGGGACCCGCTCTGGTGGCCTCAGGAAAGGCCAGTCCCCATGCGAGTTGCTAGGGGACCTCTCGGGATTCCTCTCCCGTCCATGCCGGGGCCTCAGTCCTTGTGTGGAGTCGGGGCCGGAACCTGAGGATTCCTCTCCAGTGTTGCCATGGATCTTGGGGTGCTTCTGAGTCTCCCCAGGGGAGTCAGGCCTCGTCTCGAGTGGGGGCATGCACGTGCGCTTTCCTCCCGAGCTGCAGCAGTAGTGTCACGCTTCCTGTCACGTGGATCAAGGGATCTGTGGCTTTCCCTCGAGGCTGTCCCTCGAGGCTTTCCCACGAGGCTTTCCCACAGGGCTGTGCCACGTGCCACCTTGGTGTGAGTCGATCCTCGGCGTGAAAGACGAGCCGGTGAAGGGAAAAGAGGTTCCTCTGGAATGGACTGAGACATCTGGGGGACTCTTGGAATGGTGGCACGACCCTGGAGTTCCTCTCGCCGTTCCTGTTGAGAGGGCCTCCTCTTGAGATGCGACGGGAACGCCGGGAACTCTTTCCCGACGAAGCAGGGAAAGGATCCCTCATCTCGAGCTATGAGGCGGAAACGGGGCTCCTCTGGATGTGGGCGGGACCCTCGTGATTCCTCTCGAGTGGAGACGGGTATGTCGGGGAACTTCTTGATTTGCACCAAGGGTGTGAAGGAGCCTTTCGAAGTTCCAGAGGTGAGGTGTGATCAGCCTCGAGACGCCTCAGCGGAAATGGGCCTCATCTCGCCTGGAGGGGAGAACCTCCTGGATTTTCTCGAGTTGCGGCAGGTCTTCTCGAGTTACGACGGGGACCTCAGGGACCCGCTCTGGTGGCCTCAGGAAAGGCCAGTCCCCATGCGAGTTGCTAGGGGACCTCTCGGGATTCCTCTCCCGTCCATGCCGGGGCCTCAGTCCTTGTGTGGAGTCGGGGCCGGAACCTGAGGATTCCTCTCCAGTGTTGCCATGGATCTTGGGGTGCTTCTGAGTCTCCCCAGGGGAGTCAGGCCTCGTCTCGAGTGGGGGCATGCACGTGCGCTTTCCTCCCGAGCTGCAGCAGTAGTGTCACGCTTCCTGTCACGTGGATCAAGGGATCTGTGGCTTTCCCTCGAGGCTGTCCCTCGAGGCTTTCCCACGAGGCTTTCCCACAGGGCTGTGCCACGTGCCACCTTGGTGTGAGTCGATCCTCGGCGTGAAAGACGAGCCGGTGAAGGGAAAAGAGGTTCCTCTGGAATGGACTGAGACATCTGGGGGACTCTTGGAATGGTGGCACGACCCTGGAGTTCCTCTCGCCGTTCCTGTTGAGAGGGCCTCCTCTTGAGATGCGACGGGAACGCCGGGAACTCTTTCCCGACGAAGCAGGGAAAGGATCCCTCATCTCGAGCTATGAGGCGGAAACGGGGCTCCTCTGGATGTGGGCGGGACCCTCGTGATTCCTCTCGAGTGGAGACGGGTATGTCGGGGAACTTCTTGATTTGCACCAAGGGTGTGAAGGACCCTTTCGAAGTTCCAGAGGTGAGGTGTGATCAGCCTCGAGACGCCTCAGTGGAAATGGGCCTCATCTCGCCTGGAGGGGAGAACCTCCTGGATTTTCTCGAGTTGCGGCAGGTCTTCTCGAGTTACGACGGGGACCTCAGGGACCCGCTCTGGTGGCCTCAGGAAAGGCCAGTCCCCATGCGAGTTGCTAGGGGACCTCTCGGGATTCCTCTCCCGTCCATGCCGGGGCCTCAGTCCTTGTGTGGAGTCGGGGCCGGAACCTGAGGATTCCTCTCCAGTGTTGCCATGGATCTTGGGGTGCTTCTGAGTCTCCCCAGGGGAGTCAGGCCTCGTCTCGAGTGGGGGCATGCACGTGCGCTTTCCTCCCGAGCTGCAGCAGTAGTGTCACGCTTCCTGTCACGTGGATCAAGGGATCTGTGGCTTTCCCTCGAGGCTGTCCCTCGAGGCTTTCCCACGAGGCTTTCCCACAGGGCTGTGCCACGTGCCACCTTGGTGTGAGTCGATCCTCGGCGTGAAAGACGAGCCGGTGAAGGGAAAAGAGGTTCCTCTGGAATGGACTGAGACATCTGGGGGACTCTTGGAATGGTGGCACGACCCTGGAGTTCCTCTCGCCGTTCCTGTAGAGAGGGCCTCCTCTTGAGATGCGACGGGAAGGCCGGGAACTCTTTCCCGACGAAGCAGGGAAAGGATCCCTCATCTCGAGCTACGAGGCGGAAACGGGGCTCCTCTGGATATGGGCGGGACCCTCGTGATTCCTCTCGAGTGGAGACGGCTATGTCGGGGAACTTCTTGATTTGCACCAAGGGTGTGAAGGAGCCTTTCGAAGTTCCAGAGGTGAGGTGTGATCAGCCTCGAGACGCCTCAGCGGAAATGGGCCTCATCTCGCCTGGAGGGGAGAACCTCCTGGATTTTCTCGAGTTGCGGCAGGTCTTCTCGAGGTACGACGGGGACCTCAGGGACCCGCTCTGGTGGCCTCAGGAAAGGCCAGTCCCCATGCGAGTTGCTAGGGGACCTCTCGGGATTCCTCTCCCGTCCATGCCGGGGCCTCAGTCCTTGTGTGGAGTCGGGGCCGGAACCTGAGGATTCCTCTCCAGTGTTGCCATGGATCTTGGGGTGCTTCTGAGTCTCCCCAGGGGAGTCAGGCCTCGTCTCGAGTGGGGGCATGCACGTGCGCTTTCCTCCCGAGCTGCAGCAGTAGTGTCACGCTTCCTGTCACGTGGATCAAGGGATCTGTGGCTTTCCCTCGAGGCTGTCCCTCGAGGCTTTCCCACGAGGCTTTCCCACAGGGCTGTGCCACGTGCCACCTTGGTGTGAGTCAATCCTCGGCGTGAAAGACGAGCCGGTGAAGGGAAAAGAGGTTCCTCTGGAATGGACTGAGACATCTGGGGGACTCTTGGAATGGTGGCACGACCCTGGAGTTCCTCTCGCCGTTCCTGTTGAGAGGGCCTCCTCTTGAGATGCGACGGGAACGCCGGGAACTCTTTCCCGACGAAGCAGGGAAAGGATCCCTCATCTCGAGCTATGAGGCGGAAACGGGGCTCCTCTGGATGTGGGCGGGACCCTCGTGATTCCTCTCGAGTGGAGACGGGTATGCCGGGGAACTTCTTGATTTGCACCAAGGGTGTGAAGGAGCCTTTCGAAGTTCCAGAGGTGAGGTGTGATCAGCCTCGAGACGCCTCAGCGGAAATGGGCCTCATCTGGCCTGGAGGGGAGAACCTCCTGGATTTTCTCGAGTTGCGGCAGGTCTTCTCGAGTTACGACGGGGACCTCAGGGACCCGCTCTGGTGGCCTCAGGAAAGGCCAGTCCCCATGCGAGTTGCTAGGGGACCTCTCGGGATTCCTCTCCCGTCCATGCCGGGGCCTCAGTCCTTGTGTGGAGTCGGGGCCGGAACCTGAGGATTCCTCTCCAGTGTTGCCATGGATCTTGGGGTGCTTCTGAGTCTCTCCAGGGGAGTCAGGCCTCGTCTCGAGTAGGGGCATGCACGTGCGCTTTCCTCCCGAGCTGCAGCAGTAGTGTCACGCTTCCTGTCACGTGGATCAAGGGATCTGTGGCTTTCCCTCGAGGCTGTCCCTCGAGGCTTTCCCACGAGGCTTTCCCACAGGGCTGTGCCACGTGCCACCTTGGTGTGAGTCGATCCTCGGCGTGAAAGACGAGCCGGTGAAGGGAAAAGAGGTTCCTCTGGAATGGACTGAGACATCTGGGGGACTCTTGGAATGGTGGCACGACCCTGGAGTTCCTCTCGCCGTTCCTGTTGAGAGGGCCTCCTCTTGAGATGCGACGGGAACGCCGGGAACTCTTTCCCGACGAAGCAGGGAAAGGATCCCTCATCTCGAGCTATGAGGCGGAAACGGGGCTCCTCTGGATGTGGGCGGGACCCTCGTGATTCCTCTCGAGTGGAGACGGGTATGTCGGGGAACTTCTTGATTTGCACCAAGGGTGTGAAGGACCCTTTCGAAGTTCCAGAGGTGAGGTGTGATCAGCCTCGAGACGCCTCAGTGGAAATGGGCCTCATCTCGCCTGGAGGGGAGAACCTCCTGGATTTTCTCGAGTTGCGGCAGGTCTTCTCGAGTTACGACGGGGACCTCAGGGACCCGCTCTGGTGGCCTCAGGAAAGGCCAGTCCCCATGCGAGTTGCTAGGGGACCTCTCGGGATTCCTCTCCCGTCCATGCCGGGGCCTCAGTCCTTGTGTGGAGTCGGGGCCGGAACCTGAGGATTCCTCTCCAGTGTTGCCATGGATCTTGGGGTGCTTCTGAGTCTCCCCAGGGGAGTCAGGCCTCGTCTCGAGTGGGGGCATGCACGTGCGCTTTCCTCCCGAGCTGCAGCAGTAGTGTCACGCTTCCTGTCACGTGGATCAAGGGATCTGTGGCTTTCCCTCGAGGCTGTCCCTCGAGGCTTTCCCACGAGGCTTTCCCACAGGGCTGTGCCACGTGCCACCTTGGTGTGAGTCGATCCTCGGCGTGAAAGACGAGCCGGTGAAGGGAAAAGAGGTTCCTCTGGAATGGACTGAGACATCTGGGGGACTCTTGGAATGGTGGCACGACCCTGGAGTTCCTCTCGCCGTTCCTGTAGAGAGGGCCTCCTCTTGAGATGCGACGGGAAGGCCGGGAACTCTTTCCCGACGAAGCAGGGAAAGGATCCCTCATCTCGAGCTACGAGGCGGAAACGGGGCTCCTCTGGATATGGGCGGGACCCTCGTGATTCCTCTCGAGTGGAGACGGCTATGTCGGGGAACTTCTTGATTTGCACCAAGGGTGTGAAGGAGCCTTTCGAAGTTCCAGAGGTGAGGTGTGATCAGCCTCGAGACGCCTCAGCGGAAATGGGCCTCATCTCGCCTGGAGGGGAGAACCTCCTGGATTTTCTCGAGTTGCGGCAGGTCTTCTCGAGGTACGACGGGGACCTCAGGGACCCGCTCTGGTGGCCTCAGGAAAGGCCAGTCCCCATGCGAGTTGCTAGGGGACCTCTCGGGATTCCTCTCCCGTCCATGCCGGGGCCTCAGTCCTTGTGTGGAGTCGGGGCCGGAACCTGAGGATTCCTCTCCAGTGTTGCCATGGATCTTGGGGTGCTTCTGAGTCTCCCCAGGGGAGTCAGGCCTCGTCTCGAGTGGGGGCATGCACGTGCGCTTTCCTCCCGAGCTGCAGCAGTAGTGTCACGCTTCCTGTCACGTGGATCAAGGGATCTGTGGCTTTCCCTCGAGGCTGTCCCTCGAGGCTTTCCCACGAGGCTTTCCCACAGGGCTGTGCCACGTGCCACCTTGGTGTGAGTCGATCCTCGGCGTGAAAGACGAGCCGGTGAAGGGAAAAGAGGTTCCTCTGGAATGGACTGAGACATCTGGGGACTCTTGGAATGGTGGCACGACCCTGGAGTTCCTCTCGCCGTTCCTGTTGAGAGGGCCTCCTCTTGAGATGCGACGGGAACGCCGGGAACTCTTTCCCGACGAAGCAGGGAAAGGATCCCTCATCTCGAGCTATGAGGCGGAAACGGGGCTCCTCTGGATGTGGGCGGGACCCTCGTGATTCCTCTCGAGTGGAGACGGGTATGTCGGGGAACTTCTTGATTTGCAGCAAGGGTGTGAAGGAGCCTTTCGAAGTTCCAGAGGTGAGGTGTGATCAGCCTCGAGACGCCTCAGCGAAAATGGGCCTCATCTCGCCTGGAGGGGAGAACCTCCTGGATTTTCTCGAGTTGCAGCAGGTCTTCTCGAGTTACGACGGGGACCTCAGGGACCCGCTCTGGTGGCCTCAGGAAAGGCCAGTCCCCATGCGAGTTGCTAGGGGACCTCTCGGGATTCCTCTCCCGTCCATGCCGGGGCCTCAGTCCTTGTGTGGAGTCGGGGCCGGAACCTGAGGATTCCTCTCCAGTGTTGCCATGGATCTTGGGGTGCTTCTGAGTCTCTCCAGGGGAGTCAGGCCTCGTCTCGAGTAGGGGCATGCACGTGCGCTTTCCTCCCGAGCTGCAGCAGTAGTGTCACGCTTCCTGTCACGTGGATCAAGGGATCTGTGGCTTTCCCTCGAGGCTGTCCCTCGAGGCTTTCCCACGAGGCTTTCCCACAGGGCTGTGCCACGTGCCACCTTGGTGTGAGTCGATCCTCGGCGTGAAAGACGAGCCGGTGAAGGGAAAAGAGGTTCCTCTGGAATGGACTGAGACATCTGGGGGACTCTTGGAATGGTGGCACGACCCTGGAGTTCCTCTCGCCGTTCCTGTTGAGAGGGCCTCCTCTTGAGATGCGACGGGAACGCCGGGAACTCTTTCCCGACGAAGCAGGGAAAGGATCCCTCATCTCGAGCTACGAGGCGGAAACGGGGCTCCTCTGGATGTGGGCGGGACCCTCGTGATTCCTCTCGAGTGGAGACGGGTATGTCGGGGAACTTCTTGATTTGCACCAAGGGTGTGAAGGAGCCTTTCGAAGTTCCAGAGGTGAGGTGTGATCAGCCTCGAGACGCCTCAGCGGAAATGGGCCTCATCTCGCCTGGAGGGGAGAACCTCCTGGATTTTCTCGAGTTGCGGCAGGTCTTCTCGAGTTACGACGGGGACCTCAGGGACCCGCTCTGGTGGCCTCAGGAAAGGCCAGTCCCCATGCGAGTTGCTAGGGGACCTCTCGGGATTCCTCTCCCGTCCATGCCGGGGCCTCAGTCCTTGTGTGGAGTCGGGGCCGGAACCTGAGGATTCCTCTCCAGTGTTGCCATGGATCTTGGGGTGCTTCTGAGTCTCTCCAGGGGAGTCAGGCCTCGTCTCGAGTAGGGGCATGCACGTGCGCTTTCCTCCCGAGCTGCAGCAGTAGTGTCACGCTTCCTGTCACGTGGATCAAGGGATCTGTGGCTTTCCCTCGAGGCTGTCCCTCGAGGCTTTCCCACGAGGCTTTCCCACAGGGCTGTGCCACGTGCCACCTTGGTGTGAGTCGATCCTCGGCGTGAAAGACGAGCCGGTGAAGGGAAAAGAGGTTCCTCTGGAATGGACTGAGACATCTGGGGGACTCTTGGAATGGTGGAACGACCCTGGAGTTCCTCTCGCCGTTCCTGTTGAGAGGGCCTCCTCTTGAGATGCGACGGGAACGCCGGGAACTCTTTCCCGACGAAGCAGGGAAAGGATCCCTCATCTCGAGCTATGAGGCGGAAACGGGGCTCCTCTGGATGTGGGCGGGACCCTCGTGATTCCTCTCGAGTGGAGACGGGTATGTCGGGGAACTTCTTGATTTGCACCAAGGGTGTGAAGGAGCCTTTCGAAGTTCCAGAGGTGAGGTGTGATCAGCCTCGAGACGCCTCAGCGGAAATGGGCCTCATCTCGCCTGGAGGGGAGAACCTCCTGGATTTTCTCGAGTTGCGGCAGGTCTTCTCGAGTTAGGACGGGGACCTCAGGGACCCGCTCTGGTGGCCTCAGGAAAGGCCAGTCCCCATGCGAGTTGCTAGGGGACCTCTCGGGATTCCTCTCCCGTCCATGCCGGGGCCTCAGTCCTTGTGTGGAGTCGGGGCCGGAACCTGAGGATTCCTCTCCAGTGTTGCCATGGATCTTGGGGTGCTTCTGAGTCTCTCCAGGGGAGTCAGGCCTCGTCTCGAGTAGGGGCATGCACGTGCGCTTTCCTCCCGAGCTGCAGCAGTAGTGTCACGCTTCCTGTCACGTGGATCAAGGGATCTGTGGCTTTCCCTCGAGGCTGTCCCTCGAGGCTTTCCCACGAGGCTTTCCCACAGGGCTGTGCCACGTGCCACCTTGGTGTGAGTCGATCCTCGGCGTGAAAGACGAGCCGGTGAAGGGAAAAGAGGTTCCTCTGGAATGGACTGAGACATCTGGGGGACTCTTGGAATGGTGGCACGACCCTGGAGTTCCTCTCGCCGTTCCTGTTGAGAGGGCCTCCTCTTGAGATGCGACGGGAACGCCGGGAACTCTTTCCCGACGAAGCAGGGAAAGGATCCCTCATCTCGAGCTACGAGGCGGAAACGGGGCTCCTCTGGATGTGGGCGGGACCCTCGTGATTCCTCTCGAGTGGAGACGGGTATGTCGGGGAACTTCTTGATTTGCACCAAGGGTGTGAAGGACCCTTTCGAAGTTCCAGAGGTGAGGTGTGATCAGCCTCGAGAAGCCTCAGCGGAAATGGGCCTCATCTCGCCTGGAGGGGAGAACCTCCTGGATTTTCTCGAGTTGCGGCAGGTCTTCTCGAGTTACGACGGGGACCTCAGGGACCCGCTCTGGTGGCCTCAGGAAAGGCCAGTCCCCATGCGAGTTGCTAGGGGACCTCTCGGGATTCCTCTCCCGTCCATGCCGGGGCCTCAGTCCTTGTGTGGAGTCGGGGCCGAAACCTGAGAATTCCTCTCCAGTGTTGCCATGGATCTTGGGGTGCTTCTGAGTCTCCCCAGGGGAGTCAGGCCTCGTCTCGAGTGGGGGCATGCACGTGCACTTTCCTCCTGAGCTGCAGCAGTAGTGTCACGCTTCCTGTCACGTGGATCAAGGGATCTGTGGCTTTCCCTCGAGGCTGTCCCTCGAGGCTTTCCCACGAGGCTTTCCCACAGGGCTGTGCCACGTGCCACCTTGGTGTGAGTCGATCCTCGGCGTGAAAGACGAGCCGGTGAAGGGAAAAGAGGTTCCTCTGGAATGGACTGAGACATCTGGGGGACTCTTGGAATGGTGGCACGACCCTGGAGTTCCTCTCGCCGTTCCTGTTGAGAGGGCCTCCTCTTGAGATGCGACGGGAACGCCGGGAACTCTTTCCCGACGAAGCAGGGAAAGGATCCCTCATCTCGAGCTACGAGGCGGAAACGGGGCTCCTCTGGATGTGGGCGGGACCCTCGTGATTCCTCTCGAGTGGAGACGGGTATGTCGGGGAACTTCTTGATTTGCACCAAGGGTGTGAAGGACCCTTTCGAAGTTCCAGAGGGGAGGTGTGATCAGCCTCGAGACGCCTCAGCGGAAATGGGCCTCATCTCGCCTGGAGGGGAGAACCTCCTGGATTTTCTCGAGTTGCGGCAGGTCTTCTCGAGTTACGACGGGGACCTCAGGGACCCGCTCTGGTGGTCTCAGGAAAGGCCAGTCCCCATGCGAGTTGCTAGGGGACCTCTCGGGATTCCTCTCCCGTCCATGCCGGGGCCTCAGTCCTTGTGTGGAGTCGGGGCCGGAACCTGAGGATTCCTCTCCAGTGTTGCCATGGATCTTGGGGTGCTTCTGAGTCTCCCCAGGGGAGTCAGGCCTCGTCTCGAGTGGGGGCATGCACGTGCGCTTTCCTCCCGAGCTGCAGCAGTAGTGTCACGCTTCCTGTCACGTGGATCAAGGGATCTGTGGCTTTCCCTCGAGGCTGTCCCTCGAGGCTTTCCCACGAGGCTTTCCCACAGGGCTGTGCCACGTGCCACCTTGGTGTGAGTCGATCCTCGGCGTGAAAGACGAGCCGGTGAAGGGAAAAGAGGTTCCTCTGGAATGGACTGAGACATCTGGGGGACTCTTGGAATGGTGGCACGACCCTGGAGTTCCTCTCGCCGTTCCTGTAGAGAGGGCCTCCTCTTGAGATGCGACGAGAACGCCGGGAACTCTTTCCCGACGAAGCAGGGAAAGGATCCCTCATCTCGAGCTACGAGGCGGAAACGGGGCTCCTCTGGATGTGGGCGGGACCCTCGTGATTCCTCTCGAGTGGAGACGGGTATGTCGGGGAACTTCTTGATTTGCACCAAGGGTGTGAAGAACCCTTTCGAAGTTCCAGAGGTGAGGTGTGATCAGCCTCGAGACGCCTCAGCGGAAATGGGCCTCATCTCGCCTGGAGGGGAGAACCTCCTGGATTTTCTCGAGTTGCGGCAGGTCTTCTCGAGTTAGGACGGGGACCTCAGGGACCCGCTCTGGTGGCCTCAGGAAAGGCCAGTCCCCATGCGAGTTGCTAGGAGACCTCTCGGGATTCCTCTCCCGTCCATGCCGGGGCCTCAGTCCTTGTGTGGAGTTGGGGCCGGAACCTGAGGATTCCTCTCCAGTGTTGCCATGTGTCTTGGGGTGCTTCTGAGTCTCCCCAGGGGAGTCAGGCCTCGTCTCGAGTGGGGGCATGCACGTGCGCTTTCCTCCCGAGCTGCAGCAGTAGTGTCACGCTTCCTGTCACGTGGATCAAGGGATCTGTGGCTTTCCCTCGAGGCTGTCCCTCGAGGCTTTCCCACGAGGCTTTCCCACAGGGCTGTGCCACGTGCCACCTTGGTGTGAGTCGATCCTCGGCGTGAAAGACGAGCCGGTGAAGGGAAAAGAGGTTCCTCTTGAATGGACTGAGACATCTGCGGGACTCTTGGAATGGTGGCACGACCCTGGAGTTCCTCTCGCCGTTCCTGTTGAGAGGGCCTCCTCTTGAGATGTGACGGGAACGCCGGGAACTCTTTCCCGACGAAGCAGGGAAAGGATCCCTCATCTCGAGCTATGAGGCAGAAACGGGGCTCCTCTGGATGTGGGCGGGACCCTCGTGATTCCTCTCGAGTGGAGACGGGTATATCGGGGAACTTCTTGATTTGCACCAAGGGTGTGAAGGAGCCTTTCGAAGTGCCAGAGGTGAGGTGTGATCAGCCTCGAGACGCCTCAGCAGAAATGGGCCTCATCTCGCCTGGAGGGGAGAACCTCCTGGATTTTCTCGAGTTGCGGCAGGTCTTCTCGAGTTACGACGGGGACCTCAGGGACCCGCTCTGGTGGCCTCAGGAAAGGCCAGTCCCCATGCGAGTTGCTAGGGGACCTCTCGGGATTCCTCTCCCGTCCATGCCGGGGCCTCAGTCCTTGTGTGGAGTCGGGGCCGGAACCTGAGGATTCCTCTCCAGTGTTGCCATGGATCTTGGGGTGCTTCTGAGTCTCCCCAGGGGAGTCAGGCCTCGTCTCGAGTGGGGGCATGCACGTGCGCTTTCCTCCCGAGCTGCAGCAGTAGTGTCACGCTTCCTGTCACGTGGATCAAGGGATCTGTGGCTTTCCCTCGAGGCTGTCCCTCGAGGCTTTCCCACAAGGCTTTCCCACAGGGCTGTGCCACGTGCCACCTTGGTGTGAGTCGATCCTCGGCGTGAAAGACGAGCCGGTGAAGGGAAAAGAGGTTCCTCTGGAATGGACTGAGACATCTGGGGGACTCTTGGAATGGTGGCACGACCCTGGAGTTCCTCTCGCCGTTCCTGTAGAGAGGGCCTCCTCTTGAGATGCGACGAGAACGCCGGGAACTCTTTCCCGACGAAGCAGGGAAAGGATCCCTCATCTCGAGCTACGAGGCGGAAACGGGGCTCCTCTGGATGTGGGCGGGACCCTCGTGATTCCTCTCGAGTGGAGACGGGTATGTCGGGGAACTTCTTGATTTGCACCAAGGGTGTGAAGGAGCCTTTCGAAGTGCCAGAGGTGAGGTGTGATCAGCCTCGAGACGCCTCAGCAGAAATGGGCCTCATCTCGCCTGGAGGGGAGAACCTCCTGGATTTTCTCGAGTTGCGGCAGGTCTTCTCGAGTTACGACGGGGACCTCAGGGACCCGCTCTGGTGGCCTCAGGAAAGGCCAGTCCCCATGCGAGTTGCTAGGGGACCTCTCGGGATTCCTCTCCCGTCCATGCCGGGGCCTCAGTCCTTGTGTGGAGTCGGGGCCGGAACCTGAGGATTCCTCTCCAGTGTTGCCATGGATCTTGGGGTGCTTCTGAGTCTCCCCAGGGGAGTCAGGCCTCGTCTCGAGTGGGGGCATGCACGTGCGCTTTCCTCCCGAGCTGCAGCAGTAGTGTCACGCTTCCTGTCACGTGGATCAAGGGATCTGTGGCTTTCCCTCGAGGCTGTCCCTCGAGGCTTTCCCACGAGGCTTTCCCACAGGGCTGTGCCACGTGCCACCTTGGTGTGAGTCGATCCTCGGCGTGAAAGACGAGCCGGTGAAGGGAAAAGAGGTTCCTCTGGAATGGACTGAGACATCTGGGGGACTCTTGGAATGGTGGCACGACCCTGGAGTTCCTCTCGCCGTTCCTGTTGAGAGGGCCTCCTCTTGAGATGCGACGGGAACGCCGGGAACTCTTTCCCGACGAAGCAGGGAAAGGATCCCTCATCTCGAGCTACGAGGCGGAAACGGGGCTCCTCTGGATGTGGGCGGGACCCTCGTCATTCCTCTCGAGTGGAGACGGGTATGTCGGGGAACTTCTTGATTTGCACCAAGGGTGTGAAGGACCCTTTCGAAGTTCCAGAGGGGAGGTGTGATCAGCCTCGAGACGCCTCAGCGGAAATGGGCCTCATCTCGCCTGGAGGGGAGAACCTCCTGGATTTTCTCGAGTTGCGGCAGGTCTTCTCGAGTTAGGACGGGGACCTCAGGGACCCGCTCTGGTGGCCTCAGGAAAGTCCAGTCCCCATGCGAGTTGCTAGGGGACCTCTCGGGATTCCTCTCCCGTCCATGCCGGGGCCTCAGTCCTTGTGTGGAGTCGGGGCCGGAACCTGAGGATTCCTCTCCAGTGTTGCCATGGATCTTGGGGTGCTTCTGAGTCTCCCCAGGGGAGTCAGGCCTCGTCTCGAGTGGGGGCATGCACGTGCGCTTTCCTCCCGAGCTGCAGCAGTAGTGTCACGCTTCCTGTCACGTGGATCAAGGGATCTGTGGCTTTCCCTCGAGGCTGTCCCTCGAGGCTTTCCCACGAGGCTTTCCCACAGGGCTGTGCCACGTGCCACCTTGGTGTGAGTCGATCCTCGGCGTGAAAGACGAGCCGGTGAAGGGAAAAGAGGTTCCTCTGGAATGGACTGAGACATCTGGGGGACTCTTGGAATGGTGGCACGACCCTGGAGTTCCTCTCGCCGTTCCTGTTGAGAGGGCCTCCTCTTGAGATGCGACGGGAACGCCGGGAACTCTTTCCCGACGAAGCAGGGAAAGGATCCCTCATCTCGAGCTATGAGGCGGAAACGGGGCTCCTCTGGATGTGGGCGGGACCCTCGTGATTCCTCTCGAGTGGAGACGGGTATGTCGGGGAACTTCTTGATTTGCATCAAGGGTGTGAAGGAGCCTTTCGAAGTTCCAGAGGTGAGGTGTGATCAGCCTCGAGACGCCTCAGCGGAAATGGGCCTCATCTCGCCTGGAGGGGAGAACCTCCTGGATTTTCTCGAGTTGCGGCAGGTCTTCTCGAGTTACGACGGGGACCTCAGGGACCCGCTCTGGTGGCCTCAGGAAAGGCCAGTCCCCATGCGAGTTGCTAGGGGACCTCTCGGGATTCCTCTCCCGTCCATGCCGGGGCCTCAGTCCTTGTGTGGAGTCGGGGCCGGAACCTGAGGATTCCTCTCCAGTGTTGCCATGGATCTTGGGGTGCTTCTGAGTCTCTCCAGGGGAGTCAGGCCTCGTCTCGAGTAGGGGCATGCACGTGCGCTTTCCTCCCGAGCTGCAGCAGTAGTGTCACGCTTCCTGTCACGTGGATCAAGGGATCTGTGGCTTTCCCTCGAGGCTGTCCCTCGAGGCTTTCCCACGAGGCTTTCCCACAGGGCTGTGCCACGTGCCACCTTGGTGTGAGTCAATCCTCGGCGTGAAAGACGAGCCGGTGAAGGGAAAAGAGTTTCCTCTGGAATGGACTGAGACATCTGGGGGACTCTTGGAATGGTGGCACGACCCTGGAGTTCCTCTCGCCGTTCCTGTTGAGAGGGCCTTCTCTTGAGATGCGACGGGAACGCCGGGAACTCTTTCCCGACGAAGCAGGGAAAGGATCCCTCATCTCGAGCTATGAGGCGGAAACGGGGCTCCTCTGGATGTGGGCGGGACCCTCGTGATTCCTCTCGAGTGGAGACGGGTATGTCGGGGAACTTCTTGATTTGCACCAAGGGTGTGAAGGACCCTTTCGAAGTTCCAGAGGTGAGGTGTGATCAGCCTCGAGACGCCTCAGCGGAAATGGGCCTCATCTCGCCTGGAGGGGAGAACCTCCTGGATTTTCTCGAGTTGCGGCAGGTCTTCTCGAGTTAGGATGGGGACCTCAGGGACCCGCTCTGGTGGCCTCAGGAAAGGCCAGTCCCCATGCGAGTTGCTAGGGGACCTCTCGGGATTCCTCTCCCGTCCATGCCGGGGCCTCAGTCCTTGTGTGGAGTCGGGGCCGGAACCTGAGGATTCCTCTCCAGTGTTGCCATGGATCTTGGGGTGCTTCTGAGTCTCCCCAGGGGAGTCAGGCCTCGTCTCGAGTGGGGGCATGCACGTGCGCTTTCCTCCCGAGCTGCAGCAGTAGTGTCACGCTTCCTGTCACGTGGATCAAGGGATCTGTGGCTTTCCCTCGAGGCTGTCCCTCGAGGCTTTCCCACGAGGCTTTCCCACAGGGCTGTGCCACGTGCCACCTTGGTGTGAGTCGATCCTCGGCGTGAAAGACGAGCCGGTGAAGGGAAAAGAGGTTCCTCTGGAATGGACTGAGACATCTGGGGGACTCTTGGAATGGTGGCACGACCCTGGAGTTCCTCTCGCCGTTCCTGTTGAGAGGGCCTCCTCTTGAGATGCGACGGGAACGCCGGGAACTCTTTCCCGACGAAGCAGGGAAAGGATCCCTCATCTCGAGCTACGAGGCGGAAACGGGGATCCTCTGGATGTGGGCGGGACCCTCGTGATTCCTCTCGAGTGGAGACGGGTATGTCGGGGAACTTCTTGATTTGCATCAAGGGTGTGAAGGAGCCTTTCGAAGTTCCAGAGGTGAGGTGTGATCAGCCTCGAGACGCCTCAGCGGAAATGGGCCTCATCTCGCCTGGAGGGGAGAACCTCCTGGATTTTCTCGAGTTGCGGCAGGTCTTCTCGAGTTACGACGGGGACCTCAGGGACCCGCTCTGGTGGCCTCAGGAAAGGCCAGTCCCCATGCGAGTTGCTAGGGGACCTCTCGGGATTCCTCTCCCGTCCATGCCGGGGCCTCAGTCCTTGTGTGGAGTCGGGGCCGGAACCTGAGGATTCCTCTCCAGTGTTGCCATGGATCTTGGGGTGCTTCTGAGTCTCTCCAGGGGAGTCAGGCCTCGTCTCGAGTAGGGGCATGCACGTGCGCTTTCCTCCCGAGCTGCAGCAGTAGTGTCACGCTTCCTGTCACGTGGATCAAGGGATCTGTGGCTTTCCCTCGAGGCTGTCCCTCGAGGCTTTCCCACGAGGCTTTCCCACAGGGCTGTGCCACGTGCCACCTTGGTGTGAGTCGATCCTCGGCGTGAAAGACGAGCCGGTGAAGGGAAAAGAGGTTCCTCTGGAATGGACTGAGACATCTGGGGGACTCTTGGAATGGTGGCACGACCCTGGAGTTCCTCTCGCCGTTCCTGTTGAGAGGGCCTCCTCTTGAGATGCGACGGGAACGCCGGGAACTCTTTCCCGACGAAGCAGGGAAAGGATCCCTCATCTCGAGCTATGAGGCGGAAACGGGGCTCCTCTGGATGTGGGCGGGACCCTCGTGATTCCTCTCGAGTGGAGACGGGTATGTCGGGGAACTTCTTGATTTGCACCAAGGGTGTGAAGGACCCTTTCGAAGTTCCAGAGGTGAGGTGTGATCAGCCTCGAGACGCCTCAGCGGAAATGGGCCTCATCTCGCCTGGAGGGGAGAACCTCCTGGATTTTCTCGAGGTGCGGCAGGTCTTCTCGAGTTACGACGGGGACCTCAGGGACCCGCTCTGGTGGCCTCAGGAAAGGCCAGTCCCCATGCGAGTTGCTAGGGGACCTCTCGGGATTCCTCTCCCGTCCATGCCGGGGCCTCAGTCCTTGTGTGGAGTCGGGGCCGGAACCTGAGGATTCCTCTCCAGTGTTGCCATGGATCTTGGGGTGCTTCTGAGTCTCCCCAGGGGAGTCAGGCCTCGTCTCGAGTGGGGGCATGCACGTGCGCTTTCCTCCCGAGCTGCAGCAGTAGTGTCACGCTTCCTGTCACGTGGATCAAGGGATCTGTGGCTTTCCCTCGAGGCTGTCCCTCGAGGCTTTCCCACGAGGCTTTCCCACAGGGCTGTGCCACGTGCCACCTTGGTGTGAGTCGATCCTCGGCGTGAAAGACGAGCCGGTGAAGGGAAAAGAGGTTCCTCTGGAATGGACTGAGACATCTGGGGGACTCTTGGAATGGTGGCACGACCCTGGAGTTCCTCTCGCCGTTCCTGTTGAGAGGGCCTCCTCTTGAGATGCGACGGGAACGCCGGGAACTCTTTCCCGACGAAGCAGGGAAAGGATCCCTCATCTCGAGCTATGAGGCGGAAACGGGGCTCCTCTGGATGTGGGCGGGACCCTCGTGATTCCTCTCGAGTGGAGACGGGTATGTCGGGGAACTTCTTGATTTGCACCAAGGGTGTGAAGGACCCTTTCGAAGTTCCAGAGGTGAGGTGTGATCAGCCTCGAGACGCCTCAGCGGAAATGGGCCTCATCTCGCCTGGAGGGGAGAACCTCCTGGATTTTCTCGAGGTGCGGCAGGTCTTCTCGAGTTACGACGGGGACCTCAGGGACCCGCTCTGGTGGCCTCAGGAAAGGCCAGTCCCCATGCGAGTTGCTAGGGGACCTCTCGGGATTCCTCTCCCGTCCATGCCGGGGCCTCAGTCCTTGTGTGGAGTCGGGGCCGGAACCTGAGGATTCCTCTCCAGTGTTGCCATGGATCTTGGGGTGCTTCTGAGTCTCTCCAGGGGAGTCAGGCCTCGTCTCGAGTAGGGGCATGCACGTGCGCTTTCCTCCCGAGCTGCAGCAGTAGTGTCACGCTTCCTGTCACGTGGATCAAGGGATCTGTGGCTTTCCCTCGAGGCTGTCCCTCGAGGCTTTCCCACGAGGCTTTCCCACAGGGCTGTGCCACGTGCCACCTTGGTGTGAGTCGATCCTCGGCGTGAAAGACGAGCCGGTGAAGGGAAAAGAGGTTCCTCTGGAATGGACTGAGACATCTGGGGGACTCTTGGAATGGTGGCACGACCCTGGAGTTCCTCTCGCCGTTCCTGTTGAGAGGGCCTCCTCTTGAGATGCGACGGGAACGCCGGGAACTCTTTCCCGACGAAGCAGGGAAAGGATCCCTCATCTCGAGCTACGAGGCGGAAACGGGGCTCCTCTGGATGTGGGCGGGACCCTCGTGATTCCTCTCGAGTGGAGACGGCTAGGTCGGGGAACTTCTTGATTTGCACCAAGGGTGTGAAGGACCCTTTCGAAGTTCCAGAGGGGAGGTGTGATCAGCCTCGAGACGCCTCAGCGGAAATGGGCCTCATCTCGCCTGGAGGGGAGAACCTCCTGGATTTTCTCGAGTTGCGGCAGGTCTTCTCGAGTTACGACGGGGACCTCAGGGACCCGCTCTGGTGGCCTCAGGAAAGGCCAGTCCCCATGCGAGTTGCTAGGGGACCTCTTGGGATTCCTCTCCCGTCCATGCCGGGGCCTCAGTCCTTGTGTGGAGTCGGGGCCGGAACCTGAGGATTCCTCTCCAGTGTTGCCATGGATCTTGGGGTGCTTCTGAGTCTCCCCAGGGGAGTCAGGCCTCGTCTCGAGTGGGGGCATGCACGTGCGCTTTCCTCCCGAGCTGCAGCAGTAGTGTCACGCTTCCTGTCACGTGGATCAAGGGATCTGTGGCTTTCCCTCGAGGCTGTCCCTCGAGGCTTTCCCACGAGGCTTTCCCACAGGGCTGTGCCACGTGCCACCTTGGTGTGAGTCGATCCTCGGCGTGAAAGACGAGCCGGTGAAGGGAAAAGAGGTTCCTCTGGAATGGACTGAGACATCTGGGGGACTCTTGGAATGGTGGCACGACCCTGGAGTTCCTCTCGCCGTTCCTGTTGAGAGGGCCTCCTCTTGAGATGCGACGGGAACGCCGGGAACTCTTTCCCGACGAAGCAGGGAAAGGATCCCTCATCTCGAGCTATGAGGCGGAAACGGGGCTCCTCTGGATGTGGGCGGGACCCTCGTGATTCCTCTCGAGTGGAGACGGCTAGGTCGGGGAACTTCTTGATTTGCACCAAGGGTGTGAAGGACCCTTTCGAAGTTCCAGAGGTGAGGTGTGATCAGCCTCGAGACGCCTCAGCGGAAATGGGCCTCATCTCGCCTGGAGGGGAGAACCTCCTGGATTTTCTCGAGTTGCGGCAGGTCTTCTCGAGTTACGACGGGGACCTCAGGGACCCGCTCTGGTGGCCTCAGGAAAGGCCAGTCCCCATGCGAGTTGCTAGGGGACCTCTCGGGATTCCTCTCCCGTCCATGCCGGGGCCTCAGTCCTTGTGTGGAGTCGGGGCCGGAACCTGAGGATTCCTCTCCAGTGTTGCCATGGATCTTGGGGTGCTTCTGAGTCTCTCCAGGGGAGTCAGGCCTCGTCTCGAGTAGGGGCATGCACGTGCGCTTTCCTCCCGAGCTGCAGCAGTAGTGTCACGCTTCCTGTCACGTGGATCAAGGGATCTGTGGCTTTCCCTCGAGGCTGTCCCTCGAGGCTTTCCCACGAGGCTTTCCCACAGGGCTGTGCCACGTGCCACCTTGGTGTGAGTCAATCCTCGGCGTGAAAGACGAGCCGGTGAAGGGAAAAGAGGTTCCTCTGGAATGGACTGAGACATCTGGGGGACTCTTGGAATGGTGGCACGACCCTGGAGTTCCTCTCGCCGTTCCTGTTGAGAGGGCCTTCTCTTGAGATGCGACGGGAACGCCGGGAACTCTTTCCCGACGAAGCAGGGAAAGGATCCCTCATCTCGAGCTATGAGGCGGAAACGGGGCTCCTCTGGATGTGGGCGGGACCCTCGTGATTCCTCTCGAGTGGAGACGGGTATGTCGGGGAACTTCTTGATTTGCACCAAGGGTGTGAAGGACCCTTTCGAAGTTCCAGAGGTGAGGTGTGATCAGCCTCGAGACGCCTCAGCGGAAATGGGCCTCATCTCGCCTGGAGGGGAGAACCTCCTGGATTTTCTCGAGTTGCGGCAGGTCTTCTCGAGTTAGGATGGGGACCTCAGGGACCCGCTCTGGTGGCCTCAGGAAAGGCCAGTCCCCATGCGAGTTGCTAGGGGACCTCTCGGGATTCCTCTCCCGTCCATGCCGGGGCCTCAGTCCTTGTGTGGAGTCGGGGCCGGAACCTGAGGATTCCTCTCCAGTGTTGCCATGGATCTTGGGGTGCTTCTGAGTCTCCCCAGGGGAGTCAGGCCTCGTCTCGAGTGGGGGCATGCACGTGCGCTTTCCTCCCGAGCTGCAGCAGTAGTGTCACGCTTCCTGTCACGTGGATCAAGGGATCTGTGGCTTTCCCTCGAGGCTGTCCCTCGAGGCTTTCCCACGAGGCTTTCCCACAGGGCTGTGCCACGTGCCACCTTGGTGTGAGTCGATCCTCGGCGTGAAAGACGAGCCGGTGAAGGGAAAAGAGGTTCCTCTGGAATGGACTGAGACATCTGGGGGACTCTTGGAATGGTGGCACGACCCTGGAGTTCCTCTCGCCGTTCCTGTTGAGAGGGCCTCCTCTTGAGATGCGACGGGAACGCCGGGAACTCTTTCCCGACGAAGCAGGGAAAGGATCCCTCATCTCGAGCTACGAGGCGGAAACGGGGCTCCTCTGAATGTGGGCGGGACCCTCGTGATTCCTCTCGAGTGGAGACGGGTATGTCGGGGAACTTCTTGATTTGCATCAAGGGTGTGAAGGAGCCTTTCGAAGTTCCAGAGGTGAGGTGTGATCAGCCTCGAGACGCCTCAGCGGAAATGGGCCTCATCTCGCCTGGAGGGGAGAACCTCCTGGATTTTCTCGAGTTGCGGCAGGTCTTCTCGAGTTACGACGGGGACCTCAGGGACCCGCTCTGGTGGCCTCAGGAAAGGCCAGTCCCCATGCGAGTTGCTAGGGGACCTCTCGGGATTCCTCTCCCGTCCATGCCGGGGCCTCAGTCCTTGTGTGGAGTCGGGGCCGGAACCTGAGGATTCCTCTCCAGTGTTGCCATGGATCTTGGGGTGCTTCTGAGTCTCTCCAGGGGAGTCAGGCCTCGTCTCGAGTAGGGGCATGCACGTGCGCTTTCCTCCCGAGCTGCAGCAGTAGTGTCACGCTTCCTGTCACGTGGATCAAGGGATCTGTGGCTTTCCCTCGAGGCTGTCCCTCGAGGCTTTCCCACGAGGCTTTCCCACAGGGCTGTGCCACGTGCCACCTTGGTGTGAGTCGATCCTCGGCGTGAAAGACGAGCCGGTGAAGGGAAAAGAGGTTCCTCTGGAATGGACTGAGACATCTGGGGGACTCTTGGAATGGTGGCACGACCCTGGAGTTCCTCTCGCCGTTCCTGTTGAGAGGGCCTCCTCTTGAGATGCGACGGGAACGCCGGGAACTCTTTCCCGACGAAGCAGGGAAAGGATCCCTCATCTCGAGCTATGAGGCGGAAACGGGGCTCCTCTGGATGTGGGCGGGACCCTCGTGATTCCTCTCGAGTGGAGACGGGTATGTCGGGGAACTTCTTGATTTGCACCAAGGGTGTGAAGGACCCTTTCGAAGTTCCAGAGGTGAGGTGTGATCAGCCTCGAGACGCCTCAGCGGAAATGGGCCTCATCTCGCCTGGAGGGGAGAACCTCCTGGATTTTCTCGAGGTGCGGCAGGTCTTCTCGAGTTACGACGGGGACCTCAGGGACCCGCTCTGGTGGCCTCAGGAAAGGCCAGTCCCCATGCGAGTTGCTAGGGGACCTCTCGGGATTCCTCTCCCGTCCATGCCGGGGCCTCAGTCCTTGTGTGGAGTCGGGGCCGGAACCTGAGGATTCCTCTCCAGTGTTGCCATGGATCTTGGGGTGCTTCTGAGTCTCCCCAGGGGAGTCAGGCCTCGTCTCGAGTGGGGGCATGCACGTGCGCTTTCCTCCCGAGCTGCAGCAGTAGTGTCACGCTTCCTGTCACGTGGATCAAGGGATCTGTGGCTTTCCCTCGAGGCTGTCCCTCGAGGCTTTCCCACGAGGCTTTCCCACAGGGCTGTGCCACGTGCCACCTTGGTGTGAGTCGATCCTCGGCGTGAAAGACGAGCCGGTGAAGGGAAAAGAGGTTCCTCTGGAATGGACTGAGACATCTGGGGGACTCTTGGAATGGTGGCACGACCCTGGAGTTCCTCTCGCCGTTCCTGTTGAGAGGGCCTCCTCTTGAGATGCGACGGGAACGCCGGGAACTCTTTCCCGACGAAGCAGGGAAAGGATCCCTCATCTCGAGCTATGAGGCGGAAACGGGGCTCCTCTGGATGTGGGCGGGACCCTCGTGATTCCTCTCGAGTGGAGACGGGTATGTCGGGGAACTTCTTGATTTGCACCAAGGGTGTGAAGGACCCTTTCGAAGTTCCAGAGGTGAGGTGTGATCAGCCTCGAGACGCCTCAGCGGAAATGGGCCTCATCTCGCCTGGAGGGGAGAACCTCCTGGATTTTCTCGAGGTGCGGCAGGTCTTCTCGAGTTACGACGGGGACCTCAGGGACCCGCTCTGGTGGCCTCAGGAAAGGCCAGTCCCCATGCGAGTTGCTAGGGGACCTCTCGGGATTCCTCTCCCGTCCATGCCGGGGCCTCAGTCCTTGTGTGGAGTCGGGGCCGGAACCTGAGGATTCCTCTCCAGTGTTGCCATGGATCTTGGGGTGCTTCTGAGTCTCCCCAGGGGAGTCAGGCCTCGTCTCGAGTGGGGGCATGCACGTGCGCTTTCCTCCCGAGCTGCAGCAGTAGTGTCACGCTTCCTGTCACGTGGATCAAGGGATCTGTGGCTTTCCCTCGAGGCTGTCCCTCGAGGCTTTCCCACCAGGCTTTCCCACAGGGCTGTGCCACGTGCCACCTTGGTGTGAGTCGATCCTCGGCGTGAAAGACGAGCCGGTGAAGGGAAAAGAGGTTCCTCTGGAATGGACTGAGACATCTGGGGGACTCTTGGAATGGTGGCACGACCCTGGAGTTCCTCTCGCCGTTCCTGTTGAGAGGGCCTCCTCTTGAGATGCGACGGGAACGCCGGGAACTCTTTCCCGAAGAAGCAGGGAAAGGATCCCTCATCTCGAGCTATGAGGCGGAAACGGGGCTCCTCTGGATGTGGGCGGGACCCTCGTGATTCCTCTCGAGTGGAGACGGGTATGTCGGGGAACTTCTTGATTTGCACCAAGGGTGTGAAGGAGCCTTTCGAAGTTCCAGAGGGGAGGTGTGATCAGCCTCGAGACGCCTCAGCGGAAATGGGCCTCATCTCGCCTGGAGGGGAGAACCTCCTGGATTTTCTCGAGTTGCGGCAGGTCTTCTCGAGTTACGACGGGGACCTCAGGGACCCGCTCTGGTGGCCTCAGGAAAGGCCAGTCCCCATGCGAGTTGCTAGGGGACCTCTCGGGATTCCTCTCCCGTCCATGCCGGGGCCTCAGTCCTTGTGTGGAGTCGGGGCCGGAACCTGAGGATTCCTCTCCAGTGTTGCCATGGATCTTGGGGTGCTTCTGAGTCTCTCCAGGGGAGTCAGGCCTCGTCTCGAGTAGGGGCATGCACGTGCGCTTTCCTCCCGAGCTGCAGCAGTAGTGTCACGCTTCCTGTCACGTGGATCAAGGGATCTGTGGCTTTCCCTCGAGGCTGTCCCTCGAGGCTTTCCCACGAGGCTTTCCCACAGGGCTGTGCCACGTGCCACCTTGGTGTGAGTCGATCCTCGGCGTGAAAGACGAGCCGGTGAAGGGAAAAGAGGTTCCTCTGGAATGGACTGAGACATCTGGGGGACTCTTGGAATGGTGGCACGACCCTGGAGTTCCTCTCGCCGTTCCTGTTGAGAGGGCCTCCTCTTGAGATGCGACGGGAACGCCGGGAACTCTTTCCCGACGAAGCAGGGAAAGGATCCCTCATCTCGAGCTACGAGGCGGAAACGGGGCTCCTCTGGATGTGGGCGGGACCCTCGTGATTCCTCTCGAGTGGAGACGGCTAGGTCGGGGAACTTCTTGATTTGCACCAAGGGTGTGAAGGACCCTTTCGAAGTTCCAGAGGGGAGGTGTGATCAGCCTCGAGACGCCTCAGCGGAAATGGGCCTCATCTCGCCTGGAGGGGAGAACCTCCTGGATTTTCTCGAGTTGCGGCAGGTCTTCTCGAGTTACGACGGGGACCTCAGGGACCCGCTCTGGTGGCCTCAGGAAAGGCCAGTCCCCATGCGAGTTGCTAGGGGACCTCTTGGGATTCCTCTCCCGTCCATGCCGGGGCCTCAGTCCTTGTGTGGAGTCGGGGCCGGAACCTGAGGATTCCTCTCCAGTGTTGCCATGGATCTTGGGGTGCTTCTGAGTCTCCCCAGGGGAGTCAGGCCTCGTCTCGAGTGGGGGCATGCACGTGCGCTTTCCTCCCGAGCTGCAGCAGTAGTGTCACGCTTCCTGTCACGTGGATCAAGGGATCTGTGGCTTTCCCTCGAGGCTGTCCCTCGAGGCTTTCCCACGAGGCTTTCCCACAGGGCTGTGCCACGTGCCACCTTGGTGTGAGTCGATCCTCGGCGTGAAAGACGAGCCGGTGAAGGGAAAAGAGGTTCCTCTGGAATGGACTGAGACATCTGGGGGACTCTTGGAATGGTGGCACGACCCTGGAGTTCCTCTCGCCGTTCCTGTTGAGAGGGCCTCCTCTTGAGATGCGACGGGAATGCCGGGAACTCTTTCCCGAGGAAGCAGGGAAAGGATCCCTCATCTCGAGCTATGAGGCGGAAACGGGGCTCCTCTGGATGTGGGCGGGACCCTCGTGATTCCTCTCGAGTGGAGACGGCTAGGTCGGGGAACTTCTTGATTTGCACCAAGGGTGTGAAGGAGCCTTTCGAAGTTCCAGAGGTGAGGTGTGATCAGCCTCGAGACGCCTCAGCGGAAATGGGCCTCATCTCGCCTGGAGGGGAGAACCTCCTGGATTTTCTCGAGTTGCGGCAGGTCTTCTCGAGTTACGACGGGGACCTCAGGGACCCGCTCTGGTGGCCTCAGGAAAGGCCAGTCCCCATGCGAGTTGCTAGGGGACCTCTCGGGATTCCTCTCCCGTCCATGCCGGGGCCTCAGTCCTTGTGTGGAGTCGGGGCCGGAACCTGAGGATTCCTCTCCAGTGTTGCCATGGATCTCGGGGTGCTTCTGAGTCTTTCCAGGGGAGTCAGGCCTCGTCTCGAGTAGGGGAATGCACGTGCGCTTTCCTCCCGAGCTGCAGCAGTAGTGTCACGCTTCCTGTCACGTGGATCAAGGGATCTGTGGCTTTCCCTCGAGGCTGTCCCTCGAGGCTTTCCCACGAGGCTTTCCCACAGGGCTGTGCCACGTGCCACCTTGGTGTGAGTCGATCCTCGGCGTGAAAGACGAGCCGGTGAAGGGAAAAGAGGTTCCTCTGGAATGGACTGAGACATCTGGGGACTCTTGGAATGGTGGCACGACCCTGGAGTTCCTCTCGCCGTTCCTGTTGAGAGGGCCTCCTCTTGAGATGCGACGGGAACGCCGGGAACTCTTTCCCGACGAAGCAGGGAAAGGATCCTTCATCTCGAGCTACGAGGCGGAAACGGGGCTCCTCTGGATGTGGGCGGGACCCTCGTGATTCCTCTCGAGTGGAGACGGGTATGTCGGGGAACTTCTTGATTTGCACCAAGGGTGTGAAGGACCCTTTCGAAGTTCCAGAGGGGAGGTGTGATCAGCCTCGAGACGCCTCAGCGGAAATGGGCCTCATCTCGCCTGGAGGGGAGAACCGCCTGGATTTTCTCGAGTTGCGGCAGGTCTTCTCGAGTTACGACGGGGACCTCAGGGACCCGCTCTGGTGGCCTCAGGAAAGGCCAGTCCCCATGCGAGTTGCTAGGGGACCTCTCGGGATTCCTCTCCCGTCCATGCCGGGGCCTCAGTCCTTGTGTGGAGTCGGGGCCGGAACCTGAGGATTCCTCTCCAGTGTTGCCATGGATCTTGGGGTGCTTCTGAGTCTCCCCAGGGGAGTCAGGCCTCGTCTCGAGTGGGGGCATGCACGTGCGCTTTCCTCCCGAGCTGCAGCAGTAGTGTCACGCTTCCTGTCACGTGGATCAAGGGATCTGTGGCTTTCCCTCGAGGCTGTCCCTCGAGGCTTTCCCACGAGGCTTTCCCACAGGGCTGTGCCACGTGCCACCTTGGTGTGAGTCGATCCTCGGCGTGAAAGACGAGCCGGTGAAGGGAAAAGAGGTTCCTCTGGAATGGACTGAGACATCTGGGGGACTCTTGGAATGGTGGCACGACCCTGGAGTTCCTCTCGCCGTTCCTGTTGAGAGGGCCTCCTCTTGAGATGCGACGGGAACGCCGGGAACTCTTTCCCGACGAAGCAGGGAAAGGATCCCTCATCTCGAGCTATGAGGCGGAAACGGGGCTCCTCTGGATGTGGGCGGGACCCTCGTGATTCCTCTCGAGTGGAGACGGGTATGTCGGGGAACTTCTTGATTTGCACCAAGGGTGTGAAGGACCCTTTCGAAGTTCCAGAGGTGAGGTGTGATCAGCCTCGAGACGCCTCAGCGGAAATGGGCCTCATCTCGCCTGGAGGGGAGAACCTCCTGGATTTTCTCGAGGTGCGGCAGGTCTTCTCGAGTTACGACGGGGACCTCAGGGACCCGCTCTGGTGGCCTCAGGAAAGGCCAGTCCCCATGCGAGTTGCTAGGGGACCTCTCGGGATTCCTCTCCCGTCCATGCCGGGGCCTCAGTCCTTGTGTGGAGTCGGGGCCGGAACCTGAGGATTCCTCTCCAGTGTTGCCATGGATCTTGGGGTGCTTCTGAGTCTCCCCAGGGGAGTCAGGCCTCGTCTCGAGTGGGGGCATGCACGTGCGCTTTCCTCCCGAGCTGAAGCAGTAGTGTCACGCTTCCTGTCACGTGGATCAAGGGATCTGTGGCTTTCCCTCGAGGCTGTCCCTCGAGGCTTTCCCACCAGGCTTTCCCACAGGGCTGTGCCACGTGCCACCTTGGTGTGAGTCGATCCTCGGCGTGAAAGACGAGCCGGTGAAGGGAAAAGAGGTTCCTCTGGAATGGACTGAGACATCTGGGGGACTCTTGGAATGGTGGCACGACCCTGGAGTTCCTCTCGCCGTTCCTGTTGAGAGGGCCTCCTCTTGAGATGCGACGGGAACGCCGGGAACTCTTTCCCGAAGAAGCAGGGAAAGGATCCCTCATCTCGAGCTATGAGGCGGAAACGGGGCTCCTCTGGATGTGGGCGGGACCCTCGTGATTCCTCTCGAGTGGAGACGGGTATGTCGGGGAACTTCTTGATTTGCACCAAGGGTGTGAAGGAGCCTTTCGAAGTTCCAGAGGTGAGGTGTGATCAGCCTCGAGACGCCTCAGCGGAAATGGGCCTCATCTCGCCTGGAGGGGAGAACCTCCTGGATTTTCTCGAGTTGCGGCAGGTCTTCTCGAGTTACGACGGGGACCTCAGGGACCCGCTCTGGTGGCCTCAGGAAAGGCCAGTCCCCATGCGAGTTGCTAGGGGACCTCTCGGGATTCCTCTCCCGTCCATGCCGGGGCCTCAGTCCTTGTGTGGAGTCGGGGCCGGAACCTGAGGATTCCTCTCCAGTGTTGCCATGGATCTTGGGGTGCTTCTGAGTCTCTCCAGGGGAGTCAGGCCTCGTCTCGAGTAGGGGCATGCACGTGCGCTTTCCTCCCGAGCTGCAGCAGTAGTGTCACGCTTCCTGTCACGTGGATCAAGGGATCTGTGGCTTTCCCTCGAGGCTGTCCCTCGAGGCTTTCCCACGAGGCTTTCCCACAGGGCTGTGCCACGTGCCACCTTGGTGTGAGTCGATCCTCGGCGTGAAAGACGAGCCGGTGAAGGGAAAAGAGGTTCCTCTGGAATGGACTGAGACATCTGGGGGACTCTTGGAATGGTGGCACGACCCTGGAGTTCCTCTCGCCGTTCCTGTTGAGAGGGCCTCCTCTTGAGATGCGACGGGAACGCCGGGAACTCTTTCCCGACGAAGCAGGGAAAGGATCCCTCATCTCGAGCTATGAGGCGGAAACGGGGCTCCTCTGGATGTGGGCGGGACCCTCGTGATTCCTCTCGAGTGGAGACGGGTATGTCGGGGAACTTCTTGATTTGCACCAAGGGTGTGAAGGACCCTTTCGAAGTTCCAGAGGTGAGGTGTGATCAGCCTCGAGACGCCTCAGCGGAAATGGGCCTCATCTCGCCTGGAGGGGAGAACCTCCTGGATTTTCTCGAGTTGCGGCAGGTCTTCTCGAGTTACGACGGGGACCTCAGGGACCCGCTCTGGTGGCCTCAGGAAAGGCCAGTCCCCATGCGAGTTGCTAGGGGACCTCTCGGGATTCCTCTCCCGTCCATGCCGGGGCCTCAGTCCTTGTGTGGAGTCGGGGCCGGAACCTGAGGATTCCTCTCCAGTGTTGCCATGGATCTTGGGGTGCTTCTGAGTCTCCCCAGGGGAGTCAGGCCTCGTCTCGAGTGGGGGCATGCACGTGCGCTTTCCTCCCGAGCTGCAGCAGTAGTGTCACGCTTCCTGTCACGTGGATCAAGGGATCTGTGGCTTTCCCTCGAGGCTGTCCCTCGAGGCTTTCCCACCAGGCTTTCCCACAGGGCTGTGCCACGTGCCACCTTGGTGTGAGTCGATCCTCGGCGTGAAAGACGAGCCGGTGAAGGGAAAAGAGGTTCCTCTGGAATGGACTGAGACATCTGGGGGACTCTTGGAATGGTGGCACGACCCTGGAGTTCCTCTCGCCGTTCCTGTTGAGAGGGCCTCCTCTTGAGATGCGACGGGAACGCCGGGAACTCTTTCCCGACGAAGCAGGGAAAGGATCCCTCATCTCGAGCTACGAGGCGGAAACGGGGCTCCTCTGGATGTGGGCGGGACCCTCGTGATTCCTCTCGAGTGGAGACGGCTAGGTCGGGGAACTTCTTGATTTGCACCAAGGGTGTGAAGGAGCCTTTCGAAGTTCCAGATGTGAGGTGTGACCAGCCTCGAGACGCCTCAGCGGAAATGGGCCTCATCTCGCCTGGAGGGGATAACCTCCTGGATTTTCTCGAGTTGCGGCAGGTCTTCTCGAGTTACGACGGGCACCTCAGGGACCCGCTCTGGTGGCCTCAGGAAAGGCCAGTCCCCATGCGAGTTGCTAGGGGACCTCTCGGGATTCCACTCCCGTCCATGCCGGGGCCTCAGTCCTTGTGTGGATTCGGAGCCGGAAACTGAGGATTCCTCTCCAGTGTTGCCATGGATCTTGGGGTGCTTCTGAGTTTCTCCAGGGGAGTCAGGCCTCGTCTCGAGTAGGGGCATGCACGTGCGCTTTCCTCCCGAGCTGCAGCAGTAGTGTCACGCTTCCTGTCACGTGGATCAAGGGATCTGTGGCTTTCCCTCGAGGCTGTCCCTCGAGGCTTTCCCACGAGGCTTTCCCACAGGGCTGTGCCACGTGCCACCTTGGTGTGCGTCGATCCTCGGCGTGAAAGACGAGCCGGTGAAGGGACAAGAGGTTCCTCTGGAATGGACTGAGACATCTGGGGGACTCTTGGAATGGTGGCACGACCCTGGAGTTCCTCTCGCCGTTCCTGTTGAGAGGGCCTCCTCTTGAGATGCGACGGGAACGCCGTGAACTCTTTCCTGACGAAGCAGGGAAAAGATCCCTCATCTCGAGCTACGAGGCGGAAACGGGGCTCCTCTGGATGTGGGCGGGACCCTCGTGATTCCTCTCGAGTGGAGACGGGTATGTCGGGGAACTTCTTGATTTGCACCAAGGGTGTGAAGGACCCTTTCGAAGTTCCAGAGGGGAGGTGTGAGCAGCCTCGAGACGCCTCAGCGGAAATGGGCCTCATCTCGCCTGGAGGGGAGAACCTCCTGGATTTTCTCGAGGTGCGGCAGGTCTTCTCGAGTTACGACGGGGACCTCAGGGACCCGCTCTGGTGGCCTCAGGAAAGGCCAGTCCCCATGCGAGTTGCTAGGGGACCTCTTGGGATTCCTCTCCCGTCCATGCCGGGGCCTCAGTCCTTGTGTGGAGTCGGGGCCGGAACCTGAGGATTCCTCTCCAGTGTTGCCATGGATCTTGGGGTGCTTCTGAGTCTCCCCAGGGGAGTCAGGCCTCGTCTCGAGTGGGGGCATGCACGTGCGCTTTCCTCCCGAGCTGCAGCAGTAGTGTCACGCTTCCTGTCACGTGGATCAAGGGATCTGTGGCTTTCCCTCGAGGCTGTCCCTCGAGGCTTTCCCACGAGGCTTTCCCACAGGGCTGTGCCACGTGCCACCTTGGTGTGAGTCGATCCTCGGCGTGAAAGACGAGCCGGTGAAGGGAAAAGAGGTTCCTCTGGAATGGACTGAGACATCTGGGGGACTCTTGGAATGGTGGCACGACCCTGGAGTTCCTCTCGCCGTTCCTGTTGAGAGGGCCTCCTCTTGAGATGCGACGGGAATGCCGGGAACTCTTTCCCGACGAAGCAGGGAAAGGATCCCTCATCTCGAGCTATGAGGCGGAAACGGGGCTCCTCTGGATGTGGGCGGGACCCTCGTGATTCCTCTCGAGTGGAGACGGGTATGTCGGGGAACTTCTTGATTTGCACCAAGGGTGTGAAGGAGCCTTTCGAAGTTCCAGAGGTGAGGTGTGATCAGCCTCGAGACGCCTCAGCGGAAATGGGCCTCATCTCGCCTGGAGGGGAGAACCTCCTGGATTTTCTCGAGTTGCGGCAGGTCTTCTCGAGTTACGACGGGGACCTCAGGGACCCGCTCTGGTGGCCTCAGGATAGGCCAGTCCCCATGCGAGTTGCTAGGGGACCTCTCGGGATTCCTCTCCCGTCCATGCCGGGGCCTCAGTCCTTGTGTGGAGTCGGGGCCGGAACCTGAGGATTCCTCTCCAGTGTTGCCATGGATCTCGGGGTGCTTCTGAGTCTTTCCAGGGGAGTCAGGCCTCGTCTCGAGTAGGGGCATGCACGTGCGCTTTCCTCCCGAGCTGCAGCAGTAGTGTCACGCTTCCTGTCACGTGGATCAAGGGATCTGTGGCTTTCCCTCGAGGCTGTCCCTCGAGGCTTTCCCACGAGGCTTTCCCACAGGGCTGTGCCACGTGCCACCTTGGTGTGAGTCGATCCTCGGCGTGAAAGACGAGCCGGTGAAGGGAAAAGAGGTTCCTCTGGAATGGACTGAGACATCTGGGGGACTCTTGGAATGGTGGCACGACCCTGGAGTTCCTCTCGCCGTTCCTGTTGAGAGGGCCTCCTCTTGAGATGCGACGGGAACGCCGGGAACTCTTTCCCGAAGAAGCAGGGAAAGGATCCTTCATCTCGAGCTACGAGGCGGAAACGGGGCTCCTCTGGATGTGGGCGGGACCCTCGTGATTCCTCTCGAGTGGAGACGGGTATGTCGGGGAACTTCTTGATTTGCACCAAGGGTGTGAAGGACCCTTTCGAAGTTCCAGAGGGGAGGTGTGATCAGCCTCGAGACGCCTCAGCGGAAATGGGCCTCATCTCGCCTGGAGGGGAGAACCGCCTGGATTTTCTCGAGTTGCGGCAGGTCTTCTCGAGTTACGACGGGGACCTCAGGGACCCGCTCTGGTGGCCTCAGGAAAGGCCAGTCCCCATGCGAGTTGCTAGGGGACCTCTCGGGATTCCTCTCCCGTCCATGCCGGGGCCTCAGTCCTTGTGTGGAGTCGGGGCCGAAACCTGAGGATTCCAATCCAGTGTTGCCATGGATCTTGGGGTGCTTCTGAGTCTCCCCAGGGGAGTCAGGCCTCGTCTCGAGTGGGGGCATGCACGTGCACTTTCCTCCCGAGCTGCAGCAGTAGTGTCACGCTTCCTGTCACGTGGATCAAGGGATCTGTGGCTTTCCCTCGAGGCTGTCCCTCGAGGCTTTCCCACGAGGCTTTCCCACAGGGCTGTGCCACGTGCCACCTTGGTGTGAGTCGATCCTCGGCGTGAAAGACGAGCCGGTGAAGGGAAAAGAGGTTCCTCTGGAATGGACTGAGACATCTGGGGGACTCTTGGAATGGTGGCACGACCCTGGAGTTCCTCTCGCCGTTCCTGTTGAGAGGGCCTCCTCTTGAGATGCGACGGGAAGGCCGGGAACTCTTTCCCGACGAAGCAGGGAAAGGATCCCTCATCTCGAGCTACGAGGCGGAAACGGGGCTCCTCTGGATGTGGGCGGGACCCTCGTGATTCCTCTCGAGTGGAGACGGGTATGTCGGGGAACTTCTTGTTTTGCACCAAGGGTGTGAAGGACCCTTTCGAAGTTCCAGAGGTGAGGTGTGATCAGCCTCGAGATGCCTCAGCGGAAATGGGCCTCATCTCGCCTGGAGGGGAGAACCTCCTGGATTTTCTCGAGTTGCGGCAGGTCTTCTCGAGTTACGACGGGGACCTCAGGGACCCGCTCTGGTGGCCTCAGGAAAGGCCAGTCCCCATGCGAGTTGCTAGGGGACCTCTCGGGATTCCTCTCCCGTCCATGCCGGGGCCTCAGTCCTTGTGTGGAGTCGGAGCCGGAACCTGAGGATTACTCTCCAGTGTTGCCATGGATCTTGGGGTGCTTCTGAGTCTCCCCAGGGGAGTCAGGCCTCGTCTCGAGTGGGGGCATGCACGTGCGCTTTCCTCCCGAGCTGAAGCAGTAGTGCCACGCTTCCTGTCACGTGGATCAAGGGATCTGTGGCTTTCCCTCGAGGCTGTCCCTCGAGGCTTTCCCACGAGGCTTTCCCACAGGGCTGTGCCACGTGCCACCTTGGTGTGAGTCGATCCTCGGCGTGAAAGACGAGCCGGTGAAGGGAAAAGAGGTTCCTCTGGAATGGACTGAGACATCTGGGGGACTCTTGGAATGGTGGCACGACCCTGGAGTTCCTCTCGCCGTTCCTGTTGAGAGGGCCTCCTCTTGAGATGCGACGGGAACGCCGGGAACTCTTTCCCGACGAAGCAGGGAAAGGATCCCTCATCTCGAGCTACGAGGCGGAAACGGGGCTCCTCTGGATGTGGGCGGGACCCTCGTGATTCCTCTCGAGTGGAGACGGCTAGGTCGGGGAACTTCTTGATTTGCACCAAGGGTGTGAAGGAGCCTTTCGAAGTTCCAGAGGTGAGGTGTGACCAGCCTCGAGACGCCTCAGCGGAAATGGGCCTCATCTCGCCTGGAGGGGAGAACCTCCTGGATTTTCTCGAGTTGCGGCAGGTCTTCTCGAGTTACGACGGGCACCTCAGGGACCCGCTCTGGTGGCCTCAGGAAAGGCCAGTCCCCATGCGAGTTGCTAGGGGACCTCTCGGGATTCCTCTCCCGTCCATGCCGGGGCCTCAGTCCTTGCGTGGATTCGGAGCCGGAACCTGAGGATTCCTCTCCAGTGTTGCCATGGATCTTGGGGTGCTTCTGAGTCTCTCCAGGGGAGTCAGGCCTCGTCTCGAGTAGGGGCATGCACGTGCGCTTTCCTCCCGAGCTGCAGCAGTAGTGTCACGCTTCCTGTCACGTGGATCAAGGGATCTGTGGCTTTCCCTCGAGGCTGTCCCTCGAGGCTTTCCCACGAGGCTTTCCCACAGGGCTGTGCCACGTGCCACCTTGGTGTGAGTCGATCCTCGGCGTGAAAGACGAGCCGGTGAAGGGAAAAGAGGTTCCTCTGGAATGGACTGAGACATCTGGGGGACTCTTGGAATGGTGGCACGACCCTGGAGTTCCTCTCGCTGTTCCTGTTGAGAGGGCCTCCTCTTGAGATGCGACGGGAAGGCCGGGAACTCTTTCCCGACGAAGCAGGGAAAGGATCCCTCATCTCGAGCTACGAGGCGGAAACGGGGCTCCTCTGGATGTGGGCGGGACCCTCGTGATTCCTCTCGAGTGGAGACGGGTATGTCGGGGAACTTCTTGTTTTGCACCAAGGGTGTGAAGGACCCTTTCGAAGTTCCAGAGGTGAGTTGTGATCAGCCTCGAGATGCCTCAGCGGAAATGGGCCTCATCTCGCCTGGAGGGGAGAACCTCCTGGATTTTCTCGAGTTGCGGCAGGTCTTCTCGAGTTACGACGGGGACCTCAGGGACCCGCTCTGGTGGCCTCAGGAAAGGCCAGTCCCCATGCGAGTTGCTAGGGGACCTCTCGGGATTCCTCTCCCGTCCATGCCGGGGCCTCAGTCCTTGTGTGGAGTCGGAGCCGGAACCTGAGGATTACTCTCCAGTGTTGCCATGGATCTTGGGGTGCTTCTGAGTCTCCCCAGGGGAGTCAGGCCTCGTCTCGAGTGGGGGCATGCACGTGCGCTTTCCTCCCGAGCTGCAGCAGTAGTGTCACGCTTCCTGTCACGTGGATCAAGGGATCTGTGGCTTTCCCTCGAGGCTGTCCCTCGAGGCTTTCCCACGAGGCTTTCCCACAGGGCTGTGCCACGTGCCACCTTGGTGTGAGTCGATCCTCGGCGTGAAAGACGAGCCGGTGAAGGGAAAAGAGGTTCCTCTGGAATGGACTGAGACATCTGGGGGACTCTTGGAATGGTGGCACGACCCTGGAGTTCCTCTCGCCGTTCCTGTTGAGAGGGCCTCCTCTTGAGATGCGACGGGAACGCCGGGAACTCTTTCCCGACGAAGCAGGGAAAGGATCCCTCATCTCGAGCTACGAGGCGGAAACGGGGCTCCTCTGGATGTGGGCGGGACCCTCGTGATTCCTCTCGAGTGGAGACGGCTAGGTCGGGGAACTTCTTGATTTGCACCAAGGGTGTGAAGGAGCCTTTCGAAGTTCCAGAGGTGAGGTGTGACCAGCCTCGAGACGCCTCAGCGGAAATGGGCCTCATCTCGCCTGGAGGGGAGAACCTCCTGGATTTTCTCGAGTTGCGGCAGGTCTTCTCGAGTTACGACGGGCACCTCAGGGACCCGCTCTGGTGGCCTCAGGAAAGGCCAGTCCCCATGCGAGTTGCTAGGGGACCTCTCGGGATTCCTCTCCCGTCCATGCCGGGGCCTCAGTCCTTGTGTGGATTCGGAGCCGGAACCTGAGGATTCCTCTCCAGTGTTGCCATGGATCTTGGGGTGCTTCTGAGTCTCTCCAGGGGAGTCAGGCCTCGTCTCGAGTAGGGGCATGCACGTGCGCTTTCCTCCCGAGCTGCAGCAGTAGTGTCACGCTTCCTGTCACGTGGATCAAGGGATCTGTGGCTTTCCCTCGAGGCTGTCCCTCGAGGCTTTCCCACGAGGCTTTCCCACAGGGCTGTGCCACGTGCCACCTTGGTGTGAGTCGATCCTCGGCGTGAAAGACGAGCCGGTGAAGGGAAAAGAGGTTCCTCTGGAATGGACTGAGACATCTGGGGGACTCTTGGAATGGTGGCACGACCCTGGAGTTCCTCTCGCCGTTCCTGTTGAGAGGGCCTCCTCTTGAGATGCGACGGGAAGGCCGGGAACTCTTTCCCGACGAAGCAGGGAAAGGATCCCTCATCTCGAGCTACGAGGCGGAAACGGGGCTCCTCTGGATGTGGGCGGGACCCTCGTGATTCCTCTCGAGTGGAGACGGGTATGTCGGGGAACTTCTTGTTTTGCACCAAGGGTGTGAAGGACCCTTTCGAAGTTCCAGAGGTGAGGTGTGATCAGCCTCGAGATGCCTCAGCGGAAATGGGCCTCATCTCGCCTGGAGGGGAGAACCTCCTGGATTTTCTCGAGTTGCGGCAGGTCTTCTCGAGTTACGACGGGGACCTCAGGGACCCGCTCTGGTGGCCTCAGGAAAGGCCAGTCCCCATGCGAGTTGCTAGGGGACCTCTCGGGATTCCTCTCCCGTCCATGCCGGGGCCTCAGTCCTTGTGTGGAGTCGGAGCCGGAACCTGAGGATTACTCTCCAGTGTTGCCATGGATCTTGGGGTGCTTCTGAGTCTCCCCAGGGGAGTCAGGCCTCGTCTCGAGTGGGGGCATGCACGTGCGCTTTCCTCCCGAGCTGCAGCAGTAGTGCCACGCTTCCTGTCACGTGGATCAAGGGATCTGTGGCTTTCCCTCGAGGCTGTCCCTCGAGGCTTTCCCACGAGGCTTTCCCACAGGGCTGTGCCACGTGCCACCTTGGTGTGAGTCGATCCTCGGCGTGAAAGACGAGCCGGTGAAGGGAAAAGAGGTTCCTCTGGAATGGACTGAGACATCTGGGGGACTCTTGGAATGGTGGCACGACCCTGGAGTTCCTCTCGCCGTTCCTGTTGAGAGGGCCTCCTCTTGAGATGCGACGGGAACCCCGGGAACTCTTTCCCGACGAAGCAGGGAAAGGATCCCTCATCTCGAGCTACGAGGCGGAAACGGGGCTCCTCTGGATGTGGGCGGGACCCTCGTGATTCCTCTCGAGTGGAGACGGCTAGGTCGGGGAACTTCTTGATTTGCACCAAGGGTGTGAAGGAGCCTTTCGAAGTTCCAGAGGTGAGGTGTGACCAGCCTCGAGACGCCTCAGCGGAAATGGGCCTCATCTCGCCTGGAGGGGAGAACCTCCTGGATTTTCTCGAGTTGCGGCAGGTCTTCTCGAGTTACGACGGGCACCTCAGGGACCCGCTCTGGTGGCCTCAGGAAAGGCCAGTCCCCATGCGAGTTGCTAGGGGACCTCTCGGGATTCCTCTCCCGTCCATGCCGGGGCCTCAGTCCTTGTGTGGATTCGGAGCCGGAACCTGAGGATTCCTCTCCAGTGTTGCCATGGATCTTGGGGTGCTTCTGAGTCTCTCCAGGGGAGTCAGGCCTCGTCTCGAGTAGGGGCATGCACGTGCGCTTTCCTCCCGAGCTGCAGCAGTAGTGTCACGCTTCCTGTCACGTGGATCAAGGGATCTGTGGCTTTCCCTCGAGGCTGTCCCTCGAGGCTTTCCCACGAGGCTTTCCCACAGGGCTGTGCCACGTGCCACCTTGTTGTGAGTCGATCCTCGGCGTGAAAGACGAGCCGGTGAAGGGAAAAGAGGTTCCTCTGGAATGGACTGAGACATCTGGGGGACTCTTGGAATGGTGGCACGACCCTGGAGTTCCTCTCGCCGTTCCTGTTGAGAGGGCCTCCTCTTGAGATGCGACGGGAACGCCGGGAACTCTTTCCCGACGAAGCAGGGAAAGGATCCCTCATCTCGAGCTACGAGGCGGAAACGGGGCTCCTCTGGATGTGGGCGGGACCCTCGTGATTCCTCTCGAATGGAGACGGCTAGGTCGGGGAACTTCTTGATTTGCACCAAGGGTGTGAAGGAGCCTTTCGAAGTTCCAGAGGTGAGGTGTGATCAGCCTCGAGACGCCTCAGCGCAAATGGGCCTCATCTCGCCTGGAGGGGAGAACCTCCTGGATTTTCTCGAGTTGCGGCAGGTCTTCTCGAGTTACGACGGGGACCTCAGGGACCCGCTCTGGTGGCCTCAGGAAAGGCCAGTCCCCATGCGAGTTGCTAGGGGACCTCTCGGGATTCCTCTCCCGTCCATGCCGGGGCCTCAGTCCTTGTGTGGAGTCGGGGCCGGAACCTGAGGATTCCTCTCCAGTGTTGCCATGGATCTTGGGGTGCTTCTGAGTCTCCCCAGGGGAGTCAGGCCTCGTCTCGAGTGGGGGCATGCACGTGCGCTTTCCTCCCGAGCTGCAGCAGTAGTGTCACGCTTCCTGTCACGTGGATCAAGGGATCTGTGGCTTTCCCTCGAGGCTGTCCCTCGAAGCTTTCCCACGAGGCTTTCCCACAGGGCTGTGCCACGTGCCACCTTGGTGTGAGTCGATCCTCGGCGTGAAAGACGAGCCGGTGAAGGGAAAAGAGGTTCCTCTGGAGTGGACTGAGACATCTGGGGGACTCTTGGAATGGTGGCACGACCCTGGAGTTCCTCTCGCCGTTCCTGTTGAGAGGGCCTCCTCTTGAGATGCGACGGGAACGCCGGGAACTCTTTCCCGACGAAGCAGGGAAAGGATCCCTCATCTCGAGCTACGAGGCGGAAACGGGGCTCCTCTGGATGTGGGCGGGACCCTCGTGATTCCTCTCGAGTGGAGACGGCTAGTTCGGGGAACTTCTTGATTTGCACCAAGGGTGTGAAGGAGCCTTTCGAAGTTCCAGAGGTGAGGTGTGATCAGCCTCGAGACGCCTCAGCGGAAATGGGCCTCATCTCGCCTGGAGGGGAGAACCTCCTGGATTTTCTCGAGTTGCGGCAGGTCTTCTCGAGTTACGACGGGGACCTCAGGGACCCGCTCTGGTGGCCTCAGGAAAGGCCAGTCACCATGCGAGTTGCTAGGGGACCTCTCGGGATTCCTCTCCCGTCCATGCCGGGGCCTCAGTCCTTGTGTGGAGTCGGGGCCGGAACCTGAGGATTCCTCTCCAGTGTTGCCATGGATCTTGGGGTGCTTCTGAGTCTCCCCAGGGGAGTCAGGCCTCGTCTCGAGTGGGGGCATGCACGTGCGCTTTCCTCCCGAGCTGCAGCAGTAGTGTCACGCTTCCTGTCACGTGGATCAAGGGATCTGTGGCTTTCCCTCGAGGCTGTCCCTCAAAGCTTTCCCACGAGGCTTTCCCACAGGGCTGTGCCACGTGCCACCTTGGTGTGAGTCGATCCTCGGCGTGAAAGACGAGCCGGTGAAGGGAAAAGAGGTTCCTCTGGAATGGACTGAGACATCTGGGGGACTCTTGGAATGGTGGCACGACCCTGGAGTTCCTCTCGCCGTTCCTGTTGAGAGGGCCTCCTCTTGAGATGCGACGGGAACGCCGGGAACTCTTTCCCGACGAAGCAGGGAAAGGATCCCTCATCTCGAGCTACGAGGCGGAAACGGGGCTCCTCTGGATGTGGGCGGGACCCTCGTGATTCCTCTCGAGTGGAGACGGCTAGGTCGGGGAACTTCTTGATTTGCACCAAGGGTGTGAAGGAGCCTTTCGAAGTTCCAGAGGTGAGGTGTGACCAGCCTCGAGACGCCTCAGCGGAAATGGGCCTCATCTCGCCTGGAGGGGAGAACCTCCTGGATTTTCTCGAGTTGCGGCAGGTCTTCTCGAGTTACGACGGGCACCTCAGGGACCCGCTCTGGTGGCCTCAGGAAAGGCCAGTCCCCATGCGAGTTGCTAGGGGACCTCTCGGGATTCCTCTCCCGTCCATGCCGGGGCCTCAGTCCTTGTGTGGATTCGGAGCCGGAAACTGAGGATTCCTCTCCAGTGTTGCCATGGATCTTGGGGTGCTTCTGAGTCTCTCCAGGGGAGTCAGGCCTCGTCTCGAGTAGGGGCATGCACGTGCGCTTTCCTCCCGAGCTGCAGCAGTAGTGTCACGCTTCCTGTCACGTGGATCAAGGGATCTGTGGCTTTCCCTCGAGGCTGTCCCTCGAGGCTTTCCCACGAGGCTTTGCCAGAGGGCTGTGCCACGTGCCACCTTGGTGTGAGTCGATCCTCGGCGTGAAAGACGAGCCGGTGAAGGGAAAAGAGGTTCCTCTGGAATGGACTGAGACATCTGGGGGACTCTTGGAATGGTGGCACGACCCTGGAGTTCCTCTCGCCGTTCCTGTTGAGAGGGCCTCCTCTTGAGATGCGACGGGAACGCCGGGAACTCTTTCCCGACGAAGCAGGAAAAGGATCCCTCATCTCGAGCTACGAGGCGGAAACGGGGCTCCTCTGGATGTGGGCGGGACCCTCGTGATTCCTCTCGAGTGGAGACGGGTATATCGGGGAACTTCTTGATTTGCACCAAGGGTGTGAAGGAGCCTTTCGAAGTTCCAGAGGTGAGGTGTGATCAGCCTCGAGACGCCTCAGCGGAAATGGGCCTCATCTCGCCTGGAGGGGAGAACCTCCTGGATTTTCTCGAGTTGCGGCAGGTCTTCTCGAGTTACGACAGGGACCTCAGGGACCCGCTCTGGTGGCCTCAGGAAAGGCCAGTCCCCATGCGAGTTGCTAGGGGACCTCTCGGGATTCCTCTCCCGTCCATGCCGGGGCCTCAGTCCTTGTGTGGAGTCGGGGCCGGAACCTGAGAATTCCTCTCCAGTGTTGCCATGGATCTTGGGGTGCTTCTGAGTCTCCCCAGGGGAGTCAGGCCTCTTCTCGAGTGGGGGCATGCACGTGCACTTTCCTCCCGAGCTGCAGCAGTAGTGTCACGCTTCCTGTCACGTGGATCAAGGGATCTGTGGCTTTCCCTCGAGGCTGTCCCTCGAGGCTTTCCCACGAGGCTTTCCCACAGGGCTGTGCCACGTGCCACCTTGGTGTGAGTCGATCCTCGGCGTGAAAGACGAGCCGGTGAAGGGAAAAGAGGTTCCTCTGGAATGGACTGAGACATCTGGGGGACTCTTGGAAAGGTGGCACGACCCTGGAGTTCCTCTCGCCGTTCCTGTTGAGAGGGCCTCCTCTTGAGATGCGACGGGAACGCCGGGAACTCTTTCCCGACGAAGCAGGGAAAGGATCCCTCATCTCGAGATACGAGGCGGAAACGGGGCTCCTCTGGATGTGGGCGGGACCCTCGTGATTCCTCTCGAGTGGAGACGGGTATGTCGGGGAACTTCTTGTTTTGCACCAAGGGTGTGAAGGACCCTTTCGAAGTTCCAGAGGTGAGGTGTGATCAGCCTCGAGACGCCTCAGCGGAAATGGGCCTCATCTCGCCTGGAGGGGAGAACCTCCTGGATTTTCTCGAGTTGCGGCAGGTCTTCTCGAGTTACGACGGGGACCTCAGGGACCCGCTCTGGTGGCCTCAGGAAAGGCCAGTCCCCATGCGAGTTGCTAGGGGACCTCTCGGGATTCCTCTCCCGTCCATGCCGGGGCCTCAGTCCTTGTGTGGAGTCGGAGCCGGAACCTGAGGATTCCTCTCCAGTGTTGCCATGGATCTTGGGGTGCTTCTGAGTCTCCCCAGGGGAGTCAGGCCTCGTCTCGAGTGGGGGCATGCACGTGCGCTTTCCTCCCGAGCTGCAGCAGTAGTGCCACGCTTCCTGTCACGTGGATCAAGGGATCTGTGGCTTTCCCTCGAGGCTGTCCCTCGAGGCTTTCCCACGAGGCTTTCCCACAGGGCTGTGCCACGTGCCACCTTGGTGTGAGTCGATCCTCGGCGTGAAAGACGAGCCGGTGAAGGGAAAAGAGTTTCCTCTGGAATGGACTGAGACATCTGGGGGACTCTTGGAATGGTGGCACGACCCTGGAGTTCCTCTCGCCGTTCCTGTTGAGAGGGCCTCCTCTTGAGATGCGACGGGAACGCCGGGAACTCTTTCCCGACGAAGCAGG
Source organism: Budorcas taxicolor (assembly GCF_023091745.1). NCBI lineage: Eukaryota > Metazoa > Chordata > Mammalia > Artiodactyla > Bovidae > Budorcas > Budorcas taxicolor. Next base: position 2,037,317 of record NW_026292750.1, on the reverse strand, counting down.
GAAAGGATCCCTCATCTCGAGCTACGAGGCGGAAACGGGGCTCCTCTGGATGTGGGCGGGACCCTCGTGATTCCTCTCGAGTGGAGACGGCTAGGTTGGGGAACTTCTTGATTTGCACCAAGGGTGTGAAGGACCCTTTCGAAGTTCCAGAGGTGAGGTGTGATCAGCCTCGAGACGCCTCAGCGCAAATGGGCCTCATCTCGCCTGGAGGGGAGAACCTCCTGGATTTTCTCGAGTTGCGGCAGGTCTTCTCGAGTTACGACGGGGACCTCAGGGACCCGCTCTGGTGGCCTCAGGAAAGGCCAGTCCCCATGCGAGTTGCTAGGGGACCTCTCGGGATTCCTCTCCCGTCCATGCCGGGGCCTCAGTCCTTGTGTGGAGTCGGGGCCGGAACCTGAGGATTCCTCTCCAGTGTTGCCATGGATCTTGGGGTGCTTCTGAGTCTCCCCAGGGGAGTCAGGCCTCGTCTCGAGTGGGGGCATGCACGTGCGCTTTCCTCCCGAGCTGAAGCAGTAGTGTCACGCTTCCTGTCACGTGGATCAAGGGATCTGTGGCTTTCCCTCGAGGCTGTCCCTCGAAGCTTTCCCACGAGGCTTTCCCACAGGGCTGTGCCACGTGCCACCTTGGTGTGAGTCGATCCTCGGCGTGAAAGACGAGCCGGTGAAGGGAAAAGAGGTTCCTCTGGAGTGGACTGAGACATCTGGGGGACTCTTGGAATGGTGGCACGACCCTGGAGTTCCTCTCGCCGTTCCTGTTGAGAGGGCCTCCTCTTGAGATGCGACGGGAACGCCGGGAACTCTTTCCCGACGAAGCAGGGAAAGGATCCCTCATCTCGAGCTACGAGGCGTAAACGGGGCTCCTCTGGATGTGGGCGGGACCCTCGTGATTCCTCTCGAGTGGAGACGGCTAGGTCGGGGAACTTCTTGATTTGCACCAAGGGTGTGAAGGAGCCTTTCGAAGTTCCAGAGGTGAGGTGTGATCAGCCTCGAGACGCCTCAGCGGAAATGGGCCTCATCTTGCCTGGAGGGGAGAACCTCCTGGATTTTCTCGAGTTGCGGCAGGTCTTCTCGAGTTACGACGGGGACCTCAGGGACCCGCTCTGGTGGCCTCAGGAAAGGCCAGTCCCCATGCGAGTTGCTAGGGGACCTCTCGGGATTCCTCTCCCGTCCATGCCGGGGCCTCAGTCCTTGTGTGGAGTCGGGGCCGGAACCTGAGGATTCCTCTCCAGTGTTGCCATGGATCTTGGGGTGCTTCTGAGTCTCCCCAGGGGAGTCAGGCCTCGTCTCGAGTGGGGGCATGCACGTGCGCTTTCCTCCCGAGCTGCAGCAGTAGTGTCACGCTTCCTGTCACGTGGATCAAGGGATCTGTGGCTTTCCCTCGAGGCTGTCCCTCGAAGCTTTCCCACGAGGCTTTCCCACAGGGCTGTGCCACGTGCCACCTTGGTGTGAGTCGATCCTCGGCGTGAAAGACGAGCCGGTGAAGGGAAAAGAGGTTCCTCTGGAGTGGACTGAGACATCTGGGGGACTCTTGGAATGGTGGCACCACCCTGGAGTTCCTCTCGAAGTTCCTGTAGAGAGGGCCTCCTCTTGAGATGGGACGGGAACGCCGGGAACTCTTTCCCGACGAAGCAGGGAAAGAATCCCTCATCTCGAGCTATGAGGCGGAAACGGGGCTCCTCTGGATGTGGGCGGGACCCTCGTGATTCCTCTCGAGTGGAGACGGGTATGTCGGGGAACTTCTTGATTTGCACCAAGGGTGTGAAGGAGCCTTTCGAAGTTCCAGAGGTGAGGTGTGATCAGCCTCGAGACGCCTCAGCGGAAATGGGCCTCATCTCGCCTGGAGGGGAGAACCTCCTGGATTTTCTCGAGTTGCGGCAGGTCATCTCGAGTTACGACGGGGACCTCAGGGACCCGCTCTGGTGGCCTCAGGAAAGTCCAGTCCCCATGTGAGTTGCTAGGGGACCTCTCGGGATTCCTCTCCCGTCCATGCCGGGGCCTCAGTCCTTGTGTGGAGTCGGGGCCGGAACCTGAGGATTCCTCTCCAGTGTTGCCATGGATCTTGGGGTGCTTCTGAGTCTCCCCAGGGGAGTCAGGCCTCGTCTCGAGTGGGGGCATGCACGTGCGCTTTCCTCCCGAGCTGCAGCAGTAGTGTCACGCTTCCTGTCACGTGGATCAAGGGATCTGTGGCTTTCCCTCGAGGCTGTCCCTCGAGGCTTTCCCACGAGGCTTTCCCACAGGGCTGTGCCACGTGCCACCTTGGTGTGAGTCGATCCTCGGCGTGAAAGACGAGCCGGTGAAGGGAAAAGAGGTTCCTCTGGAATGGACTGAGACATCTGGGGGACTCTTGGAATGGTGGCACGACCCTGGAGTTCCTCTCGCCGTTCCTGATGAGAGGGCCTCCTCTTGAGATGCGAAGGGAACGCCGGGAACTCTTTCCCGATGAAGCAGGGAAAGGATCCCTCATCTCGAGCTACGAGGCGGAAACGGGGCTCCTCTGGATGTGGGCGGGACCCTCGTGATTCCTCTCGAGTGCAGACGGGTATGTCGGGGAACTTCTTGATTTGCACCAAGGGTGTGATGGAGCCTTTCGAAGTTCCAGAGGTGAGGTGTGATCAGCCTCGAGACGCCTCAGCGGAAATGGGCCTCATCTCGCCTGGAGGGGAGAACCTCCTGGATTTTCTCGAGTTGCGGCAGGTCTTCTCGAGTTACGACGGGGACCTCAGGGACCCGCTCTGGTGGCCTCAGGAAAGGCCAGTCCCCATGCGAGTTGCTAGGGGACCTCTCGGGATTCATCTCCCGTCCATGCCGGGGCCTCAGTCCTTGTGTGGAGTCGGGGCCGGAACCTGAGAATTCCTCTCCAGTGTTGCCATGGATCTTGGGGTGCTTCTGAGTCTCCCCAGGGGAGTCAGGCCTCTTCTCGAGTGGGGGCATGCACGTGCACTTTCCTCCCGAGGTGCAGCAGTAGTGTCACGCTTCCTGTCACGTGGATCAAGGGATCTGTGGCTTTCCTTCGAGGCTGTCCCTCGAGGCTTTCCCACGAGGCTTTCCCACAGGGCTGTGCCACGTGCCACCTTGGTGTGAGTCGATCCTCGGCGTGAAAGACGAGCCGGTGAAGGGAAAAGAGGTTCCTCTGGAATGGACTGAGACATCTGGGGGACTCTTGGAAAGGTGGCACGACCCTGGAGTTCCTCTCGCCGTTCCTGTAGAGAGGGCCTCCTCTTGAGATGCGACGGGAACGCCGGGAACTCTTTCCCGACGAAGCAGGGAAAGGATCCCTCATCTCGAGCTACGAGGCGGAAACGGGTCTCCTCTGGATGTGGGCGGGACCCTCGTGATTCCTCTCGAGTGGAGACGGGTATGTCGGGGAACTTCTTGTTTTGCACCAAGGGTGTGAAGGACCCTTTCGAAGTTCCAGAGGTGAGGTGTGATCAGCCTCGAGACGCCTCAGCGGAAATGGGCCTCATCTCGCCTGGAGGGGAGAACCTCCTGGATTTTCTCGAGTTGCAGCAGGTCTTCTCGAGTTACGACGGGGACCTCAGGGACCCGCTCTGGTGGCCTCAGGAAAGGCCAGTCCCCATGCGAGTTGCTAGGGGACCTCTCGGGATTCCTCTCCCGTCCATGCCGGGGCCTCAGTCCTTGTGTGGAGTCGGGGCCGGAACCTGAGGATTCCTCTCCAGTGTTGCCATGGATCTTGGGGTGCTTCTGAGTCTCCCCAGGGGAGTCAGGCCTCGTCTCGAGTGGGGGCATGCACGTGCGCTTTCCTCCCGAGCTGAAGCAGTAGTGTCACGCTTCCTGTCACGTGGATCAAGGGATCTGTGGCTTTCCCTCGAGGCTGTCCCTCGAAGCTTTCCCACGAGGCTTTCCCACAGGGCTGTGCCACGTGCCACCTTGGTGTGAGTCGATCCTCGGCGTGAAAGACGAGCCGGTGAAGGGAAAAGAGGTTCCTCTGGAGTGGACTGAGACATCTGGGGGACTCTTGGAATGGTGGCACGACCCTGGAGTTCCTCTCGCCGTTCCTGTTGAGAGGGCCTCCTCTTGAGATGCGACGGGAACGCCGGGAACTCTTTCCCGACGAAGCAGGGAAAGGATCCCTCATCTCGAGCTACGAGGCGTAAACGGGGCTCCTCTGGATGTGGGCGGGACCCTCGTGATTCCTCTCGAGTGGAGACGGCTAGGTCGGGGAACTTCTTGATTTGCACCAAGGGTGTGAAGGAGCCTTTCGAAGTTCCAGAGGTGAGGTGTGATCAGCCTCGAGACGCCTCAGCGGAAATGGGCCTCATCTTGCCTGGAGGGGAGAACCTCCTGGATTTTCTCGAGTTGCGGCAGGTCTTCTCGAGTTACGACGGGGACCTCAGGGACCCGCTCTGGTGGCCTCAGGAAAGGCCAGTCCCCATGCGAGTTGCTAGGGGACCTCTCGGGATTCCTCTCCCGTCCATGCCGGGGCCTCAGTCCTTGTGTGGAGTCGGGGCCGGAACCTGAGGATTCCTCTCCAGTGTTGCCATGGATCTTGGGGTGCTTCTGAGTCTCCCCAGGGGAGTCAGGCCTCGTCTCGAGTGGGGGCATGCACGTGCGCTTTCCTCCCGAGCTGCAGCAGTAGTGTCACGCTTCCTGTCACGTGGATCAAGGGATCTGTGGCTTTCCCTCGAGGCTGTCCCTCGAAGCTTTCCCACGAGGCTTTCCCACAGGGCTGTGCCACGTGCCACCTTGGTGTGAGTCGATCCTCGGCGTGAAAGACGAGCCGGTGAAGGGAAAAGAGGTTCCTCTGGAGTGGACTGAGACATCTGGGGGACTCTTGGAATGGTGGCACCACCCTGGAGTTCCTCTCGAAGTTCCTGTAGAGAGGGCCTCCTCTTGAGATGGGACGGGAACGCCGGGAACTCTTTCCCGACGAAGCAGGGAAAGAATCCCTCATCTCGAGCTATGAGGCGGAAACGGGGCTCCTCTGGATGTGGGCGGGACCCTCGTGATTCCTCTCGAGTGGAGACGGGTATGTCGGGGAACTTCTTGATTTGCACCAAGGGTGTGAAGGAGCCTTTCGAAGTTCCAGAGGTGAGGTGTGATCAGCCTCGAGACGCCTCAGCGGAAATGGGCCTCATCTCGCCTGGAGGGGAGAACCTCCTGGATTTTCTCGAGTTGCGGCAGGTCATCTCGAGTTACGACGGGGACCTCAGGGACCCGCTCTGGTGGCCTCAGGAAAGTCCAGTCCCCATGTGAGTTGCTAGGGGACCTCTCGGGATTCCTCTCCCGTCCATGCCGGGGCCTCAGTCCTTGTGTGGAGTCGGGGCCGGAACCTGAGGATTCCTCTCCAGTGTTGCCATGGATCTTGGGGTGCTTCTGAGTCTCCCCAGGGGAGTCAGGCCTCGTCTCGAGTGGGGGCATGCACGTGCGCTTTCCTCCCGAGCTGCAGCAGTAGTGTCACGCTTCCTGTCACGTGGATCAAGGGATCTGTGGCTTTCCCTCGAGGCTGTCCCTCGAGGCTTTCCCACGAGGCTTTCCCACAGGGCTGTGCCACGTGCCACCTTGGTGTGAGTCGATCCTCGGCGTGAAAGACGAGCCGGTGAAGGGAAAAGAGGTTCCTCTGGAATGGACTGAGACATCTGGGGGACTCTTGGAATGGTGGCACGACCCTGGAGTTCCTCTCGCCGTTCCTGATGAGAGGGCCTCCTCTTGAGATGCGAAGGGAACGCCGGGAACTCTTTCCCGATGAAGCAGGGAAAGGATCCCTCATCTCGAGCTACGAGGCGGAAACGGGGCTCCTCTGGATGTGGGCGGGACCCTCGTGATTCCTCTCGAGTGCAGACGGGTATGTCGGGGAACTTCTTGATTTGCACCAAGGGTGTGATGGAGCCTTTCGAAGTTCCAGAGGTGAGGTGTGATCAGCCTCGAGACGCCTCAGCGGAAATGGGCCTCATCTCGCCTGGAGGGGAGAACCTCCTGGATTTTCTCGAGTTGCGGCAGGTCTTCTCGAGTTACGACGGGGACCTCAGGGACCCGCTCTGGTGGCCTCAGGAAAGGCCAGTCCCCATGCGAGTTGCTAGGGGACCTCTCGGGATTCATCTCCCGTCCATGCCGGGGCCTCAGTCCTTGTGTGGAGTCGGGGCCGGAACCTGAGAATTCCTCTCCAGTGTTGCCATGGATCTTGGGGTGCTTCTGAGTCTCCCCAGGGGAGTCAGGCCTCTTCTCGAGTGGGGGCATGCACGTGCACTTTCCTCCCGAGGTGCAGCAGTAGTGTCACGCTTCCTGTCACGTGGATCAAGGGATCTGTGGCTTTCCTTCGAGGCTGTCCCTCGAGGCTTTCCCACGAGGCTTTCCCACAGGGCTGTGCCACGTGCCACCTTGGTGTGAGTCGATCCTCGGCGTGAAAGACGAGCCGGTGAAGGGAAAAGAGGTTCCTCTGGAATGGACTGAGACATCTGGGGGACTCTTGGAAAGGTGGCACGACCCTGGAGTTCCTCTCGCCGTTCCTGTAGAGAGGGCCTCCTCTTGAGATGCGACGGGAACGCCGGGAACTCTTTCCCGACGAAGCAGGGAAAGGATCCCTCATCTCGAGCTACGAGGCGGAAACGGGTCTCCTCTGGATGTGGGCGGGACCCTCGTGATTCCTCTCGAGTGGAGACGGGTATGTCGGGGAACTTCTTGTTTTGCACCAAGGGTGTGAAGGACCCTTTCGAAGTTCCAGAGGTGAGGTGTGATCAGCCTCGAGACGCCTCAGCGGAAATGGGCCTCATCTCGCCTGGAGGGGAGAACCTCCTGGATTTTCTCGAGTTGCAGCAGGTCTTCTCGAGTTACGACGGGGACCTCAGGGACCCGCTCTGGTGGCCTCAGGAAAGGCCAGTCCCCATGCGAGTTGCTAGGGGACCTCTCGGGATTCCTCTCCCGTCCATGCCGGGGCCTCAGTCCTTGTGTGGAGTCGGGGCCGGAACCTGAGGATTCCTCTCCAGTGTTGCCATGGATCTTGGGGTGCTTCTGAGTCTCCCCAGGGGAGTCAGGCCTCGTCTCGAGTGGGGGCATGCACGTGCGCTTTCCTCCCGAGCTGAAGCAGTAGTGTCACGCTTCCTGTCACGTGGATCAAGGGATCTGTGGCTTTCCCTCGAGGCTGTCCCTCGAAGCTTTCCCACGAGGCTTTCCCACAGGGCTGTGCCACGTGCCACCTTGGTGTGAGTCGATCCTCGGCGTGAAAGACGAGCCGGTGAAGGGAAAAGAGGTTCCTCTGGAGTGGACTGAGACATCTGGGGGACTCTTGGAATGGTGGCACGACCCTGGAGTTCCTCTCGCCGTTCCTGTTGAGAGGGCCTCCTCTTGAGATGCGACGGGAACGCCGGGAACTCTTTCCCGACGAAGCAGGGAAAGGATCCCTCATCTCGAGCTACGAGGCGTAAACGGGGCTCCTCTGGATGTGGGCGGGACCCTCGTGATTCCTCTCGAGTGGAGACGGCTAGGTCGGGGAACTTCTTGATTTGCACCAAGGGTGTGAAGGAGCCTTTCGAAGTTCCAGAGGTGAGGTGTGATCAGCCTCGAGACGCCTCAGCGGAAATGGGCCTCATCTTGCCTGGAGGGGAGAACCTCCTGGATTTTCTCGAGTTGCGGCAGGTCTTCTCGAGTTACGACGGGGACCTCAGGGACCCGCTCTGGTGGCCTCAGGAAAGGCCAGTCCCCATGCGAGTTGCTAGGGGACCTCTCGGGATTCCTCTCCCGTCCATGCCGGGGCCTCAGTCCTTGTGTGGAGTCGGGGCCGGAACCTGAGGATTCCTCTCCAGTGTTGCCATGGATCTTGGGGTGCTTCTGAGTCTCCCCAGGGGAGTCAGGCCTCGTCTCGAGTGGGGGCATGCACGTGCGCTTTCCTCCCGAGCTGCAGCAGTAGTGTCACGCTTCCTGTCACGTGGATCAAGGGATCTGTGGCTTTCCCTCGAGGCTGTCCCTCGAAGCTTTCCCACGAGGCTTTCCCACAGGGCTGTGCCACGTGCCACCTTGGTGTGAGTCGATCCTCGGCGTGAAAGACGAGCCGGTGAAGGGAAAAGAGGTTCCTCTGGAGTGGACTGAGACATCTGGGGGACTCTTGGAATGGTGGCACCACCCTGGAGTTCCTCTGGAAGTTCCTGTAGAGAGGGCCTCCTCTTGAGATGGGACGGGAACGCCGGGAACTCTTTCCCGACGAAGCAGGGAAAGAATCCCTCATCTCGAGCTATGAGGCGGAAACGGGGCTCCTCTGGATGTGGGCGGGACCCTCGTGATTCCTCTCGAGTGGAGACGGGTATGTCGGGGAACTTCTTGATTTGCACCAAGGGTGTGAAGGAGCCTTTCGAAGTTCCAGAGGTGAGGTGTGATCAGCCTCGAGACGCCTCAGCGGAAATGGGCCTCATCTCGCCTGGAGGGGAGAACCTCCTGGATTTTCTCGAGTTGCGGCAGGTCATCTCGAGTTACGACGGGGACCTCAGGGACCCGCTCTGGTGGCCTCAGGAAAGTCCAGTCCCCATGTGAGTTGCTAGGGGACCTCTCGGGATTCCTCTCCCGTCCATGCCGGGGCCTCAGTCCTTGTGTGGAGTCGGGGCCGGAACCTGAGGATTCCTCTCCAGTGTTGCCATGGATCTTGGGGTGCTTCTGAGTCTCCCCAGGGGAGTCAGGCCTCGTCTCGAGTGGGGGCATGCACGTGCGCTTTCCTCCCGAGCTGCAGCAGTAGTGTCACGCTTCCTGTCACGTGGATCAAGGGATCTGTGGCTTTCCCTCGAGGCTGTCCCTCGAGGCTTTCCCACGAGGCTTTCCCACAGGGCTGTGCCACGTGCCACCTTGGTGTGAGTCGATCCTCGGCGTGAAAGACGAGCCGGTGAAGGGAAAAGAGGTTCCTCTGGAATGGACTGAGACATCTGGGGGACTCTTGGAATGGTGGCACGACCCTGGAGTTCCTCTCGCCGTTCCTGTTGAGAGGGCCTCCTCTTGAGATGCGAAGGGAACGCCGGGAACTCTTTCCCGACGAAGCAGGGAAAGGATCCCTCATCTCGAGCTACGAGGCGGAAACGGGGCTCCTCTGGATGTGGGCGGGACCCTCGTGATTCCTCTCGAGTGCAGACGGGTATGTCGGGGAACTTCTTGATTTGCACCAAGGGTGTGATGGAGCCTTTCGAAGTTCCAGAGGTGAGGTGTGATCAGCCTCGAGACGCCTCAGCGGAAATGGGCCTCATCTCGCCTGGAGGGGAGAACCTCCTGGATTTTCTCGAGTTGCGGCAGGTCTTCTCGAGTTACGACGGGGACCTCAGGGACCCGCTCTGGTGGCCTCAGGAAAGGCCAGTCCCCATGCGAGTTGCTAGGGGACCTCTCGGGATTCATCTCCCGTCCATGCCGGGGCCTCAGTCCTTGTGTGGAGTCGGGGCCGGAACCTGAGAATTCCTCTCCAGTGTTGCCATGGATCTTGGGGTGCTTCTGAGTCTCCCCAGGGGAGTCAGGCCTCTTCTCGAGTGGGGGCATGCACGTGCACTTTCCTCCCGAGCTGCAGCAGTAGTGTCACGCTTCCTGTCACGTGGATCAAGGGATCTGTGGCTTTCCTTCGAGGCTGTCCCTCGAGGCTTTCCCACGAGGCTTTCCCACAGGGCTGTGCCACGTGCCACCTTGGTGTGAGTCGATCCTCGGCGTGAAAGACGAGCCGGTGAAGGGAAAAGAGGTTCCTCTGGAATGGACTGAGACATCTGGGGGACTCTTGGAAAGGTGGCACGACCCTGGAGTTCCTCTCGCCGTTCCTGTAGAGAGGGCCTCCTCTTGAGATGCGACGGGAACGCTGGGAACTCTTTCCCGACGAAGCAGGGAAAGGATCCCTCATCTCGAGCTACGAGGCGGAAACGGGTCTCCTCTGGATGTGGGCGGGACCCTCGTGATTCCTCTCGAGTGGAGACGGGTATGTCGGGGAACTTCTTGTTTTGCACCAAGGGTGTGAAGGACCCTTTCGAAGTTCCAGAGGTGAGGTGTGATCAGCCTCGAGACGCCTCAGCGGAAATGGGCCTCATCTCGCCTGGAGGGGAGAACCTCCTGGATTTTCTCGAGTTGCGGCAGGTCTTCTCGAGTTACGACGGGGACCTCAGGGACCCGCTCTGGTGGCCTCAGGAAAGGCCAGTCCCCATGCGAGTTGCTAGGGGACATCTCGGGATTCCTCTCCCGTCCATGCCGGGGCCTCAGTCCTTGTGTGGAGTCGGAGCCGGAACCTGAGGATTCCTCTCCAGTGTTGCCATGGATCTTGGGGTGCTTCTGAGTCTCCCCAGGGGAGTCAGGCCTCGTCTCGAGTGGGGGCATGCACGTGCGCTTTCCTCCCGAGCTGCAGCAGTAGTGCCACGCTTCCTGTCACGTGGATCAAGGGATCTGTGGCTTTCCCTCGAGGCTGTCCCTCGAGGCTTTCCCACGAGGCTTTCCCACACGGCTGTGCCACGTGCCACCTTGGTGTGAGTCGATCCTCGGCGTGAAAGACGAGCCGGTGAAGGGAAAAGAGGTTCCTCTGGAATGGACTGAGACATCTGGGGGACTCTTGGAATGCTGGCTCGACTCTGGAGTTCCTCTCGCCGTTCCTGTTGAGAGGGCCTCCTCTTGAGATGCGACGGGAACGCCGGGAACTCTTTCCCGACGAAGCAGGGAAAGGATCCCTCATCTCGAGCTACGAGGCGGAAACGGGGCTCCTCTGGATGTGGGCGGGACCCTCGTGATTCCTCTCGAGTGGAGACGGGTATGTCGGGGAACTTCTTGATTTGCACCAAGGGTGTGAAGGAGCCTTTCGAAGTTCCAGAGGTGAGGTGTGATCAGCCTCGAGACGCCTCAGTGGAAATGGGCCTCATCTCGCCTGGAGGGGAGAACCTCCTGGATTTTCTCGAGTTGCGGCAGGTCTTCTCGAGTTACGACGGGGACCTCAGGGACCCGCTCTGGTGGCCTCAGGAAAGGCCAGTCCCCATGCGAGTTGCTAGGGGACCTCTCGGGATTCCTCTCCCGTCCATGCCGGGGCCTCAGTCCTTGTGTGGAGTCGGGGCCGGAACCTGAGGATTCCTCTCCAGTGTTGCCATGGATCTTGGGGTGCTTCTGAGTCTCCCCAGGGGAGTCAGGCCTCGTCTCGAGTGGGGGCATGCACGTGCGCTTTCCTCCCGAGCTGCAGCAGTAGTGTCACGCTTCCTGTCACGTGGATCAAGGGATCTGTGGCTTTCCCTCGAGGCTGTCCCTCGAGGCTTTCCCACGAGGCTTTCCCACAGGGCTGTGCCACGTGCCACCTTGGTGTGAGTCGATCCTCGGCGTGAAAGACGAGCCGGTGAAGGGAAAAGAGGTTCCTCTGGAATGGACTGAGACATCTGGGGGACTCTTGGAATGCTGGCTCGACCCTGGAGTTCCTCTCGCCGTTCCTGTTGAGAGGGCCTCCTCTTGAGATGCGACGGGAACGCCGGGAACTCTTTCCCGACGAAGCAGGGAAAGGATCCCTCATCTCGAGCTACGAGGCGGAAACGGGGCTCCTCTGGATGTGGGCGGGACCCTCGTGATTCCTCTCGAGTGGAGATGGGTATGTCGGGGAACTTCTTGATTTGCACCAAGGGTGTGAAGGAGCCTTTCGAAGTTCCAGAGGTGAGGTGTGATCAGCCTCGAGACGCCTCAGCGGAAATGGGCCTCATCTCGCCTGGAGGGGAGAACCTCCTGGATTTTCTCGAGTTGCGGCAGGTCTTCTCGAGTTACGACGGGGACCTCAGGGACCCGCTCTGGTGGCCTCAGGAAAGGCCAGTCCCCATGCGAGTTGCTAGGGGACCTCTCGGGATTCCTCTCCCGTCCATGCCGGGGCCTCAGTCCTTGTGTGGAGTCGGGGCCGGAACCTGAGGATTCCTCTCCAGTGTTGCCATGGATCTTGGGGTGCTTCTGAGTCTCCCCAGGGGAGTCAGGCCTCGTCTCGAGTGGGGGCATGCACGTGCGCTTTCCTCCCGAGCTGCAGCAGTAGTGTCACGCTTCCTGTCACGTGGATCAAGGGATCTGTGGCTTTCCCTCGAGGCTGTCCCTCGAGGCTTTCCCACGAGGCTTTCCCACAGGGCTGTGCCACGTGCCACCTTGGTGTGAGTCGATCCTCGGCGTGAAAGACGAGCCGGTGCAGGGAAAAGAGGTTCCTCTGGAATGGACTGAGACATCTGGGGGACTCTTGGAATGCTGGCTCGACCCTGGAGTTCCTCTCGCCGTTCCTGTTGAGAGGTCCTCCTCTTGAGATGCGACGGGAACGCCGGGAACTCTTTCCCGACGAAGCAGGGAAAGGATCCCTCATCTCGAGCTACGAGGCGGAAACGGGGCTCCTCTGGATGTGGGCGGGACCCTCGTGATTCCTCTCGAGTGGAGACGGGTATGTCGGGGAACTTCTTGATTTGCACCAAGGGTGTGAAGGAGCCTTTCGAAGTTCCAGAGGTGAGGTGTGATCAGCCTCGAGACGCCTCAGCGGAAATGGGCCTCATCTCGCCTGGAGGGGAGAACCTCCTGGATTTTCTCGAGTTGCGGCAGGTCTTCTCGAGTTACGACGGGGACCTCAGGGACCCGCTCTGGTGGCCTCAGGAAAGGCCAGTCCCCATGCGAGTTGCTAGGGGACCTCTCGGGATTCCTCTCCCGTCCATGCCGGGGCCTCAGTCCTTGTGTGGAGTCGGGGCCGGAACCTGAGGATTCCTCTCCAGTGTTGCCATGGATCTTGGGGTGCTTCTGAGTCTCCCCAGGGGAGTCAGGCCTCGTCTCGAGTGGGGGCATGCACGTGCGCTTTCCTCCCGAGCTGCAGCAGTAGTGTCACGCTTCCTGTCACGTGGATCAAGGGATCTGTGGCTTTCCCTCGAGGCTGTCCCTCGAGGCTTTCCCACGAGGCTTTCCCACAGGGCTGTGCCACGTGCCACCTTGGTGTGAGTCGATCCTCGGCGTGAAAGACGAGCCGGTGAAGGGAAAAGAGGTTCCTCTGGAATGGACTGAGACATCTGGGGGAGTCTTGGAATGCTGGCTCGACCCTGGAGTTCCTCTCGCCGTTCCTGTTGAGAGGGCCTCCTCTTGAGATGCGACGGGAACGCCGGGAACTCTTTCCCGACGAAGCAGGGAAAGGATCCCTCATCTCGAGCTACGAGGCGGAAACGGGGCTCCTCTGGATGTGGGCGGGACCCTCGTGATTCCTCTCGAGTGGAGACGGGTATGTCGGGGAACTTCTTGATTTGCACCAAGGGTGTGAAGGAGCCTTTCGAAGTTCCAGAGGTGAGGTGTGATCAGCCTCGAGACGCCTCAGCGGAAATGGGCCTCATCTCGCCTGGAGGGGAGAACCTCCTGGATTTTCTCGAGTTGCGGCAGGTCTTCTCGAGTTACGACGGGGACCTCAGGGACCCGCTCTGGTGGCCTCAGGAAAGGCCAGTCCCCATGCGAGTTGCTAGGGGACCTCTCGGGATTCCTCTCCCGTCCATGCCGGGGCCTCAGTCCTTGTGTGGAGTCGGGACCGGAACCTGAGGATTCCTCTCCAGTGTTGCCATGGATCTTGGGGTGCTTCTGAGTCTCCCCAGGGGAGTCAGGCCTCGTCTCGAGTGGGGGCATGCACGTGCGCTTTCCTCCCGAGCTGCAGCAGTAGTGTCACGCTTCCTGTCACGTGGATCAAGGGATTTGTGGCTTTCCCTTGAGGCTGTCCCTCGAGGCTTTCCCAGGAGGCTTTCCCACAGGGCTGTGCCACGTGCCACCTTGGTGTGAGTCGATCCTCGGCGTGAAAGACGAGCCGGTGAGGGGAAAAGAGGTTCCTCTGGAATGGACTGAGACATCTGGGGGACACTTGGAATGGTGGCACGACCCTGGAGTTCCTCTCGCCGTTCCTGTTGAGAGGGCCTCCTCTTGAGATGCGACGGGAACGCCGGGAACTCTTTCCCGTCGAAGCAGGGAAAGGATCCCTCATCTCGAGCTACGAGGCGGAAACGGGGCTCCTCTGGATGTGGGCGGGACCCTTGTGATTCCTTTCGAGTGGAGACGGGTATGTCGGGGAACTTCTTGATTTGCACCAAGGGTGTGAAGGAGCCTTTCGAAGTTCCAGAGGTGAGGTGTTATCAGCCTCGAGACGCCTCAGCGGAAATGGGCCTCATCTCGCCTGGAGGGGAGAACCTCCTGGATTTTCTCGAGTTGCGGCAGGTCTTCTCGAGTTACGACGGGGACCTCAGGGACCCGCTCTGGTGGCCTCAGGAAAGGCCAGTCCCCATGCGAGTTGCTAGGGGACCTCTCGGGATTCCTCTCCCGTCCATGCCGGGGCCTCAGTCCTTGTGTGGAGTCGGGGACGGAACCTGAGGATTCCTCTCCAGTGTTGCCATGGATCTTGGGGTGCTTCTGAGTCTCCCCAGGGGAGTCAGGCCTCGTCTCGACTGGGGGCATGCACGTGCGCTTTCCTCCCGAGCTGCAGCAGTAGTGTCACGCTTCCTGTCACGTGGATCAAGGGATCTGTGGCTTTCCCTCGAGGCTGTCCCTCGAGGCTTTCCCACGAGGCTTTCCCACAGGGCTGTGCCACGTGCCACCTTGGTGTGAGTCGATCCACGGCGTGAAAGACGAGCCGGTGAAGGGAAAAGAGGTTCCTCTGGAATGGACTGAGACATCTAGGGGACTCTTGGAATGGTGGCACGACCCTGGAGTTCCTCTCGCCGTTCCTGTTGAGAGGGCCTCCTCTTGAGATGCGACGGGAACGCCGGGAACTCTTTCCCGACGAAGCAGGGAAAGGATCCCTCATCTCGAGCTACGAGGCGGAAACGGGGCTCCTCTGGATGTGGGTGGGACTCTCGTGATTCCTCTCGAGTGGAGACGGCTAGGTCGGGGAACTTCTTGATTTGCACCAAGGGTGTGAAGGACCCTTTCGAAGTTCCAGAGGTGAGTTGTGATCAGCCTCGAGACGCCTCAGCGGAAATGGGCCTCATCTCGCCTGGAGGGGAGAACCTCCTGGATTTTCTCGAGGTGCGGCAGGTCTTCTCGAGTTACGACGGGGACCTCAGGGACCCGCTCTGGTGGCCTCAGGAAAGGCCAGTCCCCATGTGAGTTGCTAGGGGACCTCTCGGGATTCCTCTCCCGTCCATCCCGGGGCTTCAGTCCTTGTGTGGAGTCGGGGCCGGAACCTGAGGATTCCTCTCCAGTGTTGCCAAGGATCTTGGGGTGCTTCTGAGTCTCCCCAGGGGAGTCAGGCCTCGTCTCGACTGGGGGCATGCACGTGCGCTTTCCTCCCGAGCTGCAGCAGTAGTGTCACGCTTCCTGTCACGTGGATCAAGGGATCTGTGGCTTTCCCTCGAGGCTGTCCCTCGAGGCTTTCCCACGAGGCTTTCCCACAGGGCTGTGCCACGTGCCACCTTGGTGTTAGTCGATCCTCGACGTGAAAGACGAGCCGGTGAGGGGAAAAGAGGTTCCTCTGGAATGGACTGAGACATCTGGGGGACTCTTGGAATGGTGGCACGACCCTGGAGTTCCTCTCGCCGTTCCTGTTGAGAGGGCCTCCTCTTGAGATGCGACGGGAACGCCGGGAACTCTTTCCCGACGAAGCAGGGAAAGGATCCCTCATCTCGAGCTACGAGGCGGAAACGGGGCTACTCTGGATGTGGGCGGGACACTCGTGATTCCTCTCGAGTGGAGACGGCTAGGTCGGGGAACTTCTTGATTTGCACCAAGGGTGCGAAGGAGCCTTTCGAAGTTCCAGAGGTGAGGTGTGATCAGCCTCGAGACACCTCAGCGGAAATGGGCCTCATCTCGCCTGGAGGGGAGAACCTCCTGGATTTTCTCGAGTTGCGGCAGGTCTTCTCGAGTTACGACGGGGACCTCAGGGACCCGCTCTGGTGTCCTCAGGAAAGGCCAGTCCCCATGTGAGTTGCTAGGGGACCTCTCGGGATTCCTCTCCCGTCCATGCCGGGGCCTCAGTCCTTGTGTGGAGTCGGGGCCGGAACCTGAGGATTCCTCTCCAGTGTTGCCATGGATATTGGGGTGCTTCTGAGTCTCCCCAGGGGAGTCAGGCCTCGTCTCGAGTGGGGGCATGCACGTGCGCTTTCCTCCCGAGCTGCAGCAGTAGTGTCACGCTTCCTGTCACGTGGATCAAGGGATCTGTGGCTTTCCCTCGAGGCTGTCCCTCGAGGCTTTCCCACGAGGCTTTCCCACAGGGCTGTGCCACGTGCCACCTTGGTGTGAGTCGATCCTCGGCGTGAAAGACGAGCCGGTGAAGGGAAAAGAGGTTCCTCTGGAATGGACTGAGACATCTGGGGGACTCTTGGAATGCTGGCTCGACCCTGGAGTTCCTCTCGCCGTTCCTGTTGAGAGGGCCTCCTCTTGAGATGCGACGGGAACTCCGGGAACTCTTTCCCGACGAAGCAGGGAAAGGATCCCTCATCTCGAGCTACGAGGCGGAAACGGGGCTCCTCTGGATGTGGGCGGGACCCTCGTGATTCCTCTCGAGTGGAGACGGGTATGTCGGGGAACTTCTTGATTTGCACCAAGGGTGTGAAGGAGCCTTTCGAAGTTCCAGAGGTGAGGTGTGATCAGCCTCGAGACACCTCAGCGGAAATGGGCCTCATCTCGCCTGGAGGGGAGAACCTCCTGGATTTTCTCGAGTTGCGGCAGGTCTTCTCGAGTTACGACGGGGACCTCAGGGACCCGCTCTGGTGGCCTCAGGAAAGGCCAGTCCCCATGCGAGTTGCTAGGGGACCTCTCGGGATTCCTCTCCCGTCCATGCCGGGGCCTCAGTCCTTGTGTGGAGTCGGGGCCGGAACCTGAGGATTCCTCTCCAGTGTTGCCATGGATCTTGGGGTGCTTCTGAGTCTCCCCAGGGGAGTCAGGCCTCGTCTCGAGTGGGGGCATGCACGTGCGCTTTCCTCCCGAGCTGCAGCAGTAGTGTCACGCTTCCTGTCACGTGGATCAAGGGATCTGTGGCTTTCCCTCGAGGCTGTCCCTCGAGGCTTTCCCACGAGGCTTTCCCACAGGGCTGAGCCACGTGCCACCTTGGTGTGAGTCGATCCTCGGCGTGGAAGACGAGCCGGTGACGGGAAAAGAGGTTCCTCTGGAATGGACTGAGACATCTGGGGGACTCTTGGAATGGTGGCACGACCCTGGAGTTCCTCTCGCCGTTCCTGTTGAGAGGGCCTCCTCTTGAGATGCGACGGGAACGCCGGGAACTCTTTGCCGACGAAGCAGGGAAAGGATCCCTCATCTCGAGCTACGAGGCGGAAACGGGGCT
The DNA here is from genome assembly GCF_023091745.1 of Budorcas taxicolor. Classification (NCBI taxonomy): domain Eukaryota; kingdom Metazoa; phylum Chordata; class Mammalia; order Artiodactyla; family Bovidae; genus Budorcas; species Budorcas taxicolor. The sequence goes on along the minus strand of NW_026292750.1, from coordinate 2,020,139 downwards.
CCTCTGGATGTGGGCGGGACCCTCGTGATTCCTCTCGAGTGGAGACGGCTAGGTCGGGGAACTTCTTGATTTGCACTAAGGGTGTGAAGGACCCTTTCGAAGTTCCAGAGGTGAGGTGTGATCAGCCTCGAGACGCCTCAGCGGAAATGGGCCTCATCTCGCCTGGAGGGGAGAACCTCCTGGATTTTCTCGAGTTGCGGCAGGTCTTCTCGAGTTACGACGGGGACCTCAGGGACCCGCTCTGGTGGCCTCAGGAAAGGCCAGTCCCCATGCGAGTTGCTAGGGGACCTCTCGGGATTCCTCTCCCGTCCATGCCGGGGCCTCAGTCCTTGTGTGGAGTCGGGGCCGGAACCTGAGGATTCCTCTCCAGTGTTGCCATGGATCTTGGGGTGCTTCTGAGTCTCCCCAGGGGAGTCAGGCCTCGTCTCGAGTGGGGGCATGCACGTGCGCTTTCCTCCCGAGCTGCAGCAGTAGTGTCACGCTTCCTGTCACGTGGATCAAGGGATCTGTGGCTTTCCCTCGAGGCTGTCCCTCGAGGCTTTCCCACGAGGCTTTCCCACAGGGCTGTGCCACGTGCCACCTTGGTGTGAGTCGATCCTCGGCGTGAAAGACGAGCCGGTGAAGGGAAAAGAGGTTCCTCTGGAATGGACTGAGACATCTGGGGGACTCTTGGAATGGTGGCACGACCCTGGAGTTCCTCTCGCCGTTCCTGTTGAGAGGGCCTCCTCTTGAGATGCGACGGGAACGCCGGGAACTCTTTCCCGACGAAGCAGGGAAAGGATCCCTCATCTCGAGCTACGAGGCGGAAACGGGGCTCCTCTGGATGTGGGCGGGACTCTCGTGATTCCTCTCGAGTGGAGACGGCTAGGTCGGGGAACTTCTTGATTTGCACCAAGGGTGTGAAGGACCCTTTCGAAGTTCCAGAGGTGAGGAGTGATCAGCCTCGAGACGCCTCAGCGGAAATGGGCCTCATCTCGCCTGGAGGGGAGAACCTCCTGGATTTTCTCGAGTTGCGGCAGGTCTTCTCGAGTTACGACGGGGACCTCAGGGACCCGCTCTGGTGGCCTCAGGAAAGGCCAGTCCCCATGCGAGTTGCTAGGGGACCTCTCGGGATTCCTCTCCCGTCCATGCCGGGGCCTCAGTCCTTGTGTGGAGTCGGGGCCGGAACCTGAGGATTCCTCTCCAGTGTTGCCATGGATCTTGGGGTGCTTCTGAGTCTCCCCAGGGGAGTCAGGCCTCGTCTCGAGTGGGGGCATGCACGTGCGCTTTCCTCCCGAGCTGCAGCAGTAGTGTCACGCTTCCTGTCACGTGGATCAAGGGATCTGTGGCTTTCCCTCGAGGCTGTCCCTCGAGGCTTTCCCACGAGGCTTTCCCACAGGGCTGAGCCACGTGCCACCTTAGTGTGAGTCGATCCTCGGCGTGGAAGACGAGCCGGTGACGGGAAAAGAGGTTCCTCTGGAATGGACTGAGACATCTGGGGGACTCTTGGAATGGTGGCACGACCCTGGAGTTCCTCTCGCCGTTCCTGTTGAGAGGGCCTCCTCTTGAGATGCGACGGGAACGCCGGGAACTCTTTCCCGACGAAGCAGGGAAAGGATCCCTCATCTCGAGCTACGAGGCGGAAACGGGGCTCCTCTGGATGTGGGCGGGACTCTCGTGATTCCTCTCGAGTGGAGACGGCTAGGTCGGGGAACTTCTTGATTTGCACCAAGGGTGTGAAGGACCCTTTCGAAGTTCCAGAGGTGAGGAGTGATCAGCCTCGAGACGCCTCAGCGGAAATGGGCCTCATCTCGCCTGGAGGGGAGAACCTCCTGGATTTTCTCGAGTTGCGGCAGGTCTTCTCGAGTTACGACGGGGACCTCAGGGACCCGCTCTGGTGGCCTCAGGAAAGGCCAGTCCCCATGCGAGTTGCTAGGGGACCTCTCGGGATTCCTCTCCCGTCCATGCCGGGGCCTCAGTCCTTGTGTGGAGTCGGGGCCGGAACCTGAGGATTCCTCTCCAGTGTTGCCATGGATCTTGGGGTGCTTCTGAGTCTCCCCAGGGGAGTCAGGCCTCGTCTCGAGTGGGGGCATGCACGTGCGCTTTCCTCCCGAGCTGCAGCAGTAGTGTCACGCTTCCTGTCACGTGGATCAAGGGATCTGTGGCTTTCCCTCGAGGCTGTCCCTCGAGGCTTTCCCACGAGGCTTTCCCACAGGGCTGAGCCACGTGCCACCTTGGTGTGAGTCGATCCTCGGCGTGGAAGACGAGCCGGTGACGGGAAAAGAGGTTCCTCTGGAATGGACTGAGACATCTGGGGGACTCTTGGAATGGTGGCACGACCCTGGAGTTCCTCTCGCCGTTCCTGTTGAGAGGGCCTCCTCTTGAGATGCGACGGGAACGCCGGGAACTCTTTGCCGACGAAGCAGGGAAAGGATCCCTCATCTCGAGCTACGAGGCGGAAACGGGGCTCCTCTGGATGTGGGCGGGACCCTCGTGATTCCTCTCGAGTGGAGACGGCTAGGTCGGGTAACTTCTTGATTTGCACTAAGGGTGTGAAGGACCCTTTCGAAGTTCCAGAGGTGAGGTGTGATCAGCCTCGAGACGCCTCAGCGGAAATGGGCCTCATCTCGCCTGGAGGGGAGAACCTCCTGGATTTTCTCGAGTTGCGGCAGGTCTTCTCGAGTTACGACGGGGACCTCAGGGACCCGCTCTGGTGGCCTCAGGAAAGGCCAGTCCCCATGCGAGTTGCTAGGGGACCTCTCGGGATTCCTCTCCCGTCCATGCCGGGGCCTCAGTCCTTGTGTGGAGTCGGGGCCGGAACCTGAGGATTCCTCTCCAGTGTTGCCATGGATCTTGGGGTGCTTCTGAGTCTCCCCAGGGGAGTCAGGCCTCGTCTCGAGTGGGGGCATGCACGTGCGCTTTCCTCCCGAGCTGCAGCAGTAGTGTCACGCTTCCTGTCACGTGGATCAAGGGATCTGTGGCTTTCCCTCGAGGCTGTCCCTCGAGGCTTTCCCACGAGGCTTTCCCACAGGGCTGTGCCACGTGCCACCTTGGTGTGAGTCGATCCTCGGCGTGAAAGACGAGCCGGTGAAGGGAAAAGAGGTTCCTCTGGAATGGACTGAGACATCTGGGGGACTCTTGGAATGGTGGCACGACCCTGGAGTTCCTCTCGCCGTTCCTGTTGAGAGGGCCTCCTCTTGAGATGCGACGGGAACGCCGGGAACTCTTTCCCGACGAAGCAGGGAAAGGATCCCTCATCTCGAGCTACGAGGCGGAAACGGGGCTCCTCTGGATGTGGGCGGGACTCTCGTGATTCCTCTCGAGTGGAGACGGCTAGGTCGGGGAACTTCTTGATTTGCACCAAGGGTGTGAAGGACCCTTTCGAAGTTCCAGAGGTGAGGTGTGATCAGCCTCGAGACGCCTCAGCGGAAATGGGCCTCATCTCGCCTGGAGGGGAGAACCTCCTGGATTTTCTCGAGTTGCGGCAGGTCTTCTCGAGTTACGATGGGGACCTCAGGTACCCGCTCTGGTGGCCTCAGGAAAGGCCAGTCCCCATGCGCGTTTCTTGGGGACCTCTCGGGATTATTCTCCCGTCCATGCCGGGGCCTCAGTCCTTGTGTGGAGTCGGGGCCGGAAACTGAGGATTCCTCTCCAGTGTTGCCATGGATCTTGGGGTGCTTCTGAGTCTCCCCAGGGGAGTCAGGCCTCGTCTCGAGTGGGGGCATGCACGTGCGCTTTCCTCCCGAGCTGCAGTAGTAGTGTCACGCTTCCTGTCACGTGGATCAAGGGATCTGTGGCTTTCCCTCGAGGCTGTCCCTCGAGGCTTTCCCACGAGGCTTTCCCACAGGGCTGTGCCACGTGCCACCTTGGTGTGAGTCGATCCTCGGCGTGAAAGACGAGCCGGTGAAGGGAAAAGAGGTTCCTCTGGAATGGACTGAGACATCTGGGGGACTCTTGGAATGCTGGCTCGACCCTGGAGTTCCTCTCGCCGTTCCTGTTGAGAGGGCCTCCTCTTGAGATGCGACGGGAACGCCGGGAACTCTTTCGCGACAAAGCAGGGAAAGGATCCCTCATCTCGATTTACGAGGCGGAAACGGGGCTCCTCTGGATGTGGGCGGGACTCTCGTGATTCCTCTCGAGTGGAGACGGCTAGGTCGGGGAACTTCTTGATTTGCACCAAGGGTGTGAAGGAGCCTTTCGAAGTTCCAGAGGTGAGGTGTGATCAGCCTCGAGACGCCTCAGCGGAAATGGGCCTCATCTCGCCTGGAGGGGAGAACCTCCTGGATTTTCTCGAGTTGCGGCAGGTCTTCTCGAGTTACGACGGGGACCTCAGGGACCCGCTCTGGTGGCCTCAGGAAAGGCCAGTCCCCATGCGAGTTGCTAGGGGACCTCTCGGGATTCCTCTCCCGTCCATGCCGGGGCCTCAGTCCTTGTGTGGAGTCGGGGCCGGAACCTGAGGATTCCTCTCCAGTGTTGCCATGGATCTTGGGGTGCTTCTGAGTCTCCCCAGGGGAGTCAGGCCTCGTCTCGAGTGGGGGCATGCACGTGCGCTTTCCTCCCGAGCTGCAGCAGTAGTGTCACGCTTCCTGTCACGTGGATCAAGGGATCTGTGGCTTTCCCTCGAGGCTGTCCCACGAGGCTTTCCCACGAGGCTTTCCCACAGGGCTGTGCCACGTGCCACCTTGGTGTGAGTCGATCCTCGGCGTGAAAGACGAGCCGGTGAGGGGAAAAGAGTTTCCTCTGGAATGGACTGAGACATCTGGGGGACTCTTGGAATGGTGGCACGACCCTGGAGTTCCTCTCGCTGTTCCTGTTGAGAGGGCCTCCTCTTGAGATGCGACGGGAAGGCCGGAAACTCCCGACGACGCAGGGAAAGGATCCCTCAACTCGAGCTACGAGGCGGAAACGGGGCTCCTCTGGATGTGGGCGGAACCCTCGTGTTTCCTCTCGAGTGGAGACGGGTATGTAGGGGAACTTCTTGATTTGCACCAAGGGTGTGAAGGACCCTTTCGAAGTTCCAGAGGTGAGGTGTGATCAGCCTGGAGACGCCTCAGCGGAAATGGGCCTCATCTCGCCTGGAGGGGAGAACCTCCTGGATTTTCTCGAGTTACGGCAGGTCTTCTCGAGTTACGACGGGGACCTCAGGGACCCGCTCTGGTGGCCTCAGGAAAGGCCAGTCCCCATGCGAGTTGCTAGGGGTCCTCTCGGGATACCTCTCCCGTCCATGCCGGGGCCTCAGTCCTTGTGTGGAGTCGGGGCCGGAACCTGAGGATTCCTCTCCAGTGTTGCCATGGATCTTGGGGTGCTTCTGAGTCTCCCCAGGGGAGTCAGGCCTCGTCTCGAGTGGGGGCATGCACGTGTGATTTCCTCCCGTGCTGCAGCAGTAGTGTCACGCTTCCTGTCAGGTGGATCAAGGGATCTGTGGATTTCCCTCGAGGCTGTCCCTCGAGGCTTTCCCACGAGGCTTTCCCACAGGGCTGTGCCACGTGCCACCTTGGTGTGAGTCGATCCTCGGCGTGAAAGACGAGCCGGTGAAAGGAAAAGAGGTTCCTCTGGAATGGATGAGACATCTGGGGGACTCTTGGAATGGTGGCACGACCCTGGAGTTCCTCTCGCTGTTCCTGTAGAGAGGGCCTCCTCTTGAGATGCGACGGGAAGGCCGGAAACTCCCGACGACGCAGGGAAAGGATCCCTCAACTCGAGCTACGAGGCGGAAACGGGGCTCCTCTGGATGTGGGCGGAACCCTCGTGTTTCCTCTCGAGTGGAGACGGGTATGTAGGGGAACTTCTTGATTTGCACCAAGGGTGTGAAGGACCCTTTCGAAGTTCAAGAGGTGAGGTGTGATCAGACTAGAGACGCCTCAACGGAAATGGGCCTCATCTCGCCTGGAGGGGAGAAACTCCTGGATTTTCTCGAGTTGCGGCAGGTCTTCTCGAGTTACGACGGGGACCTCAGGGACCCGCTCTGGTGGCCTCAGGAAAGGCCAGTCGCAATGCGAGTTGCTAGGGGACCTCTCGGGATTCCTCTCCCGTCCATGCCGGGGCCTAAGACCGTGTGTGGAGTTGGGGCCGGAACGTGAGGATTCCTCTCCAGTGTTGCCATGGATCTTGGGGTGCTTCTGAGTCTCCCCAGGGGAGTCAGGCCTCGTCTCGAGTGGCGGAATGCACGTGCGCTTTCCTCCCGAGCTGCAGCAGTACTGTCACACTTCCTGTCACGTGGATCAAGGGATCTGTGGCTTTCCCTCGAGGCTGTCCCTCGGGGCTGTCCCACGAGGCTTTCCCACAGGGCTGTGCCACGTGCCACCTTGGTGTGAGTCGATCCTCGGCGTGAAAGACGAGCCGGTGAAGGGATAAGAGGTTCCTCTGGAATGGACTGAGACATCTGGGGGACTCTTGGAATGGTGGTACGACCCTGGAGTTCCTCTCGCCGTTCCTGTTTAGAGGGCCTCTCTTGAGATGCGACGGGAAGGCTGGGAACTCTTTCCCGACGAAGCAGGGAAAGGATCCCTCATCTCGAGCTACGAGGCGGAAACGGGGCTCCTCTGGATGTGGGCGGGACCCTCGTGATTCCTCTCGAGTGTAGACGGCTAGGTCGGGGAACTTCTTGATTTGCACCAAGGGTGTGAAGGACCCTTTCGAAGTTCCAGAGGTGAGGTGTGATCAGCCTCGAGACGCCTCAGCGTAAATGGGCCTCATCTCGCCTGGAGGGGAGAACCTCCTGGATTTTCTCGAGTTGCGGCAGGTCTTCTCGAGTTATGACGGGGACCTCAGGTACCCGCTCTGGTGGCCTCAGGAAAGGCCAGTCCCCATGCGCGTTGCTTGGGGACCTCTCGGGATTCCTCTCCCGTCCATGCCGGGGCCTCAGTCCTTGTGTGGAGTCGGGGCCGGAACCTGAGGATTCCTCTCCAGTGTTGCCATGGATCTTGGGGTGCTTCTGAGTCTCCCCAGGGGAGTCAGGCCTCGTCTCGAGTGGGGGCATGCACGTGCGCTTTCCTCCCGAGCTGCAGCAGTAGTGTCACGCTTCCTGTCACGTGGATCAAGGGATCTGTGGCTTTCTCTCGAGGCTGTCCCTCGAGGCTTTCCCACGAGGCTTTCCCACAGGGCTGTGCCACGTGCCACCTTGGTGTGAGTCGATCCTCGGCGTGAAAGACGAGCCGGTGAAGGGAAAAGAGGTTCCTCTGGAATGGACTGAGACATCTGGGGCACTCTTGGAATGCTGGCTCGACCCTGGAGTTCCTCTCGCCGTTCCTGTTGAGAGGGCCTCCTCTTGAGATGCGACGGGAACGCCGGGAACTCTTTCCCGACGAAGCAGGGAAAGGATCCCTCATCTCGAGCTACGAGGCGGAAACGGGGCTCCTCTGGATGTGGGCGGGACCCTCGTGATTCCTCTCGAGTGGAGACGGGTATGTCGGGGAACTTCTTGATTTGCACCAAGGGTGTGAAGGAGCCTTTCGAAGTTCCAGAGTTGAGGTGTGATCAGCCTCCAGACGCCTCAGCGGAAATGGGCCTCATCTCGCCTGGAGGGGAGAACCTCCTGGATTTTCTCGAGTTGCGGCAGGTCTTCTCGAGTTACGACGGGGACCTCAGGGACCCGCTCTGGTGGCCTCAGGAAAGGCCAGTCCCCATGCGAGTTGTTAGGGGACCTCTCGGGATTCCTCTCCTGTCCATGCCGGGGCCTCAGTCCTTGTGTGGAGTCGGGGCCGGAACCTGAGGATTCCTCTCCAGTGTTGCCATGGATCTTGGGGTGCTTCTGAGTCTCCCCAGGGGAGTCAGGCCTCGTCTCGAGTGGGGGCATGCACGTGTGCTTTCCTCCCGAGCTGCAGCAGTAGTGTCACGCTTCCTGTCACGTGGATCAAGGGATCTGTGGCTTTCCCTCGAGGCTGTCCCTCGAGGCTTTCCCACGAGGCTTTCCCACAGGGCTGTGCCACGTGCCACCTTGGTGTGAGTCGATCCTCGGCGTGAAAGACGAGCCGGTGAAGGGAAAAGAGGTTCCTCTGGAATGGACTGAGACATCTGGGGGACTCTTGGAATGCTGGCTCGACCCTGGAGTTCCTCTCGCCGTTCCTGTTGAGAGGGCCTCCTCTTGAGATGCGACGGGAACGCCGGGAACTCTTTCCCGACGAAGCAGGGAAAGGATCCCTCATCTCGAGCTACGAGGCGGAAACGGGGCTCCTCTGGATGTGGGCGGGACTCTCGTGATTCCTCTCGAGTGGAGACGGCTAGGTCGGGGAACTTCTTGATTTGCACCAAGGGTGTGAAGGACCCTTTCGTAGTTCCAGAGGGGAGGTGTGATCAGCCTCGAGACGCCTCAGCGGAAATGGGCCTCATCTCGCCTGGAGGGGAGAACCTCCTGGATTTTCTCGAGTTGCGGCAGGTCTTCTCGAGTTACGATGGGGACCTCAGGTACCCGCTCTGGTGGCCTCAGGAAAGGCCAGTCCCCATGCGCGTTTCTTGGGGACCTCTCGGGATTATTCTCCCGTCCATGCCGGGGCCTCAGTCCTTGTGTGGAGTCGGGGCCAGAAACTGAGGATTCCTCTCCAGTGTTGCCATGGATCTTGGGGTGCTTCTGAGTCTCCCCAGGCGAGTCAGGCCTCGTCTCGAGTGGGGGCATGCACGTGCGCTTTCCTCCCGAGCTGCAGCAGTAGTGTCACGCTTCCTGTCACGTGGATCAAGGGATCTGTGGCTTTCCCTCGAGGCTGTCCCTCGAGGCTTTCCCACGAGGCTTTCCCACAGGGCTGTGCCACGTGCCACCTTGGTGTGAGTCGATCCTCGGTGTGAAAGACGAGCCGGTGAAGGGAAAAGAGGTTCCTCTGGAATGGACTGAGACATCTGGGGGACTCTTGAAATGCTGGCTCGACCCTGGAGTTCCTCTCGTCGTTCCTGTTGAGAGGGCCTCCTCTTGAGATGCGACGGGAACGCCGGGAACTCTTTCCCGACGAAGCAGGGAAAGGATCCCTCATCTCGAGCTACGAGGCGGAAACGGGGCTCCTCTGGATGTGGGCGGGACCCTCGTGATTCCTCTCGAGTGGAGACGGCTAGGTCGGGGAACTTCTTGATTTGCACCAAGGGTGTGAAGGAACCTTTCGAAGTTCAAGAGGTGAGGTGTGATCAGCCTCAAGACGCCTCAGCAGAAATGGGCCTCATCTCGCCTGGAGGGGAGAACCTCCTGGATTTTCTCGAGTTGCGGCAGGTCTTCTCGAGTTACGACGGGGACCTCAGGGACCCGCTCTGGTGGCCTCAGGAAAGGCCAGTCCCCATGCGAGTTGCTAGGGGACCTCTCGGGATTCCTCTCCCGTCCATGCCGGGGCCTCAGTCCTTGTGTGGATTCGAGGCCGGAACCTGAGGATTCCTCTCCAGTGTTGCCATGGATCTTGGGGTGCTTCTGAGTCTCCCCAGGGGAGTCAGGCCTCGTCTCGAGTGGGGGCATGCACGTGCGCTTTCCTCCCGAGCTGCAGCAGTAGTGTCACGCTTCCTGTCACGTGGATCAAGGGATCTGTGGCTTTCCCTCGATGCTGTCCCTCGAGGCTTTCCCACGAGGCTTTCCCACAGGGCTGTGTCACGTGCCACCTTGGTGTGAGTCGATCCTCGGCGTGAAAAACGAGCCGGTGAAGGGAAAAGAGGTTCCTCTGGAATGGACTGAGACATCTGGGGGACTCTTGGAATGGTGGCACGACCCTGGAGTTCCTCTCGCCGTTCCTGTAGAGAGGGCCTCCTCTTGAGATGCGACGGGAACGCCGGGAACTCTTTCCCGACGAAGTAGGGAAAGGATCCCTCAACTCGAGCTACGAGGCGGAAACGGGGCTCCTCTGGATGTGGGCGGGACCCTCGTGATTCCTCTCGAGTGGAGACGGGTATGTCGGGGAACTTCTTGATTTGCACCAAGGGTGTGAAGGAGCCTTTCGAAGTTCCAGAGGGGAGGTGTGATCAGCCTCGAGACGCCTCATCGGAAATGGGCCTCATCTCGCCTGGAGGGGAGAACCTCCTGGATTTTCTCGAGTTGCGGCAGGTCTTCTCGAGTTACGACGGGGACCTCAGGGACCCGCTCTGGTGGCCTCAGGAAAGGCCAGTCCCCATGCGAGTTGCTAGGGGACCTCTCGGGATTCCTCTCCCGTCCATGCCGGGGCCTCAGTCCTTGTGTGGAGTCGGGGACGGAACCTGAGGATTCCTCTCCAGTGTTGCCATGGATCTTGGGGTGCTTCTGAGTCTCCCCAGGGGAGTCAGGCCTCGTCTCGAGTGGGGGCATGCACGTGCGCTTTCCTCCCGAGCTGCAGCAGTAGTGTCACGCTTCCTGTCACGTGGATCAAGGGATCTGTGGCTTTCCCTCGAGGCTGTCCCTCGAGGCTTTCCCACGAGGCTTTCCCACAGGGCTGTGCCACGTGCCACCTTGGTGTGAGTCGATCCTCGGCGTGAAAGACGAGCCGGTGAAGGGAAAAGAGGTTCCTCTGGAATGGACTGAGACCTCTGGGGGACTCTTGGAATGGTGACACGACCCTGGAGTTCCTCTCGCCGTTCCTGTTGAGAGGGCCTCCTATTGAGATGCGACGGGAACGCTGGGAACTCTTTCCCGACGAAGCAGGGAAAGGATCCCTCATCTCGAGCTACGAGGCGGAAACGGGTCTCCTCTGGATGAGGGCGGGACCCTCGTGATTCCTCTCGAGTGGAGACGGGTATGTCGGGGAACTTCTTGATTTGCACCAAGGGTGTGAAGGACCCTTTCGAAGTTCCAGAGGTGAGGTGTGATCAGCCTCGAGACGCCTCAGCAGAAATGGGCCTCATCTCGCCTGGAGGGGAGAACCTCCTGGATTTTCTCGAGTTGCGGCAGGTCTTCTCGAGTTAGGACGGGGACCTCAGGGACCCGCTCTGGTGGCCTCAGGAAAGGCCAGTCCCCATGCGAGTTGCTAGGGGACCTCTCGGGATTCCTCTCCCGTCCATGCCGGGGCCTCAGTCCTTGTGTGGAGTCGGGGCCGGAACCTGAGGATTCCTCTCCAGTGTTGCCATGGATCTTGTGGTGCTTCTGAGTCTCCCCAGGGGAGTCAGGCCTCGTCTCGTGTGGGGGCATGCACGTGCGCTTTCCTCCCGAGCTGCAGCAGTAGTGTCACGCTTCCTGGCACGTGGATCAAGGGATCTGTGGCTTTCCCTCGAGGCTGTCCCTCGAGGCTTTCCCACGAGGCTTTCCCACAGGGCTGTGCCACGTGCCACCTTGGTGTGAGTCGATCCTCGGCGTGAAAGACGAGCCGGTGAAGGGAAAAGAGGTTCCTCTGGAATGGACTGAGACATCTGGGGGACTCTTGGAATGGTGGCACGACCCTGGAGTTCCTCTCGCCGTTCCTCTAGAGACGGCCTCCTCTTGAGATGCGACGGGAACGCCAGGAACTCTTTCCCGACGAAGCAGGGAAAGGATCCCTCATCTCGAGCTACGAGGCGGAAACGGGGCTCCTCTGGATGTGGGCGGGACCCCCGTGATTCCTCTCGAGTGGAGACGGCTAGGTCGGGGAACTTCTTGATTTGCACCAAGGGTGTGAAGGAGCCTTTCGAAGTTACAGAGGTGAGGTGTGATCAGCGTCGAGACGCCTCAGCGGAAATTGGCGTCATCTCGCCTGGAGGGGAGAACCTCCTGGATTTTCTCGAGTTGCGGCAGGTCTTCTCGAGTTACGACGGGGACCTCAGGGACCCGCTCTGGTGGCCTCAGGAAAGGCCAGTCCCCATGCGAGTTGCTAGGGGACCTCTCGGGATTCCTCTCCCGTCCATGCCGGGACCTCAGTCCTTGTGTGAAGTCGGGGCCGGAACCTGAGGATTCCTCTCCAGTGTTGCCATGGATCTTGGGGTGCTTCTGAGTCTCCCCAGGGGAGTCAGGCCTCGTCTCGAGTGGGGGCATGCACGTGCGCTTTCCTCCCGAGCTGCAGCAGTAGTGTCACGCTTCCTGTCACGTGGATCAAGGGATCTGTGGCTTTCCCTCGAGGCTGTCCCTCGAGGCTTTCCCACGAGGCTTTCCCACAGGGCTGTGCCACGTGCCACCTTGGTGTGAGTCGATCCTCGGCGTGAAAGACGAGCCGGTGAAGGGAAAAGAGGTTCCTCTGGAATGGACTGAGACATCTGGGGGACTCTTGGAATGGTGGCACGACCCTGGAGTTCCTCTCGCCGTTCCTGTAGAGAGGGCCTCCTCTTGAGATGCGACGGGAACGCCGGGAACTCTTTCCCGACGAAACAGGGAAAGGATCCCTCATCTCGAGCTACGAGGCGGAAACGGGGCTCCTCTGGATGTGGGCGGGTCCCACGTGATTCCTCTCGAGTGTAGACGGCTAGGTCGGGGAACTTCTTGATTTGCACCAAGGGTGTGTAGGACCCTTTCGAAGTTCCAGAGGGGAGGTGTGATCAGCCTCGAGAAGCCTCAGCGGAAATGGGCCTCATCTCGCCTGGAGGGGAGAACCTCCTGGATTTTCTCGAGTTGCGGCAGGTCTTCTCGAGTTAAGACGGGGACCTCAGGGACGCGCTCTGGTGGCCTCAGGAAAGGCCAGTCCCCATGCGAGTTGCTAGGGGACCTCTCGGGATTCCTCTCCCGTCCATGCCGGGGCCTCAGTCCTTGTGTGGAGTCGGGGCCGGAACCTGAGGATTCCTCTCCAGTGTTTCGATGGATCTTGGGGTGCTTCTGAGTCTCCCCAGGGGTGTCAGGCCTCGTCTCGAGTGGGGGCATGCACGTGCGCTTTCCTCCCGAGCTGCAGCAGTAGTGTCACGCTTCCTGTCACGTGGATCAAGGGATCTGTGGCTTTCCCTCGATGCTGTCCCTCGAGGCTTTCCCACGAGGCTTTCCCACAGGGCTGTGCCACGTGCCACCTTGGTGTGAGTCGATCCTCGGCGTGAAAGACGAGCCGGTGAAGGGAAAAGAGGTTCCTCTGGAATGGACTGAGACATCTGGGGGACTCTTGGAATGCTGGCTCGACCCTGGAGTTCCTCTCGCCGTTTCTGTTGAGAGGGCCTCCTCTTGATATGCGACGGGAACGCCGGGAACTCTTTCCCGACGAAGCAGGGAAAGGATCCCTCATCTCGAGCTACGAGGCGGAAACGGGGCTCCTCTGGATGTGGGCGGGACCCTCGTGATTCCTCTCGAGTGGAGACGTCTAGGTCGGGGAACTTCTTGATTTGCACCAAGGGTGTGAAGAACCCTTTCGAAGTTCCAGAGGTGAGGTGTGATCAGCCTCGAGACGCCTCAGCGGAAATGGGCCTCATCTCGCCTGGAGGGGAGAACCTCCTGGATTTTCTCGAGTTGCGGCAGGTCTTCTCGAGTTATCCGGGGACCTCAGGGACCCGCTCTGGTGGCCTCAGGAAAGGCCAGTCCCCATGCGAGTTGCTAGGGGACCTCTTGGGATTCCTCTCCCGTCCATGCCGGGGCCTCAGTCCTTGTGTGAAGTCGGGGCTGGAACCTGAGGATTCCTCTCCAGTGTTGCCATGGATCTTGGGGTGCTTCTGAGTCTCCCCAGGGGAGTCAGGCCTCGTCTCGAGTGGGGACATGCACGTGCGCTTTCCTCCCGAGCTGCAGCAGTAGTGTCACGCTTCCTGTCACGTGGATCAAGGGATCTGTGGCTTTCCCTCGAGGCTGTCCCTCGAGGCTTTCCCACGAGGCTTTCCCACAGGGCTGTGCCACGTGCCACCTTGGTGTGAGTCGATCCTCGGCGTGAAAGACGAGCCGGTGAAGGGAAAAGAGGTTCCTCTGGAATGGACTGAGACATCTGGGGGACTCTTGGAATGCTGGCTCGACCCTGGAGTTCCTCTTGCCGTTCCTGTTGAGAGGGCCTCCTCTTGAGATGCGACGGGAACGCTGGGAACTCTTTCCCGACGAAGCAGGGAAAGGATCCCTCATCTCGAGCTACGAGGCGGAAACGGGGCTCCTCTCAATGTGGGCGGGACCCTCGTGATTCCTCTCGAGTGGAGACGTCTAGGTCGGGGAACTTCTTGATTTGCACCAAGGGTGTGAAGGACCCTTTCGAAGTTCCAGAGGTGAGGTGTGATCAGCCTCGAGACGCCTCAGCGGAAATGGGCCTCATCTCGCCTGGAGGGGAGAACCTCCTGGATTTTCTCGAGTTGCGGCAGGTCTTCTCGAGTTACGACGGGGACCTCAGGGACCCGCTCTGGTGGCCTCAGGAAAGGCCAGTCCCCATGCGAGTTGCTAGGGGACCTCTCGGGATTCCTCTCCCGTCCATGCCGGGGCCTCAGTCCTTGTGTGGAGTCGGGGACGGAACCTGAGGATTCCTCTCCAGTGTTGCCATGGATCTTGGGGTGCTTCTGAGTCTCCCCAGGGGAGTCAGGCCTCGTCTCGAGTGGGGGCATGCACGTGCGCTTTCCTCCCGAGCTGCAGCATTAGTGTCACGCTTCCTGTCACGTGGATCAAGGGATCTGTGGCTTTCCCTCGAGGCTGTCCCTCGAGGCTTTCCCACGAGGCTTTCCCACAGGGCTGTGCCACGTGCCACCTTGGTGTGAGTCGATCCTCGGCGTGAAAGACGAGCCGGTGAAGGGAAAAGAGGTTCCTCTGGAATGGACAGAGACATCTGGGGGACTCTTGGAATGGTGGCACGACCCTGGAGTTCCTCTCGCCGTTCCTGTAGAGAGGGCCTCCTCTTGAGATGCGACGGGAACGCCGGGAACTCTTTCCCGACGAAGCAGGGAAAGGATCCCTCATCTCGAGCTACGAGGCGGAAACGGGGCTCCTCTGGATGTGGGCGGGACTCTCGTGATTCCTCTCGAGTGGAGACGGCTAGGTCGGGGAACTTCTTGATTTGCACCAAGGGTGTGAAGGACCCTTTCGTAGTTCCAGAGGGGAGGTGTGATCAGCCTCGAGACGCCTCAGCGGAAATGGGCCTCATCTCGCCTGGAGGGGAGAACCTCCTGGATTTTCTCGAGTTGCGGCAGGTCTTCTCGAGTTACGATGGGGACCTCAGGTACCCGCTCTGGTGGCCTCAGGAAAGGCCAGTCCCCATGCGCGTTTCTTGGGGACCTCTCGGGATTATTCTCCCGTCCATGCCGGGGCCTCAGTCCTTGTGTGGAGTCGGGGCCGGAAACTGAGGATTCCTCTCCAGTGTTGCCATGGATCTTGGGGTGCTTCTGAGTCTCCCCAGGGGAGTCAGGCCTCGTCTCGAGTGGGGGCATGCACGTGCGCTTTCCTCCCGAGCTGCAGTAGTAGTGTCACGCTTCCTGTCACGTGGATCAAGGGATCTGTGGCTTTCCCTCGAGGCTGTCCCTCGAGGCTTTCCCACGAGGCTTTCCCACAGGGCTGTGCCACGTGCCACCTTGGTGTGAGTCGATCCTCGGTGTGAAAGACGAGCCGGTGAAGGGAAAAGAGGTTCCTCTGGAATGGACTGAGATATCTGGGGGACTCTTGAAATGCTGGCTCGACCCTGGAGTTCCTCTCGTCGTTCCTGTTGAGAGGGCCTCCTCTTGAGATGCGACGGGAACGCCGGGAACTCTTTCCCGACGAAGCAGGGAAAGGATCCCTCATCTCGAGCTACGAGGCGGAAACGGGGCTCCTCTGGATGTGGGCGGGACCCTCGTGATTCCTCTCGAGTGGAGACGGCTAGGTCGGGGAACTTCTTGATTTGCACCAAGGGTGTGAAGGACCCTTTCGAAGTTCCAGAGGTGAGGTGTGATCAGCCTCGTGACGCCTCAGCGGAAATGGGCCTCATCTCGCCTGGAGGGGAGAACCTCCTGGATTTTCTCGAGTTGCAGCAGGTCTTCTCGAGTTACGACGGGGACCTCAGGGACCCGCTCTGGTGGCCTCAGGAAAGGCCAGTCCCCATGCGAGTTGCTAGGGGACCTCTCGGGATTCCTCTCCCGTCCATGCCGGGGCCTCAGTCCTTGTGTGGAGTCGGGGCCGGAACCTGAGGATTGCTCTCCAGTGTTGCCATGGATCTTGGGGTGCTTCTGAGTCTCCCCAGGGTAGTCAGGCCTCATCTCGAGTGGGGGCATGCACGTGCGCTTTCCTCCCGAGCTGCAGCAGTAGTGTCACGCTTCCTGTCACGTGGATCAAGGGATCTGTGGCTTTCCCTCGAGGCTGTCCCTCGAGGCTTTCCCACGAGGCTTTCCCACAGGGCTGTGCCACGTGCCACCTTGGTGTGAGTCGATCCTCGGCGTGAAAGACGAGCCGGTGAAGGGAAAAGAGGTTCCTCTGGAATGGACTGAGACCTCTGGGGGACTCTTGGAATGGTGACACGACCCTGGAGTTCCTCTCGCCGTTCCTGTTGAGAGGGCCTCCTCTTGAGATGCGACGGGAACGCTGGGAACTCTTTCCCGACGAAGCAGGGAAAGGATCCCTCATCTCGAGCTACGAGGCGGAAACGGGTCTCCTCTGGATGTGGGCGGGACCCTCGTGATTCCTCTCGAGTGGAGACGGGTATGTCGGGGAACTTCTTGATTTGCACCAAGGGTGTGAAGGACCCTTTCGAAGTTCCAGAGGTGAGGTGTGATCAGCCTCGAGACGCCTCAGCAGAAATGGGCCTCATCTCGCCTGGAGGGGAGAACCTCCTGGATTTTCTCGAGTTGCGGCAGGTCTTCTCGAGTTACGACGGGGACCTCAGGGACCCGCTCTGGTGGCCTCAGGAAAGGCCAGTCCCCATGCGAGTTGCTAGGGGACCTCTCGGGATTCCTCTCCCGTCCATGCCGGGGCCTCAGTCCTTGTGTGGAGTCGGGGCCGGAACCTGAGGATTCCTCTCCAGTGTTGCCATGGATCTTGGGGTGCTTCTGAGTCTCCCCAGGGGAGTCAGGCCTCGTCTCGTGTGGGGGCATGCACGTGCGCTTTCCTCCCGAGCTGCAGCAGTAGTGTCACGCTTCCTGGCACGTGGATCAAGGGATCTGTGGCTTTCCCTCGAGGCTGTCCCTCGAGGCTTTCCCACGAGGCTTTCCCACAGGGCTGTGCCACGTGCCACCTTGGTGTGAGTCGATCCTCGGCGTGAAAGACGAGCCGGTGAAGGGAAAAGAGGTTCCTCTGGAATGGACTGAGACATCTGGGGGACTCTTGGAATGGTGGCACGACCCTGGAGTTCCTCTCGCCGTTCCTCTAGAGACGGCCTCCTCTTGAGATGCGACGGGAACGCCAGGAACTCTTTCCCGACGAAGCAGGGAAAGGATCCCTCATCTCGAGCTACGAGGCGGAAACGGGGCTCCTCTCGATGTGGGCGGGACCCTCGTGATTCCTCTCGAGTGGAGACGTCTAGGTCGGGGAACTTCTTGATTTGCACCAAGGGTGTGAAGGACCCTTTCGAAGTTCCAGAGGTGAGGTGTGATCAGCCTCGAGACGCCTCAGCGGAAATGGGCCTCATCTCGCCTGGAGGGGAGAACCTCCTGGATTTTCTCGAGTTGCGGCAGGTCTTCTCGAGTTACGACGGGGACCTCAGGGACCCGCTCTGGTGGCCTCAGGAAAGGCCAGTCCCCATGCGAGTTGCTAGGGGACCTCTCGGGATTCCTCTCCCGTCCATGCCGGGGCCTCAGTCCTTGTGTGGAGTCGGGGACGGAACCTGAGGATTCCTCTCCAGTGTTGCCATGGATCTTGGGGTGCTTCTGAGTCTCCCCAGGGGAGTCAGGCCTCGTCTCGAGTGGGGGCATGCACGTGCGCTTTCCTCCCGAGCTGCAGCATTAGTGTCACGCTTCCTGTCACGTGGATCAAGGGATCTGTGGCTTTCCCTCGAGGCTGTCCCTCGAGGCTTTCCCACGAGGCTTTCCCACAGGGCTGTGCCACGTGCCACCTTGGTGTGAGTCGATCCTCGGCGTGAAAGACGAGCCGGTGAAGGGAAAAGAGGTTCCTCTGGAATGGACAGAGACATCTGGGGGACTCTTGGAATGGTGGCACGACCCTGGAGTTCCTCTCGCCGTTCCTGTAGAGAGGGCCTCCTCTTGAGATGCGACGGGAACGCCGGGAACTCTTTCCCGACGAAGCAGGGAAAGGATCCCTCATCTCGAGCTACGAGGCGGAAACGGGGCTCCTCTGGATGTGGGCGGGACCCTCGTGATTCCTCTCGAGTGGAGACGGGTATGTCGGGGAACTTCTTGATTTGCACCAAGGGTGTGAAGGACCCTTTCGAAGTTCCAGAGGGGAGGTGTGATCAGCCTCGAGACGCCTCAGCGGAAATGGGCCTCATCTCGCCTGGAGGGGAGAACCTCCTGGATTTTCTCGAGTTGCGGCAGGTCTTCTCGAGTTATCCGGGGACCTCAGGGACCCGCTCTGGTGGCCTCAGGAAAGGCCAGTCCCCATGCGAGTTGCTAGGGGACCTCTCGGGATTCCTCTCCCGTCCATGCCGGGGCCTCAGTCCTTGTGTGAAGTCGGGGCCGGAACCTGAGGATTCCTCTCCAGTGTTGCCATGGATCTTGGGGTGCTTCTGAGTCTCCCCAGGGGAGTCAGGCCTCGTCTCGAGTGGGGACATGCACGTGCGATTTCCTCCCGAGCTGCAGCAGTAGTGTCACGCTTCCTGTCACGTGGATCAAGGGATCTGTGGCTTTCCCTCGAGGCTGTCCCTCGAGGCTTTCCCACGAGGCTTTCCCACAGGGCTGTGCCACGTGCCACCTTGGTGTGAGTCGATCCTCGGCGTGAAAGACGAGCCGGTGAAGGGAAAAGAGGTTCCTCTGGAATGGACTGAGACATCTGGGGGACTCTTGGAATGCTGGCTCGACCCTGGAGTTCCTCTTGCCGTTCCTGTTGAGAGGGCCTCCTCTTGAGATGCGACGGGAACGCTGGGAACTCTTTCCCGACGAAGCAGGGAAAGGATCCCTCATCTCGAGCTACGAGGCGGAAACGGGGCTCCTCTCGATGTGGGCGGGACCCTCGTGATTCCTCTCGAGTGGAGACGTCTAGGTCGGGGAACTTCTTGATTTGCACCAAGGGTGTGAAGGACCCTTTCGAAGTTCCAGAGGTGAGGTGTGATCAGCCTCGAGACGCCTCAGCGGAAATGGGCCTCATCTCGCCTGGAGGGGAGAACCTCCTGGATTTTCTCGAGTTGCGGCAGGTCTTCTCGAGTTACGACGGGGACCTCAGGGACCCGCTCTGGTGGCCTCAGGAAAGGCCAGTCCCCATGCGAGTTGCTAGGGGACCTCTCGGGATTCCTCTCCCGTCCATGCCGGGGCCTCAGTCCTTGTGTGGAGTCGGGGCCGGAACCTGAGGATTCCTCTCCAGTGTTGCCATGGATCTTGGGGTGCTTCTGAGTCTCCCCAGGGGAGTCAGGCCTCGTCTCGAGTGGGGGCATGCACGTGCGCTTTCCTCCCGAGCTGCAGCATTAGTGTCACGCTTCCTGTCACGTGGATCAAGGGATCTGTGGCTTTCCCTCGAGGCTGTCCCTCGAGGCTTTCCCACGAGGCTTTCCCACAGGGCTGTGCCACGTGCCACCTTGGTGTGAGTCGATCCTCGGCGTGAAAGACGAGCCGGTGAAGGGAAAAGAGGTTCCTCTGGAATGGACAGAGACATCTGGGGGACTCTTGGAATGGTGGCACGACCCTGGAGTTCCTCTCGCCGTTCCTGTAGAGAGGGCCTCCTCTTGAGATGCGACGGGAACGCCGGGAACTCTTTCCCGACGAAGCAGGGAAAGGATCCCTCATCTCGAGCTACGAGGCGGAAACGGGGCTCCTCTGGATGTGGGCGGGACCCTCGTGATTCCTCTCGAGTGGAGACGGGTATGTCGGGGAACTTCTTGATTTGCACCAAGGGTGTGAAGGACCCTTTCGAAGTTCCAGAGGGGAGGTGTGATCAACCTCGAGACGCCTCAGCGGAAATGGGCCTCATCTCGTCTGGAGGGGAGAACCTCCTGGATTTTCTCGAGTTGCGGCAGGTCTTCTCGAGTTACGACGGGGACCTCAGGGACCCGCTCTGGTGGCCTCAGGAAAGGCCAGTCCCCATGCGAGTTGCTAGGGGACCTCTCGGGATTCCTCTCCCGTCCATGCCGGGGCCTCAGTCCTTGTGTGGAGTCGGGGACGGAACCTGAGGATTCCTCTCCAGTGTTGCCATGGATCTTGGGGTGCTTCTGAGTCTCCCCAGGGGAGTCAGGCCTCGTCTCGAGTGGGGGCATGCACGTGCGCTTTCCTCCCGAGCTGCAGCATT
The DNA here is from genome assembly GCF_023091745.1 of Budorcas taxicolor. Classification (NCBI taxonomy): domain Eukaryota; kingdom Metazoa; phylum Chordata; class Mammalia; order Artiodactyla; family Bovidae; genus Budorcas; species Budorcas taxicolor. The sequence goes on along the minus strand of NW_026292750.1, from coordinate 2,000,095 downwards.
AGTGTCACGCTTCCTGTCACGTGGATCAAGGGATCTGTGGCTTTCCCTCGAGGCTGTCCCTCGAGGCTTTCCCACGAGGCTTTCCCACAGGGCTGTGCCACGTGCCACCTTGGTGTGAGTCGATCCTCGGCGTGAAAGACGAGCCGGTGAAGGGAAAAGAGTTTCCTCTGGAATGGACAGAGACATCTGGGGGACTCTTGGAATGGTGGCACGACCCTGGAGTTCCTCTCGCCGTTCCTGTAGAGAGGGCCTCCTCTTGAGATGCGACGGGAACGCCGGGAACTCTTTCCCGACGAAGCAGGGAAAGGATCCCTCATCTCGACCTACGAGGCGGAAACGGGGCTCCTCTGGATGTGGGCGGGACCCTCGTGATTCCTCTCGAGTGGAGACGGGTATGTCGGGGAACTTCTTGATTTGCACCAAGGGTGTGAAGGACCCTTTCGAAGTTCCAGAGGGGAGGTGTGATCAGCCTCGAGACGCCTCAGCGGAAATGGGCCTCATCTCGCCTGGAGGGGAGAACCTCCTGGATTTTCTCGAGTTGCGGCAGGTCTTCTCGAGTTACGACGGGGACCTCAGGGACCCGCTCTGGTGGCCTCAGGAAAGGCCAGTCCCCATGCGAGTTGCTAGGGGACCTCTCGGGATTCCTCTCCCGTCCATGCCGGGGCCTCAGTCTTTGTGTGGAGTCGGGGCCGGAACCTGAGGATTCCTCTCCAGTGTTGCCATGGATCTTGGGGTGCTTCTGAGTCTCCCCAGGGGAGTCAGGCCTCGTCTCGAGTGGGGGCATGCACGTGCGCTTTCCTCCCGAGCTGCAGCAGTAGTGTCACGCTTCCTGTCACGTGGATCAAGGGATCTGTGGCTTTCCCTCGAGGCTGTCCCTCGAGGCTTTCCCACGAGGCTTTCCCACAGGGCTGTGCCACGTGCCACCTTGGTGTGAGTCGATCCTCGGCGTGAAAGACGAGCCGGAGAAGGCAAAAGAGGTTCCTCTGGAATGGACTGAGACATCTGGGGGACTCTTGGAATGGTGGCACGACCCTGGAGTTCCTCTCGCCGTTCCTGTTGAGAGGGCCTCCTCTTGAGATGCGACGGGAACGCCGGGAACTCTTTCCCGACGAAGCAGGGAAAGGATCCCTCATCTCGAGCTACGAGGCGGAAAAGGGGCTCCTCTGGATGTGGGCGGGTCCCCCGTGATTCCTCTCGAGTGGAGACGGCTAGGTCGGGGAACTTCTTGATTTGCACCAAGGGTGTGAAGGACCCTTTCGAAGTTCCAGAGGGGAGGTGTGATCAGCCTCGAGACGCCTCAGCGGAAATGGGCCTCATCTCGCCTGGAGGGGAGAACCTCCTGGATTTTCTCGAGTTGCGGCAGGTCATCTCGAGTTACGTCGGGGACCTTAGGGACCCGCTCTGGTGGCCTCAGGAAAGGCCAGTCCCCATGCGAGTTGCTAGGGGACCTCTCGGGATTCCTCTCCCGTCCATGCCGGGGCCTCAGTCTTTGTGTGGAGTCGGGGCCGGAACCTGAGGATTCCTCTCCAGTGTTGCCATGGGTCTTGGGGTGCTTCTGAGTCTCCCCAGGGGAGTCAGGCCTCGTCTCGAGTGGGGGCATGCACGTGCGCTTTCCTCCCGAGCTGCAGCAGTAGTGTCACGCTTCCTGTCACGTGGATCAAGGGATCTGTGGCTTTCCCTCGAGGCTGTCCCTCGAGGCTTTCACACGAGGCTTTCCCACAGGGCTGTGCCACGTGCCACCTTGGTGTGAGTCGATCCTCGGCGTGAAAGACGAGCCGGTGAAGGGAAAAGAGGTTCCTCTGGAATGGACTGAGACATCTGGGGGACTCTTGGAATGCTGGCTCGACCCTGGAGTTCCTCTCGCCGTTTCTGTTGAGAGGGCCTCCTCTTGATATGCGACGGGAACGCCGGGAACTCTTTCCCGACGAAGCAGGGAAAGGATCCCTCATCTCGAGCTACGAGGCGGAAACGGGGCTCCTCTGGATGTGGGCGGGACCCTCGTGATTCCTCTCGAGTGGAGACGTCTAGGTCGGGGAACTTCTTGATTTGCACCAAGGGTGTGAAGAACCCTTTCGAAGTTCCAGAGGTGAGGTGAGATCAGCCTCGAGACGCCTCAGCGGAAATGGGCCTCATCTCGCCTGGAGGGGAGAACCTCCTGGATTTTCTCGAGTTGCGGCAGGTCTTCTCGAGTTATCCGGGGACCTCAGGGACCCGCTCTGGTGGCCTCAGGAAAGGCCAGTCCCCATGCGAGTTGCTAGGGGACCTCTCGGGATTCCTCTCCCGTCCATGCCGGGGCCTCAGTCCTTGTGTGAAGTCGGGGCCGGAACCTGAGGATTCCTCTCCAGTGTTGCCATGGATCTTGGGGTGCTTCTGAGTCTCCCCAGGGGAGTCAGGCCTCGTCTCGAGTGGGGACATGCACGTGCGCTTTCCTCCCGAGCTGCAGCAGTAGTGTCACGCTTCCTGTCACGTGGATCAAGGGATCTGTGGCTTTCCCTCGAGGCTGTCCCTCGAGGCTTTCCCACGAGGCTTTCCCACAGGGCTGTGCCACGTGCCACCTTGGTGTGAGTCGATCCTCGGCGTGAAAGACGAGCCGGTGAAGGGAAAAGAGGTTCCTCTGGAATGGACTGAGACATCTGGGGGACTCTTGGAATGCTGGCTCGACCCTGGAGTTCCTCTTGCCGTTCCTGTTGAGAGGGCCTCCTCTTGAGATGCGACGGGAACGCTGGGAACTCTTTCCCGACGAAGCAGGGAAAGGATCCCTCATCTCGAGCTACGAGGCGGAAATGGGGCTCCTCTCGATGTGGGCGGGACCCTCGTGATTCCTCTCGAGTGGAGACGTCTAGGTCGGGGAACTTCTTGATTTGCACCAAGGGTGTGAAGGACCCTTTCGAAGTTCCAGAGGTGAGGTGTGATCAGCCTCGAGACGCCTCAGTGGAAATGGGCCTCATCTCGCCTGGAGGGGAGAACCTCCTGGATTTTCTCGAGTTGCGGCAGGTCTTCTCGAGTTACGACGGGGACCTCAGGGACCCGCTCTGGTGGCCTCAGGAAAGGCCAGTCCCCATGCGAGTTGCTAGGGGACCTCTCGGGATTCCTCTCCCGTCCATGCCGGGGCCTCAGTCCTTGTGTGGAGTCGGGGACGGAACCTGAGGATTCCTCTCCAGTGTTGCCATGGATCTTGGGGTGCTTCTGAGTCTCCCCAGGGGAGTCAGGCCTCGTCTCGAGTGGGGGCATGCACGTGCGCTTTCCTCCCGAGCTGCAGCATTAGTGTCACGCTTCCTGTCACGTGGATCAAGGGATCTGTGGCTTTCCCTCGAGGCTGTCCCTCGAGGCTTTCCCACGAGGCTTTCCCACAGGGCTGTGCCACGTGCCACCTTGGTGTGAGTCGATCCTCGGCGTGAAAGACGAGCCGGTGAAGGGAAAAGAGGTTCCTCTGGAATGGACAGAGACATCTGGGGGACTCTTGGAATGGTGGGACGACCCTGGAGTTCCTCTCGCCGTTCCTGTAGAGAGGGCCTCCTCTTGAGATGCGACGGGAACGCCGGGAACTCTTTCCCGACGAAGCAGGGAAAGGATCCCTCATCTCGAGCTACGAGGCGGAAACGGGGCTCCTCTGGATGTGGGCGGGACCCTCGTGATTCCTCTCGAGTGGAGACGGGTATGTCGGGGAACTTCTTGATTTGCACCAAGGGTGTGAAGGACCCTTTCGAAGTTCCAGAGGGGAGGTGTGATCAGCCTCGAGACGCCTCAGCGGAAATGGGCCTCATCTCGTCTGGAGGGGAGAACCTCCTGGATTTTCTCGAGTTGCGGCAGGTCTTCTCGAGTTACGACGGGGACCTCAGGGACCCGCTCTGGTGGCCTCAGGAAAGGCCAGTCCCCATGCGAGTTGCTAGGGGACCTCTCGGGATTCCTCTCCCGTCCATGCCGGGGCCTCAGTCCTTGTGTGGAGTCGGGGACGGAACCTGAGGATTCCTCTCCAGTGTTGCCATGGATCTTGGGGTGCTTCTGAGTCTCCCCAGGGGAGTCAGGCCTCGTCTCGAGTGGGGGCATGCACGTGCGCTTTCCTCCCGAGCTGCAGCATTAGTGTCACGCTTCCTGTCACGTGGATCAAGGGATCTGTGGCTTTCCCTCGAGGCTGTCCCTCGAGGCTTTCCCACGAGGCTTTCCCACAGGGCTGTGCCACGTGCCACCTTGGTGTGAGTCGATCCTCGGCGTGAAAGACGAGCCGGTGAAGGGAAAAGAGGTTCCTCTGGAATGGACAGAGACATCTGGGGGACTCTTGGAATGGTGGCACGACCCTGGAGTTCCTCTCGCCGTTCCTGTAGAGAGGGCCTCCTCTTGAGATGCGACGGGAACGCCGGGAACTCTTTCCCGACGAAGCAGGGAAAGGATCCCTCATCTCGAGCTACGAGGCGGAAACGGGGCTCCTCTGGATGTGGGCGGGACCCTCGTGATTCCTCTCGAGTGGAGACGGGTATGTCGGGGAACTTCTTGATTTGCACCAAGGGTGTGAAGGACCCTTTCGAAGTTCCAGAGGGGAGGTGTGATCAGCCTCGAGACGCCTCAGCGGAAATGGGCCTCATCTCGCCTGGAGGGGAGAACCTCCTGGATTTTCTCGAGTTGCGGCAGGTCTTCTCGAGTTACGACGGGGACCTCAGGGACCCGCTCTGGTGGCCTCAGGAAAGGCCAGTCCCCATGCGAGTTGCTAGGGGACCTCTCGGGATTCCTCTCCCGTCCATGCCGGGGCCTCAGTCTTTGTGTGGAGTCGGGGCCGGAACCTGAGGATTCCTCTCCAGTGTTGCCATGGATCTTGGGGTGCTTCTGAGTCTCCCCAGGGGAGTCAGGCCTCGTCTCGAGTGGGGGCATGCACGTGCGCTTTCCTCCCGAGCTGCAGCAGTAGTGTCACGCTTCCTGTCACGTGGATCAAGGGATCTGTGGCTTTCCCTCGAGGCTGTCCCTCGAGGCTTTCCCACGAGGCTTTCCCACAGGGCTGTGCCACGTGCCACCTTGGTGTGAGTCGATCCTCGGCGTGAAAGACGAGCCGGTGAAGGCAAAAGAGGTTCCTCTGGAATGGACTGAGACATCTGGGGGACTCTTGGAATGGTGGCACGACCCTGGAGTTCCTCTCGCCGTTCCTGTTGAGAGGGCCTCCTCTTGAGATGCGACGGGAACGCCGGGAACTCTTTCCCGACGAAGCAGGGAAAGGATCCCTCATCTCGAGCTACGAGGCGGAAAAGGGGCTCCTCTGGATGTGGGCGGGTCCCCCGTGATTCCTCTCGAGTGGAGACGGCTAGGTCGGGGAACTTCTTGATTTGCACCAAGGGTGTGAAGGACCCTTTCGAAGTTCCAGAGGGGAGGTGTGATCAGCCTCGAGACGCCTCAGCGGAAATGGGCCTCATCTCGCCTGGAGGGGAGAACCTCCTGGATTTTCTCGAGTTGCGGCAGGTCATCTCGAGTTACGACGGGGACCTTAGGGACCCGCTCTGGTGGCCTCAGGAAAGGCCAGTCCCCATGCGAGTTGCTAGGGGACCTCTCGGGATTCCTCTCCCGTCCATGCCGGGGCCTCAGTCTTTGTGTGGAGTCGGGGCCGGAACCTGAGGATTCCTCTCCAGTGTTGCCATGGGTCTTGGGGTGCTTCTGAGTCTCCCCAGGGGAGTCAGGCCTCGTCTCGAGTGGGGGCATGCACGTGCGCTTTCCTCCCGAGCTGCAGCAGTAGTGTCACGCTTCCTGTCACGTGGATCAAGGGATCTGTGGCTTTCCCTCGAGGCTGTCCCTCGAGGCTTTCCCACGAGGCTTTCCCACAGGGCTGTGCCACGTGCCACCTTGGTGTGAGTCGATCCTCGGCGTGAAAGACGAGCCGGTGAAGGGAAAAGAGGTTCCTCTGGAATGGACTGAGACATCTGGGGGACTCTTGGAATGGTGGCACGACCCTGGAGTTCCTCTCGCCGTTCCTGTTGAGAGGGCCTCCTCTTGAGATGCGACGGGAACGCCGGGAACTCTTTCCCGACGAAGCAGGGAAAGGATCCCTCATCTCGAGGTACGAGGCGGAAAAGGGGCTCCTCTGGATGTGGGCGGGTCCCCCGTGATTCCTCTCGAGTGGAGACGGCTAGGTCGGGGAACTTCTTGATTTGCACCAAGGGTGTGAAGGACCCTTTCGAAGTTCCAGAGGGGAGGTGTGATCACCCTCGAGTCGCCTCAGCGGAAATGGGCCTCATCTCGCCTGGAGGGGAGAACCTCCTGGATTTTCTCGAGTTGCGGCAGGTCTTCTCGAGTTACGACGGGGACCTCAGGGACGCGCTCTGGTGGCCTCAGGAAAGGCCAGTCCCCATGCGAGTTGCTAGGGGACCTCTCGGGATTCCTCTCCCGTCCATGCCGGGGCCTCAGTCTTTGTGTGGAGTCGGGGCCGGAACCTGAGGATTCCTCTCCAGTGTTGCCATGGATCTTGGGGTGCTTCTGAGTCTCCCCAGGGGAGTCAGGCCTCGTCTCGAGTGGGGGCATGCACGTGCGCTTTCCTCCCGAGCTGCAGCAGTAGTGTCACGCTTCCTGTCACGTGGATCAAGGGATCTGTGGCTTTCCCTCGAGGCTGTCCCTCGAGGCTTTCCCACGAGGCTTTCCCACAGGGCTGTGCCACGTGCCACCTTGGTGTGAGTCGATCCTCGGCGTGAAAGACGAGCCGGTGAAGGCAAAAGAGGTTCCTCTGGAATGGACTGAGACATCTGGGGGACTCTTGGAATGGTGGCACGACCCTGGAGTTCCTCTCGCCGTTCCTGTTGAGAGGGCCTCCTCTTGAGATGCGACGGGAACGCCGGGAACTCTTTCCCGACGAAGCAGGGAAAGGATCCCTCATCTCGAGCTACGAGGCGGAAAAGGGGCTCCTCTGGATGTGGGCGGGTCCCCCGTGATTCCTCTCTAGTGGAGACGGCTAGGTCGGGGAACTTCTTGATTTGCACCAAGGGTGTGAAGGACCCTTTCGAAGTTCCAGAGGGGAGGTGTGATCAGCCTCGAGACGCCTCAGCGGAAATGGGCCTCATCTCGCCTGGAGGGGAGAACCTCCTGGATTTTCTCGAGTTGCGGCAGGTCATCTCGAGTTACGACGGGGACCTTAGGGACCCGCTCTGGTGGCCTCAGGAAAGGCCAGTCCCCATGCGAGTTGCTAGGGGACCTCTCGGGATTCCTCTCCCGTCCATGCCGGGGCCTCAGTCTTTGTGTGGAGTCGGGGCCGGAACCTGAGGATTCCTCTCCAGTGTTGCCATGGGTCTTGGGGTGCTTCTGAGTCTCCCCAGGGGAGTCAGGCCTCGTCTCGAGTGGGGGCATGCACGTGCGCTTTCCTCCCGAGCTGCAGCAGTAGTGTCACGCTTCCTGTCACGTGGATCAAGGGATCTGTGGCTTTCCCTCGAGGCTGTCCCTCGAGGCTTTCCCACGAGGCTTTCCCACAGGGCTGTGCCACGTGCCACCTTGGTGTGAGTCGATCCTCGGCGTGAAAGACGAGCCGGTGAAGGGAAAAGAGGTTCCTCTGGAATGGACTGAGACATCTGGGGGACTCTTGGAATGGTGGCACGACCCTGGAGTTCCTCTCGCCGTTCCTGTTGAGAGGTCCTCCTCTTGAGATGCGACGGGAACGCCGGGAACTCTTTCCCGACGAAGCAGGGAAAGGATCCCTCATCTCGAGCTACGAGGCGGAAAAGGGGCTCCTCTGGATGTGGGCGGGTCCCCCGTGATTCCTCTCGAGTGGAGACGGCTAGGTCGGGGAACTTCTTGATTTGCACCAAGGGTGTGAAGGACCCTTTCGAAGTTCCAGAGGGGAGGTGTGATCAGCCTCGAGACGCCTCAGCGGAAATGGGCCTCATCTCGCCTGGAGGGGAGAACCTCCTGGATTTTCTCGAGTTGCGGCAGGTCATCTCGAGTTACGACGGGGACCTTAGGGACCCGCTCTCGTGGCCTCAGGAAAGGCCAGTCCCCATGCGAGTTGCTAGGGGACCTCTCGGGATTCCTCTCCCGTCCATGCCGGGGCCTCAGTCTTTGTGTGGAGTCGGGGCCGGAACCTGAGGATTCCTCTCCAGTGTTGCCATGGGTCTTGGGGTGCTTCTGAGTCTCCCCAGGGGAGTCAGGCCTCGTCTCGAGTGGGGGCATGCACGTGCGCTTTCCTCCCGAGCTGCAGCAGTAGTGTCACGCTTCCTGTCACGTGGATCAAGGGATCTGTGGCTTTCCCTTGAGGCTGTCCCTCGAGGCTTTCCCACGAGGCTTTCCCACAGGGCTGTGCCACGTGCCACCTTGGTGTGAGTCGATCCTCGGCGTGAAAGACGAGCCGGTGAAGGGAAAAGAGGTTCCTCTGGAATGGACTGAGACATCTGGGGGACTCTTGGAATGCTGGCTCGACCCTGGAGTTCCTCTTGCCGTTCCTGTTGAGAGGGCCTCCTCTTGAGATGCGACGGGAACGCTGGGAACTCTTTCCCGACGAAGCAGGGAAAGGATCCCTCATCTCGAGCTACGAGGCGGAAACGGGGCTCCTCTCGATGTGGGCGGGACCCTCGTGATTCCTCTCGAGTGGAGACGTCTAGGTCGGGGAACTTCTTGATTTGCACCAAGGGTGTGAAGGACCCTTTCGAAGTTCCAGAGGTGAGGTGTGATCAGCCTCAAGACGCCTCAGCGGAAATGGGCCTCATCTCGCCTGGAGGGGAGAACCTCCTGGATTTTCTCGAGTTGCGGCAGGTCTTCTCGAGTTACGACGGGGACCTCAGGGACCCGCTCTGGTGGCCTCAGGAAAGGCCAGTCCCCATGCGAGTTGCTAGGGGACCTCTCGGGATTCCTCTCCCGTCCATGCCAGGGCCTCAGTCCTTGTGTGGAGTCGGGGACGGAACCTGAGGATTCCTCTCCAGTGTTGCCATGGATCTTGGGGTGCTTCTGAGTCTCCCCAGGGGAGTCAGGCCTCGTCTCGAGTGGGGGCATGCACGTGCGCTTTCCTCCCGAGCCGCAGCATTAGTGTCACGCTTCCTGTCACGTGGATCAAGGGATCTGTGGCTTTCCCTCGAGGCTGTCCCTCAAGGCTTTCCCACGAGGCTTTCCCACAGGGCTGTGCCACGTGCCACCTTGGTGTGAGTCGATCCTCGGCGTGAAAGACGAGCCGGTGAAGGGAAAAGAGGTTCCTCTGGAATAGACAGAGACATCTGGGGTCTCTTGGAATGGTGGCACGACCCTGGAGTTCCTCTCGCCGTTCCTGTTGAGAGGGCCTCCTCTTGAGATGCGACGGGAACGCCGGGAACTCTTTCCCGACGAAGCAGGGAAAGGATCCCTCATCTCGAGCTACGAGGCGGAAACGGGGCTCCTCTGGATGTGGGCGGGACCCTCGTGATTCCTCTCGAGTGGAGACGGGTATGTCGGGGAACTTCTTGATTTGCACCAAGGGTGTGAAGGACCCTTTCGAAGTTCCAGAGGGGAGGTGTGATCAGCCTCGAGACGCCTCAGCGGAAATGGGCCTCATCTCGCCTGGAGGGGAGAACCTCCTGGATTTTCTCGAGTTGCGGCAGGTCTTCTCGAGTTACGACGGGGACCTCAGGGACCCGCTCTGGTGGCCTCAGGAAAGGCCAGTCCCCATGCGAGTTGCTAGGGGACCTCTCGGGATTCCTCTCCCGTCCATGCCGGGGCCTCAGTCTTTGTGTGGAGTCGGGGCCGGAACCTGAGGATTCCTCTCCAGTGTTGCCATGGATCTTGGGGTGCTTCTGAGTCTCCCCAGGGGAGTCAGGCCTCGTCTCGAGTGGGGGCATGCACGTGCGCTTTCCTCCCGAGCTGCAGCAGTAGTGTCACGCTTCCTGTCACGTGGATCAAGGGATCTGTGGCTTTCCCTCGAGGCTGTCCCTCGAGGCTTTCCCACGAGGCTTTCCCACAGGGCTGTGCCACGTGCCACCTTGGTGTGAGTCGATCCTCGGCGTGAAAGACGAGCCGGTGAAGGGAAAAAAGGTTCCTCTGGAATGGACTGAGACATCTGGGGGACTCTTGGAATGGTGGCACGACCCTGGAATTCCTCTCGCCGTTCCTGTAGAGAGGGCCTCCTCTTGAGATGCGACGGGAACGCCGGGAACTCTTTCCCGACGAAGCAGGGAAAGGATCCCTCATCTCGAGCTACGAGGCGGAAACGGGGCTCCTCTGGATGTGGGCGGGTCCCCCGTGATTCCTCTCGAGTGGAGACGGCTAGGTCGGGGAACTTCTTGATTTGCACCAAGGGTGTGAAGGACCCTTTCGAAGTTCCAGAGGGGAGGTGTGATCAGCCTCGAGACGCCTCAGCGGAAATGGGCCTCATCTCGCCTGGAGGGGAGAACCTCCTGGATTTTCTCGAGTTGCGGCAGGTCTTCTCGAGTTACGACGGGGACCTCAGGGACCCGCTCTGGTGGCCTCAGGAAAGGCCAGTCCCCATGCGAGTTGCTAGGGGACCTCTCGGGATTCCTCTCCCGTCCATGCCGGGGCCTCAGTCCTTGTGTGGAGTCGGGGCCGGAACCTGAGGATTCCTCTCCAGTGTTGCCATGGATCTTGGGGTGCTTCTGAGTCTCCCCAGGGGAGTCAGGCCTCGTCTCGAGTGGGGGCATGCACGTGCGCTTTCCTCCCGAGCTGCAGCAGTAGTGTCACGCTTCCTGTCACGTGGATCAAGGGATCTGTGGCTTTCCCTCGAGGCTGTCCCTCGAGGCTTTCCCACGAGGCTTTCCCACAGGGCTGTGCCACGTGCCACCTTGGTGTGAGTCGATCCTCGGCGTGAAAGACGAGCCGGTGAAGGGAAAAGAGGTTCCTCTGGAATGGACTGAGACATCTGGGGGACTCTTGGAATGGTGGCACGACCCTGGAGTTCCTCTCGCCGTTCCTGTAGAGAGGGCCTCCTCTTGAGATGCGACGGGAACGCCGGGAACTCTTTCGCGACGAAGCAGGGAAAGGATCCCTCATCTCGAGCTACCAGGCGGAAACGGGGCTCCTCTGGATGTGGGCGGGTCCCCCGTGATTCCTCTCGAGTGTAGACGGCTAGGTCGGGGAACTTCTTGATTTGCACCAAGGGTGTGAAGGACCCTTTCGAAGTTCCAGAGGGGAGGTGTGATCACCCTCGAGTCGCCTCAGCGGAAATGGGCCTCATCTCGCCTGGAGGGGAGAACCTCCTGGATTTTCTCGAGTTGCGGCAGGTCTTCTCGAGTTACGACGGGGACCTCAGGGACGCGCTCTGGTGGCCTCAGGAAAGGCCAGTCCCCATGCGAGTTGCTAGGGGACCTCTCGGGATTCCTCTCCCGTCCATGCCGGGGCCTCAGTCCTTGTGTGGAGTCGGGGACGGAACCTGAGGATTCCTCTCCAGTGTTGCCATGGATCTTGGGGTGCTTCTGAGTCTCCCCAGGGGAGTCAGGCCTCGTCTCGAGTGGGGGCATGCACGTGCGCTTTCCTCCCGAGCTGCAGCAGTAGTGTCACGCTTCCTGTCACGTGGATCAAGGGATCTGTGGCTTTCCCTCGAGGCTGTCCCTCGAGGCTTTCCCACGAGGCTTTCCCACAGGGCTGTGCCACGTGCCACCTTGGTGTGAGTCGATCCTCGGCGTGAAAGACGAGCCGGTGAAGGGAAAAGAGGTTCCTCTGGAATGGACTGAGACATCTGGGGGACTCTTGGAATGGTGGCACGACCCTGGAGTTCCTCTCGCCGTTCCTGTAGAGAGGGCCTCCTCTTGAGATGCGATGGGAACGCCGGGAACTCTTTCCCGACGAAGCAGGGAAAGGATCCCTCATCTCGAGCTACGAGGCGGAAACGGGGCTCCTCTGGATGTGGGCGGGACCCTCGTGATTCCTCTCGAGTGGAGACGGGTATGTCGGGGAACTTCTTGATTTGCACCAAGGGTGTGAAGGACCCTTTCGAAGTTCCAGAGGGGAGGTGTGATCAGCCTCGAGACGCCTCAGCGGAAATGGGCCTCATCTCGCCTGGAGGGGAGAACCTCCTGGATTTTCTCGAGTTGCGGCAGGTCTTCTCGAGTTACGACGGGGACCTCAGGGACCCGCTCTGGTGGCCTCAGGAAAGGCCAGTCCCCATGCGAGTTGCTAGGGGAACTCTCGGGATTCCTCTCCCGTCCATGCCGGGGCCTCAGTCTTTGTGTGGAGTCGGGGCCGGAACCTGAGGATTCCTCTCCAGTGTTGCCATGGATCTTGGGGTGCTTCTGAGTCTCCCCAGGGGAGTCAGGCCTCGTCTCGAGTGGGGGCATGCACGTGCGCTTTCCTCCCGAGCTGCAGCAGTAGTGTCACGCTTCCTGTCACGTGGATCAAGGGATCTGTGGCTTTCCCTCGAGGCTGTCCCTCGAGGCTTTCCCACGAGGCTTTCCCACAGGGCTGTGCCACGTGCCACCTTGGTGTGAGTCGATCCTCGGCGTGAAAGACGAGCCGGTGAAGGGAAAAGAGGTTCCTCTGGAATGGACTGAGACATCTGGGGGACTCTTGGAATGGTGGCACGACCCTGGAGTTCCTCTCGCCGTTCCTGTTGAGAGGGCCTCCTCTTGAGATGCGACGGGAACGCCGGGAACTCTTTCCCGACGAAGCAGGGAAAGGATCCCTCATCTCGAGGTACGAGGCGGAAAAGGGGCTCCTCTGGATGTGGGCGGGTCCCCCGTGATTCCTCTCGAGTGGAGACGGCTAGGTCGGGGAACTTCTTGATTTGCACCAAGGGTGTGAAGGACCCTTTCGAAGTTCCAGAGGGGAGGTGTGATCACCCTCGAGTCGCCTCAGCGGAAATGGGCCTCATCTCGCCTGGAGGGGAGAACCTCCTGGATTTTCTCGAGTTGCGGCAGGTCTTCTCGAGTTACGACGGGGACCTCAGGGACGCGCTCTGGTGGCCTCAGGAAAGGCCAGTCCCCATGCGAGTTGCTAGGGGACCTCTCGGGATTCCTCTCCCGTCCATGCCGGGGCCTCAGTCCTTGTGTAGAGTCGGGGACGGAACCTGAGGATTCCTCTCCAGTGTTGCCATGGATCTTGGGGTGCTTCTGAGTCTCCCCAGGGGAGTCAGGCCTCGTCTCGAGTGGGGGCATTCACGTGCGCTTTCCTCCCGAGCTGCAGCATTAGTGTCACGCTTCCTGTCACGTGGATCAAGGGATCTGTGGCTTTCCCTCGAGGCTGTCCCTCGAGGCTTTCCCACGAGGCTTTCCCACAGGGCTGTGCCACGTGCCACCTTGGTGTGAGTCGATCCTCGGCGTGAAAGACGAGCCGGTGAAGGGAAAAGAGGTTCCTCTGGAATGGACAGAGACATCTGGGGGACTCTTGGAATGGTGGCACGACCCTGGAGTTCCTCTCGCCGTTCCTGTAGAGAGGGCCTCCTCTTGAGATGCGATGGGAACGCCGGGAACTCTTTCCCGACGAAGCAGGGAAAGGATCCCTCATCTCGAGCTACGAGGCGGAAACGGGGCTCCTCTGGATGTGGGCGGGACCCTCGGGATTCCTCTCGAGTGGAGACGGGTATGTCGGGGAACTTCTTGATTTGCACCAAGGGTGTGAAGGACCCTTTCGAAGTTCCAGAGGGGAGGTGTGATCAGCCTCGAGACGCCTCAGCGGAAATGGGCCTCATCTCGCCTGGAGGGGAGAACCTCCTGGATTTTCTCGAGTTGCGGCAGGTCTTCTCGAGTTACGACGGGGACCTCAGGGACCCGCTCTGGTGGCCTCAGGAAAGGCCAGTCCCCATGCGAGTTGCTAGGGGACCTCTCGGGATTCCTCTCCCGTCCATGCCGGGGCCTCAGTCTTTGTGTGGAGTCGGGGCCGGAACCTGAGGATTCCTCTCCAGTGTTGCCATGGATCTTGGGGTGCTTCTGAGTCTCCCCAGGGGAGTCAGGCCTCGTCTCGAGTGGGGGCATGCACGTGCGCTTTCCTCCCGAGCTGCAGCAGTAGTGTCACGCTTCCTGTCACGTGGATCAAGGGATCTGTGGCTTTCCCTCGAGGCTGTCCCTCGAGGCTTTCCCACGAGGCTTTCCCACAGGGCTGTGCCACGTGCCACCTTGGTGTGAGTCGATCCTCGGCGTGAAAGACGAGCCGGTGAAGGGAAAAGAGGTTCCTCTGGAATGGACTGAGACATCTGGGGGACTCTTGGAATGCTGGCTCGACCCTGGAGTTCCTCTTGCCGTTCCTGTTGAGAGGGCCTCCTCTTGAGATGCGACGGGAACGCTGGGAACTCTTTCCCGACGAAGCAGGGAAAGGATCCCTCATCTCGAGGTACGAGGCGGAAACGGGGCTCCTCTCGATGTGGGCGGGACCCTCGTGATTCCTCTCGAGTGGAGACGTCTAGGTCGGGGAACTTCTTGATTTGCACCAAGGGTGTGAAGGACCCTTTCGAAGTTCCAGAGGTGAGGTGTGATCAGCCTCGAGACGCCTCAGCGGAAATGGGCCTCATCTCGCCTGGAGGGGAGAACCTCCTGGATTTTCTCGAGTTGCGGCAGGTCTTCTCGAGTTACGACGGGGACCTCAGGGACCCGCTCTGGTGGCCTCAGGAAAGGCCAGTCCCCATGCGAGTTGCTAGGGGACCTCTCGGGATTCCTCTCCCGTCCATGCCAGGGCCTCAGTCCTTGTGTGGAGTCGGGGACGGAACCTGAGGATTCCTCTCCAGTGTTGCCATGGATCTTGGGGTGCTTCTGAGTCTCCCCAGGGGAGTCAGGCCTCGTCTCGAGTGGGGGCATGCACGTGCGCTTTCCTCCCGAGCCGCAGCATTAGTGTCACGCTTCCTGTCACGTGGATCAAGGGATCTGTGGCTTTCCCTCGAGGCTGTCCCTCAAGGCTTTCCCACGAGGCTTTCCCACAGGGCTGTGCCACGTGCCACCTTGGTGTGAGTCGATCCTCGGCGTGAAAGACGAGCCGGTGAAGGGAAAAGAGGTTCCTCTGGAATGGACAGAGACATCTGGGGGACTCTTGGAATGGTGGCACGACCCTGGAGTTCCTCTCGCCGTTCCTGTAGAGAGGGCCTCCTCTTGAGATGCGACGGGAACGCCGGGAACTCTTTCCCGACGAAGCAGGGAAAGGATCCCTCATCTCGAGCTACGAGGCGGAAACGGGGCTCCTCTGGATGTGGGCGGGACCCTCGTGATTCCTCTCGAGTGGAGACGGGTATGTCGGGGAACTTCTTGATTTGCACCAAGGGTGTGAAGGACCCTTTCGAAGTTCCAGAGAGGAGGTGTGATCAGCCTCGAGACGCCTCAGCGGAAATGGGCCTCATCTCGCCTGGAGGGGAGAACCTCCTGGATTTTCTCGAGTTGCGGCAGGTCTTCTCGAGTTACGACGGGGACCTCAGGGACCCGCTCTGGTGGCCTCAGGAAAGGCCAGTCCCCATGCGAGTTGCTAGGGGACCTCTCGGGATTCCTCTCCCGTCCATGCCGGGGCCTCAGTCTTTGTGTGGAGTCGGGGCCGGAACCTGAGGATTCCTCTCCAGTGTTGCCATGGATCTTGGGGTGCTTCTGAGTCTCCGCAGGGGAGTCAGGCCTCGTCTCGAGTGGGGGCATGCACGTGCGCTTTCCTCCCGAGCTGCAGCAGTAGTGTCACGCTTCCTGTCACGTGGATCAAGGGATCTGTGGCTTTCCCTCGAGGCTGTCCCTCGAGGCTTTCCCACGAGGCTTTCCCACAGGGCTGTGCCACGTGCCACCTTGGTGTGAGTCGATCCTCGGCGTGAAAGACGAGCCGGTGAAGGGAAAATAGGTTCCTCTGGAATGGACTGAGACATCTGGGGGACTCTTGGAATGGTGGCACGACCCTGGAGTTCCTCTCGCCGTTCCTGTAGAGAGGGCCTCCTCTTGAGATGCGACGGGAACGCCGGGAACTCTTTCCCGACGAAGCAGGGAAAGGATCCCTCATCTCGAGCTACGAGGCGGAAACGGGGCTCCTCTGGATGTGGGCGGGTCCCCCGTGATTCCTCTCGAGTAGAGACGGCTAGGTCGGGGAACTTCTTGATTTGCACCAAGGGTGTGAAGGACCCTTTCGAAGTTCCAGAGGGGAGGTGTGATCAGCCTCGAGACGCCTCAGCGGAAATGGGCCTCATCTCGCCTGGAGGGGAGAACCTCCTGGATTTTCTCGAGTTGCGGCAGGTCATCTCGAGTTACGACGGGGACCTCAGGGACCCGCTCTGGTGGCCTCAGGAAAGGCCAGTCCCCATGCGAGTTGCTAGGGGACCTCTCGGGATTCCTCTCCCGTCCATGCCGGGGCCTCAGTCTTTGTGTGGAGTCGGGGCCGGAACCTGAGGATTCCTCTCCAGTGTTGCCATGGGTCTTGGGGTGCTTCTGAGTCTCCCCAGGGGAGTCAGGCCTCGTCTCGAGTGGGGGCATGCACGTGCCCTTTCCTCCCGAGCTGCAGCAGTAGTGTCACGCTTCCTGTCACGTGGATCAAGGGATCTGTGGCTTTCCCTCGAGGCTGTCCCTCGAGGCTTTCCCACGAGGCTTTCCCACAGGGCTGTGCCACGTGCCACCTTGGTGTGAGTCGATCCTCGGCGTGAAAGACGAGCCGGTGAAGGGAAAAGAGGTTCCTCTGGAATGGACTGAGACATCTGGGGGACTCTTGGAATGGTGGCACGACCCTGGAGTTCCTCTCGCCGTTCCTGTTGAGAGGGCCTCCTCTTGAGATGCGACGGGAACGCCGGGAACTCTTTCCCGACGAAGCAGGGAAAGGATCCCTCATCTCGAGCTACGAGGCGGAAAAGGGGTCCTCTGGATGTGGGCGGGTCCCCCGTGATTCCTCTCGAGTGGAGACGGCTAGGTCGGGGAACTTCTTGATTTGCACCAAGGGTGTGAAGGGCCCTTTCGAAGTTCCAGAGGGGAGGTGTGATCACCCTCGAGTCGCCTCAGCGGAAATGGGCCTCATCTCGCCTGGAGGGGAGAACCTCCTGGATTTTCTCGAGTTGCGGCAGGTCTTCTCGAGTTACGACGGGGACCTCAGGGACGCGCTCTGGTGGCCTCAGGAAAGGCCAGTCCCCATGCGAGTTGCTAGGGGACCTCTCGGGATTCCTCTCCCGTCCATGCCGGGGCCTCAGTCCTTGTGTGGAGTCGGGGACGGAACCTGAGGATTCCTCTCCAGTGTTGCCATGGATCTTGGGGTGCTTCTGAGTCTCCCCAGGGGAGTCAGGCCTCGTCTCGAGTGGGGGCATGCACGTGCGCTTTCCTCCCGAGCTGCAGCAGTAGTGTCACGCTTCCTGTCACGTGGATCAAGGGATCTGTGGCTTTCCCTCGAGGCTGTCCCTCGAGGCTTTCCCACGAGGCTTTCCCACAGGGCTGTGCCACGTGCCACCTTGGTGTGAGTCGATCCTCGGCGTGAAAGACGAGCCGGTGAAGGGAAAAGAGGTTCCTCTGGAATGGACTGAGACATCTGGGGGACTCTTGGAATGGTGGCACGACCCTGGAGTTCCTCTCGCCGTTCCTGTTGAGAGGGCCTCCTCTTGAGATGCGACGGGAACGCCGGGAACTCTTTCCCGCCGAAGCAGGGAAAGGATCCCTCAACTCGAGCTACGAGGCGGAAACGGGGCTCCTCTGGATGTGGGCGGGACCCTCGTGATTCCTCTCGAGTGGAGACGGGTATGTCGGGGAACTTCTTGATTTGCACCAAGGGTGTGAAGGAGCCTTTCGAAGTTCCAGAGGGGAGGTGTGATCAGCCTCGAGACGCCTCAGCGGAAATGGGCCTCATCTCGCCTGGAGGGGAGAACCTCCTGGATTTTCTCGAGTTGCGGCAGGTCTTCTCGAGTTACGACGGGGACCTCAGGGACCCGCTCTGGTGGCCTCAGGAAAGGCCAGTCCCCATGCGAGTTGCTAGGGGACCTCTCGGGATTCCTCTCCCGTCCATGCCGGGGCCTCAGTCCTTGTGTGGAGTCGGGGTCGGAACCTGAGGATTCCTCTCCAGTGTTGCCATGGATCTTGGGGTGCTTCTGAGTCTCCCCAGGGGAGTCAGGCCTCGTCTCGAGTGGGGGCATGCACGTGCGCTTTCCTCCCGAGCTGCAGCATTAGTGTCACGCTTCCTGTCACGTGGATCAAGGGATCTGTGGCTTTCCCTCGAGGCTGTCCCTCGAGGCTTTCCCACGAGGCTTTCCCACAGGGCTGTGCCACGTGCCACCTTGGTGTGAGTCGATCCTCGGCGTGAAAGACGAGCCGGTGAAGGGAAAAGAGGTTCCTCTGGAATGGACTGAGACATCTGGGGGACTCTTGGAATGGTGGCACGACCCTGGAGTTCCTCTCGCCGTTCCTGTTGAGAGGGCCTCCTCTTGAGATGCGACGGGAACGCCGGGAACTCTTTCCCGCCGAAGTAGGGAAAGGATCCCTCAACTCGAGCTACGAGGCGGAAACGGGGCTCCTCTGGATGTGGGCGGGACCCTCGTGATTCCTCTCGAGTGGAGACGGGTATGTCGGGGAACTTCTTGATTTGCACCAAGGGTGTGAAGGAGCCTTTCGAAGTTCCAGAGGGGAGGTGTGATCAGCCTCGAGACGCCTCAGCGGAAATGGGCCTCATCTCGCCTGGAGGGGAGAACCTCCTGGATTTTCTCGAGTTGCGGCAGGTCTTCTCGAGTTACGACGGGGACCTCAGGGACCCGCTCTGGTGGCCTCAGGAAAGGCCAGTCCCCATTCGAGTTGCTAGGGGACCTCTCGGGATTCCTCTCCCGTCCATGCCGGGGCCTCAGTCTTTGTGTGGAGTCGGGGCCGGAACCTGAGGATTCCTCTCCAGTGTTGCCATGGATCTTGGGGTGCTTCTGAGTCTCCCCAGGGGAGTCAGGCCTCGTCTCGAGTGGGGGCATGCACGTGCGCTTTCCTCCCGAGCTGCAGCAGTAGTGTCACGCTTCCTGTCACGTGGATCAAGGGATCTGTGGCTTTCCCTCGAGGCTGTCCCTCGAGGCTTTCCCACGAGGCTTTCCCACAGGGCTGTGCCACGTGCCACCTTGGTGTGAGTCGATCCTCGGCGTGAAAGACGAGCCGGTGAAGGGAAAAGAGGTTCCTCTGGAATGGACTGAGACATCTGGGGGACTCTTGGAATGGTGGCACGACCCTGGAGTTCCTCTCGCCGTTCCTGTTGAGAGGGCCTCCTCTTGAGATGCGACGGGAACGCCGGGAACTCTTTCCCGCCGAAGCAGGGAAAGGATCCCTCAACTCGAGCTACGAGGCGGAAACGGGGCTCCTCTGGATGTGGGCGGGACCCTCGTGATTCCTCTCGAGTGGAGACGGGTATGTCGGGGAACTTCTTGATTTGCACCAAGGGTGTGAAGGACCCTTTCGAAGTTCCAGAGGGGAGGTGTGATCAGCCTCGAGACGCCTCAGCGGAAATGGGCCTCATCTCGCCTGGAGGGGAGAACCTCCTGGATTTTCTCGAGTTGCGGCAGGTCTTCTCGAGTTACGACGGGGACCTCAGGGACCCGCTCTGGTGGCCTCAGGAAAGGCCAGTCCCCATGCGAGTTGCTAGGGGACCTCTCGGGATTCCTCTCCCGTCCATGCCGGGGCCTCAGTCCTTGTGTGGAGTCGGGGTCGGAACCTGAGGATTCCTCTCCAGTGTTGCCATGGATCTTGGGGTGCTTCTGAGTCTCCCCAGGGGAGTCAGGCCTCGTCTCGAGTGGGGGCATGCACGTGCGCTTTCCTCCCGAGCTGCAGCATTAGTGTCACGCTTCCTGTCACGTGGATCAAGGGATCTGTGGCTTTCCCTCGAGGCTGTCCCTCGAGGCTTTCCCACGAGGCTTTCCCACAGGGCTGTGCCACGTGCCACCTTGGTGTGAGTCGATCCTTGGCGTGAAAGACGAGCCGGTGAAGGGAAAAGAGGTTCCTCTGGAATGGACTGAGACATCTGGGGGACTCTTGGAATGGTGGCACGACCCTGGAGTTCCTCTCGCCGTTCCTGTTGAGAGGGCCTCCTCTTGAGATGCGACGGGAACGTCGGGAACTCTTTCCCGCCGAAGTAGGGAAAGGATCCCTCAACTCGAGCTACGAGGCGGAAACGGGGCTCCTCTGGATGTGGGCGGGACCCTCGTGATTCCTCTCGAGTGGAGACGGGTATGTCGGGGAACTTCTTGATTTGCACCAAGGGTGTGAAGGAGCCTTTCGAAGTTCCAGAGGGGAGGTGTGATCAGCCTCGAGACGCCTCAGCGGAAATGGGCCTCATCTCGCCTGGAGGGGAGAACCTCCTGGATTTTCTCGAGTTGCGGCAGGTCTTCTCGAGTTACGACGGGGACCTCAGGGACCCGCTCTGGTGGCCTCAGGAAAGGCCAGTCCCCATTCGAGTTGCTAGGGGACCTCTCGGGATTCCTCTCCCGTCCATGCCGGGGCCTCAGTCTTTGTGTGGAGTCGGGGCCGGAACCTGAGGATTCCTCTCCAGTGTTGCCATGGATCTTGGGGTGCTTCTGAGTCTCCCCAGGGGAGTCAGGCCTCGTCTCGAGTGGGGGCATGCACGTGCGCTTTCCTCCCGAGCTGCAGCAGTAGTGTCACGCTTCCTGTCACGTGGATCAAGGGATCTGTGGCTTTCCCTCGAGGCTGTCCCTCGAGGCTTTCCCACGAGGCTTTCCCACAGGGCTGTGCCACGTGCCACCTTGGTGTGAGTCGATCCTCGGCGTGAAAGACGAGCCGGTGAAGGGAAAAGAGGTTCCTCTGGAATGGACAGAGATATCTGGGGGACTCGTGGAATGGTGGCACGACCCTGGAGTTCCTCTCGCCGTTCCTGTTGAGAGGGCCTCCTCTTGAGATGCGACGGGAACGCCGGGAACTCTTTCCCGCCGAAGCAGGGAAAGGATCCCTCAACTCGAGCTACGAGGCGGAAACGGGGCTCCTCTGGATGTGGGCGGGACCCTCGTGATTCCTCTCGAGTGGAGACGGGTATGTCGGGGAACTTCTTGATTTGCACCAAGGGTGTGAAGGACCCTTTCGAAGTTCCAGAGGGGAGGTGTGATCAGCCTCGAGACGCCTCAGCGGAAATGGGCCTCATCTCGCCTGGAGGGGAGAACCTCCTGGATTTTCTCGAGTTGCGGCAGGTCTTCTCGAGTTACGACGGGGACCTCAGGGACCCGCTCTGGTGGCCTCAGGAAAGGCCAGTCCCCATGCGAGTTGCTAGGGGACCTCTCGGGATTCCTCTCCCGTCCATGCCGGGGCCTCAGTCCTTGTGTGGAGTCGGGGTCGGAACCTGAGGATTCCTCTCCAGTGTTGCCATGGATCTTGGGGTGCTTCTGAGTCTCCCCAGGGGAGTCAGGCCTCGTCTCGAGTGGGGGCATGCACGTGCGCTTTCCTCCCGAGCTGCAGCATTAGTGTCACGCTTCCTGTCACGTGGATCAAGGGATCTGTGGCTTTCCCTCGAGGCTGTCCCTCGAGGCTTTCCCACGAGGCTTTCCCACAGGGCTGTGCCACGTGCCACCTTGGTGTGAGTCGATCCTTGGCGTGAAAGACGAGCCGGTGAAGGGAAAAGAGGTTCCTCTGGAATGGACTGAGACATCTGGGGGACTCTTGGAATGGTGGCACGACCCTGGAGTTCCTCTCGCCGTTCCTGTTGAGAGGGCCTCCTCTTGAGATGCGACGGGAACGTCGGGAACTCTTTCCCGCCGAAGTAGGGAAAGGATCCCTCAACTCGAGCTACGAGGCGGAAACGGGGCTCCTCTGGATGTGGGCGGGACCCTCGTGATTCCTCTCGAGTGGAGACGGGTATGTCGGGGAACTTCTTGATTTGCACCAAGGGTGTGAAGGAGCCTTTCGAAGTTCCAGAGGGGAGGTGTGATCAGCCTCGAGACGCCTCAGCGGAAATGGGCCTCATCTCGCCTGGAGGGGAGAACCTCCTGGATTTTCTCGAGTTGCGGCAGGTCTTCTCGAGTTACGACGGGGACCTCAGGGACCCGCTCTGGTGGCCTCAGGAAAGGCCAGTCCCCATTCGAGTTGCTAGGGGACCTCTCGGGATTCCTCTCCCGTCCATGCCGGGGCCTCAGTCTTTGTGTGGAGTCGGGGCCGGAACCTGAGGATTCCTCTCCAGTGTTGCCATGGATCTTGGGGTGCTTCTGAGTCTCCCCAGGGGAGTCAGGCCTCGTCTCGAGTGGGGGCATGCACGTGCGCTTTCCTCCCGAGCTGCAGCAGTAGTGTCACGCTTCCTGTCACGTGGATCAAGGGATCTGTGGCTTTCCCTCGAGGCTGTCCCTCGAGGCTTTCCCACGAGGCTTTCCCACAGGGCTGTGCCACGTGCCACCTTGGTGTGAGTCGATCCTCGGCGTGAAAGACGAGCCGGTGAAGGGAAAAGAGGTTCCTCTGGAATGGACAGAGATATCTGGGGGACTCGTGGAATGGTGGCACGACCCTGGAGTTCCTCTCCCCATTCCTGTAGAGAGGGCCTCCTCTTGAGATGCGATGGGAACGCCGGGAACTCTTTCCCGACGAAGCAGGGAAAGGATCCCTCATCTCGAGCTACGAGGCAGAAACGGGTCTCCTCTGGATGTGGGCGGGACCCTCGTGATTCCTCTCGAGTGGAGACGGGTATGTCGGGGAACTTCTTGATTTGCACCAAGGGTGTGAAGGACCCTTTCGAAGTTCCAGAGGGGAGGTGTGATCAGCCTCGAGACGCCTCAGCGGAAATGGGCCTCATCTCGCCTGGAGGGGAGAACCTCCTGGATTTTCTCGAGTTGCGGCAGGTCATCTCGAGTTACGACGGGGACCTCAGGGACCCGCTCTGGTGGCCTCAGGAAAGGCCAGTCCCCATGCGAGTTGCTAGGGGACCTCTCGGGATTCCTCTCCCGTCCATGCCGGGGCCTCAGTCCTTGTGTGGAGTCGGGGCCGGAACCTGAGGATTCCTCTCCAGTGTTGCCATGGATCTTGGGGTGCTTCTGAGTCTCCCCAGGGGAGTCAGGCCTTGTCTCGAGTGGGGGCATGCACGTGCGCTTTCCTCCCGAGCTGCAGCAGTAGTGTCACGCTTCCTGGCACGTGGATCAAGGGATCTGTGGCTTTCCCTCGAGGCTGTCCCTCGAGGCTTTCCCACGAGGCTTTCCCACAGGGCTGTGCCACGTGCCACCTTGGTGTGAGTCGATCCTCGGCGTGAAAGACGAGCCGGTGAAGGGAAAAGAGGTTCCTCTGGAATGGACTGAGACATCTGGGGGACTCTTGGAATGCTGGCTCGACCCTGGAGTTCCTCTTGCCGTTCCTGTTGAGAGGGCCTCCTCTTGAGATGCGACGGGAACGCTGGGAACTCTTTCCCGACGAAGCAGGGAAAGGATCCCTCATCTCGAGCTACGAGGCGGAAACGGGGCTCCTCTGGATGTGGGCGGGACCCTCGTGATTCCTCTCGAGTGGAGACGGCTAGGTCGGGGAACTTCTTGATTTGCACCAAGGGTGTGAAGGAGCCTTTCGAAGTTCCAGAGGTGAGGTGTGATCAGCCTCGAGACGCCTCAGCGGAAATGGGCCTCATCTCGCCTGGAGGGGAGAACCTCCTGGATTTTCTCGAGTTGCGGCAGGTCTTCTCGAGTTACGACGGGGACCTCAGGGACCCGCTCTGGTGGCCTCAGGAAAGGCCAGTCCCCATGCGAGTTGCTAGGGAACCTCTCGGGATTCCTCTCCCGTCCATGCCGGGGCCTCAGTCCTTGTGTGGAGTCGGGGCCGGAACCTGAGGATTCCTCTCCAGTGTTGCCATGGATCTTGGGGTGCTTCTGAGTCTCCCCAGGGGAGTCAGGCCTCGTCTCGAGTGGGGGCATGCACGTGCGCTTTCCTCCCGAGCTGCAGCAGTAGTGTCACGCTTCCTGTCACGTGGATCAAGGGATCTGTGGCTTTCCCTCGAGGCTGTCCCTCGAGGCTTTCCCACGAGGCTTTCCCACAGGGCTGTGCCACGTGCCACCTTGGTGTGAGTCGATCCTCGGCGTGAAAGACGAGCCGGTGAAGGGAAAATAGGTTCCTCTGGAATGGACTGAGACATCTGGGGGACTCTTGGAATGGTGGCACGACCCTGGAGTTCCTCTCGCCGTTCCTGTAGAGAGGGCCTCCTCTTGAGATGCGACGGGAACGCCGGGAACTCTTTCCCGACGAAGCAGGGAAAGGATCCCTCATCTCGAGCTACGAGGCGGAAAAGGGGCTCCTCTGGATGTGGGCGGGTCCCCCGTGATTCCTCTCGAGTAGAGACGGCTAGGTCGGGGAACTTCTTGATTTGCACCAAGGGTGTGAAGGACCCTTTCGAAGTTCCAGAGGGGAGGTGTGATCAGCCTCGAGACGCCTCAGCGGAAATGGGCCTCATCTCGCCTGGAGGGGAGAACCTCCTGGATTTTCTCGAGTTGCGGCAGGTCATCTCGAGTTACGACGGGGACCTCAGGGACCCGCTCTGGTGGCCTCAGGAAAGGCCAGTCCCCATGCGAGTTGCTAGGGGACCTCTCGGGATTCCTCTCCCGTCCATGCCGGGGCCTCAGTCTTTGTGTGGAGTCGGGGCCGGAACCTGAGGATTCCTCTCCAGTGTTGCCATGGGTCTTGGGGTGCTTCTGAGTCTCCCCAGGGGAGTCAGGCCTCGTCTCGAGTGGGGGCATGCACGTGCCCTTTCCTCCCGAGCTGCAGCAGTAGTGTCACGCTTCCTGTCACGTGGATCAAGGGATCTGTGGCTTTCCCTCGAGGCTGTCCCTCGAGGCTTTCCCACGAGGCTTTCCCACAGGGCTGTGCCACGTGCCACCTTGGTGTGAGTCGATCCTCGGCGTGAAAGACGAGCCGGTGAAGGGAAAAGAGGTTCCTCTGGAATGGACTGAGACATCTGGGGGACTCTTGGAATGGTGGCACGACCCTGGAGTTCCTCTCGCCGTTCCTGTTGAGAGGGCCTCCTCTTGAGATGCGACGGGAACGCCGGGAACTCTTTCCTGACGAAGCAGGGAAAGGATCCCTCATCTCGAGCTACGAGGCGGAAAAGGGGCTCCTCTGGATGTGGGCGGGTCCCCCGTGATTCCTCTCGAGTGGAGACGGCTAGGTCGGGGAACTTCTTGATTTGCACCAAGGGTGTGAAGGGCCCTTTCGAAGTTCCAGAGGGGAGGTGTGATCACCCTCGAGTCGCCTCAGCGGAAATGGGCCTCATCTCGCCTGGAGGGGAGAACCTCCTGGATTTTCTCGAGTTGCGGCAGGTCTTCTCGAGTTACGACGGGGACCTCAGGGACGCGCTCTGGTGGCCTCAGGAAAGGCCAGTCCCCATGCGAGTTGCTAGGGGACCTCTCGGGATTCCTCTCCCGTCCATGCCGGGGCCTCAGTCCTTGTGTGGAGTCGGGGACGGAACCTGAGGATTCCTCTCCAGTGTTGCCATGGATCTTGGGGTGCTTCTGAGTCTCCCCAGGGGAGTCAGGCCTCGTCTCGAGTGGGGGCATGCACGTGCGCTTTCCTCCCGAGCTGCAGCAGTAGTGTCACGCTTCCTGTCACGTGGATCAAGGGATCTGTGGCTTTCCCTCGAGGCTGTCCCTCGAGGCTTTCCCACGAGGCTTTCCCACAGGGCTGTGCCACGTGCCACCTTGGTGTGAGTCGATCCTCGGCGTGAAAGACGAGCCGGTGAAGGGAAAAGAGGTTCCTCTGGAATGGACTGAGACATCTGGGGGACTCTTGGAATGGTGGCACGACCCTGGAGTTCCTCTCGCCGTTCCTGTTGAGAGGGCCTCCTCTTGAGATGCGACGGGAACGCCGGGAACTCTTTCCCGCCGAAGCAGGGAAAGGATCCCTCAACTCGAGCTACGAGGCGGAAACGGGGCTCCTCTGGATGTGGGCGGGACCCTCGTGATTCCTCTCGAGTGGAGACGGGTATGTCGGGGAACTTCTTGATTTGCACCAAGGGTGTGAAGGAGCCTTTCGAAGTTCCAGAGGGGAGGTGTGATCAGCCTCGAGACGCCTCAGCGGAAATGGGCCTCATCTCGCCTGGAGGGGAGAACCTCCTGGATTTTCTCGAGTTGCGGCAGGTCTTCTCGAGTTACGACGGGGACCTCAGGGACCCGCTCTGGTGGCCTCAGGAAAGGCCAGTCCCCATGCGAGTTGCTAGGGGACCTCTCGGGATTCCTCTCCCGTCCATGCCGGGGCCTCAGTCCTTGTGTGGAGTCGGGGTCGGAACCTGAGGATTCCTCTCCAGTGTTGCCATGGATCTTGGGGTGCTTCTGAGTCTCCCCAGGGGAGTCAGGCCTCGTCTCGAGTGGGGGCATGCACGTGCGCTTTCCTCCCGAGCTGCAGCATTAGTGTCACGCATCCTGTCACGTGGATCAAGGGATCTGTGGCTTTCCCTCGAGGCTGTCCCTCGAGGCTTTCCCACGAGGCTTTCCCACAGGGCTGTGCCACGTGCCACCTTGGTGTGAGTCGATCCTCGGCGTGAAAGACGAGCCGGTGAAGGGAAAAGAGGTTCCTCTGGAATGGACTGAGACATCTGGGGGACTCTTGGAATGGTGGCACTACCCTGGAGTTCCTCTCGCCATTCCTGTTGAGAGGGCCTCCTCTTGAGATGCGACGGGAACGCCGGGAACTCTTTCCCGCCGAAGTAGGGAAAGGATCCCTCAACTCGAGCTACGAGGCGGAAACGGGGCTCCTCTGGATGTGGGCGGGACCCTCGTGATTCCTCTCGAGTGGAGACGGGTATGTCGGGGAACTTCTTGATTTGCACCAAGGGTGTGAAGGAGCCTTTCGAAGTTCCAGAGGGGAGGTGTGATCAGCCTCGAGACGCCTCAGCGGAAATGGGCCTCATCTCGCCTGGAGGGGAGAACCTCCTGGATTTTCTCGAGTTGCGGCAGGTCTTCTCGAGTTACGACGGGGACCTCAGGGACGCGCTCTGGTGGCCTCAGGAAAGGCCAGTCCCCATTCGAGTTGCTAGGGGACCTCTCGGGATTCCTCTCCCGTCCATGCCGGGGCCTCAGTCTTTGTGTGGAGTCGGGGCCGGAACCTGAGGATTCCTCTGCAGTGTTGCCATGGATCTTGGGGTGCTTCTGAGTCTCCCCAGGGGAGTCAGGCCTCGTCTCGAGTGGGGGCATGCACGTGCGCTTTCCTCCCGAGCTGCAGCAGTAGTGTCACGCTTCCTGTCACGTGGATCAAGGGATCTGTGGCTTTCCCTCGAGGCTGTCCCTCGAGGCTTTCCCACGAGGCTTTCCCACAGGGCTGTGCCACGTGCCACCTTGGTGTGAGTCGATCCTCGGCGTGAAAGACGAGCCGGTGAAGGGAAAAGAGGTTCCTCTGGAATGGACAGAGATATCTGGGGGACTCGTGGAATGGTGGCACGACCCTGGAGTTCCTCTCCCCATTCCTGTAGAGAGGGCCTCCTCTTGAGATGCGATGGGAACGCCGGGAACTCTTTCCCGACGAAGCAGGGAAAGGATCCCTCATCTCGAGCTACGAGGCGGAAACGGGTCTCCTCTGGATGTGGGCGGGACCCTCGTGATTCCTCTCGAGTGGAGACGGGTATGTCGGGGAACTTCTTGATTTGCACCAAGGGTGTGAAGGACCCTTTCGAAGTTCCAGAGGGGAGGTGTGATCAGCCTCGAGACGCCTCAGCGGAAATGGGCCTCATCTCGCCTGGAGGGGAGAACCTCCTGGATTTTCTCGAGTTGCGGCAGGTCATCTCGAGTTACGACGGGGACCTCAGGGACCCGCTCTGGTGGCCTCAGGAAAGGCCAGTCCCCATGCGAGTTGCTAGGGGACCTCTCGGGATTCCTCTCCCGTCCATGCCGGGGCCTCAGTCCTTGTGTGGGGTCGGGGCCGGAACCTGAGGATTCCTCTCCAGTGTTGCCATGGATCTTGGGGTGCTTCTGAGTCTCCCCAGGGGAGTCAGGCCTCGTCTCGAGTGGGGGCATGCACGTGCGCTTTCCTCCCGAGCTGCAGCAGTAGTGTCACGCTTCCTGGCACGTGGATCAAGGGATCTGTGGCTTTCCCTCGAGGCTGTCCCTCGAGGCTTTCCCACGAGGCTTTCCCACAGGGCTGTGCCACGTGCCACCTTGGTGTGAGTCGATCCTCGGCGTGAAAGACGAGCCGGTGAAGGGAAAAGAGGTTCCTCTGGAATGGACTGAGACATCTGGGGGACTCTTGGAATGCTGGCTCGACCCTGGAGTTCCTCTTGCCGTTCCTGTTGAGAGGGCCTCCTCTTGAGATGCGACGGGAACGCTGGGAACTCTTTCCCGACGAAGCAGGGAAAGGATCCCTCATCTCGAGCTACGAGGCGGAAACGGGGCTCCTCTGGATGTGGGCGGGACCCTCGTGATTCCTCTCGAGTGGAGACGGCTAGGTCGGGGAACTTCTTGATTTGCACCAAGGGTGTGAAGGAGCCTTTCGAAGTTCCAGAGGTGAGGTGTGATCAGCCTCGAGACGCCTCAGCGGAAATGGGCCTCATCTCGCCTGGAGGGGAGAACCTCCTGGATTTTCTCGAGTTGCGGCAGGTCTTCTCGAGTTACGACGGGGACCTCAGGGACCCGCTCTGGTGGCCTCAGGAAAGGCCAGTCCCCATGCGAGTTGCTAGGGAACCTCTCGGGATTCCTCTCCCGTCCATGCCGGGGCCTCAGTCCTTGTGTGGAGTCGGGGCCGGAACCTGAGGATTCCTCTCCAGTGTTGCCATGGATCTTGGGGTGCTTCTGAGTCTCCCCAGGGGAGTCAGGCCTCGTCTCGAGTGGGGGCATGCACGTGCGCTTTCCTCCCGAGCTGCAGCAGTAGTGTCACGCTTCCTGTCACGTGGATCAAGGGATCTGTGGCTTTCCCTCGAGGCTGTCCCTCGAGGCTTTCCCACGAGGCTTTCCCACAGGGCTGTGCCACGTGCCACCTTGGTGTGAGTCGATCCTCGGCGTGAAAGACGAGCCGGTGAAGGGAAAAGAGGTTCCTCTGGAATGGACTGAGACATCTGGGGGACTCTTGGAATGGTGGCACGACCCTGGAGTTCCTCTCGCCGTTCCTGTTGAGAGGGCCTCCTCTTGAGATGCGACGGGAACGCCGGGAACTCTTTCCCGCCGAAGTAGGGAAAGGATCCCTCAACTCGAGCTACGAGGCGGAAACGGGGCTCCTCTGGATGTGGGCGGGACCCTCGTGATTCCTCTCGAGTGGAGACGGGTATGTCGGGGAACTTCTTGATTTGCACCAAGGGTGTGAAGGAGCCTTTCGAAGTTCCAGAGGGGAGGTGTGATCAGCCTCGAGACGCCTCAGCGGAAATGGGCCTCATCTCGCCTGGAGGGGAGAACCTCCTGGATTTTCTCGAGTTGCGGCAGGTCTTCTCGAGTTACGACGGGGACCTCAGGGACCCGCTCTGGTGGCCTCAGGAAAGGCCAGTCCCCATGCGAGTTGCTAGGGGACCTCTCGGGATTCCTCTCCCGTCCATGCCGGGGCCTCAGTCCTTGTGTGGAGTCGGGGTCGGAACCTGAGGATTCCTCTCCAGTGTTGCCATGGATCTTGGGGTGCTTCTGAGTCTCCCCAGGGGAGTCAGGCCTCGTCTCGAGTGGGGGCATGCACGTGCGCTTTCCTCCCGAGCTGCAGCAGTAGTGTCACGCTTCCTGTCACGTGGATCAAGGGATCTGTGGCTTTCCCTCGAGGCTGTCCCTCGAGGCTTTCCCACGAGGCTTTCCCACAGGGCTGTGCCACGTGCCACCTTGGTGTGAGTCGATCCTCGGCGTGAAAGACGAGCCGGTGAAGGGAAAAGAGGTTCCTCTGGAATGGACTGAGACATCTGGGGGACTGTTGGAATGGTGGCACGACCCTGGAGTTCCTCTCGCCGTTCCTGTAGAGAGGGCCTCCTCTTGAGATGCGACGGGAACGCCGGGAACTCTTTCCCGACGAAGTAGGGAAAGGATCCCACAACTCGAGCTACGAGGCGGAAACGGGGCTCCTCTGGATGTGGGCGGGACCCTCGTGATTCCTCTCGAGTGGAGACGGGTATGTCGGGGAACTTCTTGATTTGCACCAAGGGTGTGAAGGAGCCTTTCGAAGTTCCAGAGGGGAGGCGTGATCAGCCTCGAGACGCCTCAGCGGAAATGGGCCTCATCTCGCCTGGAGGGGAGAACCTCCTGGATTTTCTCGAGTTGCGGCAGGTCTTCTCGAGTTACGACGGGGACCACAGGGACCCGCTCTGGTGGCCTCAGGAAAGGCCAGTCCCCATGCGAGTTGCTAGGGGACCTCTCGGGATTCCTCTCCCGTCCATGCCGGGGCCTCAGTCCTTGTGTGGAGTGGGGGACGGAACCTGAGGATTCCTCTCCAGTGTTGCCATGGATCTTGGGGTGCTTCTGAGTCTCCCCAGGGGAGTCAGGCCTCGTCTCGAGTGGGGGCATGCACGTGCGCTTTCCTCCCGAGCTGCAGCAGTAGTGTCACGCTTCCTGTCACGTGGATCAAGGGATCTGTGGCTTTCCCTCGAGGCTGTCCCTCGAGGCTTTCCCACGAGGCTTTCCCACAGGGCTGTGCCACGTGCCACCTTGGTGTGAGTCGATCCTCGGCGTGAAAGACGAGCCGGTGAAGGGAAAAGAGGTTCCTCTGGAATGGAGAGAGACATCTGGGGGACTCTTGGAATGGTGGCACGACCCTGCAGTTCCTCTCGCCATTCCTGTAGAGAGGGCCTCCTCTTGAGATGCGATGGGAACGCCGGGAACTCTTTCCCGACGAAGCAGGGAAAGGATCCCTCATCTCGAGCTACGAGGCGGAAACGGGGCTCCTCTGGATGTGGGCGGGACCCTCGTGATTCCTCTCGAGTGGAGACGGGTATGTCGGGGAACTTCTTGATTTGCACCAAGGGTGTGAAGGACCCTTTCGAAGTTCCAGAGGGGAGGTGTGATCAGCCTCGAGACGCCTCAGCGGAAATGGGCCTCATCTCGCCTGGAGGGGAGAACCTCCTGGATTTTCTCGAGTTGCGGCAGGTCTTCTCGAGTTACGACGGGGACCTCAGGGACCCGCTCTGGTGGCCTCAGGAAAGGCCAGTCCCCATGCGAGTTGCTAGGGGACCTCTCGGGATTCCTCTCCCGTCCATGCCGGGGCCTCAGTCCTTGTGTGGAGTCGGGGCCGGAACCTGAGGATTCCTCTCCAGTGTTGCCATGGATCTTGGGGTGCTTCTGAGTCTCCCCAGGGGAGTCAGGCCTCGTCTCGAGTGGGGGCATGCACGTGCGCTTTCCTCCCGAGCTGCAGCAGTAGTGTCACGCTTCCTGTCACGTGGATCAAGGGATCTGTGGCTTTCCCTCGAGGCTGTCCCTCGAGGCTTTCCCACGAGGCTTTCCCACAGGGCTGTGCCACGTGCCACCTTGGTGTGAGTCGATCCTCGGCGTGAAAGACGAGCCGGTGAAGGGAAAAGAGGTTCCTCTGGAATGGACTGAGACATCTGGGGGACTCGTGGAATGGTGGCACGACCCTGGAGTTCCTCTCGCCGTTCCTGTAGAGAGGGCCTCCTCTTGAGATGCGATGGGAACGCCGGGAACTCTTTCCCGACGAAGCAGGGAAAGGATCCCTCATCTCGAGCTACGAGGCGGAAACGGGGCTCCTCTGGATGTGGGCGGGACCCTCGTGATTCCTATCGAGTGGAGACGGGTATGTCGGGGAACTTCTTGATTTGCACCAAGGGTGTGAAGGACCCTTTCGAAGTTCCAGAGGGGAGGTGTGATCAGCCTCGAGACGCCTCAGCGGAAATGGGCCTCATCTCGCCTGGAGGGGAGAACCTCCTGGATTTTCTCGAGTTGCGGCAGGTCTTCTCGTGTTACGACGGGGACCTCAGGGACCCGCTCTGGTGGCCTCAGGAAAGGCCAGTCCCCATGCGAGTTGCTAGGGGACCTCTCGGGATTCCTCTCCCGTCCATGCCGGGGCCTCAGTCTTTGTGTGGAGTCGGGGCCGGAACCTGAGGATTCCTCTCCAGTGTTGCCATGGATCTTGGGGTGCTTCTGAGTCTCCCCAGGGGAGTCAGGCCTCGTCTCGAGTGGGGGCATGCACGTGCGCTTTCCTCCCGAGCTGCAGCAGTAGTGTCACGCTTCCTGTCACGTGGATCAAGGGATCTGTGGCTTTCCCTCGAGGCTGTCCCTCGAGGCTTTCCCACGAGGCTTTCCCACAGGGCTGTGCCACGTGCCACCTTGGTGTGAGTCGATCCTCGGCGTGAAAGACGAGCCGGTGAAGGGAAAAGAGGTTCCTCTGGAATGGACTGACACATCTGGGGGACTCTTGGAATGGTGGCACGACCCTGGAGTTCCTCTCGCCGTTCCTGTAGAGAGGGCCTCCTCTTGAGATGCGACGGGAACGCCGGGAACTCTTTCCCGACGAAGTAGGGAAAGGATTCCTCAACTCGAGCTACGAGGCGGAAACGGGGCTCCTCTGGATGTGGGCGGGACCCTCGTGATTCCTCTCGAGTGGAGACGGGTATGTCGGGGAACTTCTTGATTTGCACCAAGGGTGTGAAGGAGCCTTTCGAAGTTCCAGAGGGGAGGTGTGATCAGCCTCGAGACGCCTCAGCGGAAATGGGCCTCATCTCGCCTGGAGGGGAGAACCTCCTGGATTTTCTCGAGTTGCGGCAGGTCTTCTCGAGTTACGACGGGGACCTCAGGGACCCGCTCTGGTGGCCTCAGGAAAGGCCAGTCCCCATGCGAGTTGCTAGGGAACATCTCGGGATTCCTCTCCCGTCCATGCCGGGGCCTCAGTCCTTGTGTGGAGTCGGGGCCGGAACCTGAGGATTCCTCTCCAGTGTTGCCATGGATCTTGGGGTGCTTCTGAGTCTCCCCAGGGGAGTCAGGCCTCGTCTCGAGTGGGGGCATGCACGTGCGCTTTCCTCCCGAGCTGCAGCAGTAGTGTCACGCTTCCTGTCACGTGGATCAAGGGATCTGTGGCTTTCCCTCGAGGCTGTCCCTCGAGGCTTTCCCGCGAGGCTTTCCCACAGGGCTGTGCCACGTGCCACCTTGGTGTGAGTCGATCCTCGGCGTGAAAGACGAGCCGGTGAAGGGAAAAGAGGTTCCTCTGGAATGGACTGAGACATCTGGGGGACTGTTGGAATGGTGGCACGACCCTGGAGTTCCTCTCGCCGTTCCTGTAGAGAGGGCCTCCTCTTGAGATGCGACGGGAACGCCGGGAACTCTTTCCCGACGAAGTAGGGAAAGGATCCCACAACTCGAGCTACGAGGCGGAAACGGGGCTCCTCTGGATGTGGGCGGGACCCTCGTGATTCCTCTCGAGTGGAGACGGGTATGTCGGGGAACTTCTTGATTTGCACCAAGGGTGTGAAGGAGCCTTTCGAAGTTCCAGAGGGGAGGCGTGATCAGCCTCGAGACGCCTCAGCGGAAATGGGCCTCATCTCGCCTGGAGGGGAGAACCTCCTGGATTTTCTCGAGTTGCGGCAGGTCTTCTCGAGTTACGACGGGGACCACAGGGACCCGCTCTGGTGGCCTCAGGAAAGGCCAGTCCCCATGCGAGTTGCTAGGGGACCTCTCGGGATTCCTCTCCCGTCCATGCCGGGGCCTCAGTCCTTGTGTGGAGTGGGGGACGGAACCTGAGGATTCCTCTCCAGTGTTGCCATGGATCTTGGGGTGCTTCTGAGTCTCCCCAGGGGAGTCAGGCCTCGTCTCGAGTGGGGGCATGCACGTGCGCTTTCCTCCCGAGCTGCAGCAGTAGTGTCACGCTTCCTGTCACGTGGATCAAGGGATCTGTGGCTTTCCCTCGAGGCTGTCCCTCGAGGCTTTCCCACGAGGCTTTCCCACAGGGCTGTGCCACGTGCCACCTTGGTGTGAGTCGATCCTCGGCGTGAAAGACGAGCCGGTGAAGGGAAAAGAGGTTCCTCTGGAATGGAGAGAGACATCTGGGGGACTCTTGGAATGGTGGCACGACCCTGCAGTTCCTCTCGCCATTCCTGTAGAGAGGGCCTCCTCTTGAGATGCGATGGGAACGCCGGGAACTCTTTCCCGACGAAGCAGGGAAAGGATCCCTCATCTCGAGCTACGAGGCGGAAACGGGGCTCCTCTGGATGTGGGCGGGACCCTCGTGATTCCTCTCGAGTGGAGACGGGTATGTCGGGGAACTTCTTGATTTGCACCAAGGGTGTGAAGGACCCTTTCGAAGTTCCAGAGGGGAGGTGTGATCAGCCTCGAGACGCCTCAGCGGAAATGGGCCTCATCTCGCCTGGAGGGGAGAACCTCCTGGATTTTCTCGAGTTGCGGCAGGTCTTCTCGAGTTACGACGGGGACCTCAGGGACCCGCTCTGGTGGCCTCAGGAAAGGCCAGTCCCCATGCGAGTTGCTAGGGGACCTCTCGGGATTCCTCTCCCGTCCATGCCGGGGCCTCAGTCCTTGTGTGGAGTCGGGGCCGGAACCTGAGGATTCCTCTCCAGTGTTGCCATGGATCTTGGGGTGCTTCTGAGTCTCCCCAGGGGAGTCAGGCCTCGTCTCGAGTGGGGGCATGCACGTGCGCTTTCCTCCCGAGCTGCAGCAGTAGTGTCACGCTTCCTGTCACGTGGATCAAGGGATCTGTGTCTTTCCCTCGCGGCTGTCCCTCGAGGCTTTCCCACGAGGCTTTCCCACAGGGCTGTGCCACGTGCCACCTTGGTGTGAGTCGATCCTCGGCGTGAAAGACGAGCCGGTGAAGGGAAAAGAGGTTCCTCTGGAATGGACTGAGACATCTGGGGGACTCTTGGAATGGTGGCACGACCCTGGAGTTCCTCTCGCCGTTCCTGTTGAGAGGGCCTCCTCTTGAGATGCGACGGGAACGCCGGGAACTCTTTCCCGACGAAGCAGGGAAAGGATCCCTCATCTCGAGCTACGAGGCGGAAAAGGGGCTCCTCTGGATGTGGGCGGGTCCCCCGTGATTCCTCTCGAGTGGAGACGGCTAGGTCGGGGAACTTCTTGATTTGCACCAAGGGTGTGAAGGACCCTTTCGAAGTTCCAGAGGGGAGGTGTGATCAGCCTCGAGACGCCTCAGCGGAAATGGGCCTCATCTCGCCTGGAGGGGAGAACCTCCTGGATTTTCTCGAGTTGCGGCAGGTCTTCTCGAGTTACGACGGGGACCTCAGGGACCCGCTCTGGTGGCCTCAGGAAAGGCCAGTCCCCATGCGAGTTGCTAGGGGACCTCTCGGGATTCCTCTCCCGTCCATGCCGGGGCCTCAGTCTTTGTGTGGAGTGGGGGCCGGAACCTGAGGATTCCTCTCCAGTGTTGCCATGGATCTTGGGGTGCTTCTGAGTCTCCCCAGGGGAGTCAGGCCTCGTCTCGAGTGGGGGCATGCACGTGCGCTTTCCTCCCGAGCTGCAGCAGTAGTGTCACGCTTCCTGTCACGTGGATCAAGGGATCTGTGGCTTTCCCTCGAGGCTGTCCCTCGAGGCTTTCCCACGAGGCTTTCCCACAGGGCTGTGCCACGTGCCACCTTGGTGTGAGTCGATCCTCGGCGTGAAAGACGAGCCGGTGAAGGGAAAAGAGGTTCCTCTGGAATGGACAGAGACATCTGGGGGACTCTTGGAATGGTGGCACGACCCTGGAGTTCCTCCGGCCATTCCTGTAGAGAGGGCCTCCTCTTGAGATGCGATGGGAACGCCGGGAACTCTTTCCCGACGAAGCAGGGAAAGGATCCCTCATCTCGAGCTACGAGGCGGAAACGGGGCTCCTCTGGATGTGCGCGGGACCCTCGTGATTCCTCTCGAGTGGAGACGGGTATGTCGGGGAACTTCTTGATTTGCACCAAGGGTGTGAAGGACCCTTTCGAAGTTCCAGAGGGGAGGTGTGATCAGCCTCGAGACGCCTCAGCGGAAATGGGCCTCATCTCGCCTGTAGGGGAGAACCTCCTGGATTTTCTCGAGTTGCGGCAGGTCTTCTCGAGTTACGACGGGGACCTCAGGGACCCGCTCTGGTGGCCTCAGGAAAGGCCAGTCCCCATGCGAGTTGCTAGGGGACCTCTCGGGATTCCTCTCCCGTCCATGCCGGGGCTTCAGTCCTTGTGTGGAGTCGGGGACGGAACCTGAGGATTCCTCTCCAGTGTTGCCATGGATCTTGGGGTGCTTCTGAGTCTCCCCAGGGGAGTCAGGCCTCGTCTCGAGTGGGGGCATGCACGTGCGCTTTCCTCCCGAGCTGCAGCAGTAGTGTCACGCTTCCTGTCACGTGGATCAAGGGATCTGTGGCTTTCCCTCGAGGCTGTCCCTCGAGGCTTTCCCACGAGGCTTTCCCACAGGGCTGTGCCACGTGCCACCTTGGTGTGAGTCGATCCTCGGCGTGAAAGACGAGCCGGTGAAGGGAAAAGAGGTTCCTCTTGAATGGACTGAGACATCTGGGGGACTCTTGGAATGGTGGCACGACCCTGGAGTTCCTCTCGCCATTCCTGTAGAGAGGGCCTCCTCTTGAGATGCGATGGGAACGCCGGGAACTCTTTCCCGACGAAGCAGGGAAAGGATCCCTCATCTCGAGCTACGAGGCGGAAACGGGGCTCCTCTGGATGTGGGCGGGACCCTCGTGATTCCTCTCGAGTGGAGACGGGTATGTCGGGGAACTTCTTGATTTGCACCAAGGGTGTGAAGGACCCTTTCGAAGTTCCAGAGGGGAGGTGTGATCAGCCTCGAGACGCCTCAGCGGAAATGGGCCTCATCTCGCCTGGAGGGGAGAACCTCCTGGATTTTCTCGAGTTGCGGCAGGTCTTCTCGAGTTACGACGGGGACCTCAGGGACCCGCTCTGGTGGCCTCAGGAAAGGCCAGTCCCCATGCGAGTTGCTAGGGGACCTCTCGGGATTCCTCTCCCGTCCATGCCGGGGCCTCAGTCTTTGTGTGGAGTCGGGGCCGGAACCTGAGGATTCCTCTCCAGTGTTGCCATGGATCTTGGGGTGCTTCTGAGTCTCCCCAGGGGAGTCAGGCCTCGTCTCGAGTGGGGGCATGCACGTGCGCTTTCCTCCCGAGCTGCAGCAGTAGTGTCACGCTTCCTGTCACGTGGATCAAGGGATCTGTGGCTTTCCCTCGAGGCTGTCCCTCGAGGCTTTCCCACGAGGCTTTCCCACAGGGCTGTGCCACGTGCCACCTTGGTGTGAGTCGATCCTCGGCGTGAAAGACGAGCCGGTGAAGGGAAAAGAGGTTCCTCTGGAATGGACTGAGACATCTGGGGGACTCTTGGAATGGTGGCACGACCCTGGAGTTCCTCTCGCCGTTCCTGTTGAGAGGGCCTCCTCTTGAGATGCGACGGGAACGCCGGGAACTCTTTCCCGACGAAGCAGGGAAAGGATCCCTCATCTCGAGCTACGAGGCGGAAAAGGGGCTCCTCTGGATGTGGGCGGGTCCCCCGTGATTCCTCTCGAGTGGAGACGGCTAGGTCGGGGAACTTCTTGATTTGCACCAAGGGTGTGAAGGACCCTTTCGAAGTTCCAGAGGGGAGGTGTGATCAGCCTCGAGACGCCTCAGCGGAAATGGGCCTCATCTCGCCTGGAGGGGAGAACCTCCTGGATTTTCTCGAGTTGCGGCAGGTCTTCTCGAGTTACGACGGGGACCTCAGGGACCCGCTCTGGTGGCCTCAGGAAAGGCCAGTCCCCATGCGAGTTGCTAGGGGACCTCTCGGGATTCCTCTCCCGTCCATGCCGGGGCCTCAGTCTTTGTGTGGAGTGGGGGCCGGAACCTGAGGATTCCTCTCCAGTGTTGCCATGGATCTTGGGGTGCTTCTGAGTCTCCCCAGGGGAGTCAGGCCTCGTCTCGAGTGGGGGCATGCACGTGCGCTTTCCTCCCGAGCTGCAGCAGTAGTGTCACGCTTCCTGTCACGTGGATCAAGGGATCTGTGGCTTTCCCTCGAGGCTGTCCCTCGAGGCTTTCCCACGAGGCTTTCCCACAGGGCTGTGCCACGTGCCACCTTGGTGTGAGTCGATCCTCGGCGTGAAAGACGAGCCGGTGAAGGGAAAAGAGGTTCCTCTGGAATGGACAGAGACATCTGGGGGACTCTTGGAATGGTGGCACGACCCTGGAGTTCCTCCGGCCATTCCTGTAGAGAGGGCCTCCTCTTGAGATGCGATGGGAACGCC
This sequence comes from Budorcas taxicolor, assembly GCF_023091745.1. NCBI lineage: Eukaryota > Metazoa > Chordata > Mammalia > Artiodactyla > Bovidae > Budorcas > Budorcas taxicolor. Next base: position 1,962,285 of record NW_026292750.1, on the reverse strand, counting down.
GGGAACTCTTTCCCGACGAAGCAGGGAAAGGATCCCTCATCTCGAGCTACGAGGCGGAAACGGGGCTCCTCTGGATGTGCGCGGGACCCTCGTGATTCCTCTCGAGTGGAGACGGGTATGTCGGGGAACTTCTTGATTTGCACCAAGGGTGTGAAGGACCCTTTCGAAGTTCCAGAGGGGAGGTGTGATCAGCCTCGAGACGCCTCAGCGGAAATGGGCCTCATCTCGCCTGTAGGGGAGAACCTCCTGGATTTTCTCGAGTTGCGGCAGGTCTTCTCGAGTTACGACGGGGACCTCAGGGACCCGCTCTGGTGGCCTCAGGAAAGGCCAGTCCCCATGCGAGTTGCTAGGGGACCTCTCGGGATTCCTCTCCCGTCCATGCCGGGGCTTCAGTCCTTGTGTGGAGTCGGGGACGGAACCTGAGGATTCCTCTCCAGTGTTGCCATGGATCTTGGGGTGCTTCTGAGTCTCCCCAGGGGAGTCAGGCCTCGTCTCGAGTGGGGGCATGCACGTGCGCTTTCCTCCCGAGCTGCAGCAGTAGTGTCACGCTTCCTGTCACGTGGATCAAGGGATCTGTGGCTTTCCCTCGAGGCTGTCCCTCGAGGCTTTCCCACGAGGCTTTCCCACAGGGCTGTGCCACGTGCCACCTTGGTGTGAGTCGATCCTCGGCGTGAAAGACGAGCCGGTGAAGGGAAAAGAGGTTCCTCTTGAATGGACTGAGACATCTGGGGGACTCTTGGAATGGTGGCACGACCCTGGAGTTCCTCTCGCCATTCCTGTAGAGAGGGCCTCCTCTTGAGATGCGATGGGAACGCCGGGAACTCTTTCCCGACGAAGCAGGGAAAGGATCCCTCATCTCGAGCTACGAGGCGGAAACGGGGCTCCTCTGGATGTGGGCGGGACCCTCGTGATTCCTCTCGAGTGGAGACGGGTATGTCGGGGAACTTCTTGATTTGCACCAAGGGTGTGAAGGACCCTTTCGAAGTTCCAGAGGGGAGGTGTGATCAGCCTCGAGACGCCTCAGCGGAAATGGGCCTCATCTCGCCTGGAGGGGAGAACCTCCTGGATTTTCTCGAGTTGCGGCAGGTCTTCTCGAGTTACGACGGGGACCTCAGGGACCCGCTCTGGTGGCCTCAGGAAAGGCCAGTCCCCATGCGAGTTGCTAGGGGACCTCTCGGGATTCCTCTCCCGTCCATGCCGGGGCCTCAGTCTTTGTGTGGAGTCGGGGCCGGAACCTGAGGATTCCTCTCCAGTGTTGCCATGGATCTTGGGGTGCTTCTGAGTCTCCCCAGGGGAGTCAGGCCTCGTCTCGAGTGGGGGCATGCACGTGCGCTTTCCTCCCGAGCTGCAGCAGTAGTGTCACGCTTCCTGTCACGTGGATCAAGGGATCTGTGGCTTTCCCTCGAGGCTGTCCCTCGAGGCTTTCCCACGAGGCTTTCCCACAGGGCTGTGCCACGTGCCACCTTGGTGTGAGTCGATCCTCGGCGTGAAAGACGAGCCGGTGAAGGGAAAAGAGGTTCCTCTGGAATGGACTGAGACATCTGGGGGACTCTTGGAATGGTGGCACGACCCTGGAGTTCCTCTCGCCGTTCCTGTTGAGAGGGCCTCCTCTTGAGATGCGACGGGAACGCCGGGAACTCTTTCCCGACGAAGCAGGGAAAGGATCCCTCATCTCGAGCTACGAGGCGGAAAAGGGGCTCCTCTGGATGTGGGCGGGTCCCCCGTGATTCCTCTCGAGTGGAGACGGCTAGGTCGGGGAACTTCTTGATTTGCACCAAGGGTGTGAAGAACCCTTTCGAAGTTCCAGAGGGGAGGTGTGATCAGCCTCGAGACGCCTCAGCGGAAATGGGCCTCATCTCGCCTGGAGGGGAGAACCTCCTGGATTTTCTCGAGTTGCGGCAGGTCTTCTCGAGTTACGACGGGGACCTCAGGGACCCGCTCTGGTGGCCTCAGGAAAGGCCAGTCCCCATGCGAGTTGCTAGGGGACCTCTCGGGATTCCTCTCCCGTCCATGCCGGGGCCTCAGTCTTTGTGTGGAGTCGGGGCCGGAACCTGAGGATTCCTCTCCAGTGTTGCCATGGATCTTGGGGTGCTTCTGAGTCTCCCCAGGGGAGTCAGGCCTCGTCTCGATTGGGGGCATGCACGTGCGCTTTCCTCCCGAGCTGCAGCAGTAGTGTCACGCTTCCTGTCACGTGGATCAAGGGATCTGTGGCTTTCCCTCGAGGCTGTCCCTCGAGGCTTTCCCACGAGGCTTTCCCACAGGGCTGTGCCACGTGCCACCTTGGTGTGAGTCGATCCTCGGCGTGAAAGACGAGCCGGTGAAGGGAAAAGAGGTTCCTCTGGAATGGACAGAGACATCTGGGGGACTCTTGGAATGGTGGCACGACCCTGGAGTTCCTCTCGCCATTCCTGTAGAGAGGGCCTCCTCTTGAGATGCGATGGGAACGCCGGGAACTCTTTCCCGACGAAGCAGGGAAAGGATCCCTCATCTCGAGCTACGAGGCGGAAACGGGGCTCCTCTGGATGTGGGCGGGACCCTCGTGATTCCTCTCGAGTGGAGACGGGTATGTCGGGGAACTTCTTGATTTGCACCAAGGGTGTGAAGGACCCTTTCGAAGTTCCAGAGGGGAGGTGTGATCAGCCTCGAGACGCCTCAGCGGAAATGGGCCTCATCTCGCCTGGAGGGGAGAACCTCCTGGATTTTCTCGAGTTGCGGCAGGTCTTCTCGAGTTACGACAGGGACCTCAGGGACCCGCTCTGGTGGCCTCAGGAAAGGCCAGTCCCCATGCGAGTTGCTAGGGGACCTCTCGGGATTCCTCTCCCGTCCATGCCGGGGCTTCAGTCCTTGTGTGGAGTCGGGGACGGAACCTGAGGATTCCTCTCCAGTGTTGCCATGGATCTTGGGGTGCTTCTGAGTCTCCCCAGGGGAGTCAGGCCTCGTCTCGAGTGGGGGCATGCACGTACGCTTTCCTCCCGAGCTGCAGCAGTAGTGTCACGCTTCCTGTCACGTGGATCAAGGGATCTGTGGCTTTCCCTCGAGGCTGTCCCTCGAGGCTTTCCCACGAGGCTTTCCCACAGGGCTGTGCCACGTGCCACCTTGGTGTGAGTCGATCCTCGGCGTGAAAGACGAGCCGGTGAAGGGAAAAGAGGTTCCTCTGGAATGGACTGAGACATCTGGGGGACTCTTGGAATGGTGGCACGACCCTGGAGTTCCTCTCGCCGTTCCTGTTGAGAGGGCCTCCTCTTGAGATGCGACGGGAACGCCGGGAACTCTTTCCCGACGAAGCAGGGAAAGGATCCCTCATCTCGAGCTACGAGGCGGAAAAGGGGCTCCTCTGGATGTGGGCGGGTCCCCCGTGATTCCTCTCGAGTGGAGACGGCTAGGTCGGGGAACTTCTTGATTTGCACCAAGGGTGTGAAGAACCCTTTCGAAGTTCCAGAGGGGAGGTGTGATCAGCCTCGAGACGCCTCAGCGGAAATGGGCCTCATCTCGCCTGGAGGGGAGAACCTCCTGGATTTTCTCGAGTTGCGGCAGGTCTTCTCGAGTTACGACGGGGACCTCAGGGACCCGCTCTGGTGGCCTCAGGAAAGGCCAGTCCCCATGCGAGTTGCTAGGGGACCTCTCGGGATTCCTCTCCCGTCCATGCCGGGGCCTCAGTCTTTGTGTGGAGTCGGGGCCGGAACCTGAGGTTTCCTCTCCAGTGTTGCCATGGATCTTGGGGTGCTTCTGAGTCTCCCCAGGGGAGTCAGGCCTCATCTCGAGTGGGGGCATGCACGTGCGCTTTCCTCCCGAGCTGCAGCAGTAGTGTCACGCTTCCTGTCACGTGGATCAAGGGATCTGTGGCTTTCCCTCGAGGCTGTCCCTCGAGGCTTTCCCACGAGGCTTTCCCACAGGGCTGTGCCACGTGCCACCTTGGTGTGAGTCGATCCTCGGCGTGAAAGACGAGCCGGTGAAGGGAAAAGAGGTTCCTCTGGAATGGACAGAGACATCTGGGGGACTCTTGGAATGGTGGCACGACCCTGGAGTTCCTCTCGCCATTCCTGTAGAGAGGGCCTCCTCTTGAGATGCGATGGGAACGCCGGGAACTCTTTCCCGACGAAGCAGGGAAAGGATCCCTCATCTCGAGCTACGAGGCGGAAACGGGGCTCCTCTGGATGTGGGCGGGACCCTCGTGATTCCTCTCGAGTGGAGACGGGTATGTCGGGGAACTTCTTGATTTGCACCAAGGGTGTGAAGGACCCTTTCGAAGTTCCAGAGGGGAGGTGTGATCAGCCTCGAGACGCCTCAGCGGAAATGGGCCTCATCTCGCCTGGAGGGGAGAACCTCCTGGATTTTCTCGAGTTGCGGCAGGTCTTCTCGAGTTACGACCGGGACCTCAGGGACCCGCTCTGGTGGCCTCAGGAAAGGCCAGTCCCCATGCGAGTTGCTAGGGGACCTCTCGGGATTCCTCTCCCGTCCATGCCGGGGCTTCAGTCCTTGTGTGGAGTCGGGGACGGAACCTGAGGATTCCTCTCCAGTGTTGCCATGGATCTTGGGGTGCTTCTGAGTCTCCCCAGGGGAGTCAGGCCTCGTCTCGAGTGGGGGCATGCACGTGCGCTTTCCTCCCGAGCTGCAGCAGTAGTGTCACGCTTCCTGTCACGTGGATCAAGGGATCTGTGGCTTTCCCTCGAGGCTGTCCCTCGAGGCTTTCCCACGAGGCTTTCCCACAGGGCTGTGCCACGTGCCACCTTGGTGTGAGTCGATCCTCGGCGTGAAAGACGAGCCGGTGAAGGGAAAAGAGGTTCCTCTGGAATGGACAGAGACATCTGGGGGACTCTTGGAATGGTGGCACGACCCTGGAGTTCCTCTCGCCATTCCTGTAGAGAGAGCCTCCTCTTGAGATGCGATGGGAACGCCGGGAACTCTTTCCCGACGAAGCAGGGAAAGGATCCCTCATCTCGAGCTACGAGGCGGAAACGGGGCTCCTCTGGATGTGGGCGGGACCCTCGTGATTCCTCTCGAGTGGAGACGGGTATGTCGGGGAACTTCTTGATTTGCACCAAGGGTGTGAAGGACCCTTTCGAAGTTCCAGAGGGGAGGTGTGATCAGCCTCGAGACGCCTCAGCGGAAATGGGCCTCATCTCGCCTGGAGGGGAGAACCTCCTGGATTTTCTCGAGTTGCGGCAGGTCTTCTCGAGTTACGACGGGGACCTCAGGGACCCGCTCTGGTGGCCTCAGGAAAGGCCAGTCCCCATGCGAGTTGCTAGGGGACCTCTCGGGATTCCTCTCCCGTCCATGCCGGGGCCTCAGTCTTTGTGTGGAGTCGGGGCCGGAACCTGAGGATTCCTCTCCAGTGTTGCCATGGATCTTGGGGTGCTTCTGAGTCTCCCCAGGGGAGTCAGGCCTCGTCTCGAGTGGGGGCATGCACGTGCGCTTTCCTCCCGAGCTGCAGCAGTAGTGTCACGCTTCCTGTCACGTGGATCAAGGGATCTGTGGCTTTCCCTCGAGGCTGTCCCTCGAGGCTTTCCCACGAGGCTTTCCCACAGGGCTGTGCCACGTGCCACCTTGGTGTGAGTCGATCCTCGGCGTGAAAGACGAGCCGGTGAAGGGAAAAGAGGTTCCTCTGGAATGGACTGAGACATCTGGGGGACTCTTGGAATGGTGGCACGACCCTGGAGTTCCTCTCGCCGTTCCTGTTGAGAGGGCCTCCTCTTGAGATGCGACGGGAACGCCGGGAACTCTTTCCCGACGAAGCAGGGAAAGGATCCCTCATCTCGAGCTACGAGGCGGAAAAGGGGCTCCTCTGGATGTGGGCGGGTCCCCCGTGATTCCTCTCGAGTGGAGACGGCTAGGTCGGGGAACTTCTTGATTTGCACCAAGGGTGTGAAGAACCCTTTCGAAGTTCCAGAGGGGAGGTGTGATCAGCCTCGAGACGCCTCAGCGGAAATGGGCCTCATCTCGCCTGGAGGGGAGAACCTCCTGGATTTTCTCGAGTTGCGGCAGGTCTTCTCGAGTTACGACGGGGACCTCAGGGACCCGCTCTGGTGGCCTCAGGAAAGGCCAGTCCCCATGCGAGTTGCTAGGGGACCTCTCGGGATTCCTCTCCCGTCCATGCCGGGGCCTCAGTCCTTGTGTGGAGTCGGGGACGGAACCTGAGGATTCCTCTCCAATGTTGCCATGGATCTTGGGGTGCTTCTGAGTCTCCCCAGGGGAGTCAGGCCTCGTCTCGAGTGGGGGCATGCACGTGCGCTTTCCTCCCGAGCTGCAGCAGTAGTGTCACGCTTCCTGTCACGTGGATCAAGGGATCTGTGGCTTTCCCTCGAGGCTGTCCCTCGAGGCTTTCCCACGAGGCTTTCCCACAGGGCTGTGCCACGTGCCACCTTGGTGTGAGTCGATCCTCGGCGTGAAAGACGAGCCGGTGAAGGGAAAAGAGGTTCCTCTGGAATGGACAGAGACATCTGGGGGACTCTTGGAATGGTGGCACGACCCTGGAGTTCCTCTCGCCATTCCTGTAGAGAGGGCCTCCTCTTGAGATGCGATGGGAACGCCGGGAACTCTTTCCCGACGAAGCAGGGAAAGGATCCCTCATCTCGAGCTACGAGGCGGAAACGGGGCTCCTCTGGATGTGGGCGGGACCCTCGTGATTCCTCTCGAGTGGAGACGGGTATGTCGGGGAACTTCTTGATTTGCACCAAGGGTGTGAAGGACCCTTTCGAAGTTCCAGAGGGGAGGTGTGATCAGCCTCGAGACGCCTCAGCGGAAATGGGCCTCATCTCGCCTGGAGGGGAGAACCTCCTGGATTTTCTCGAGTTGCGGCAGGTCTTCTTGAGTTACGACGGGAACCTCAGGGACCCGCTCTGGTGGCCTCAGGAAAGGCCAGTCCCCATGCGAGTTGCTAGGGGACCTCTCGGGATTCCTCTCCCGTCCATGCCGGGGCCTCAGTCTTTGTGTGGAGTCGGGGCCGGAACCTGAGGATTCCTCTCCAGTGTTGCCATGGATCTTGGGGTGCTTCTGAGTCTCCCCAGGGGAGTCAGGCCTCGTCTCGAGTGGGGGCATGCACGTGCGCTTTCCTCCCGAGCTGCAGCAGTAGTGTCACGCTTCCTGTCACGTGGATCAAGGGATCTGTGGCTTTCCCTCGAGGCTGTCCCTCGAGGCTTTCCCACGAGGCTTTCCCACAGGGCTGTGCCACGTGCCACCTTGGTGTGAGTCGATCCTCGGCGTGAAAGACGAGCCGGTGAAGGGAAAAGAGGTTCCTCTGGAATGGACTGAGACATCTGGGGGACTCTTGGAATGGTGGCACGACCCTGGAGTTCCTCTCGCCGTTCCTGTAGAGAGGGCCTCCTCTTGAGATGCGATGGGAACGCCGGGAACTCTTTCCCGACGAAGCAGGGAAAGGATCCCTCATCTCGAGCTACGAGGCGGAAACGGGGCTCCTCTGGATGTGGGCGGGACCCTCGTGATTCCTCTCGAGTGGAGACGGGTATGTCGGGGAACTTCTTGATTTGCACCAAGGGTGTGAAGGACCCTTTCGAAGTTCCAGAGGGGAGGTGTGATCAGCCTCGAGACGCCTCAGCGGAAATGGGCCTCATCTCGCCTGGAGGGGAGAACCTCCTGGATTTTCTCGAGTTGCGGCAGGTCTTCTCGAGTTATGACGGGAACCTCAGGGACCCGCTCTGGTGGCCTCAGGAAAGGCCAGTCCCCATGCGAGTTGCTAGGGGACCTCTCGGGATTCCTCTCCCGTCCATGCCGGGGCCTCAGTCTTTGTGTGGAGTCGGGGCCGGAACCTGAGGATTCCTCTCCAGTGTTGCCATGGATCTTGGGGTGCTTCTGAGTCTCCCCAGGGGAGTCAGGCCTCGTCTCGAGTGGGGGCATGCACGTGCGCTTTCCTCCCGAGCTGCAGCAGTAGTGTCACGCTTCCTGTCACGTGGATCAAGGGATCTGTGGCTTTCCCTCGAGGCTGTCCCTCGAGGCTTTCCCACGAGGCTTTCCCACAGGGCTGTGCCACGTGCCACCTTGGTGTGAGTCGATCCTCGGCGTGAAAGACGAGCCGGTGAAGGGAAAAGAGGTTCCTCTGGAATGGACTGAGACATCTGTGGGACTCTTGGAATGGTGGCACGACCCTGGAGTTCCTCTCGCCGTTCCTGTAGAGAGGGCCTCCTCTTGAGATGCGATGGGAACGCCGGGAACTCTTTCCCGACGAAGCAGGGAAAGGATCCCTCATCTCGAGCTACGAGGCGGAAACGGGGCTCCTCTGGATGTGGGCGGGACCCTCGTGATTCCTCTCGAGTGGAGACGGGTATGTCGGGGAACTTCTTGATTTGCACCAAGGGTGTGAAGGACCCTTTCGAAGTTCCAGAGGGGAGGTGTGATCAGCCTCGAGACGCCTCAGCGGAAATGGGCCTCATCTCGCCTGGAGGGGAGAACCTCCTGGATTTTCTCGAGTTGCGGCAGCTCTTCTCGAGTTACGACGGGGACCTCAGGGACCCGCTCTGGTGGCCTCAGGAAAGGCCAGTCCCCATGCGAGTTGCTAGGGGACCTCTCGGGATTCCTCTCCCGTCCATGCCGGGGCTTCAGTCCTTGTGTGGAGTCGGGGACGGAACCTGAGGATTCCTCTCCAGTGTTGCCATGGATCTTGGGGTGCTTCTGAGTCTCCCCAGGGGAGTCAGGCCTCGTCTCGAGTGGGGGCATGCACGTGCGCTTTCCTCCCGAGCTGCAGCAGTAGTGTCACGCTTCCTGTCACGTGGATCAAGGGATCTGTGGCTTTCCCTCGAGGCTGTCCCTCGAGGCTTTCCCACGAGGCTTTCCCACAGGGCTGTGCCACGTGCCACCTTGGTGTGAGTCGATCCTCGGCGTGAAAGACGAGACGGTGAAGGGAAAAGAGGTTCCTCTGGAATGGACAGAGACATCTGGGGGACTCTAGGAATGGTGGCACGACCCTGGAGTTCCTCTCGCCATTCCTGTAGAGAGGGCCTCCTCTTGAGATGCGATGGGAACGCCGGGAACTCTTTCCCGACGAAGCAGGGAAAGGATCCCTCATCTCGAGCTACGAGGCGGAAACGGGGCTCCTCTGGATGTGGGCGGGACCCTCGTGATTCCTCTCGAGTGGAGACGGGTATGTCGGGGAACTTCTTGATTTGCACCAAGGGTGTGAAGGACCCTTTCGAAGTTCCAGAGGGGAGGTGTGATCTGCCTCGAGACGCCTCAGCGGAAATGGGCCTCATCTCGCCTGGAGGGGAGAACCTCCTGGATTTTCTCGAGTTGCGGCAGGTCTTCTCGAGTTACGACGGGGACCTCAGGGACCCGCTCTGGTGGCCTCAGGAAAGGCCAGTCCCCATGCGAGTTGCTAGGGGACCTCTCGGGATTCCTCTCCCGTCCATGCCGGGGCCTCAGTCTTTGTGTGGAGTCGGGGCCGGAACCTGAGGATTCCTCTCCAGTGTTGCCATGGATCTTGGGGTGCTTCTGAGTCTCCCCAGGGGAGTCAGGCCTCGTCTCGAGTGGGGGCATGCACGTGCGCTTTCCTCCCGAGCTGCAGCAGTAGTGTCACGCTTCCTGTCACGTGGATCAAGGGATCTGTGGCTTTCCCTCGAGGCTGTCCCTCGAGGCTTTCCCACGAGGCTTTCCCACAGGGCTGTGCCACGTGCCACCTTGGTGTGAGTCGATCCTCGGCGTGAAAGACGAGCCGGTGAAGGGAAAAGAGGTTCCTCTGGAATGGACTGAGACATCTGGGGGACTCTTGGAATGGTGGCACGACCCTGGAGTTCCTCTCGCCGTTCCTGTAGAGAGGGCCTCCTCTTGAGATGCGATGGGAACGCCGGGAACTCTTTCCCGACGAAGCAGGGAAAGGATCCCTCATCTCGAGCTACGAGGCGGAAACGGGGCTCCTCTGGATGTGGGCGGGACCCTCGTGATTCCTCTCGAGTGGAGACGGGTATGTCGGGGAACTTCTTGATTTGCACCAAGGGTGTGAAGGACCCTTTGGAAGTTCCAGAGGGGAGGTGTGATCAGCCTCGAGACGCCTCAGCGGAAATGGGCCTCATCTCGCCTGGAGGGGAGAACCTCCTGGATTTTCTCGAGTTGCGGCAGGTCTTCTCGAGTTACGACGGGGACCTCAGGGACCCGCTCTGGTGGCCTCAGGAAAGGCCAGTCCCCATGCGAGTTGCTAGGGAACCTCTCGGGATTCCTCTCCCGTCCATGCCGGGGCCTCAGTCCTTGTGTGGAGTCGGGGCCGGAACCTGAGGATTCCTCTCCAGTGTTGCCATGGATCTTGGGGTGCTTTTGAGTCTCCCCAGGGGAGTCAGGCCTCGTCTCGAGTGGGGGCATGCACGTGCGCTTTCCTCCCGAGCTGCAGCAGTAGTGTCACGCTTCCTGTCACGTGGATCAAGGGATCTGTGGCTTTCCCTCGAGGCTGTCCCTCGAGGCTTTCCCACGAGGCTTTCCCACAGGGCTGTGCCACGTGCCACCTTGGTGTGAGTCGATCCTCGGCGTGAAAGACGAGCCGGTGAAGGGAAAAGAGGTTCCTCTGGAATGGACAGAGACATCTGGGGGACTCTTGGAATGGTGGCACGACCCTGGAGTTCCTCTCGCCATTCCTGTAGAGAGGGCCTCCTCTTGAGATGCGATGGGAACGCCGGGAACTCTTTCCCGACGAAGCAGGGAAAGGATCCCTCATCTCGAGCTACGAGGCGGAAACGGGGCTCCTCTGGATGTGGGCGGGACCCTCGTGATTCCTCTCGAGTGGAGACGGGTATGTCGGGGAACTTCTTGATTTGCACCAAGGGTGTGAAGGACCCTTTCGAAGTTCCAGAGGGGAGGTGTGATCAGCCTCGAGACGCCTCAGCGGAAATGGGCCTCATCTCGCCTGGAGGGGAGAACCTCCTGGATTTTCTCGAGTTGCGGCAGGTCTTCTCGAGTTACGACGGGGACCTCAGGGACCCGCTCTGGTGGCCTCAGGAAAGGCCAGTCCCCATGCGAGTTGCTAGGGGACCTCTCGGGATTCCTCTCCCGTCCATGCCGGGGCCTCAGTCTTTGTGTGGAGTCGGGGCCGGAACCTGAGGATTCCTCTCCAGTGTTGCCATGGATCTTGGGGTGCTTCTGAGTCTCCCCAGGGGAGTCAGGCCTCGTCTCGAGTGGGGGCATGCACGTGCGCTTTCCTCCCGAGCTGCAGCAGTAGTGTCACGCTTCCTGTCACGTGGATCAAGGGATCTGTGGCTTTCCCTCGAGGCTGTCCCTCGAGGCTTTCCCACGAGGCTTTCCCACAGGGCTGTGCCACGTGCCACCTTGGTGTGAGTCGATCCTCGGAGTGAAAGACGAGCCGGTGAAGGGAAAAGAGGTTCCTCTGGAATGGACTGAGACATCTGGGGGACTCTTGGAATGGTGGCACGACCCTGGAGTTCCTCTCGCCGTTCCTGTTGAGAGGGCCTCCTCTTGAGATGCGACGGGAACGCCGGGAACTCTTTCCCGACGAAGCAGGGAAAGGATCCCTCATCTCGAGCTACGAGGCGGAAAAGGGGCTCCTCTGGATGTGGGCGGGTCCCCCGTGATTCCTCTCGAGTGGAGACGGCTAGGTCGGGGACCTTCTTGATTTGCACCAAGGGTGTGAAGAACCCTTTCGAAGTTCCAGAGGGGAGGTGTGATCAGCCTCGAGATGCCTCAGCGGAAATGGGCCTCATCTCGCCTGGAGGGGAGAACCTCCTGGATTTTCTCGAGTTGCGGCAGGTCTTCTCGAGTTACGACGGGGACCTCAGGGACCCGCTCTGGTGGCCTCAGGAAAGGCCAGTCCCCATGCGAGTTGCTAGGGGACCTCTCGGGATTCCTCTCCCGTCCATGCCGGGGCCTCAGTCCTTGTGTCGAGTCGGGGACGGAACCTGAGGATTCCTCTCCAGTGTTGCCATGGATCTTGGGGTGCTTCTGAGTCTCCCCAGGGGAGTCAGGCCTCGTCTCGAGTGGGGGCATGCACGTGCGCTTTCCTCCCGAGCTGCAGCATTAGTGTCACGCTTCCTGTCACGTGGATCAAGGGATCTGTGGCTTTCCCTCGAGGCTGTCCCTCGAGGCTTTCCCACGAGGCTTTCCCACAGGGCTGTGCCACGTGCCACCTTGGTGTGAGTCGATCCTCGGCGTGAAAGACGAGCCGGTGAAGGGAAAAGAGGTTCCTCTGAAATGGACTGAGACATCTGGGGGACTCTTGGAATGGTGGCACGACCCTGGAGTTCCTCTCGCCATTCCTGTAGAGAGGGCCTCCTCTTGAGATGCGATGGGAACGCCGGGAACTCTTTCCCGACGAAGCAGGGAAAGGATCCCTCATCTCGAGCTACGAGGCGGAAACGGGTCTCCTCTGGATGTGGGCGGGACCCTCGTGATTCCTCTCGAGTGGAGACGGGTATGTCGGGGAACTTCTTGATTTGCACCAAGGGTGTGAAGGACCCTTTCGAAGTTCCAGAGGGGAGGTGTGATCAGCCTCGAGACGCCTCAGCGGAAATGGGCCTCATCTCGCCTGGAGGGGAGAACCTCCTGGATTTTCTCGAGTTGCGGCAGGTCTTCTCGAGTTACGACGGGGACCTCAGGGACCCGCTCTGGTGGCCTCAGGAAAGGCCAGTCCCCATGCGAGTTGCTAGGGGACCTCTCGGGATTCCTCTCCCGTCCATGCCGGGGCCTCAGTCTTTGTGTGGAGTCGGGGCCGGAACCTGAGGATTCCTCTCCAGTGTTGCCATGGATCTTGGGGTGCTTCTGAGTCTCCCCAGGGGAGTCAGGCCTCGTCTCGAGTGGGGGCATGCACGTGCGCTTTCCTCCCGAGCTGCAGCAGTAGTGTCACGCTTCCTGTCACGTGGATCAAGGGATCTGTGGCTTTCCCTCGAGGCTGTCCCTCGAGGCTTTCCCACGAGGCTTTCCCACAGGGCTGTGCCACGTGCCACCTTGGTGTGAGTCGATCCTCGGAGTGAAAGACGAGCCGGTGAAGGGAAAAGAGGTTCCTCTGGAATGGACTGAGACATCTGGGGGACTCTTGGAATGGTGGCACGACCCTGGAGTTCCTCTCGCCGTTCCTGTTGAGAGGGCCTCCTCTTGAGATGCGACGGGAACGCCGGGAACTCTTTCCCGACGAAGCAGGGAAAGGATCCCTCATCTCGAGCTACGAGGCGGAAACGGGGCTCCTCTGGATGTGGGCGGGACCCTCGTGATTCCTCTCGAGTGGAGACGGGTATGTCGGGGAACTTCTTGATTTGCACCAAGGGTGTGAAGGACCCTTTCGAAGTTCCAGAGGGGAGGTGTGATCAGCCTCGAGACGCCTCAGCGGAAATGGGCCTCATCTCGCCTGGAGGGGAGAACCTCCTGGATTTTCTCGAGTTGCGGCAGGTCTTCTTGAGTTACGACGGGAACCTCAGGGACCCGCTCTGGTGGCCTCAGGAAAGGCCAGTCCCCATGCGAGTTGCTAGGGGACCTCTCGGGATTCCTCTCCCGTCCATGCCGGGGCCTCAGTCTTTGTGTGGAGTCGGGGCCGGAACCTGAGGATTCCTCTCCAGTGTTGCCATGGATCTTGGGGTGCTTCTGAGTCTCCCCAGGGGAGTCAGGCCTCGTCTCGAGTGGGGGCATGCACGTGCGCTTTCCTCCCGAGCTGCAGCAGTAGTGTCACGCTTCCTGTCACGTGGATCAAGGGATCTGTGGCTTTCCCTCGAGGCTGTCCCTCGAGGCTTTCCCACGAGGCTTTCCCACAGGGCTGTGCCACGTGCCACCTTGGTGTGAGTCGATCCTCGGCGTGAAAGACGAGCCGGTGAAGGGAAAAGAGGTTCCTCTGGAATGGACTGAGACATCTGGGGGACTCTTGGAATGGTGGCACGACCCTGGAGTTCCTCTCGCCGTTCCTGTAGAGAGGGCCTCCTCTTGAGATGCGATGGGAACGCCGGGAACTCTTTCCCGACGAAGCAGGGAAAGGATCCCTCATCTCGAGCTACGAGGCGGAAACGGGGCTCCTCTGGATGTGGGCGGGACCCTCGTGATTCCTCTCGAGTGGAGACGGGTATGTCGGGGAACTTCTTGATTTGCACCAAGGGTGTGAAGGACCCTTTCGAAGTTCCAGAGGGGAGGTGTGATCAGCCTCGAGACGCCTCAGCGGAAATGGGCCTCATCTCGCCTGGAGGGGAGAACCTCCTGGATTTTCTCGAGTTGCGGCAGGTCTTCTCGAGTTATGACGGGAACCTCAGGGACCCGCTCTGGTGGCCTCAGGAAAGGCCAGTCCCCATGCGAGTTGCTAGGGGACCTCTCGGGATTCCTCTCCCGTCCATGCCGGGGCCTCAGTCTTTGTGTGGAGTCGGGGCCGGAACCTGAGGATTCCTCTCCAGTGTTGCCATGGATCTTGGGGTGCTTCTGAGTCTCCCCAGGGGAGTCAGGCCTCGTCTCGAGTGGGGGCATGCACGTGCGCTTTCCTCCCGAGCTGCAGCAGTAGTGTCACGCTTCCTGTCACGTGGATCAAGGGATCTGTGGCTTTCCCTCGAGGCTGTCCCTCGAGGCTTTCCCACGAGGCTTTCCCACAGGGCTGTGCCACGTGCCACCTTGGTGTGAGTCGATCCTCGGCGTGAAAGACGAGCCGGTGAAGGGAAAAGAGGTTCCTCTGGAATGGACTGAGACATCTGTGGGACTCTTGGAATGGTGGCACGACCCTGGAGTTCCTCTCGCCGTTCCTGTAGAGAGGGCCTCCTCTTGAGATGCGATGGGAACGCCGGGAACTCTTTCCCGACGAAGCAGGGAAAGGATCCCTCATCTCGAGCTACGAGGCGGAAACGGGGCTCCTCTGGATGTGGGCGGGACCCTCGTGATTCCTCTCGAGTGGAGACGGGTATGTCGGGGAACTTCTTGATTTGCACCAAGGGTGTGAAGGACCCTTTCGAAGTTCCAGAGGGGAGGTGTGATCAGCCTCGAGACGCCTCAGCGGAAATGGGCCTCATCTCGCCTGGAGGGGAGAACCTCCTGGATTTTCTCGAGTTGCGGCAGGTCTTCTCGAGTTACGACGGGGACCTCAGGGACCCGCTCTGGTGGCCTCAGGAAAGGCCAGTCCCCATGCGAGTTGCTAGGGGACCTCTCGGGATTCCTCTCCCGTCCATGCCGGGGCTTCAGTCCTTGTGTGGAGTCGGGGACGGAACCTGAGGATTCTTCTCCAGTGTTGCCATGGATCTTGGGGTGCTTCTGAGTCTCCCCAGGGGAGTCAGGCCTCGTCTCGAGTGGGGGCATGCACGTGCGCTTTCCTCCCGAGCTGCAGCAGTAGTGTCACGCTTCCTGTCACGTGGATCAAGGGATCTGTGACTTTCCCTCGAGGCTGTCCCTCGAGGCTTTCCCACGAGGCTTTCCCACAGGGCTGTGCCACGTGCCACCTTGGTGTGAGTCGATCCTCGGCGTGAAAGACGAGCCGGTGAAGGGAAAAGAGGTTCCTCTGGAATGGACAGAGACATCTGGGGGACTCTAGGAATGGTGGCACGACCCTGGAGTTCCTCTCGCCATTCCTGTAGAGAGGGCCTCCTCTTGAGATGCGATGGGAACGCCGGGAACTCTTTCCCGACGAAGCAGGGAAAGGATCCCTCATCTCGAGCTACGAGGCGGAAACGGGGCTCCTCTGGATGTGGGCGGGACCCTCGTGATTCCTCTCGAGTGGAGACGGGTATGTCGGGGAACTTCTTGATTTGCACCAAGGGTGTGAAGGACCCTTTCGAAGTTCCAGAGGGGAGGTGTGATCTGCCTCGAGACGCCTCAGCGGAAATGGGCCTCATCTCGCCTGGAGGGGAGAACCTCCTGGATTTTCTCGAGTTGCGGCAGGTCTTCTCGAGTTACGACGGGGACCTCAGGGACCCGCTCTGGTGGCCTCAGGAAAGGCCAGTCCCCATGCGAGTTGCTAGGGGACCTCTCGGGATTCCTCTCCCGTCCATGCCGGGGCCTCAGTCTTTGTGTGGAGTCGGGGCCGGAACCTGAGGATTCCTCTCCAGTGTTGCCATGGATCTTGGGGTGCTTCTGAGTCTCCCCAGGGGAGTCAGGCCTCGTCTCGAGTGGGGGCATGCACGTGCGCTTTCCTCCCGAGCTGCAGCAGTAGTGTCACGCTTCCTGTCACGTGGATCAAGGGATCTGTGGCTTTCCCTCGAGGCTGTCCCTCGAGGCTTTCCCACGAGGCTTTCCCACAGGGCTGTGCCACGTGCCACCTTGGTGTGAGTCGATCCTCGGCGTGAAAGACGAGCCGGTGAAGGGAAAAGAGGTTCCTCTGGAATGGACTGAGACATCTGGGGGACTCTTGGAATGGTGGCACGACCCTGGAGTTCCTCTCGCCGTTCCTGTAGAGAGGGCCTCCTCTTGAGATGCGATGGGAACGCCGGGAACTCTTTCCCGACGAAGCAGGGAAAGGATCCCTCATCTCGAGCTACGAGGCGGAAACGGGGCTCCTCTGGATGTGGGCGGGACCCTCGTGATTCCTCTCGAGTGGAGACGGGTATGTCGGGGAACTTCTTGATTTGCACCAAGGGTGTGAAGGACCCTTTGGAAGTTCCAGAGGGGAGGTGTGATCAGCCTCGAGACGCCTCAGCGGAAATGGGCCTCATCTCGCCTGGAGGGGAGAACCTCCTGGATTTTCTCGAGTTGCGGCAGGTCTTCTCGAGTTACGACGGGGACCTCAGGGACCCGCTCTGGTGGCCTCAGGAAAGGCCAGTCCCCATGCGAGTTGCTAGGGAACCTCTCGGGATTCCTCTCCCGTCCATGCCGGGGCCTCAGTCCTTGTGTGGAGTCGGGGCCGGAACCTGAGGATTCCTCTCCAGTGTTGCCATGGATCTTGGGGTGCTTTTGAGTCTCCCCAGGGGAGTCAGGCCTCGTCTCGAGTGGGGGCATGCACGTGCGCTTTCCTCCCGAGCTGCAGCAGTAGTGTCACGCTTCCTGTCACGTGGATCAAGGGATCTGTGGCTTTCCCTCGAGGCTGTCCCTCGAGGCTTTCCCACGAGGCTTTCCCACAGGGCTGTGCCACGTGCCACCTTGGTGTGAGTCGATCCTCGGCGTGAAAGACGAGCCGGTGAAGGGAAAAGAGGTTCCTCTGGAATGGACAGAGACATCTGGGGGACTCTTGGAATGGTGGCACGACCCTGGAGTTCCTCTCGCCATTCCTGTAGAGAGGGCCTCCTCTTGAGATGCGATGGGAACGCCGGGAACTCTTTCCCGACGAAGCAGGGAAAGGATCCCTCATCTCGAGCTACGAGGCGGAAACGGGGCTCCTCTGGATGTGGGCGGGACCCTCGTGATTCCTCTCGAGTGGAGACGGGTATGTCGGGGAACTTCTTGATTTGCACCAAGGGTGTGAAGGACCCTTTCGAAGTTCCAGAGGGGAGGTGTGATCAGCCTCGAGACGCCTCAGCGGAAATGGGCCTCATCTCGCCTGGAGGGGAGAACCTCCTGGATTTTCTCGAGTTGCGGCAGGTCTTCTCGAGTTACGACGGGGACCTCAGGGACCCGCTCTGGTGGCCTCAGGAAAGGCCAGTCCCCATGCGAGTTGCTAGGGGACCTCTCGGGATTCCTCTCCCGTCCATGCCGGGGCCTCAGTCTTTGTGTGGAGTCGGGGCCGGAACCTGAGGATTCCTCTCCAGTGTTGCCATGGATCTTGGGGTGCTTCTGAGTCTCCCCAGGGGAGTCAGGCCTCGTCTCGAGTGGGGGCATGCACGTGCGCTTTCCTCCCGAGCTGCAGCAGTAGTGTCACGCTTCCTGTCACGTGGATCAAGGGATCTGTGGCTTTCCCTCGAGGCTGTCCCTCGAGGCTTTCCCACGAGGCTTTCCCACAGGGCTGTGCCACGTGCCACCTTGGTGTGAGTCGATCCTCGGAGTGAAAGACGAGCCGGTGAAGGGAAAAGAGGTTCCTCTGGAATGGACTGAGACATCTGGGGGACTCTTGGAATGGTGGCACGACCCTGGAGTTCCTCTCGCCGTTCCTGTTGAGAGGGCCTCCTCTTGAGATGCGACGGGAACGCCGGGAACTCTTTCCCGACGAAGCAGGGAAAGGATCCCTCATCTCGAGCTACGAGGCGGAAAAGGGGCTCCTCTGGATGTGGGCGGGTCCCCCGTGATTCCTCTCGAGTGGAGACGGCTAGGTCGGGGACCTTCTTGATTTGCACCAAGGGTGTGAAGAACCCTTTCGAAGTTCCAGAGGGGAGGTGTGATCAGCCTCGAGATGCCTCAGCGGAAATGGGCCTCATCTCGCCTGGAGGGGAGAACCTCCTGGATTTTCTCGAGTTGCGGCAGGTCTTCTCGAGTTACGACGGGGACCTCAGGGACCCGCTCTGGTGGCCTCAGGAAAGGCCAGTCCCCATGCGAGTTGCTAGGGGACCTCTCGGGATTCCTCTCCCGTCCATGCCGGGGCCTCAGTCCTTGTGTCGAGTCGGGGACGGAACCTGAGGATTCCTCTCCAGTGTTGCCATGGATCTTGGGGTGCTTCTGAGTCTCCCCAGGGGAGTCAGGCCTCGTCTCGAGTGGGGGCATGCACGTGCGCTTTCCTCCCGAGCTGCAGCATTAGTGTCACGCTTCCTGTCACGTGGATCAAGGGATCTGTGGCTTTCCCTCGAGGCTGTCCCTCGAGGCTTTCCCACGAGGCTTTCCCACAGGGCTGTGCCACGTGCCACCTTGGTGTGAGTCGATCCTCGGCGTGAAAGACGAGCCGGTGAAGGGAAAAGAGGTTCCTCTGAAATGGACTGAGACATCTGGGGGACTCTTGGAATGGTGGCACGACCCTGGAGTTCCTCTCGCCATTCCTGTAGAGAGGGCCTCCTCTTGAGATGCGATGGGAACGCCGGGAACTCTTTCCCGACGAAGCAGGGAAAGGATCCCTCATCTCGAGCTACGAGGCGGAAACGGGTCTCCTCTGGATGTGGGCGGGACCCTCGTGATTCCTCTCGAGTGGAGACGGGTATGTCGGGGAACTTCTTGATTTGCACCAAGGGTGTGAAGGACCCTTTCGAAGTTCCAGAGGGGAGGTGTGATCAGCCTCGAGACGCCTCAGCGGAAATGGGCCTCATCTCGCCTGGAGGGGAGAACCTCCTGGATTTTCTCGAGTTGCGGCAGGTCTTCTCGAGTTACGACGGGAACCTCAGGGACCCGCTCTGGTGGCCTCAGGAAAGGCCAGTCCCCATGCGAGTTGCTAGGGGACCTCTCGGGATTCCTCTCCCGTCCATGCCGGGGCCTCAGTCTTTGTGTGGAGTCGGGGCCGGAACCTGAGGATTCCTCTCCAGTGTTGCCATGGATCTTGGGGTGCTTCTGAGTCTCCCCAGGGGAGTCAGGCCTCGTCTCGAGTGGGGGCATGCACGTGCGCTTTCCTCCCGAGGTGCAGCAGTAGTGTCACGCTTCCTGTCACGTGGATCAAGGGATCTGTGGCTTTCCCTCGAGGCTGTCCCTCGAGGCTTTCCCACGAGGCTTTCCCACAGGGCTGTGCCACGTGCCACCTTGGTGTGAGTCGATCCTCGGCGTGAAAGACGAGCCGGTGAAGGGAAAAGAGGTTCCTCTGGAATGGACTGAGACATCTGGGGGACTCTTGGAATGGTGGCACGACCCTGGAGTTCCTCTCGCCGTTCCTGTAGAGAGGGCCTCCTCTTGAGATGCGATGGGAACGCCGGGAACTCTTTCCCGACGAAGCAGGGAAAGGATACCTCATCTCGAGCTACGAGGCGGAAACGGGGCTCCTCTGGATGTGGGCGGGACCCTCGTGATTCCTCTCGAGTGGAGACGGGTATGTCGGGGAACTTCTTGATTTGCACCAAGGGTGTGAAGGACCCTTTGGAAGTTCCAGAGGGGAGGTGTGATCAGCCTCGAGACGCCTCAGCGGAAATGGGCCTCATCTCGCCTGGAGGGGAGAACCTCCTGGATTTTCTCGAGTTGCGGCAGGTCTTCTCGAGTTACGACGGGGACCTCAGGGACCCGCTCTGGTGGCCTCAGGAAAGGCCAGTCCCCATGCGAGTTGCTAGGGAACCTCTCGGGATTCCTCTCCCGTCCATGCCGGGGCCTCAGTCCTTGTGTGGAGTCGGGGCCGGAACCTGAGGATTCCTCTCCAGTGTTGCCATGGATCTTGGGGTGCTTTTGAGTCTCCCCAGGGGAGTCAGGCCTCGTCTCGAGTGGGGGCATGCACGTGCGCTTTCCTCCCGAGCTGCAGCAGTAGTGTCACGCTTCCTGTCACGTGGATCAAGGGATCTGTGGCTTTCCCTCGAGGCTGTCCCTCGAGGCTTTCCCACGAGGCTTTCCCACAGGGCTGTGCCACGTGCCACCTTGGTGTGAGTCGATCCTCGGAGTGAAAGACGAGCCGGTGAAGGGAAAAGAGGTTCCTCTGGAATGGACTGAGACATCTGGGGGACTCTTGGAATGGTGGCACGACCCTGGAGTTCCTCTCGCCGTTCCTGTTGAGAGGGCCTCCTCTTGAGATGCGACGGGAACGCCGGGAACTCTTTCCCGACGAAGCAGGGAAAGGATCCCTCATCTCGAGCTACGAGGCGGAAAAGGGGCTCCTCTGGATGTGGGCGGGTCCCCCGTGATTCCTCTCGAGTGGAGACGGCTAGGTCGGGGACCTTCTTGATTTGCACCAAGGGTGTGAAGAACCCTTTCGAAGTTCCAGAGGGGAGGTGTGATCAGCCTCGAGATGCCTCAGCGGAAATGGGCCTCATCTCGCCTGGAGGGGAGAACCTCCTGGATTTTCTCGAGTTGCGGCAGGTCTTCTCGAGTTACGACGGGGACCTCAGGGACCCGCTCTGGTGGCCTCAGGAAAGGCCAGTCCCCATGCGAGTTGCTAGGGGACCTCTCGGGATTCCTCTCCCGTCCATGCCGGGGCCTCAGTCCTTGTGTCGAGTCGGGGACGGAACCTGAGGATTCCTCTCCAGTGTTGCCATGGATCTTGGGGTGCTTCTGAGTCTCCCCAGGGGAGTCAGGCCTCGTCTCGAGTGGGGGCATGCACGTGCGCTTTCCTCCCGAGCTGCAGCATTAGTGTCACGCTTCCTGTCACGTGGATCAAGGGATCTGTGGCTTTCCCTCGAGGCTGTCCCTCGAGGCTTTCCCACGAGGCTTTCCCACAGGGCTGTGCCACGTGCCACCTTGGTGTGAGTCGATCCTCGGCGTGAAAGACGAGCCGGTGAAGGGAAAAGAGGTTCCTCTGAAATGGACTGAGACATCTGGGGGACTCTTGGAATGGTGGCACGACCCTGGAGTTCCTCTCGCCATTCCTGTAGAGAGGGCCTCCTCTTGAGATGCGATGGGAACGCCGGGAACTCTTTCCCGACGAAGCAGGGAAAGGATCCCTCATCTCGAGCTACGAGGCGGAAACGGGTCTCCTCTGGATGTGGGCGGGACCCTCGTGATTCCTCTCGAGTGGAGACGGGTATGTCGGGGAACTTCTTGATTTGCACCAAGGGTGTGAAGGACCCTTTCGAAGTTCCAGAGGGGAGGTGTGATCAGCCTCGAGACGCCTCAGCGGAAATGGGCCTCATCTCGCCTGGAGGGGAGAACCTCCTGGATTTTCTCGAGTTGCGGCAGGTCTTCTCGAGTTACGACGGGAACCTCAGGGACCCGCTCTGGTGGCCTCAGGAAAGGCCAGTCCCCATGCGAGTTGCTAGGGGACCTCTCGGGATTCCTCTCCCGTCCATGCCGGGGCCTCAGTCTTTGTGTGGAGTCGGGGCCGGAACCTGAGGATTCCTCTCCAGTGTTGCCATGGATCTTGGGGTGCTTCTGAGTCTCCCCAGGGGAGTCAGGCCTCGTCTCGAGTGGGGGCATGCACGTGCGCTTTCCTCCCGAGGTGCAGCAGTAGTGTCACGCTTCCTGTCACGTGGATCAAGGGATCTGTGGCTTTCCCTCGAGGCTGTCCCTCGAGGCTTTCCCACGAGGCTTTCCCACAGGGCTGTGCCACGTGCCACCTTGGTGTGAGTCGATCCTCGGCGTGAAAGACGAGCCGGTGAAGGGAAAAGAGGTTCCTCTTGAATGGACTGAGACATCTGGGGGACTCTTGGAATGGTGGCACGACCCTGGAGTTCCTCTCGCCATTCCTGTAGAGAGGGCCTCCTCTTGAGATGCGATGGGAACGCCGGGAACTCTTTCCCGACGAAGCAGGGAAAGGATCCCTCATCTCGAGCTACGAGGCGGAAACGGGGCTCCTCTGGATGTGGGCGGGACCCTCGTGATTCCTCTCGAGTGGAGACGGGTATGTCGGGGAACTTCTTGATTTGCACCAAGGGTGTGAAGGACCCTTTCGAAGTTCCAGAGGGGAGGTGTGATCAGCCTCGAGACGCCTCAGCGGAAATGGGCCTCATCTCGCCTGGAGGGGAGAACCTCCTGGATTTTCTCGAGTTGAGGCAGGTCTTCTCGAGTTACGACGGGAACCTCAGGGACCCGCTCTGGTGGCCTCAGGAAAGGCCAGTCCCCATGCGAGTTGCTAGGGGACCTCTCGGGATTCCTCTCCCGTCCATGCCGGGGCCTCAGTCTTTGTGTGGAGTCGGGGCCGGAACCTGAGGATTCCTCTCCAGTGTTGCCATGGATCTTGGGGTGCTTCTGAGTCTCCCCAGGGGAGTCAGGCCTCGTCTCGAGTGGGGGCATGCACGTGCGCTTTCCTCCCGAGCTGCAGCAGTAGTGTCACGCTTCCTGTCACGTGGATCAAGGGATCTGTGGCTTTCCCTCGAGGCTGTCCCTCGAGGCTTTCCCACGAGGCTTTCCCATAGGACTGTGCCACGTGCCACCTTGGTGTGAGTCGATCCTCGGCGTGAAAGACGAGCCGGTGAAGGGAAAAGAGGTTCCTCTGGAATGGACTGAGACATCTGGGGGACTCTTGGAATGGTGGCACGACCCTGGAGTTCCTCTCGCCGTTCCTGTAGAGAGGGCCTCCTCTTGAGATGCGATGGGAACGCCGGGAACTCTTTCCCGACGAAGCAGGGAAAGGATCCCTCATCTCGAGCTACGAGGCGGAAACGGGGCTCCTCTGGATGTGGGCGGGACCCTCGTGATTCCTCTCGAGTGGAGACGGGTATGTCGGGGAACTTCTTGATTTGCACCAAGGATGTGAAGGACCCTTTCGAAGTTCCAGAGGGGAGGTGTGATCAGCCTCGAGACGCCTCAGCGGAAATGGGCCTCATCTCGCCTGGAGGGGAGAACCTCCTGGATTTTCTCGAGTTGCGGCAGGTCTTCTCGAGTTACGACGGGAACCTCAGGGACCCGCTCTGGTGGCCTCAGGAAAGGCCAGTCCCCATGCGAGTTGCTAGGGGACCTCTCGGGATTCCTCTCCCGTCCATGCCGGGGCCTCAGTCTTTGTGTGGAGTCGGGGCCGGAACCTGAGGATTCCTCTCCAGTGTTGCCATGGATCTTGGGGTGCTTCTGAGTCTCCCCAGGGGAGTCAGGCCTCGTCTCGAGTGGGGGCATGCACGTGTGCTTTCCTCCCGAGCTGCAGCAGTAGTGTCACGCTTCCTGTCACGTGGATCAAGGGATCTGTGGCTTTCCCTCGAGGCTGTCCCTCGAGGCTTTCCCACGAGGCTTTCCCACAGGGCTGTGCCACGTGCCACCTTGGTGTGAGTCGATCATCGGCGTGAAAGACGAGCCGGTGAAGGGAAAAGAGGTTCCTCTGGAATGGACTGAGACATCTGGGGGACTCTTGGAATGGTGGCACGACCCTGGAGTTCCTCTCGCCGTTCCTGTAGAGAGGGCCTCCTCTTGAGATGCGATGGGAACGCCGGGAACTCTTTCCCGACGAAGCAGGGAAAGGATCCCTCATCTCGAGCTACGAGGCGGAAACGGGGCTCCTCTGGATGTGGGCGGGACCCTCGTGATTCCTCTCGAGTGGAGACGGGTATGTCGGGGAACTTCTTGATTTGCACCAAGGGTGTGAAGGACCCTTTCGAAGTTCCAGAGGGGAGGTGTGATCAGCCTCGAGACGCCTCAGCGGAAATGGGCCTCATCTCGCCTGGAGGGGAGAACCTCCTGGATTTTCTCGAGTTGCGGCAGGTCTTCTCGAGTTACGACGGGGACCTCAGGGACCCGCGCTGGTGGCCTCAGGAAAGGCCAGTCCCCATGCGAGTTGCTAGGGGACCTCTCGGGATTCCTCTCCCGTCCATGCCGGGGCTTCAGTCCTTGTGTGGAGTCGGGGACGGAACCTGAGGATTCCTCTCCAGTGTTGCCATGGATCTTGGGGTGCTTCTGAGTCTCCCCAGGGGAGTCAGGCCTCGTCTCGAGTGGGGGCATGCACGTGCGCTTTCCTCCCGAGCTGCAGCAGTAGTGTCACGCTTCCTGTCACGTGGATCAAGGGATCTGTGGCTTTCCCTCGAGGCTGTCCCTCGAGGCTTTCCCACGAGGCTTTCCCACAGGGCTGTGCCACGTGCCACCTTGGTGTGAGTCGATCCTCGGCGTGAAAGACGAGCCGGTGAAGGGAAAAGAGGTTCCTCTGGAATGGACAGAGACATCTGGGGGACTCTTGGAATGGTGGCACGACCCTGGAGTTCCTCTCGCCATTCCTGTAGAGAGGGCCTCCTCTTGAGATGCGATGGGAACGCCGGGAACTCTTTCCCGACGAAGCAGGGAAAGAATCCCTCATCTCGAGCTACGAGGCGGAAACGGGGCTCCTCTGGATGTGGGCGGGACCCTCGTGATTCCTCTCGAGTGGAGACGGGTATGTCGGGGAACTTCTTGATTTGCACCAAGGGTGTGAAGGACCCTTTCGAAGTTCCAGAGGGGAGGTGTGATCAGCCTCGAGACGCCTCAGCGGAAATGGGCCTCATCTCGCCTGGAGGGGAGAACCTCCTGGATTTTCTCGAGTTGCGGCAGGTCTTCTCGAGTTACGACGGGGACCTCAGGGACCCGCTCTGGTGGCCTCAGGAAAGGCCAGTCCCCATGCGAGTTGCTAGGGGACCTCTCAGGATTCCTCTCCCGTCCATGCCGGGGCCTCAGTCTTTGTGTGGAGTCGGGGCCGGAACCTGAGGATTCCTCTCCAGTGTTGCCATGGATCTTGGGGTGCTTCTGAGTCTCCCCAGGGGAGTCAGGCCTCGTCTCGAGTGGGGGCATGCACGTGCGCTTTCCTCCCGAGCTGCAGCAGTAGTGTCACGCTTCCTGTCACGTGGATCAAGGGATCTGTGGCTTTCCCTCGAGGCTGTCCCTCGAGGCTTTCCCACGAGGCTTTCCCACAGGGCTGTGCCACGTGCCACCTTGGTGTGAGTCGATCCTCGGCGTGAAAGACGAGCCGGTGAAGGGAAAAGAGGTTCCTCTGGAATGGACTGAGACATCTGGGGGACTCTTGGAATGGTGGCACGACCCTGGAGTTCCTCTCGCCGTTCCTGTAGAGAGGGCCTCCTCTTGAGATGCGATGGGAACGCCGGGAACTCTTTCCCGACGAAGCAGGGAAAGGATCCCTCATCTCGAGCTACGAGGCGGAAACGGGGCTCCTCTGGATGTGGGCGGGACCCTCGTGATTCCTCTCGAGTGGAGACGGGTATGTCGGGGAACTTCTTGATTTGCACCAAGGGTGTGAAGGACCCTTTCGAAGTTCCAGAGGGGAGGTGTGATCAGCCTCGAGACGCCTCAGCGGAAATGGGCCTCATCTCGCCTGGAGGGGAGAACCTCCTGGATTTTCTCGAGTTGCGGCAGCTCTTCTCGAGTTACGACGGGGACCTCAGGGACCCGCTCTGGTGGCCTCAGGAAAGGCCAGTCCCCATGCGAGTTGCTAGGGGACCTCTCGGGATTCCTCTCCCGTCCATGCCGGGGCTTCAGTCCTTGTGTGGAGTCGGGGACGGAACCTGAGGATTCCTCTCCAGTGTTGCCATGGATCTTGGGGTGCTTCTGAGTCTCCCCAGGGGAGTCAGGCCTCGTCTCGAGTGGGGGCATGCACGTGCGCTTTCCTCCCGAGCTGCAGCAGTAGTGTCACGCTTCCTGTCACGTGGATCTAGGGATCTGTGGCTTTCCCTCGAGGCTGTCCCTCGAGGCTTTCCCACGAGGCTTTCCCACAGGGCTGTGCCACGTGCCACCTTGGTGTGAGTCGATCCTCGGCGTGAAAGACGAGCCGGTGAAGGGAAAAGAGGTTCCTCTGGAATGGACAGAGACATCTGGGGGACTCTTGGAATGGTGGCACGACCCTGGAGTTCCTCTCGCCATTCCTGTAGAGAGGGCCTCCTCTTGAGATGCGATGGGAACGCCGGGAACTCTTTCCCGACGAAGCAGGGAAAGGATCCCTCATCTCGAGCTACGAGGCGGAAACGGGGCTCCTCTGGATGTGGGCGGGACCCTCGTGATTCCTCTCGAGTGGAGACGGGTATGTCGGGGAAATTCTTGATTTGCACCAAGGGTGTGAAGGACCCTTTCGAAGTTCCAGAGGGGAGGTGTGATCAGCCTCGAGACGCCTCAGCAGAAATGGGCCACATCTCGCCTGGAGGGGAGAACCTCCTGGATTTTCTCGAGTTGCGGCAGGTCTTCTCGAGTTACGACGGGAACCTCAGGGACCCGCTCTGGTGGCCTCAGGAAAGGCCAGTCCCCATGCGAGTTGCTAGGGGACCTCTCGGGATTCCTCTCCCGTCCATGCCGGGGCCTCAGTCTTTGTGTGGAGTCGGGGCCGGAACCTGAGGATTCCTCTCCAGTGTTGCCATGGATCTTGGGGTGCTTCTGAGTCTCCCCAGGGGAGTCAGGCCTCGTCTCGAGTGGGGGCATGCACGTGCGCTTTCCTCCCGAGCTGCAGCAGTAGTGTCACGCTTCCTGTCACGTGGATCAAGGGATCTGTGGCTTTCCCTCGAGGCTGTCCCTCGAGGCTTTCCCACGAGGCTTTCCCACAGGGCTGTGACACGTGCCACCTTGGTGTGAGTCGATCCTCGGCGTGAAAGACGAGCCGGTGAAGGGAAAAGAGGTTCCTCTGGAATGGACTGAGACATCTGGGGGACTCTTGGAATGGTGGCACGACCCTGGAGTTCCTCTCGCCGTTCCTGTAGAGAGGGCCTCCTCTTGAGATGCGATGGGAACGCCGGGAACTCTTTCCCGACGAAGCAGGGAAAGGATCCCTCATCTCGAGCTACGAGGCGGAAACGGGGCTCCTCTGGATGTGGGCGGGACCCTCGTGATTCCTCTCGAGTGGAGACGGGTATGTCGGGGAACTTCTTGATTTGCACCAAGGGTGTGAAGGACCCTTTCGAAGTTCCAGAGGGGAGGTGTGATCAGCCTCGAGACGCCTCAGCGGAATTGGGCCTCATCTCGCCTGGAGGGGAGAACCTCCTGGATTTTCTCGAGTTGCGGCAGGTCTTCTCGAGTTACGACGGGGACCTCAGGGACCCGCTCTGGTGGCCTCAGGAAAGGCCAGTCCCCATGCGAGTTGCTAGGGGACCTCTCGGGATTCCTCTCCCGTCCATGCCGGGGCCTCAGTCTTTGTGTGGAGTCGGGGCCGGAACCTGAGGATTCCTCTCCAGTGTTGCCATGGATCTTGGGGTGCTTCTGAGTCTCCCCAGGGGAGTCAGGCCTCGTCTCGAGTGGGGGCATGCACGTGCGCTTTCCTCCCGAGCTGCAGCAGTAGTGTCACGCTTCCTGTCACGTGGATCAAGGGATCTGTGGCTTTCCCTCGAGGCTGTCCCTCGAGGCTTTCCCACGAGGCTTTCCCACAGGGCTGTGCCACGTGCCACCTTGGTGTGAGTCGATCCTCGGCGTGAAAGACGAGCCGGTGAAGGGAAAAGAGGTTCCTCTGGAATGGACTGAGACATCTGGGGGACTCTTGGAATGGTGGCACGACCCTGGAGTTCCTCTCGCCGTTCCTGTAGAGAGGGCCTCCTCTTGAGATGCGATGGGAACGCCGGGAACTCTTTCCCGACGAAGCAGGGAAAGGATCCCTCATCTCGAGCTACGAGGCGGAAACGGGGCTCCTCTGGATGTGGGCGGGACCCTCGTGATTCCTCTCGAGTGGAGACGGGTATGTCGGGGAACTTCTTGATTTGCACCAAGGGTGTGAAGGACCCTTTCGAAGTTCCAGAGGGGAGGTGTGATCAGCCTCGAGACGCCTCAGCGGAAATGGGCCTCATCTCGCCTGGAGGGGAGAACCTCCTGGATTTTCTCGAGTTGCGGCAGGTCTTCTCGAGTTACGACGGGGACCTCAGGGACCCGCTCTGGTGGCCTCAGGAAAGGCCAGTCCCCATGCGAGTTGCTAGGGGACCTCTCGGGATTCCTCTCCCGTCCATGCCGGGGCCTCAGTCTTTGTGTGGAGTCGGGGCCGGAACCTGAGGATTCCTCTCCAGTGTTGCCATGGATCTTGGGGTGCTTCTGAGTCTCCCCAGGGGAGTCAGGCCTCGTCTCGAGTGGGGGCATGCACGTGCGCTTTCCTCCCGAGCTGCAGCAGTAGTGTCACGCTTCCTGTCACGTGGATCAAGGGATCTGTGGCTTTCCCTCGAGGCTGTCCCTCGAGGCTTTCCCACGAGGCTTTCCCACAGGGCTGTGCCACGTGCCACCTTGGTGTGAGTCGATCCTCGGCGTGAAAGACGAGCCGGTGAAGGGAAAAGAGGTTCCTCTGGAATGGCCTGAGACATCTGGGGGACTCTTGGAATGGTGGCACGACCCTGGAGTTCCTCTCGCCTTTCCTGTTGAGAGGGCCTCCTCTTGAGATGCGACGGGAACGCCGGGAACTCTTTCCCGACGAAGCAGGGAAAGGATCCCTCATCTCGAGCTACGAGGCGGAAAAGGGGCTCCTCTGGATGTGGGCGGGTCCCCCGTGATTCCTCTCGAGTGGAGACGGCTAGGTCGGGGAACTTCTTGATTTGCACCAAGGGTGTGAAGGACCCTTTCGAAGTTCCAGAGGGGAGGTGTGATCAGCCTCGAGACGCCTCAGCGGAAATGGGCCTCATCTCGCCTGGAGGGGAGAACCTCCTGGATTTTCTCGAGTTGCGGCAGGTCATCTCGAGTTACGACGGGGACCTCAGGGACCCGCTCTGGTGGCCTCAGGAAAGGCCAGTCCCCATGCGAGTTGCTAGGGGACCTCTCGGGATTCCTCTCCCGTCCATGCCGGGGCCTCAGTCCTTGTGTGGAGTCGGGGACGGAACCTGAGGATTCCTCTCCAGTGTTGCCATGGATCTTGGGGTGCTTCTGAGTCTCCCCAGGGGAGTCAGGCCTCGTCTCGAGTGGGGGCATGCACGTGCGCTTTCCTCCCGAGCTGCAGCATTAGTGTCACGCTTCCTGTCACGTGGATCAAGGGATCTGTGGCTTTCCCTCGAGGCTGTCCCTCGAGGCTTTCCCACGAGGCTTTCCCACAGGGCTGTGCCACGTGCCACCTTGGTGTGAGTCGATCCTCGGCGTGAAAGACGAGCCGGTGAAGGGAAAAGAGGTTCCTCTGGAATGGACTGAGACATCTGGGGGACTCTTGGAATGGTGGCACGACCCTGGAGTTCCTCTCGCCATTCCTGTAGAGAGGGCCTCCTCTTGAGATGCGATGGGAACGCCGGGAACTCTTTCCCGACGAAGCAGGGAAAGGATCCCTCATCTCGAGCTACGAGGCGGAAACGGGGCTCCTCTGGATGTGGGCGGGACCCTCGTGATTCCTCTCGAGTGGAGACGGGTATGTCGGGGAACTTCTTGATTTGCACCAAGGGTGTGAAGGACCCTTTCGAAGTTCCAGAGGGGAGGTGTGATCAGCCTCGAGACGCCTCAGCGGAAATGGGCCTCATCTCGCCTGGAGGGGAGAACCTCCTGGATTTTCTCGAGTTGCGGCAGGTCTTCTCGAGTTACGACGGGAACCTCAGGGACCCGCTCTGGTGGCCTCAGGAAAGGCCAGTCCCCATGCGAGTTGCTAGGGGACCTCTCGGGATTCCTCTCCCGTCCATGCCGGGGCCTCAGTCTTTGTGTGGAGTCGGGGCCGGAACCTGAGGATTCCTCTCCAGTGTTGCCATGGATCTTGGGGTGCTTCTGAGTCTCCCCAGGGGAGTCAGGCCTCGTCTCGAGTGGGGGCATGCACGTGCGCTTTCCTCCCGAGCTGCAGCAGTAGTGTCACGCTTCCTGTCACGTGGATCAAGGGATCTGTGGCTTTCCCTCGAGGCTGTCCCTCGAGGCTTTCCCACGAGGCTTTCCCACAGGGCTGTGCCACGTGCCACCTTGGTGTGAGTCGATCCTCGGCGTGAAAGACTAGCCGGTGAAGGGAAAAGAGGTTCCTCTGGAATGGACTGAGACATCTGGGGGACTCTTGGAATGGTGGCACGACCCTGGAGTTCCTCTCGCCGTTCCTGTAGAGAGGGCCTCCTCTTGAGATGCGATGGGAACGCCGGGAACTCTTTCCCGACGAAGCAGGGAAAGGATCCCTCATCTCGAGCTATGAGGCGGAAACGGGGCTCCTCTGGATGTGGGCGGGACCCTCGTGATTCCTCTCGAGTGGAGACGGGTATGTCGGGGAACTTCTTGATTTGCACCAAGGGTGTGAAGGACCCTTTCGAAGTTCCAGAGGGGAGGTGTGATCAGCCTCGAGACGCCTCAGCGGAAATGGGCCTCATCTCGCCTGGAGGGGAGAACCTCCTGGATTTTCTCGAGTTGCGGCAGGTCTTCTCGAGTTACGACGGGAACCTCAGGGACCCGCTCTGGTGGCCTCAGGAAAGGCCAGTCCCCATGCGAGTTGCTAGGGGACCTCTCGGGATTCCTCTCCCGTCCATGCCGGGGCCTCAGTCTTTGTGTGGAGTCGGGGCCGGAACCTGAGGATTCCTCTCCAGTGTTGCCATGGATCTTGGGGTGCTTCTGAGTCTCCCCAGGGGAGTCAGGCCTCGTCTCGAGTGGGGGCATGCACGTGTGCTTTCCTCCCGAGCTGCAGCAGTAGTGTCACGCTTCCTGTCACGTGGATCAAGGGATCTGTGGCTTTCCCTCGAGGCTGTCCCTCGAGGCTTTCCCACGAGGCTTTCCCACAGGGCTGTGCCACGTGCCACCTTGGTGTGAGTCGATCCTCGGCGTGAAAGACGAGCCGGTGAAGGGAAAAGAGGTTCCTCTGGAATGGACTGAGACATCTGGAGGACTCTTGGAATGGTGGCACGACCCTGGAGTTCCTCTCGCCGTTCCTGTAGAGAGGGCCTCCTCTTGAGATGCGATGGGAACGCCGGGAACTCTTTCCCGACGAAGCAGGGAAAGGATCCCTCATCTCGAGCTACGAGGCGGAAACGGGGCTCCTCTGGATGTGGGCGGGACCCTCGTGATTCCTCTCGAGTGGAGACGGGTATGTCGGGGAACTTCTTGATTTGCACCAAGGGTGTGAAGGACCCTTTCGAAGTTCCAGAGGGGAGGTGTGATCAGCCTCGAGACGCCTCAGCGGAAATGGGCCTCATCTCGCCTGGAGGGGAGAACCTCCTGGATTTTCTCGAGTTGCGGCAGGTCTTCTCGAGTTACGACGGGGACCTCAGGGACCCGCTCTGGTGGCCTCAGGAAAGGCCAGTCCCCATGCGAGTTGCTAGGGGACCTCTCGGGATTCCTCTCCCGTCCATGCCGGGGCTTCAGTCCTTGTGTGGAGTCGGGGACGGAACCTGAGGATTCCTCTCCAGTGTTGCCATGGATCTTGGGGTGCTTCTGAGTCTCCCCAGGGGAGTCAGGCCTCGTCTCGAGTGGGGGCATGCACGTGCGCTTTCCTCCCGAGCTGCAGCAGTAGTGTCACGCTTCCTGTCATGTGGATCAAGGGATCTGTGGCTTTCCCTCGAGGCTGTCCCTCGAGGCTTTCCCACGAGGCTTTCCCACAGGGCTGTGCCACGTGCCACCTTGGTGTGAGTCGATCCTCGGCGTGAAAGACGAGCCGGTGAAGGGAAAAGAGGTTCCTCTGGAATGGACAGAGACATCTGGGGGACTCTTGGAATGGTGGCACGACCCTGGAGTTCCTCTCGCCATTCCTGTAGAGAGGGCCTCCTCTTGAGATGCGATGGGAACGCCGGGAACTCTTTCCCGACGAAGCAGGGAAAGGATCCCTCATCTCGAGCTACGAGGCGGAAACGGGGCTCCTCTGGATGTGGGCGGGACCCTCGTGATTCCTCTCGAGTGGAGACGGGTATGTCGGGGAACTTCTTGATTTGCACCAAGGGTGTGAAGGACCCTTTCGAAGTTCCAGAGGGGAGGTGTGATCAGCCTCGAGACGCCTCAGCGGAAATGGGCCTCATCTCGCCTGGAGGGGAGAACCTCCTGGATTTTCTCGAGTTGCGGCAGGTCTTCTCGAGTTACGACGGGGACCTCAGGGACCCGCTCTGGTGGCCTCAGGAAAGGCCAGTCCCCATGCGAGTTGCTAGGGGACCTCTCGGGATTCCTCTCCCGTCCATGCCGGGGCCTCAGTCTTTGTGTGGAGTCGGGGCCGGAACCTGAGGATTCCTCTCCAGTGTTGCCATGGATCTTGGGGTGCTTCTGAGTCTCCCCAGGGGAGTCAGGCCTCGTCTCGAGTGGGGGCATGCACGTGCGCTTTCCTCCCGAGCTGCAGCAGTAGTGTCACGCTTCCTGTCACGTGGATCAAGGGATCTGTGGCTTTCCCTCGAGGCTGTCCCTCGAGGCTTTCCCACGAGGCTTTCCCACAGGGCTGTGCCACGTGCCACCTTGGTGTGAGTCGATCCTCGGCGTGAAAGACGAGCCGGTGAAGGGAAAAGAGGTTCCTCTGGAATGGACTGAGACATCTGGGGGACTCTTGGAATGGTGGCACGACCCTGGAGTTCCTCTCGCCGTTCCTGTAGAGAGGGCCTCCTCTTGAGATGCGATGGGAACGCCGGGAACTCTTTCCCGACGAAGCAGGGAAAGGATCCCTCATCTCGAGCTACGAGGCGGAAACGGGGCTCCTCTGGATGTGGGCGGGACCCTCGTGATTCCTCTCGAGTGGAGACGGGTATGTCGGGGAACTTCTTGATTTGCACCAAGGGTGTGAAGGACCCTTTCGAAGTTCCAGAGGTGAGGTGTGATCAGCCTCGAGACGCCTCAGCGGAAATGGGCCTCATCTCGCCTGGAGGGGAGAACCTCCTGGATTTTCTCGAGTTGCGGCAGGTCTTCTCGAGTTACGACGGGGACCTCAGGGACCCGCTCTGGTGGCCTCAGGAAAGGCCAGTCCCCATGCGAGTTGCTAGGGGACCTCTCGGGATTCCTCTCCCGTCCATGCCGGGGCCTCAGTCCTTGTGTGGAGTCGGGGAGGGAACCTGAGGATTCCTCTCCAGTGTTGCCATGGATCTTGGGGTGCTTCTGAGTCTCCCCAGGGGAGTCAGGCCTCGTCTCGAGTGGGGGCATGCACGTGCGCTTTCCTCCCGAGCTGCAGCAGTAGTGTCACGCTTCCTGTCACGTGGATCAAGGGATCTGTGGCTTTCCCTCGAGGCTGTCCCTCGAGGCTTTCCCACGAGGCTTTCCCACAGGGCTGTGCCACGTGCCACCTTGGTGTGAGTCGATCCTCGGCGTGAAAGACGAGCCGGTGAAGGGAAAAGAGGTTCCTCTGGAATGGACTGAGACATCTGGGGGACTCTTGGAATGGTGGCACGACCCTGGAGTTCCTCTCGCCGTTCCTGTAGAGAGGGCCTCCTCTTGAGATGCGACGGGAATGCCGGGAACTCTTTCCCGACGAAGCAGGGAAAGGATCCCTCATCTCGAGCTACGAGGCGGAAACGGGGCTCCTCTGGATGTGGGCGGGACCCTCGTGATTCCTCTCGAGTGGAGACGGGTATGTCGGGGAACTTCTTGATTTGCACCAAGGGTGTGAAGGACCCTTTCGAAGTTCCAGAGGGGAGGTGTGATCAGCCTCGAGACGCCTCAGCGGAAATGGGCCTCATCTCGCCTGGAGGGGAGAACCTCCTGGATTTTCTCGAGTTGCGGCAGGTCTTCTCGAGTTACGACGGGGACCTCAGGGACCCGCTCTGGTGGCCTCAGGAAAGGCCAGTCCCCATGCGAGTTGCTAGGGGACCTCTCGGGATTCCTCTCCCGTCCATGCCGGGGCCTCAGTCTTTGTGTGGAGTCGGGGCCGGAACCTGAGGATTCCTCTCCAGTGTTGCCATGGATCTTGGGGTGCTTCTGAGTCTCCCCAGGGGAGTCAGGCCTCGTCTCGAGTGGGGGCATGCACGTGCGCTTTCCTCCCGAGCTGCAGCAGTAGTGTCACGCTTCCTGTCACGTGGATCAAGGGATCTGTGGCTTTCCCTCGAGGCTGTCCCTCGAGGCTTTCCCACGAGGCTTTCCCACAGGGCTGTGCCACGTGCCACCTTGGTGTGAGTCGATCTTCGGCGTGAAAGACGAGCCGGTGAAGGGAAAAGAGGTTCCTCTGGAATGGACTGAGACATCTGGGGGACTCTTGGAATGGTGGCACGACCCTGGAGTTCCTCTCGCCGTTCCTGTTGAGAGGGCCTCCTCTTGAGATGCGACGGGAACGCCGGGAACTCTTTCCCGACGAAGCAGGGAAAGGATCCCTCATCTCGAGCTACGAGGCGGAAAAGGGGCTCCTCTGGATGTGGGCGGGTCCCCCGTGATTCCTCTCGAGTGGAGACGGCTAGGTCGGGGAACTTCTTGATTTGCACCAAGGGTGTGAAGGACCCTTTCGAAGTTCCAGAGGGGAGGTGTGATCAGCCTCGAGACGCCTCAGCGGAAATGGGCCTCATCTCGCCTGGAGGGGAGAACCTCCTGGATTTTCTCGAGTTGCGGCAGGTCATCTCGAGTTACGACGGGGAACTCAGGGACCCGCTCTGGTGGCCTCAGGAAAGTCCAGTCCCCATGCGAGTTGCTAGGGGACCTCTCGGGATTCCTCTCCCGTCCATGCCGGGGCCTCAGTCCTTGTGTGGAGTCGGGGCCGGAACCTGAGGATTCCTCTCCAGTGTTGCCATGGATCTTGGGGTGCTTCTGAGTCTCCCCAGGGGAGTCAGGCCTCGTCTCGAGTGGGGGCATACACGTGCGCTTTCCTCCCGAGCTGCAGCAGTAGTGTCACGCTTCCTGGCACGTGGATCAAGGGATCTGTGGCTTTCCCTCGAGGCTGTCCCTCGAGGCTTTCCCACGAGGCTTTCCCACAGGGCTGTGCCACGTGCCACCTTGGTGTGAGTCGATCCTCGGCGTGAAAGACGAGCCGGTGAAGGGAAAAGAGGTTCCTCTGGAATGGACTGAGACATCTGGGGGACTCTTGGAATGCTGGCTCGACCCTGGAGTTCCTCTTGCCGTTCCTGTTGAGAGGGCCTCCTCTTGAGATGCGACGGGAACGCTGGGAACTCTTTCCCGACGAAGCAGGGAAAGGATCCCTCATCTCGAGCTACGAGGCGGAAACGGGGCTCCTCTGGATGTGGGCGGGACCCTCGTGATTCCTCTCGAGTGGAGACGGCTAGGTCGGGGAACTTCTTGATTTGCACCAAGGGTGTGAAGTAGCCTTTCGAAGTTCCAGAGGTGAGGTGTGATCAGCCTCGAGACGCCTCAGCGGAAATGGGCCTCATCTCGCCTGGAGGGGAGAACCTCCTGGATTTTCTCGAGTTGCGGCAGGTCTTCTCGAGTTACGACGGGGACCTCAGGGACCCGCTCTGGTGGCCTCAGGAAAGGCCAGTCCCCATGCGAGTTGCTAGGGAACCTCTCGGGATTCCTCTCCCGTCCATGCCGGGGCCTCAGTCCTTGTGTGGAGTCGGGGCCGGAACCTGAGGATTCCTCTCCAGTGTTGCCATGGATCTTGGGGTGCTTCTGAGTCTCCCCAGGGGAGTCAGGCCTCGTCTCGAGTGGGGGCATGCACGTGCGCTTTCCTCCCGAGCTGCAGCAGTAGTGTCACGCTTCCTGTCACGTGGATCAAGGGATCTGTGGCTTTCCCTCGAGGCTGTCCCTCGAGGCTTTCCCACGAGGCTTTCCCACAGGGCTGTGACACGTGCCACCTTGGTGTGAGTCGATCCTCGGCGTGAAAGACGAGCCGGTGAAGGGAAAAGAGGTTCCTCTGGAATGGACTGAGACATCTGGGGGACTCTTGGAATGGTGGCACGACCCTGGAGTTCCTCTCGCCGTTCCTGTAGAGAGGGCCTCCTCTTGAGATGCGACGGGAATGCCGGGAACTCTTTCCCGACGAAGCAGGGAAAGGATCCCTCATCTCGAGCTACGAGGCGGAAACGGGGCTCCTCTGGATGTGGGCGGGACCCTCGTGATTCCTCTCGAGTGGAGACGGGTATGTCGGGGAACTTCTTGATTTGCACCAAGGGTGTGAAGGACCCTTTCGAAGTTCCAGAGGGGAGGTGTGATCAGCCTCGAGACGCCTCAGCGGAAATGGGCCTCATCTCGCCTGGAGGGGAGAACCTCCTGGATTTTCTCGAGTTGCGGCAGGTCTTCTCGAGTTACGACGGGGACCTCAGGGACCCGCTCTGGTGGCCTCAGGAAAGGCCAGTCCCCATGCGAGTTGCTAGGGGACCTCTCGGGATTCCTCTCCCGTCCATGCCGGGGCCTCAGTCTTTGTGTGGAGTCGGGGCCGGAACCTGAGGATTCCTCTCCAGTGTTGCCATGGATCTTGGGGTGCTTCTGAGTCTCCCCAGGGGAGTCAGGCCTCGTCTCGAGTGGGGGCATGCACGTGCGCTTTCCTCCCGAGCTGCAGCATTAGTGTCACGCTTCCTGTCACGTGGATCAAGGGATCTGTGGCTTTCCCTCGAGGCTGTCCCTCGAGGCTTTCCCACGAGGCTTTCCCACAGGGCTGTGCCACGTGCCACCTTGGTGTGAGTCGATCCTCGGCGTGAAAGACGAGCCGGTGAAGGGAAAAGAGGTTCCTCTGGAATGGACTGAGACATCTGGGGGACTCTTGGAATGGTGGCACGACCCTGGAGTTCCTCTCGCCGTTCCTGTAGAGAGGGCCTCCTCTTGAGATGCGATGGGAACGCCGGGAACTCTTTCCCGACGAAGCAGGGAAAGGATCCCTCATCTCGAGCTACGAGGCGGAAACGGGGCTCCTCTGGATGTGGGCGGGACCCTCGTGATTCCTCTCGAGTGGAGACGGGTATGTCGGGGAACTTCTTGATTTGCACCAAGGGTGTGAAGAAGCCTTTCGAAGTTCCAGAGGGGAGGTGTGATCAGTCTCGAGACGCCTCAGCGGAAATGGGCCTCATCTCGCCTGGAGGGGAGAACCTCCTGGATTTTCTCGAGTTGCGGCAGGTCTTCTCGAGTTACGACGGGGACCTCAGGGACCCGCTCTGGTGGCCTCAGGAAAGGCCAGTCCCCATGCGAGTTGCTAGGGAACCTCTCGGGATTCCTCTCCCGTCCATGCCGGGGCCTCAGTCCTTGTGTGGAGTCGGGGCCGGAACCTGAGGATTCCTCTCCAGTGTTGCCATGGATCTTGGGGTGCTTCTGAGTCTCCCCAGGGGAGTCAGGCCTCGTCTCGAGTGGGGGCATACACGTGCGCTTTCCTCCCGAGCTGCAGCAGTAGTGTCACGCTTCCTGGCACGTGGATCAAGGGATCTGTGGCTTTCCCTCCAGGCTGTCCCTCGAGGCTTTCCCACGAGGCTTTCCCACAGGGCTGTGCCACGTGCCACCTTGGTGTGAGTCGATCCTCGGCGTGAAAGACGAGCCGGTGAAGGGAAAAGAGGTTCCTCTGGAATGGACAGAGACATCTGGGGGACTCTTGGAATGGTGGCACGACCCTGGAGTTCCTCTCGCCATTCCTGTAGAGAGGGCCTCCTCTTGAGATGCGATGGGAACGCCGGGAACTCTTTCCCGACGAAGCAGGGAAAGGATCCCTCATCTCGAGCTACGAGGCGGAAACGGGGCTCCTCTGGATGTGGGCGGGACCCTCGTGATTCCTCTCGAGTGGAGACGGGTATGTCGGGGAACTTCTTGATTTGCACCAAGGGTGTGAAGGACCCTTTCGAAGTTCCAGAGGGGAGGTGTGATCAGCCTCGAGACGCCTCAGCGGAAATGGGCCTCATCTCGCCTGGAGGGGAGAACCTCCTGGATTTTCTCGAGTTGCGGCAGGTCTTCTCGAGTTACGACGGGGACCTCAGGGACCCGCTCTGGTGGCCTCAGGAAAGGCCAGTCCCCATGCGAGTTGCTAGGGGACGTCTCGGGATTCCTCTCCCGTCCATGCCGGGGCCTCAGTCTTTGTGTGGAGTCGGGGCCGGAACCTGAGGATTCCTCTCCAGTGTTGCCATGGATCTTGGGGTGCTTCTGAGTCTCCCCAGGGGAGTCAGGCCTCGTCTCGAGTGGGGGCATGCACGTGCGCTTTCCTCCCGAGCTGCAGCAGTAGTGTCACGCTTCCTGTCACGTGGATCAAGGGATCTGTGGCTTTCCCTCGAGGCTGTCCCTCGAGGCTTTCCCACGAGGCTTTCCCACAGGGCTGTGCCACGTGCCACCTTGGTGTGAGTCGATCCTCGGCGTGAAAGACGAGCCGGTGAAGGGAAAAGAGGTTCCTCTGGAATGGACTGAGACATCTGGGGGACTCTTGGAATGGTGGCACGACCCTGGAGTTCCTCTCGCCGTTCCTGTAGAGAGGGCCTCCTCTTGAGATGCGATGGGAACGCCGGGAACTCTTTCCCGACGAAGCAGGGAAAGGATCCCTCATCTCGAGCTACGAGGCGGAAACGGGGCTCCTCTGGATGTGGGCGGGACCCTCGTGATTCCTCTCGAGTGGAGACGGGTATGTCGGGGAACTTCTTGATTTGCACCAAGGGTGTGAAGGACCCTTTCGAAGTTCCAGAGGTGAGGTGTGATCAGCCTGGAGACGCCTCAGCGGAAATGGGCCTCATCTCGCCTGGAGGGGAGAACCTCCTGGATTTTCTCGAGTTGCGGCAGGTCTTCTCGAGTTACGACGGGGACCTCAGGGACCCGCTCTGGTGGCCTCAGGAAAGGCCAGTCCCCATGCGAGTTGCTAGGGGACCTCTCGGGATTCCTCTCCCGTCCATGCCGGGGCCTCAGTCCTTGTGTGGAGTCGGGGAGGGAACCTGAGGATTCCTCTCCAGTGTTGCCATGGATCTTGGGGTGCTTCTGAGTCTCCCCAGGGGAGTCAGGCCTCGTCTCGAGTGGGGGCATGCACGTGCGCTTTCCTCCCGAGCTGCAGCAGTAGTGTCACGCTTCCTGTCACGTGGATCAAGGGATCTGTGGCTTTCCCTCGAGGCTGTCCCTCGAGGCTTTCCCACGAGGCTTTCCCACAGGGCTGTGCCACGTGCCACCTTGGTGTGAGTCGATCCTCGGCGTGAAAGACGAGCCGGTGAAGGGAAAAGAGGTTCCTCTGGAATGGACTGAGACATCTGGGGGACTCTTGGAATGGTGGCACGACCCTGGAGTTCCTCTCGCCGTTCCTGTAGAGAGGGCCTCCTCTTGAGATGCGACGGGAACGCCGGGAACTCTTTCCCGACGAAGCAGGGAAAGGATCCCTCATCTCGAGCTACGAGGCGGAAACGGGGCTCCTCTGGATGTGCGCGGGACCCTCGTGATTCCTCTCGAGTGGAGACGGGTATGTCGGGGAACTTCTTGATTTGCACCAAGGGTGTGAAGGACCCTTTCGAAGTTCCAGAGGGGAGGTGTGATCAGCCTCGAGACGCCTCAGCGGAAATGGGCCTCATCTCGCCTGGAGGGGAGAACCTCCTGGATTTTCTCGAGTTGCGGCAGGTCTTCTCGAGTTACGACGGGGACCTCAGGGACCCGCTCTGGTGGCCTCAGGAAAGGCCAGTCCCCATGCGAGTTGCTAGGGGACCTCTCGGGATTCCTCTCCCGTCCATGCCGGGGCCTCAGTCTTTGTGTGGAGTCGGGGCCGGAACCTGAGGATTCCTCTCCAGTGTTGCCATGGATCTTGGGGTGCTTCTGAGTCTCCCCAGGGGAGTCAGGCCTCGTCTCGAGTGGGGGCATGCACGTGCGCTTTCCTCCCGAGCTGCAGCAGTAGTGTCACGCTTCCTGTCACGTGGATCAAGGGATCTGTGGCTTTCCCTCGAGGCTGTCCCTCGAGGCTTTCCCACGAGGCTTTCCCACAGGGCTGTGCCACGTGCCACCTTGGTGTGAGTCGATCTTCGGCGTGAAAGACGAGCCGGTGAAGGGAAAAGAGGTTCCTCTGGAATGGACTGAGACATCTGGGGGACTCTTGGAATGGTGGCACGACCCTGGAGTTCCTCTCGCCGTTCCTGTTGAGAGGGCCTCCTCTTGAGATGCGACGGGAACGCCGGGAACTCTTTCCCGACGAAGCAGGGAAAGGATCCCTCATCTCGAGCTACGAGGCGGAAAAGGGGCTCCTCTGGATGTGGGCGGGTCCCCCGTGATTCCTCTCGAGTGGAGACGGCTAGGTCGGGGAACTTCTTGATTTGCACCAAGGGTGTGAAGGACCCTTTCGAAGTTCCAGAGGGGAGGTGTGATCAGCCTCGAGACGCCTCAGCGGAAATGGGCCTCATCTCGCCTGGAGGGGAGAACCTCCTGGATTTTCTCGAGTTGCGGCAGGTCATCTCGAGTTACGACGGGGACCTCAGGGACCCGCTCTGGTGGCCTCAGGAAAGTCCAGTCCCCATGCGAGTTGCTAGGGGACCTCTCGGGATTCCTCTCCCGTCCATGCCGGGGCCTCAGTCCTTGTGTGGAGTCGGGGCCGGAACCTGAGGATTCCTCTCCAGTGTTGCCATGGATCTTGGGGTGCTTCTGAGTCTCCCCAGGGGAGTCAGGCCTCGTCTCGAGTGGGGGCATACACGTGCGCTTTCCTCCCGAGCTGCAGCAGTAGTGTCACGCTTCCTGGCACGTGGATCAAGGGATCTGTGGCTTTCCGTCGAGGCTGTCCCTCGAGGCTTTCCCACGAGGCTTTCCCACAGGGCTGTGCCACGTGCCACCTTGGTGTGAGTCGATCCTCGGCGTGAAAGACGAGCTGGTGAAGGGAAAAGAGGTTCCTCTGGAATGGACTGAGACATCTGGGGGACTCTTGGAATGGTGGCACGACCCTGGAGTTCCTCTCGCCGTTCCTGTAGAGAGGGCCTCCTCTTGAGATGCGATGGGAACGCCGGGAACTCTTTCCCGACGAAGCAGGGAAAGGATCCCTCATCTCGAGCTACGAGGCGGAAACGGGGCTCCTCTGGATGTGGGCGGGACCCTCGTGATTCCTCTCGAGTGGAGACGGGTATGTCGGGGAACTTCTTGATTTGCACCAAGGGTGTGAAGGACCCTTTCGAAGTTCCAGAGGGGAGGTGTGATCAGCCTCGAGACGCCTCAGCGGAAATGGGCCTCATCTCGCCTGGAGGGGAGAACCTCCTGGATTTTCTCGAGTTGCGGCAGGTCTTCTCGAGTTACGACGGGGACCTCAGGGACCCGCTCTGGTGGCCTCAGGAAAGGCCAGTCCCCATGCGAGTTGCTAGGGGACCTCTCGGGATTCCTCTCCCGTCCATGCCGGGGCCTCAGTCTTTGTGTGGAGTCGGGGCCGGAACCTGAGGATTCCTCTCCAGTGTTTCCATGGATCTTGGGGTGCTTCTGAGTCTCCCCAGGGGAGTCAGGCCTCGTCTCGAGTGGGGGCATGCACGTGCGCTTTCCTCCCGAGCTGCAGCAGTAGTGTCACGCTTCCTGTCACGTGGATCAAGGGATCTGTGGCTTTCCCTCGAGGCTGTCCCTCGAGGCTTTCCCACGAGGCTTTCCCACAGGGCTGTGCCACGTGCCACCTTGGTGTGAGTCGATCCTCGGCGTGAAAGACGAGCCGGTGAAGGGAAAAGAGGTTCCTCTGGAATGGACTGAGACATCTGGGGGACTCTTGGAATGGTGGCACGACCCTGGAGTTCCTCTCGCCGTTCCTGTTGAGAGGGCCTCCTCTTGAGATGCGATGGGAACGCCGGGAACTCTTTCCCGACGAAGCAGGGAAAGGATACCTCATCTCGAGCTACGAGGCGGAAACGGGGCTCCTCTGGATGTGGGCGGGACCCTCGTGATTCCTCTCGAGTGGAGACGGGTATGTCGGGGAACTTCTTGATTTGCACCAAGGGTGTGAAGGACCCTTTCGAAGTTCCAGAGGGGAGGTGTGATCAGCCTCGAGACGCCTCAGCGGAAATGGGCCTCATCTCGCCTGGAGGGGAGAACCTCCTGGATTTTCTCGAGTTGCGGCAGGTCTTCTCGAGTTACGACGGGGACCTCAGGGACCCGCTCTGGTGGCCTCAGGAAAGGCCAGTCCCCATGCGAGTTGCTAGGGAACCTCTCGGGATTCCTCTCCCGTCCATGCCGGGGCCTCAGTCCTTGTGTGGAGTCGGGGCTGGAACCTGAGGATTCCTCTCCAGTGTTGCCATGGATCTTGGGGTGCTTCTGAGTCTCCCCAGGGGAGTCAGGCCTCGTCTCGAGTGGGGGCATACACGTGCGCTTTCCTCCCAAGCTGCAGCAGTAGTGTCACGCTTCCTGGCACGTGGATCAAGGGATCTGTGGCTTTCCCTCGAGGCTGTCCCTCGAGGCTTTCCCACGAGGCTTTCCCACAGGGCTGTGCCACGTGCCACCTTGGTGTGAGTCGATCCTCGGCGTGAAAGACGAGCCGGTGAAGGGAAAAGAGGTTCCTCTGGAATGGACTGAGACATCTGGGGGACTCTTGGAATGCTGGCTCGACCCTGGAGTTCCTCTTGCCGTTCCTGTTGAGAGGGCCTCCTCTTGAGATGCGACGGGAACGCTGGGAACTCTTTCCCGACGAAGCAGGGAAAGGATCCCTCATCTCGAGCTACGAGGCGGAAACGGGGCTCCTCTGGATGTGGGCGGGACCCTCGTGATTCCTCTCGAGTGGAGACGGGTATGTCGGGGAACTTCTTGATTTGCACCAAGGGTGTGAAGGACCCTTTCGAAGTTCCAGAGGTGAGGTGTGATCAGCCTCGAGACGCCTCAGCGGAAATGGGCCTCATCTCGCCTGGAGGGGAGAACCTCCTGGATTTTCTCGAGTTGCGGCAGGTCTTCTCGAATTACGACGGGGAACTCAGGGACCCGCTCTGGTGGCCTCAGGAAAGGCCAGTCCCCATGCGAGTTGCTAGGGAACCTCTCGGGATTCCTCTCCCGTCCATGCCGGGGCCTCAGTCCTTGTGTGGAGTCGGGGCCGGAACCTGAGGATTCCTCTCCAGTGTTGCCATGGATCTTGGGGTGCTTCTGAGTCTCCCCAGGGGAGTCAGGCCTCGTCTCGAGTGGGGGCATGCACGTGCGCTTTCCTCCCGAGCTGCAGCAGTAGTGTCACGCTTCCTGTCACGTGGATCAAGGGATCTGTGGCTTTCCCTCGAGGCTGTCCCTCGAGGCTTTCCCACGAGGCTTTCCCACAGGGCTGTGCCACGTGCCACCTTGGTGTGAGTCGATCCTCGGCGTGAAAGACGAGCCGGTGAAGGGAAAAGAGGTTCCTCTGGAATGGACTGAGACATCTGGGGGACTCTTGGAATGGTGGCACGACCCTGGAGTTCCTCTCGCCGTTCCTGTTGAGAGGGCCTCCTCTTGAGATACGACGGGAACGCCGGGAACTCTTTCCCGACGAAGCAGGGAAAGGATCCCTCATCTCGAGCTACGAGGCGGAAAAGGGGCTCCTCTGGATGTGGGCGGGTCCCCCGTGATTCCTCTCGAGTGGAGACGGCTAGGTCGGGGAACTTCTTGATTTGCACCAAGGGTGTGAAGGACCCTTTCGAAGTTCCAGAGGGGAGGTGTGATCAGCCTCGAGACGCCTCAGCGGAAATGGGCCTCATCTCGCCTGGAGGGGAGAACCTCCTGGATTTTCTCGAGTTGCGGCAGGTCATCTCGAGTTACGACGGGGACCTCAGGGACCCGCTCTGGTGGCCTCATGAAAGTCCAGTCCCCATGCGAGTTGCTAGGGGACCTCTCGGGATTCCTCTCCCGTCCATGCCGGGGCCTCAGTCCTTGTGTGGAGTCGGGGCCGGAACCTGAGGATTCCTCTCCAGTGTTGCCATGGATCT
Organism: Budorcas taxicolor; assembly: GCF_023091745.1. Lineage (NCBI taxonomy): Eukaryota > Metazoa > Chordata > Mammalia > Artiodactyla > Bovidae > Budorcas > Budorcas taxicolor. The sequence goes on along the minus strand of NW_026292750.1, from coordinate 1,918,585 downwards.
TGGGGTGCTTCTGAGTCTCCCCAGGGGAGTCAGGCCTCGTCTCGAGTGGGGGCATACACGTGCGCTTTCCTCCCGAGCTGCAGCAGTAGTGTCACGCTTCCTGGCACATGGATCAAGGGATCTGTGGCTTTCCCTCGAGGCTGTCCCTCGAGGCTTTCCCACGAGGCTTTCCCACAGGGCTGTGCCACGTGCCACCTTGGTGTGAGTCGATCCTCGGCGTGAAAGACGAGCCGGTGAAGGGAAAAGAGGTTCCTCTGGAATGGACTGAGACATCTGGGGGACTCTTGGAATGCTGGCTCGACCCTGGAGTTCCTCTTGCCGTTCCTGTTGAGAGGGCCTCCTCTTGAGATGCGACGGGAACGCTGGGAACTCTTTCCCGACGAAGCAGGGAAAGGATCCCTCATCTCGAGCTACGAGGCGGAAACGGGGCTCCTCTGGATGTGGGCGGGACCCTCGTGATTCCTCTCGAGTGGAGACGGGTATGTCGGGGAACTTCTTGATTTGCACCAAGGGTGTGAAGGACCCTTTCGAAGTTCCAGAGGGGAGGTGTAATCAGCCTCGAGACGCCTCAGCGGAAATGGGCCTCATCTCGCCTGGAGGGGAGAACCTCCTGGATTTTCTCGAGTTGTGGCAGGTCTTCTCGAGTTACGACGGGGACCTCAGGGACCCGCTCTGGTGGCCTCAGGAAAGGCCAGTCCCCATGTGAGTTGCTAGGGGACCTCTCGGGATTCCTCTCCCGTCCATGCCGGGGCCTCAGTCTTTGTGTGGAGTCGGGGCCGGAACCTGAGGATTCCTCTCCAGTGTTGCCATGGATCTTGGGGTGCTTCTGAGTCTCCCCAGGGGAGTCAGGCCTCGTCTCGAGTGGGGACATGCACGTGCGCTTTCCTCCCGAGCTGCAGCAGTAGTGTCACGCTTCCTGTAACGTGGATCAAGGGATCTGTGGCTTTCCCTCGAGGCTGTCCCTCGAGGCTTTCCCACGAGGCTTTCCCACAGGGCTGTGCCACGTGCAACCTTGGTGTGAGTCGATCCTCGGCGTGAAAGACGAGCCGGTGATGGGAAAAGAGGTTCCTCTGGAATGGACTGAGATATCTGGGGGACTCTTGGAATGGTGGCACGACCCTGGAGTTCCTCTCGCCGTTCCTGTTGAGAGGGCCTCCTCTTGAGATGCGACGGGAACGCCGGGAACTCTTTCCCGACGAAGCAGGGAAAGGATCCCTCATCTCGAGCTACGAGGCGGAAAAGGGGCTCCTCTGGATGTGGGCGGGTCCCCCGTGATTCCTCTCGAGTGGAGACGGCTAGGTCGGGGAACTTCTTGATTTGCACCAAGGGTGTGAAGGAGCCTTTCGAAGTTCCAGAGGTGAGGTGTGATCAGCCTCGAGACGCCTCAGCGGAAATGGGCCTCATCTCGCCTGGACGGGAGAACTTCCTGGATTTTCTCGAGTTGCGGCAGGTCTTCTCGTGTTACGACGGGGACCTCAGGGACCCGCTCTGGTGGCCTCAGAAAAGGCCAGTCCCCATACGAGTTGCTAGGGGACCTCTCGGGATTCCTCTCCCGTCCATGCCGGGGCCTCAGTCCTTGTGTGGAGTCGGGGCCGGAACCTGAGGATTCCTCTCCAGTGTTGCCATGGATCTTGGGGTGCTTCTGAGTCTCCCCAGGGGAGTCAGGCCTCGTCTCGAGTGGGGGCATGCACGTGCGCTTTCCTCCCGAGCTGCAGCAGTAGTGTCACGCTTCCTGTCACGTGGATCAAGGGATCTGTGGCTTTCCCTCGAGGCTGTCCCTCGAGGCTTTCCCACGAGGCTTTCCCACAGGGCTGTGCCACGTGCCACCTTGGTGTGAGTCGATCCTCGGCGTGAAAGACGAGCCGGTGAAGGGAAAAGAGGTTCCTCTGGAATGGACTGAGACATCTGGGGGACTCTTGGAATGGTGGCACGACCCTGGAGTTCCTCTCGCCGTTCCTGTAGAGAGGGCCTCCTCTTGAGATGCGACGGGAACGCCGGGAACTCTTTCCCGACGAAGTAGGGAAAGGATCCCTCAACTCGAGCTACGAGGCGGAAACGGGGCTCCTCTGGATGTGGGCGGGTCCCTCGTGATTCCTCTCGAGTGGAGACGGGTATGTCGGGGAACTTCTTGATTTGCACCAAGGGTGTGAAGGACCCTTTCGAAGTTCCAGAGGGGAGGTGTGATCAGCCTCGAGACGCCTCAGCGGAAATGGGCCTCATCTCGCCTGGAGGGGAGAACCTCCTGGATTTTCTCGAGTTGCGGCAGGTCTTCTCGAGTTACGACGGGGACCTCAGGGACCCGCTCTGGTGGCCACAGGAAAGGCCAGTCCCCATGCGAGTTGCTAGGGGACCTCTCGGGATTCCTCTCCCGTCCATGCCGGGGCCTCAGTCCTTGTGTGGAGTCGGGGCCGGAACCTGAGGATTCCTCTCCAGTGTTGCCATGGATCTTGGGGTGCTTCTGAGTCTCCCCAGGGGAGTCAGGCCTCGTCTCGAGTGGGGGCATGCACGTGCGCTTTCCTCCCGAGCTGCAGCATTAGTGTCACGCTTCCTATCACGTGGATCAAGGGATCTGTGGCTTTCCCTCGAGGCTGTCCCTCGAGGCTTTCCCACGAGGCTTTCCCACAGGGCTGTGCCACGTGCCACCTTGGTGTGAGTCGATCCTCGGCGTGAAAGACGAGCCGGTTAAGGGAAAAGAGGTTCCTCTGGAATGGACTGAGACATCTGGGGGACTCTTGGAATGGTGGCACGACCCTGGAGTTCCTCTCGCCATTCCTGTAGAGAGGGCCTCCTCTTGAGATGCGATGGGAACGCCGGGATCTCTTTCCCGACGAAGCAGGGAAAGGATCCCTCATCTCGAGCTACGAGGCGGAAACGGGGCTCCTCTGGATGTGGGCGGGACCCTCGTGATTCCTCTCGAGTGGAGACGGGTATGTCGGGGAACTTCTTGATTTGCACCAAGGGTGTGAAGGACCCTTTCGAAGTTCCAGAGGGGAGGTGTGATCAGCCTCGAGACGCCTCAGCGGAAATGGGCCTCATCTCGCCTGGAGGGGAGAACCTCCTGGATTTTCTCGAGTTGCGGCAGGTCTTCTCGAGTTACGACGGGGACCTCAGGGACCCGCTCTGGTGGCCTCAGGAAAGGCCAGTCCCCATGCGAGTTGCTAGGGGACCTCTCGGGATTCCTCTCCCGTCCATGCCGGGGCCTCAGTCCTTGTGTGGAGTCGGGGCCGGAACCTGAGGATTCCTCTCCAGTGTTGCCATGGATCTTGGGGTGCTTCTGAGTCTCCCCAGGGGAGTCAGGCCTCGTCTCGAGTGGGGGCATGCACGTGCGCTTTCCTCCCGAGCTGCAGCAGTAGTGTCACGCTTCCTGTCACGTGGATCAAGGGATCTGTGGCTTTCCCTCGAGGCTGTCCCTCGAGGCTTTCCCACGAGGCTTTCCCACAGGGCTGTGTCACGTGCCACCTTGGTGTGAGTCGATCCTCGGCGTGAAAGACGAGCCGGTGAAGGGAAAAGAGGTTCCTCTGGAATGGACTGAGACATCTGGGGGACTCTTGGAATGGTGGCACGACCCTGGAGTTCCTCTCGCCGTTCCTGTTGAGAGGGCCTCCTCTTGAGATGCGACGGGAACGCCGGGAACTCTTTCCCGACGAAGCAGGGAAAGGATCCCTCATCTCGAGCTACGAGGCGGAAAAGGGGCTCCTCTGGATGTGGGCGGGTCCCCCGTGATTCCTCTCGAGTGGAGACGGCTAGGTCGGGGAACTTCTTGATTTGCACCAAGGGTGTGAAGGAGCCTTTCGAAGTTCCAGAGGTGAGTTGTGATCAGCCTCGAGACGCCTCAGCGGAAATGGGCCTCATCTCGCCTGGAGGGGAGAACCTCCTGGATTTTCTCGAGTTGCGGCAGGTCTTCTCGAGTTACGACGGGGACCTCAGGGACCCGCTCTGGTGGCCTCAGGAAAGGCCAGTCCCCATGCGAGTTGCTAGGGGACCTCTCGGGATTCCTCTCCCGTCTATGCCGGGGCCTCAGTCCTTGTGTGGAGTCGGGGCCGGAACCTGAGGATTCCTCTCCAGTGTTGCCATGGATCTTGGGGTGCTTCTGAGTCTCCCCAGGGGAGTCAGGCCTCGTCTCGAGTGGGGGCATGCACGTGCGCTTTCCTCCCGAGCTGCAGCAGTAGTGTCACACTTCCTGTCACGTGGATCAAGGGATCTGTGGCTTTCCCTCGAGGCTGTCCCTCGAGGCTTTCCCACGAGGCTTTCCCACAGGGCTGTGCCACGTGCCACCTTGGTGTGAGTCGATCCTCGGCGTGAAAGACGAGCCGGTGAAGGGAAAAGAGGTTCCTCTGGAATGGACTGAGACATCTGGGGGACTCTTGGAATGGTGGCACGACCCTGGAGTTCCTCTCGCCGTTCCTGTAGAGAGGGCCTCCTCTTGAGATGCGACGGGAACGCCGGGAACTCTTTCCCGACGAAGTAGGGAAAGGATCCCTCAACTCGAGCTACGAGGCGGAAACGGGGCTCCTCTGGATGTGGGCGGGACCCTCGTGATTCCTCTCGAGTGGAGACGGGTATGTCGGGGAACTTCTTGATTTGCACCAAGGGTGTGAAGGACCCTTTCGAAGTTCCAGAGGGGAGGTGTGATCAGCCTCGAGACGCCTCAGCGGAAATGGGCCTCATCTCGCCTGGAGGGGAGAACCTCCTGGATTTTCTCGAGTTGCGGCAGGTCTTCTCGAGTTACGACGGGGACCTCAGGGACCCGCTCTGGTGGCCTCAGGAAAGGCCAGTCCCCATGCGAGTTGCTAGGGGACCTCTCGGGATTCCTCTCCCGTCCATGCCGGGGCCTCAGTCCTTGTGTGGAGTCGGGGACGGAACCTGAGCATTCCTCTCCAGTGTTGCCATGGATCTTGGGGTGCTTCTGAGTCTCCCTAGGGGAGTCAGGCCTCGTCTCGAGTGGGGGCATGCAGGTGCGCTTTCCTCCCGAGCTGCAGCATTAGTGTCACGCTTCCTGTCACGTGGATCAAGGGATCTGTGGCTTTCCCTCCAGGCTGTCCCTCGAGGCTTTCCCACGAGGCTTTCCCACAGGGCTGTGCCACGTGCCACCTTGGTGTGAGTCGATCCTCGGCGTGAAAGACGAGCCGGTGAAGGGAAAAGAGGTTCCTCTGGAATGGACTGAGACATCTGGGGGACTCTTGGAATGGTGGCACGACCCTGGAGTTCCTCTCGCCATTCCTGTAGAGAGGGCCTCCTCTTGAGATGCGATGGGAACGCCGGGAACTCTTTCCCGACGAAGCAGGGAAAGGATCCCTCATCTCGAGCTACGAGGCGGAAACGGGGCTCCTCTGGATGTGGGCGGGACCCTCGTGATTCCTCTCGAGTGGAGACGGGTATGTCGGGGAACTTCTTGATTTGCACCAAGGGTGTGAAGGAGCCTTTCGAAGTTCCAGAGGGGAGGTGTGATCAGCCTCGAGACGCCTCAGCGGAAATGGGCCTCATCTCGCCTGGAGGGGAGAACCTCCTGGATTTTCTCGAGTTGCGGCAGGTCTTCTCGAGTTACGACGGGGACCTCAGGGACCCGCTCTGGTGGCCTCAGGAAAGGCCAGTCCCCATGCGAGTTGCTAGGGAACCTCTCGGGATTCCTCTCCCGTCCATGCCGGGGCCTCAGTCCTTGTGTGGAGTCGGGGCCGGAACCTGAGGATTCCTCTCCAGTGTTGCCATGGATCTTGGGGTGCTTCTGAGTCTCCCTAGGGGAGTCAGGCCTCGTCTCGAGTGTGGGAATGCACGTGCGCTTTCCTCCCGAGCTGCAGCATTAGTGTCACGCTTCCTGTCACGTGGATCAAGGGATCTGTGGCTTTCCCTCGAGGCTGTCCCTCGAGGCTTTCCCACGAGGCTTTCCCACAGGGCTGTGCCACGTGCCACCTTGGTGTGAGTCGATCCTCGGCGTGAAAGACGAGCCGGTGAAGGGAAAAGAGGTTCCTCTGGAATGGACTGAGACATCTGGGGGACTCTTGGAATGGTGGCACGACCCTGGAGTTCCTCTCGCCATTCCTGTAGAGAGGGCCTCCTCTTGAGATGCGATGGGAACGCCGGGAACTCTTTCCCGACGAAGCAGGGAAAGGATCCCTCATCTCGAGCTACGAGGCGGAAACGGGGCTCCTCTGGATGTGGGCGGGACCCTCGTGATTCCTCTCGAGTGGAGACGGGTATGTCGGGGAACTTCTTGATTTGCACCAAGGGTGTGAAGGACCCTTTCGAAGTTCCAGAGGGGAGGTGTGATCAGCCTCGAGACGCCTCAGCGGAAATGGGCCTCATCTCGCCTGGAGGGGAGAACCTCCTGGATTTTCTCGAGTTGCGGCAGGTCTTCTCGAGTTACGACGGGGACCTCAGGGACCCGCTCTGGTGGCCTCAGGAAAGGCCAGTCCCCATGCGAGTTGCTAGGGGACCTCTCGGGATTCCTCTCCCGTCCATGCCGGGGCCTCAGTCCTTGTGTGGAGTCGGGGCCGGAACCTGAGGATTCCTCTCCAGTGTTGCCATGGATCTTGGGGTGCTTCTGAGTCTCCCTAGGGGAGTCAGGCCTCGTCTCGAGTGTGGGCATGCACGTGCGCTTTCCTCCCGAGCTGCAGCATTAGTGTCACGCTTCCTGTCACGTGGATCAAGGGATCTGTGGCTTTCCCTCGAGGCTGTCCCTCGAGGCTTTCCCACGAGGCTTTCCCACAGGGCTGTGCCACGTGCCACCTTGGTGTGAGTCGATCCTCGGCGTGAAAGACGAGCCGGTGAAGGGAAAAGAGGTTCCTCTGGAATGGACTGAGACATCTGGGGGACTCTTGGAATGGTGGCACGACCCTGGAGTTCCTCTCGCCGTTCCTGTTGAGAGGGCCTCCTCTTGAGATGCGACGGGAACGCCGGGAACTCTTTCCCGACGAAGCAGGGAAAGGATCCCTCATCTCGAGCTACGAGGCGGAAAAGGGGCTCCTCTGGATGTGGGCGGGTCCCCCGTGATTCCTCTCGAGTGGAGACGGCTAGGTCGGGGAACTTCTTGATTTGCACCAAGGGTGTGAAGGACCCTTTCGAAGTTCCAGAGGGGAGGTGTGATCAGCCTCGAGACGCCTCAGCGGAAATGGGCCTCATCTCGCCTGGAGGGGAGAACCTCCTGGATTTTCTCGAGTTGCGGCAGGTCTTCTCGAGTTACGACGGGGACCTCAGGGACCCGCTCTGGTGGCCTCAGGAAAGGCCAGTCCCCATGCGAGTTGCTAGGGGACCTCTCGGGATTCCTCTCCCGTCCATGCCGGGGCCTCAGTCCTTGTGTGGAGTCGGGGACGGAACCTGAGGATTCCTCTCCAGTGTTGCCATGGATCTTGGGGTGCTTCTGAGTCTCCCCAGGGGAGTCAGGCCTCGTCTCGAGTGGGGGCATGCACGTGCGCTTTCCTCCCGAGCTGCAGCATTAGTGTCACGCTTCCTGTCACGTGGATCAAGGGATCTGTGGCTTTCCCTCGAGGCTGTCCCTCGAGGCTTTCCCACGAGGCTTTCCCACAGGGCTGTGCCACGTGCCACCTTGGTGTGAGTCGATCCTCGGCGTGAAAGACGAGCCGGTGAAGGGAAAAGAGGTTCCTCTGGAATGGACTGAGACATCTGGGGGACTCTTGGAATGGTGGCACGACCCTGGAGTTCCTCTCGCCATTCCTGTAGAGAGGGCCTCCTCTTGAGATGCGATGGGAACGCCGGGAACTCTTTCCCGACGAAGCAGGGAAAGGATCCCTCATCTCGAGCTACGAGGCGGAAACGGGGCTCCTCTGGATGTGGGCGGGACCCTCGTGATTCCTCTCGAGTGGAGACGGGTATGTCGGGGAACTTCTTGATTTGCACCAAGGGTGTGAAGGACCCTTTCGAAGTTCCAGAGGGGAGGTGTGATCAGCCTCGAGACGCCTCAGCGGAAATGGGCCTCATCTCGCCTGGAGGGGAGAACCTCCTGGATTTTCTCGAGTTGCGGCAGGTCTTCTCGAGTTACGACGGGGACCTCAGGGACCCGCTCTGGTGGCCTCAGGAAAGGCCAGTCCCCATGCGAGTTGCTAGGGGACCTCTCGGGATTCCTCTCCCGTCCATGCCGGGGCCTCAGTCTTTGTGTGGAGTCGGGGCGGGAACCTGAGGATTCCTCTCCAGTGTTGCCATGGATCTTGGGGTGCTTCTGAGTCTCCCCAGGGGAGTCAGGCCTCGTCTCGAGTGGGGGCATGCAGGTGCGCTTTCCTCCCGAGCTGCAGCAGTAGTGTCACGCTTCCTGTCACGTGGATCAAGGGATCTGTGGCTTTCCCTCGAGGCTGTCCCTCGAGGCTTTCCCACGAGGCTTTCCCACAGGGCTGTGCCACGTGCCACCTTGGTGTGAGTCGATCCTCGGCGTGAAAGACGAGCCGGTGAAGGGAAAAGAGGTTCCTCTGGAATGGACTGAGACATCTGGGGGACTCTTGGAATGGTGGCACGACCCTGGAGTTCCTCTCGCCGTTCCTGTTGAGAGGGCCTCCTCTTGAGATGCGACGGGAACGCCGGGAACTCTTTCCCGACGAAGCAGGGAAAGGATCCCTCATCTCGAGCTACGAGGCGGAAAAGGGGCTCCTCTGGATGTGGGCGGGTCCCCCGTGATTCCTCTCGAGTGGAGACGGCTAGGTCGGGGAACTTCTTGATTTGCACCAAGGGTGTGAAGGACCCTTTCGAAGTTCCAGAGGGGAGGTGTGATCAGCCTCGAGATGCCTCAGCGGAAATGGGCCTCATCTGGCCTGGAGGGGAGAACCTGCTGGATTTTCTCGAGTTGCGGCAGGTCTTCTCGAGTTACGACGGGGACCTCAGGGACCCGCTCTGGTGGTCTCAGGAAAGGCCAGTCCCCATGCGAGTTGCTAGGGGACCTCTCGGGATTCCTCTCCCGTCCATGCCGGGGCCTCAGTCTTTGTGTGGAGTCGGGGCCGGAACCTGAGGATTCCTCTCCAGTGTTGCCATGGATCTTGGGGTGCTTCTGAGTCTCCCCAGGGGAGTCAGGCCTCGTCTCGAGTGGGGGCATGCACGTGCGCTTTCCTCCCGAGCTGCAGCAGTAGTGTCACGCTTCCTGTCACGTGGATCAAGGGATCTGTGGCTTTCCCTCGAGGCTGTCCCTCGAGGCTTTCCCACGAGGCTTTCCCACAGGGCTGTGCCACGTGCCACCTTGGTGTGAGTCGATCCTCGGCGTGAAAGACGAGCCGGTGAAGGGAAAAGAGGTTCCTCTGGAATGGACTGAGACATCTGGGGGACTCTTGGAATGGTTGCACGACCCTGGAGTTCCTCTCGCCGTTCCTGTAGAGAGGGCCTCCTCTTGAGATGCGACGGGAACGCCGGGAACTCTTTCCCGACGAAGCAGGGAAAGGATCCCTCATCTCGAGCTACGAGGCGGAAACGGGGCTCCTCTGGATGTGGGCGGGACCCTCGTGATTCCTCTCGAGTGGAGACGGGTATGTCGGGGAACTTCTTGATTTGCACCAAGGGTGTGAAGGACCCTTTCGAAGTTCCAGAGGGGAGGTGTGATCAGCCTCGAGACGCCTCAGTGGAAATGGGCCTCATCTCGCCTGGAGGGGAGAACCTCCTGGATTTTCTCGAGTTGCGGCAGGTCTTCTCGAGTTACGACGGGGACCTCAGGGACCCGCTCTGGTGGCCTCAGGAAAGGCCAGTCCCCATGCGAGTTGCTAGGGGACCTCTCGGGATTCCTCTCCCGTCCATGCCGGGGCCTCAGTCTTTGTGTGGAGTCGGGGCCGGAAGCTGAGGATTCCTCTCCAGTGTTGCCATGGATCTTGGGGTGCTTCTGAGTCTCCCCAGGGGAGTCAGGCCTCGTCTCGAGTGGGGGCATGCACGTGCGCTTTCCTCCCGAGCTGCAGCAGTAGTGTCACGCTTCCTGTCACGTGGATCAAGGGATCTGTGGCTTTCCCTCGAGGCTGTCCCTCGAGGCTTTCCCACGAGGCTTTCCCACAGGGCTGTGCCACGTGCCACCTTGGTGTGAGTCGATCCTCGGCGTGAAAGACGAGCCGGTGAAGGGAAAAGAGGTTCCTCTGGAATGGACTGAGACATCTGGGGGACTCTTGGAATGGTGGCACGACCCTGGAGTTCCTCTCGCCGTTCCTGTTGAGAGGGCCTCCTCTTGAGATGCGACGGGAACGCCGGGAACTCTTTCCCGACGAAGCAGGGAAAGGATCCCTCATCTCGAGCTACGAGGCGGAAACGGGGCTCCTCTGGATGTGGGCGGGACCCTCGTGATTCCTCTCGAGTGGAGACGGGTATGTCGGGGAACTTCTTGATTTGCACCAAGGGTGTGAAGGACCCTTTCGAAGTTCCAGAGGGGAGGTGTGATCAGCCTCGAGACGCCTCAGCGGAAATGGGCCTCATCTCGCCTGGAGGGGAGAACCTCCTGGATTTTCTCGAGTTGCGGCAGGTCTTCTCGAGTTACGACGGGGACCTCAGGGACCCGCTCTGGTGGCCTCAGGAAAGGCCAGTCCCCATTCGAGTTGTTAGGGGACCTCTCGGGATTCCTCTCCCGTCCATGCCGGGGCCTCAGTCCTTGTGTGGAGTCGGGGACGGAACCTGAGGTTTCCTCTCCAGTGTTGCCATGGATCTTGGGGTGCTTCTGAGTCTCCCCAGGGGAGTCAGGCCTCGTCTCGAGTGGGGGCATGCACGTGCGCTTTCCTCCCGAGCTGCAGCAGTAGTGTCACGCTTCCTGTCACGTGGATCAAGGGATCTGTGGCTTTCCCTCGAGGCTGTCCCTCGAGGCTTTCCCACGAGGCTTTCCCACAGGGCTGTGCCACGTGCCACCTTGGTGTGAGTCGATCCTCGGCGTGAAAGACGAGCCGGTGAAGGGAAAAGAGGTTCCTCTGGAATGGACAGAGACATCTGGGGGACTCTTGGAATGGTGGCACGACCCTGGAGTTCCTCTCGCCATTCCTGTAGAGAGGGCCTCCTCTTGAGATGCGATGGGAACGCCGGGAACTCTTTCCCGACGAAGCAGGGAAAGGATGCCTCATCTCGAGCTACGAGGCGGAAACGGGGCTCCTCTGGATGTGGGCGGGACCCTCGTGATTCCTCTCGAGTGGAGACGGGTATGTCGGGGAACTTCTTGATTTGCACCAAGGGTGTGAAGGACCCTTTCGAAGTTCCAGAGGGGAGGTGTGATCAGCCTCGAGACGCCTCAGCGGAAATGGGCCTCATCTCGCCTGGAGGGGAGAACCTCCTGGATTTTCTCGAGTTGCGGCAGGTCTTCTCGAGTTACGACGGGGACCTCAGGGACCCGCTCTGGTGGCCTCAGGAAAGGCCAGTCCCCATGCGAGTTGCTAGGGGACTTCTCGGGATTCCTCTCCCGTCCATGCCGGGGCCTCAGTCCTTGTGTGGAGTCGGGGCCGGAACCTGAGGATTCCTCTCCAGTGTTGCCATGGATCTTGGGGTGCTTCTGAGTCTCCCCAGGGGAGTCAGGCCTCGTCTCGAGTGGGGGCATTCACGTGCGCTTTCCTCCCGAGATGCAGCAGTAGTGTCACGCTTCCTGTCACGTGGATCAAGGGATCTGTGGCTTTCCCTCGAGGCTGTCCCTCGAGGCTTTCCCACGAGGCTTTCCCACAGGGCTGTGCCACGTGCCACCTTGGTGTGAGTCGATCCTCGGCGTGAAAGACGAGCCGGTGAAGGGAAAAGAGGTTCCTCTGGAATGGACAGAGACATCTGGGGGACTCTTGGAATGGTGGCACGACCCTGGAGTTCCTCTCGCCATTCCTGTAGAGAGGGCCTCCTCTTGAGATGCGATGGGAACGCCGGGAACTCTTTCCCGACGAAGCAGGGAAAGGATCCCTCATCTCGAGCTACGAGGCGGAAACGGGGCTCCTCTGGATGTGGGCGGGACCCTCGTGATTCCTCTCGAGTGGAGACGGGTATGTCGGGGAACTTCTTGATTTGCACCAAGGGTGTGAAGGACCCTTTCGAAGTTCCAGAGGTGAGGTGTGATCAGCCTCGAGACGCCTCAGCGGAAATGGGCCTCATCTCGCCTGGAGGGGAGAACCTCCTGGATTTTCTCGAGTTGCGGCAGGTCTTCTCGAGTTACGACGGGGACCTCAGGGACCCGCTCTGGTGGCCTCAGGAAAGGCCAGTCCCCATGCGAGTTGCTAGGGGACCTCTCAGGATTCCTCTCCCGTCCATGCCGGGGCCTCAGTCTTTGTGTGGAGTCGGGGCCGGAACCTGAGGATTCCTCTCCAGTGTTGCCATGGATCTTGGGGTGCTTCTGAGTCTCCCCAGGGGAGTCAGGCCTCGTCTCGAGTGGGGGCATGCAGGTGCGCTTTCCTCCCGAGCTGCAGCAGTAGTGTCACGCTTCCTGTCACGTGGATCAAGGGATCTGTGTCTTTCCCTCGAGGCTGTCCCTCGAGGCTTTCCCACGAGGCTTTGCCACAGGGCTGTGCCACGTGCCACCTTGGTGTGAATCGATCCTCGGTGTGAAAGACGAGCCGGTGAAGGGAAAAGAGTTTCCTCTGGAATGGACTGAGACATCTGGGGGACTCTTGGAATGGTGGCACGACCCTGGAGTTCCTCTCGCCGTTCCTGTTGAGAGGGCCTCCTCTTGAGATGCGACGGGAACGCCGGGAACTCTTTCCCGACGAAGCAGGGAAAGGATCCCTCATCTCGAGCTACGAGGCGGAAATGGGGCTCCTCTGGATGTGGGCGGGTCCCCCGTGATTCCTCTCGAGTGGAGACGGCTAGGTCGGGGAACTTCTTGATTTGCACCAAGGGTGTGAAGAACCCTTTCGAAGTTCCAGAGGGGAGGTGTGATCAGCCTCGAGACGCCTCAGCGGAAATGGGCCTCATCTCGCCTGGAGGGGAGAACCTCCTGGATTTTCTCGAGTTGCGGCAGGTCTTCTCGAGTTACGACGGGGACCTCAGGGACCCGCTCTGGTGGCCTCAGGAAAGGCCAGTCCCCATGCGAGTTGCTAGGGGACCTCTCGGGATTCCTCTCCCGTCCATGCCGGGGCCTCAGTCCTTGTGTGGAGTCGGGGCCGGAACCTGAGGATTCCTCTCCAGTGTTGCCATGGATCTTGGGGTGCTTCTGAGTCTCCCCAGGGGAGTCAGGCCTCGTCTCGAGTGGGGGCATGCACGTGTGCTTTCCTCCCGAGCTGCAGCAGTAGTGTCACGCTTCCCGTCACGTGGATCAAGGGATCTGTGGCTTTCCCTCGAGGCTGTCCCTCGAGGCTTTCCCACGAGGCTTTCCCACAGGGCTGTGCCACGTGCCACCTTGGTGTGAGTCGATCCTCGGCGTGAAAGACGAGCCGGTGAAGGGAAAAGAGGTTCCTCTGGAATGGACTGAGACATCTGGGGGACTCTTGGAATGGTGGCACGACCCTGGAGTTCCTCTCGCCGATCCTGTAGAGAGGGCCTCCTCTTGAGATGCGACGGGAACGCCGGGAACTCTTTCCCGACGAAGCAGGGAAAGGATCCCTCATCTCGAGCTACGAGGCGGAAACGGGGCTCCTCTGGATGTGGGCGCGACCCTCGTGATTCCTCTCGAGTGGAGACGGGTATGTCGGGGAACTTCTTGATTTGCACCAAGGGTGTGAAGGACCCTTTCGAAGTTCCAGAGGGGAGGTGTGATCAGCCTCGAGACGCCTCAGCGGAAATGGGCCTCATCTCGCCTGGAGGGGAGAACCTCCTGGATTTTCTCGAGTTGCGGCAGGTCTTCTCGAGTTACGACGGGGACCTCAGGGACCCGCTCTGGTGGCCTCAGGAAAGGCCAGTCCCCATGCGAGTTGCTAGGGGACTTCTCGGGATTCCTCTCCCGTCCATGCCGGGGCCTCAGTCTTTGTGTGGAGTCGGGGCCGGAACCTGAGGATTCCTCTCCAGTGTTGCCATGGATCTTGGGGTGCTTCTGAGTCTCCCCAGGGGAGTCAGGCCTCGTCTCGAGTGGGGGCATGCACGTGCGCTTTCCTCCCGAGCTGCAGCAGTAGTGTCACGCTTCCTGTCACGTGGATCAAGGGATCTGTGGCTTTCCCTCGAGGCTGTCCCTCGAGGCTTTCCCACGAGGCTTTCCCACAGGGCTGTGCCACGTGCCACCTTGGTGTGAGTCGATCCTCGGCGTGAAAGACGAGCCGGTGAAGGGAAAAGAGGTTCCTCTGGAATGGACTGAGACATCTGGGGGACTCTTGGAATGGTGGCACGACCCTGGAGTTCCTCTCGCCGTTCCTGTTGAGAGGGCCTCCTCTTGAGATGCGACGGGAACGCCGGGAACTCTTTCCCGACGAAGGAGGGAAAGGATCCCTCATCTCGAGCTACGAGGCGGAAACGGGGCTCCTCTGGATGTGGGCGGGACCCTCGTGATTCCTCTCAAGTGGAGACGGCTATGTCGGGGAACTTCTTGATTTGCAGCAAGGGTGTGAAGGGACCTTTCGAAGTTCCAGAGGTGAGGTGTGATCAGCCTCGAGACGCCTCAGCGGAAATGGGCCCCATCTCGCCTGGAGGGGAGAACCTCCTGGATTTTCTCGAGTTGCGGCAGGTCTTCTCGAGTTACGACGGGGACCTCAGGGACCCGCTCTGGTGGCCTCAGGAAAGGCCAGTCCCCATGCGAGTTGCTAGGGAACCTCTCGGGATTCCTCTCCCGTCCATGCCGGGGCCTCAGTCCTTGTGTGGAGTCGGGGCCGGAACCTGAGGATTCCTCTCCAGTGTTGCCATGGATCTTGGGGTGCTTCTGAGTCTCCCCAGGGGAGTCAGGCCTCGTCTCGAGTGGGGGCATGCACGTGCGCTTTCCTCCCGAGCTGCAGCAGTAGTGTCACGCTTCCTGTCACGTGGATCAAGGGATCTGTGGCTTTCCCTCGAGGCTGTCCCTCGAGGCTTTCCCACGAGGCTTTCCCACAGGGCTGTGCCACGTGCCACCTTGGTGTGAGTCGATCCTCGGCGTGAAAGACGAGCCGGTGAAGGGAAAAGAGGTTCCTCTGGAATGGACTGAGACATCTGGGGGACTCTTGGAATGGTGGCACGACCCTGGAGTTCCTCTCGCCGTTCCTGTAGAGAGGGCCTCCTCTTGAGATGCGACGGGAACGCCGGGAACTCTTTCCCGACGAAGTAGGGAAAGGATCCCTCAACTCGAGCTACGAGGCGGAAACGGGGCTCCTCTGGATGTGGGCGGGACCCTCGTGATTCCTCTCGAGTGGAGACAGGTATGTCGGGGAACTTCTTGATTTGCACCAAGGGTGTGAAGGAGCCTTTCGAAGTTCCAGAGGGGAGGTGTGATCAGCCTCGAGACGCCTCAGCGGAAATGGGCCTCATCTCGCCTGGAGGGGAGAACGTCCTGGATTTTCTCGAGTTGCGGCAGGTCTTCTCGAGTTACGACGGGGACCTCAGGGACCCGCTCTGGTGGCCTCAGGAAAGGCCAGTCCCCATGCGAGTTGCTAGGGGACCTCTCGGGATTCCTCTCCCGTCCATGCCGGGGCCTCAGTCCTTGTGTGGAGTCGGGGACGGAACCTGAGGATTCCTCTCCAGTGTTGCCATGGATCTTGGGGTGCTTCTGAGTCTCCCCAGGGGAGTCAGGCCTCGTCTCGAGTGGGGGCATGCAGGTGCGCTTTCCTCCCGAGCTGCAGCATTAGTGTCACTCTTCCTGTCACGTGGATCAAGGGATCTGTGGCTTTCCCTCGAGGCTGTCCCTCGAGGCTTTCCCACGAGGCTTTCCCACAGGGCTGTGCCACGTGCCACCTTGGTGTGAGTCGATCCTCGGCGTGAAAGACGAGCCGGTGAAGGGAAAAGAGGTTCCTCTGGAATGGACAGAGACATCTGGGGGACTCTTGGAATGGTGGCACGACCCTGGAGTTCCTCTCGCCATTCCTGTAGAGAGGGCCTCCTCTTGAGATGCGATGGGAACGCCGGGAACTCTTTCCCGACGAAGCAGGGAAAGGATCCCTCATCTCGAGCTACGAGGCGGAAACGGGGCTCCTCTGGATGTGGGCGGGACCCTCGTGATTCCTCTCGAGTGGAGACGGGTATGTCGGGGAACTTCTTGATTTGCACCAAGGGTGTGAAGGACCCTTTCGAAGTTCCAGAGGGGAGGTGTGATCAGCCTCGAGACGCCTCAGCGGAAATGGGCCTCATCTCGCCTGGAGGGGAGAACCTCCTGGATTTTCTCGAGTTGCGGCAGGTCTTCTCGAGTTACGACGGGGACCTCAGGGACCCGCTCTGGTGGCCTCAGGAAAGGCCAGTCCCCATGCGAGTTGCTAGGGGACCTCTCGGGATTCCTCTCCCGTCCATGCCGGGGCCTCAGTCTTTGTGTGGAGTCGGGGCCGGAAGCTGAGGATTCCTCTCCAGTGTTGCCATGGATCTTGGGGTGCTTCTGAGTCTCCCCAGGGGAGTCAGGCCTCGTCTCGAGTGGGGGCATGCACGTGCGCTTTCCTCCCGAGCTGCAGCAGTAGTGTCACGCTTCCTGTCACGTGGATCAAGGGATCTGTGGCTTTCCCTCGAGGCTGTCCCTCGAGGCTTTCCCACGAGGCTTTCCCACAGGGCTGTGCCACGTGCCACCTTGGTGTGAGTCGATCCTCGGCGTGAAAGACGAGCTGGTGAAGGGAAAAGAGGTTCCTCTGGAATGGACTGAGACATCTGGGGGACTCTTGGAATGGTGGCACGACCCTGGAGTTCCTCTCGCCGTTCCTGTTGAGAGGGCCTCCTCTTGAGATGCGACGGGAACGCCGGGAACTCTTTCCCGACGAAGCAGGGAAAGGATCCCTCATCTCGAGCTACGAGGCGGAAATGGGGCTCCTCTGGATGTGGGCGGGTCCCCCGTGATTCCTCTCGAGTGGAGACGGCTAGGTCGGGGAACTTCTTGATTTGCACCAAGGGTGTGAAGAACCCTTTCGAAGTTCCAGAGGGGAGGTGTGATCAGCCTCGAGACGCCTCAGCGGAAATGGGCCTCATCTCGCCTGGAGGGGAGAACCTCCTGGATTTTCTCGAGTTGCGGCAGGTCTTCTCGAGTTACGACGGGGACCTCAGGGACCCGCTCTGGTGGCCTCAGGAAAGGCCAGTCCCCATGCGAGTTGCTAGGGGACCTCTCGGGATTCCTCTCCCGTCCATGCCGGGGCCTCAGTCTTTGTGTGGAGTCGGGGCCGGAACCTGAGGATTCCTCTCCAGTGTTGCCATGGATCTTGGGGTGCTTCTGAGTCTCCCCAGGGGAGTCAGGCCTCGTCTCGAGTGGGGGCATGCACGTGCGCTTTCCTCCCGAGCTGCAGCAGTAGTGTCACGCTTCCCGTCACGTGGATCAAGGGATCTGTGGCTTTCCCTCGAGGCTGTCCCTCGAGGCTTTCCCACGAGGCTTTCCCACAGGGCTGTGCCACGTGCCACCTTGGTGTGAGTCGATCCTCGGCGTGAAAGACGAGCCGGTGAAGGGAAAAGAGGTTCCTCTGGAATGGACTGAGACATCTGGGGGACTCTTGGAATGGTGGCACGACCCTGGAGTTCCTCTCGCCGTTCCTGTAGAGAGGGCCTCCTCTTGAGATGCGACGGGAACGCCGGGAACTCTTTCCCGACGAAGCAGGGAAAGGATCCCTCATCTCGAGCTACGAGGCGGAAACGGGGCTCCTCTGGATGTGGGCGGGACCCTCGTGATTCCTCTCGAGTGGAGACGGGTATGTCGGGGAACTTCTTGATTTGCACCAAGGGTGTGAAGGACCCTTTCGAAGTTCCAGAGGGGAGGTGTGATCAGCCTCGAGACGCCTCAGCGGAAATGGGCCTCATCTCGCCTGGAGGGGAGAACCTCCTGGATTTTCTCGAGTTGCGGCAGGTCTTCTCGAGTTACGACGGGGACCTCAGGGACCCGCTCTGGTGGCCTCAGGAAAGGCCAGTCCCCATGCGAGTGCTAGGGGACCTCTCGGGATTCCTCTCCCGTCCATGCCGGGGCCTCAGTCCTTGTGTGGAGTCGGGGACGGAACCTGAGGATTCCTCTCCAGTGTTGCCATGGATCTTGGGGTGCTTCTGAGTCTCCCCAGGGGAGTCAGGCCTCGTCTCGTGTGGGGGCATGCACGTGCGCTTTCCTCCCGAGCTGCAGCAGTAGTGTCACGCTTCCTGTCACGTGGATCAAGGGATCTGTGGCTTTCCCTCGAGGCTGTCCCTCGAGGCTTTCCCACGAGGCTTTCCCACAGGGCTGTGCCACGTGCCACCTTGGTGTGAGTCGATCCTCGGCGTGAAAGACGAGCCGGTGAAGGGAAAAGAGGTTCCTCTGGAATGGACTGAGACATCTGGGGGACTCTTGGAATGGTGGCACGACCCTGGAGTTCCTCTCGCCGTTCCTGTTGAGAGGGCCTCCTCTTGAGATGCGACGGGAACGCCGGGAACTCTTTCCCGACGAAGCAGGAAAAGGATCACTCATCTCGAGCTACGAGGCGGAAAAGGGGCTCCTCTGGATGTGGGCGGGTCCCCCGTGATTCCTCTCGAGTGGAGACGGCTAGGTCGGGGAACTTCTTGATTTGCACCAAGGGTGTGAAGGACCCTTTCGAAGTTCCAGAGGGGAGGTGTGATCAGCCTCGAGACGCCTCAGCGGAAATGGGCCTCATCTCGCCTGGAGGGGAGAACCTCCTGGATTTTCTCGAGTTGCGGCAGGTCTTCTCGAGTTACGACGGGGACCTCAGGGACCCGCTCTGGTGGCCTCAGGAAAGGCCAGTCCCCATGCGAGTTGCTAGGGGACCTCTCGGGATTCCTCTCCCGTCCATGCCGGGGCCTCAGTCTTTGTGTGGAGTCGGGGCCGGAACCTGAGGATTCCTCTCCAGTGTTGCCATGGATCTTGGGGTGCTTCTGAGTCTCCCCAGGGGAGTCAGGCCTCGTCTCGAGTGGGGGCATGCACGTGCGCTTTCCTCCCGAGCTGCAGCAGTAGTGTCACGCTTCCTGTCACGTGGATCAAGGGATCTGTGGCTTTCCCTCGAGGCTGTCCCTCGAGGCTTTCCCACGAGGCTTTCCCACAGGGCTGTGCCACGTGCCACCTTGGTGTGAGTCGATCCTCGGCGTGAAAGACGAGCCGGTGAAGGGAAAAGAGGTTCCTCTGGAATGGACAGAGACATCTGGGGGACTCTTGGAATGGTGGCACGACCCTGGAGTTCCTCTCGCCATTCCTGTAGAGAGGGCCTCCTCTTGAGATGCGATGGGAACGCCGGGAACTCTTTCCCGACGAAGCAGGGAAAGGATCCCTCATCTCGAGCTACGAGGCGGAAACGGGGCTCCTCTGGATGTGGGCGGGTCCCCCGTGATTCCTCTCGAGTCGAGACGGCTAGGTCGGGGAACTTCTTGATTTGCACCAAGGGTGTGAAGAACCCTTTCGAAGTTCCAGAGGGGAGGTGTGATCAGCCTCGAGACGCCTCAGCGGAAATGGGCCTCATCTCGCCTGGAGGGGAGAACCTCCTGGATTTTCTCGAGTTGCGGCAGGTCTTCTCGAGTTACGACGGGGACCTCAGGGACCCGCTCTGGTGGCCTCAGGAAAGGCCAGTCCCCATGCGAGTTGCTAGGGGACCTCTCGGGATTCCTCTCCCGTCCATGCCGGGGCCTCAGTCTTTGTGTGGAGTCGGGGCCGGAACCTGAGGATTCCTCTCCAGTGTTGCCATGGATCTTGGGGTGCTTCTGAGTCTCCCCAGGGGAGTCAGGCCTCGTCTCGAGTGGGGGCATGCACGTGCGCTTTCCTCCCGAGCTGCAGCAGTAGTGTCACGCTTCCCGTCACGTGGATCAAGGGATCTGTGGCTTTCCCTCGAGGCTGTCCCTCGAGGCTTTCCCACGAGGCTTTCCCACAGGGCTGTGCCACGTGCCACCTTGGTGTGAGTCGATCCTCGGCGTGAAAGACGAGCCGGTGAAGGGAAAAGAGGTTCCTCTGGAATGGACTGAGACATCTGGGGGACTCTTGGAATGGTGGCACGACCCTGGAGTTCCTCTCGCCGTTCCTGTTGAGAGGGCCTCCTCTTGAGATGCGACGGGAACGGCGGGAACTCTTTCCCGACGAAGCAGGGAAAGGATCCCTCATCTCGAGCTACGAGGCGGAAACGGGGCTCCTCTGGATGTGGGCGGGACCCTCGTGAATCCTCTCGAGTGGAGACGGGTATGTCGGGGAACTTCTTGATTTGCACCAAGGGTGTGAAGGACCCTTTCGAAGTTCCAGAGGGGAGGTGTGATCAGCCTCGAGACGCCTCAGCGGAAATGGGCCTCATCTCGCCTGGAGGGGAGAACCTCCTGGATTTTCTCGAGTTGCGGCAGGTCTTCTCGAGTTACGACGGGGACCTCAGGGACCCGCTCTGGTGGCCTCAGGAAAGGCCAGTCCCCATGCGAGTTGCTAGGGGACCTCTCGGGATTCCTCTCCCGTCCATGCCGGGGCCTCAGTCTTTGTGTGGAGTCGGGGCCGGAACCTGAGGATTCCTCTCCAGTGTTGCCATGGATCTTGGGGTGCTTCTGAGTCTCCCCAGGGGAGTCAGGCCTCGTCTCGAGTGGGGGCATGCAGGTGCGCTTTCCTCCCGAGCTGCAGCAGTAGTGTCACGCTTCCTGTCACGTGGATCAAGGGATCTGTGTCTTTCCCTCGAGGCTGTCCCTCGAGGCTTTCCCACGAGGCTTTGCCACAGGGCTGTGCCACGTGCCACCTTGGTGTGAGTCGATCCTCGGTGTGAAAGACGAGCCGGTGAAGGGAAAAGAGTTTCCTCTGGAATGGACTGAGACATCTGGGGGACTCTTGGAATGGTGGCACGACCCTGGAGTTCCTCTCGCCGTTCCTGTTGAGAGGGCCTCCTCTTGAGATGCGACGGGAACGCCGGGAACTCTTTCCCGACGAAGCAGGGAAAGGATCCCTCATCTCGAGCTACGAGGCGGAAATGGGGCTCCTCTGGATGTGGGCGGGTCCCCCGTGATTCCTCTCGAATGGAGACGGCTAGGTCGGGGAACTTCTTGATTTGCACCAAGGGTGTGAAGAACCCTTTCGAAGTTCCAGAGGGGAGGTGTGATCAGCCTCGAGACGCCTCAGCGGAAATGGGCCTCATCTCGCCTGGAGGGGAGAACCTCCTGGATTTTCTCGAGTTGCGGCAGGTCTTCTCGAGTTACGACGGGGACCTCAGGGACCCGCTCTGGTGGCCTCAGGAAAGGCCAGTCCCCATGCGAGTTGCTAGGGGACCTCTCGGGATTCCTCTCCCGTCCATGCCGGGGCCTCAGTCCTTGTGTGGAGTCGGGGCCGGAACCTGAGGATTCCTCTCCAGTGTTGCCATGGATCTTGGGGTGCTTCTGAGTCTCCCCAGGGGAGTCAGGCCTCGTCTCGAGTGGGGGCATGCACGTGTGCTTTCCTCCCGAGCTGCAGCAGTAGTGTCACGCTTCCCGTCACGTGGATCAAGGGATCTGTGGCTTTCCCTCGAGGCTGTCCCTCGAGGCTTTCCCACGAGGCTTTCCCACAGGGCTGTGCCACGTGCCACCTTGGTGTGAGTCGATCCTCGGCGTGAAAGACGAGCCGGTGAAGGGAAAAGAGGTTCCTCTGGAATGGACTGAGACATCTGGGGGACTCTTGGAATGGTGGCACGACCCTGGAGTTCCTCTCGCCGATCCTGTAGAGAGGGCCTCCTCTTGAGATGCGACGGGAACGCCGGGAACTCTTTCCCGACGAAGCAGGGAAAGGATCCCTCATCTCGAGCTACGAGGCGGAAACGGGGCTCCTCTGGATGTGGGCGCGACCCTCGTGATTCCTCTCGAGTGGAGACGGGTATGTCGGGGAACTTCTTGATTTGCACCAAGGGTGTGAAGGACCCTTTCGAAGTTCCAGAGGGGAGGTGTGATCAGCCTCGAGACGCCTCAGCGGAAATGGGCCTCATCTCGCCTGGAGGGGAGAACCTCCTGGATTTTCTCGAGTTGCGGCAGGTCTTCTCGAGTTACGACGGGGACCTCAGGGACCCGCTCTGGTGGCCTCAGGAAAGGCCAGTCCCCATGCGAGTTGCTAGGGGACTTCTCGGGATTCCTCTCCCGTCCATGCCGGGGCCTCAGTCTTTGTGTGGAGTCGGGGCCGGAACCTGAGGATTCCTCTCCAGTGTTGCCATGGATCTTGGGGTGCTTCTGAGTCTCCCCAGGGGAGTCAGGCCTCGTCTCGAGTGGGGGCATGCACGTGCGCTTTCCTCCCGAGCTGCAGCAGTAGTGTCACGCTTCCTGTCACGTGGATCAAGGGATCTGTGGCTTTCCCTCGAGGCTGTCCCTCGAGGCTTTCCCACGAGGCTTTCCCACAGGGCTGTGCCACGTGCCACCTTGGTGTGAGTCGATCCTCGGCGTGAAAGACGAGCCGGTGAAGGGAAAAGAGGTTCCTCTGGAATGGACTGAGACATCTGGGGGACTCTTGGAATGGTGGCACGACCCTGGAGTTCCTCTCGCCGTTCCTGTTGAGAGGGCCTCCTCTTGAGATGCGACGGGAACGCCGGGAACTCTTTCCCGACGAAGGAGGGAAAGGATCCCTCATCTCGAGCTACGAGGCGGAAACGGGGCTCCTCTGGATGTGGGCGGGACCCTCGTGATTCCTCTCAAGTGGAGACGGCTATGTCGGGGAACTTCTTGATTTGCAGCAAGGGTGTGAAGGGACCTTTCGAAGTTCCAGAGGTGAGGTGTGATCAGCCTCGAGACGCCTCAGCGGAAATGGGCCCCATCTCGCCTGGAGGGAAGAACCTCCTGGATTTTCTCGAGTTGCGGCAGGTCTTCTCGAGTTACGACGGGGACCTCAGGGACCCGCTCTGGTGGCCTCAGGAAAGGCCAGTCCCCATGCGAGTTGCTAGGGAACCTCTCGGGATTCCTCTCCCGTCCATGCCGGGGCCTCAGTCCTTGTGTGGAGTCGGGGCCGGAACCTGAGGATTCCTCTCCAGTGTTGCCATGGATCTTGGGGTGCTTCTGAGTCTCCCCAGGGGAGTCAGGCCTCGTCTCGAGTGGGGGCATGCACGTGCGCTTTCCTCCCGAGCTGCAGCAGTAGTGTCACGCTTCCTGTCACGTGGATCAAGGGATCTGTGGCTTTCCCTCGAGGCTGTCCCTCGAGGCTTTCCCACGAGGCTTTCCCACAGGGCTGTGCCACGTGCCACCTTGGTGTGAGTCGATCCTCGGCGTGAAAGACGAGCCGGTGAAGGGAAAAGAGGTTCCTCTGGAATGGACTGAGACATCTGGGGGACTCTTGGAATGGTGGCACGACCCTGGAGTTCCTCTCGCCGTTCCTGTAGAGAGGGCCTCCTCTTGAGATGCGACGGGAACGCCGGGAACTCTTTCCCGACGAAGTAGGGAAAGGATCCCTCAACTCGAGCTACGAGGCGGAAACGGGGCTCCTCTGGATGTGGGCGGGACCCTCGTGATTCCTCTCGAGTGGAGACAGGTATGTCGGGGAACTTCTTGATTTGCACCAAGGGTGTGAAGGAGCCTTTCGAAGTTCCAGAGGGGAGGTGTGATCAGCCTCGAGACGCCTCAGCGGAAATGGGCCTCATCTCGCCTGGAGGGGAGAACCTCCTGGATTTTCTCGAGTTGCGGCAGGTCTTCTCGAGTTACGACGGGGACCTCAGGGACCCGCTCTGGTGGCCTCAGGAAAGGCCAGTCCCCATGCGAGTTGCTAGGGGACCTCTCGGGATTCCTCTCCCGTCCATGCCGGGGCCTCAGTCCTTGTGTGGAGTCGGGGACGGAACCTGAGGATTCCTCTCCAGTGTTGCCATGGATCTTGGGGTGCTTCTGAGTCTCCCCAGGGGAGTCAGGCCTCGTCTCGAGTGGGGGCATGCAGGTGCGCTTTCCTCCCGAGCTGCAGCATTAGTGTCACTCTTCCTGTCACGTGGATCAAGGGATCTGTGGCTTTCCCTCGAGGCTGTCCCTCGAGGCTTTCCCACGAGGCTTTCCCACAGGGCTGTGCCACGTGCCACCTTGGTGTGAGTCGATCCTCGGCGTGAAAGACGAGCCGGTGAAGGGAAAAGAGGTTCCTCTGGAATGGACAGAGACATCTGGGGGACTCTTGGAATGGTGGCACGACCCTGGAGTTCCTCTCGCCATTCCTGTAGAGAGGGCCTCCTCTTGAGATGCGATGGGAACGCCGGGAACTCTTTCCCGACGAAGCAGGGAAAGGATCCCTCATCTCGAGCTACGAGGCGGAAACGGGGCTCCTCTGGATGTGGGCGGGACCCTCGTGATTCCTCTCGAGTGGAGACGGGTATGTCGGGGAACTTCTTGATTTGCACCAAGGGTGTGAAGGACCCTTTCGAAGTTCCAGAGGGGAGGTGTGATCAGCCTCGAGACGCCTCAGCGGAAATGGGCCTCATCTCGCCTGGAGGGGAGAACCTCCTGGATTTTCTCGAGTTGCGGCAGGTCTTCTCGAGTTACGACGGGGACCTCAGGGACCCGCTCTGGTGGCCTCAGGAAAGGCCAGTCCCCATGCGAGTTGCTAGGGGACCTCTCGGGATTCCTCTCCCGTCCATGCCGGGGCCTCAGTCTTTGTGTGGAGTCGGGGCCGGAACCTGAGGATTCCTCTCCAGTGTTGCCATGGATCTTGGGGTGCTTCTGAGTCTCCCCAGGGGAGTCAGGCCTCGTCTCGAGTGGGGGCATGCACGTGCGCTTTCCTCCCGAGCTGCAGCAGTAGTGTCACGCTTCCTGTCACGTGGATCAAGGGATCTGTGGCTTTCCCTCGAGGCTGTCCCTCGAGGCTTTCCCACGAGGCTTTCCCACAGGGCTGTGCCACGTGCCACCTTGGTGTGAGTCGATCCTCGGCGTGAAAGACGAGCTGGTGAAGGGAAAAGAGGTTCCTCTGGAATGGACTGAGACATCTGGGGGACTCTTGGAATGGTGGCACGACCCTGGAGTTCCTCTCGCCGTTCCTGTTGAGAGGGCCTCCTCTTGAGATGCGACGGGAACGCCGGGAACTCTTTCCCGACGAAGCAGGGAAAGGATCCCTCATCTCGAGCTACGAGGCGGAAATGGGGCTCCTCTGGATGTGGGCGGGTCCCCCGTGATTCCTCTCGAGTGGAGACGGCTAGGTCGGGGAACTTCTTGATTTGCACCAAGGGTGTGAAGAACCCTTTCGAAGTTCCAGAGGGGAGGTGTGATCAGCCTCGAGACGCCTCAGCGGAAATGGGCCTCATCTCGCCTGGAGGGGAGAACCTCCTGGATTTTCTCGAGTTGCGGCAGGTCTTCTCGAGTTACGACGGGGACCTCAGGGACCCGCTCTGGTGGCCTCAGGAAAGGCCAGTCCCCATGCGAGTTGCTAGGGGACCTCTCGGGATTCCTCTCCCGTCCATGCCGGGGCCTCAGTCTTTGTGTGGAGTCGGGGCCGGAACCTGAGGATTCCTCTCCAGTGTTGCCATGGATCTTGGGGTGCTTCTGAGTCTCCCCAGGGGAGTCAGGCCTCGTCTCGAGTGGGGGCATGCACGTGCGCTTTCCTCCCGAGCTGCAGCAGTAGTGTCACGCTTCCCGTCACGTGGATCAAGGGATCTGTGGCTTTCCCTCGAGGCTGTCCCTCGAGGCTTTCCCACGAGGCTTTCCCACAGGGCTGTGCCACGTGCCACCTTGGTGTGAGTCGATCCTCGGCGTGAAAGACGAGCCGGTGAAGGGAAAAGAGGTTCCTCTGGAATGGACTGAGACATCTGGGGGACTCTTGGAATGGTGGCACGACCCTGGAGTTCCTCTCGCCGTTCCTGTAGAGAGGGCCTCCTCTTGAGATGCGACGGGAACGCCGGGAACTCTTTCCCGACGAAGCAGGGAAAGGATCCCTCATCTCGAGCTACGAGGCGGAAACGGGGCTCCTCTGGATGTGGGCGGGACCCTCGTGATTCCTCTCGAGTGGAGACGGGTATGTCGGGGAACTTCTTGATTTGCACCAAGGGTGTGAAGGACCCTTTCGAAGTTCCAGAGGGGAGGTGTGATCAGCCTCGAGACGCCTCAGCGGAAATGGGCCTCATCTCGCCTGGAGGGGAGAACCTCCTGGATTTTCTCGAGTTGCGGCAGGTCTTCTCGAGTTACGACGGGGACCTCAGGGACCCGCTCTGGTGGCCTCAGGAAAGGCCAGTCCCCATGCGAGTGCTAGGGGACCTCTCGGGATTCCTCTCCCGTCCATGCCGGGGCCTCAGTCCTTGTGTGGAGTCGGGGACGGAACCTGAGGATTCCTCTCCAGTGTTGCCATGGATCTTGGGGTGCTTCTGAGTCTCCCCAGGGGAGTCAGGCCTCGTCTCGTGTGGGGGCATGCACGTGCGCTTTCCTCCCGAGCTGCAGCAGTAGTGTCACGCTTCCTGTCACGTGGATCAAGGGATCTGTGGCTTTCCCTCGAGGCTGTCCCTCGAGGCTTTCCCACGAGGCTTTCCCACAGGGCTGTGCCACGTGCCACCTTGGTGTGAGTCGATCCTCGGCGTGAAAGACGAGCCGGTGAAGGGAAAAGAGGTTCCTCTGGAATGGACTGAGACATCTGGGGGACTCTTGGAATGGTGGCACGACCCTGGAGTTCCTCTCGCCGTTCCTGTTGAGAGGGCCTCCTCTTGAGATGCGACGGGAACGCCGGGAACTCTTTCCCGACGAAGCAGGAAAAGGATCACTCATCTCGAGCTACGAGGCGGAAAAGGGGCTCCTCTGGATGTGGGCGGGTCCCCCGTGATTCCTCTCGAGTGGAGACGGGTATGTCGGGGAACTTCTTGATTTGCACCAAGGGTGTGAAGGACCCTTTCGAAGTTCCAGAGGGGAGGTGTGATCAGCCTCGAGACGCCTCAGCGGAAATGGGCCTCATCTCGCCTGGAGGGGAGAACCTCCTGGATTTTCTCGAGTTGCGGCAGGTCTTCTCGAGTTACGACGGGGACCTCAGGAACCCGCTCTGGTGGCCTCAGGAAAGGCCAGTCCCCATGCGAGTTGCTAGGGGACCTCTCGGGATTCCTCTCCCGTCCATGCCGGGGCCTCAGTCTTTGTGTGGAGTCGGGGCCGGAACCTGAGGATTCCTCTCCAGTGTTGCCATGGATCTTGGGGTGCTTCTGAGTCTCCCCAGGGGAGTCAGGCCTCGTCTCGAGTGGGGGCATGCACGTGCGCTTTCCTCCCGAGCTGCAGCAGTAGTGTCACGCTTCCTGTCACGTGGATCAAGGGATCTGTGGCTTTCCCTCGAGGCTGTCCCTCGAGGCTTTCCCACGAGGCTTTCCCACAGGGCTGTGCCACGTGCCACCTTGGTGTGAGTCGATCCTCGGCGTGAAAGACGAGCCGGTGAAGGGAAAAGAGGTTCCTCTGGAATGGACAGAGACATCTGGGGGACTCTTGGAATGGTGGCACGACCCTGGAGTTCCTCTCGCCATTCCTGTAGAGAGGGCCTCCTCTTGAGATGCGATGGGAACGCCGGGAACTCTTTCCCGACGAAGCAGGGAAAGGATCCCTCATCTCGAGCTACGAGGCGGAAACGGGGCTCCTCTGGATGTGGGCGGGTCCCCCGTGATTCCTCTCGAGTCGAGACGGCTAGGTCGGGGAACTTCTTGATTTGCACCAAGGGTGTGAAGAACCCTTTCGAAGTTCCAGAGGGGAGGTGTGATCAGCCTCGAGACGCCTCAGCGGAAATGGGCCTCATCTCGCCTGGAGGGGAGAACCTCCTGGATTTTCTCGAGTTGCGGCAGGTCTTCTCGAGTTACGACGGGGACCTCAGGGACCCGCTCTGGTGGCCTCAGGAAAGGCCAGTCCCCATGCGAGTTGCTAGGGGACCTCTCGGGATTCCTCTCCCGTCCATGCCGGGGCCTCAGTCTTTGTGTGGAGTCGGGGCCGGAACCTGAGGATTCCTCTCCAGTGTTGCCATGGATCTTGGGGTGCTTCTGAGTCTCCCCAGGGGAGTCAGGCCTCGTCTCGAGTGGGGGCATGCACGTGCGCTTTCCTCCCGAGCTGCAGCAGTAGTGTCACGCTTCCCGTCACGTGGATCAAGGGATCTGTGGCTTTCCCTCGAGGCTGTCCCTCGAGGCTTTCCCACGAGGCTTTCCCACAGGGCTGTGCCACGTGCCACCTTGGTGTGAGTCGATCCTCGGCGTGAAAGACGAGCCGGTGAAGGGAAAAGAGGTTCCTCTGGAATGGACTGAGACATCTGGGGGACTCTTGGAATGGTGGCACGACCCTGGAGTTCCTCTCGCCGTTCCTGTTGAGAGGGCCTCCTCTTGAGATGCGACGGGAACGGCGGGAACTCTTTCCCGACGAAGCAGGGAAAGGATCCCTCATCTCGAGCTACGAGGCGGAAACGGGGCTCCTCTGGATGTGGGCGGGACCCTCGTGAATCCTCTCGAGTGGAGACGGGTATGTCGGGGAACTTCTTGATTTGCACCAAGGGTGTGAAGGACCCTTTCGAAGTTCCAGAGGGGAGGTGTGATCAGCCTCGAGACGCCTCAGCGGAAATGGGCCTCATCTCGCCTGGAGGGGAGAACCTCCTGGATTTTCTCGAGTTGCGGCAGGTCTTCTCGAGTTACGACGGGGACCTCAGGGACCCGCTCTGGTGGCCTCAGGAAAGGCCAGTCCCCATGCGAGTTGCTAGGGGACCTCTCGGGATTCATCTCCCGTCCATGCCGGGGCCTCAGTCCTTGTGTGGATTCGGGGCCGGAACCTGAGGATTCCTCTCCAGTGTTGCCATGGATCTTGGGGTGCTTCTGAGTCTCCCCAGGGGAGTCAGGCCTCGTCTCGAGTGGGGGCATGCACGTGCGCTTTCCTCCCGAGCTGCAGCAGTAGTGTCACGCTTCCTGTCACGTGGATCAAGGGATCTGTGGCTTTCCCTCGAGGCTGTCCCTCGAGGCTTTCCCACGAGGCTTTCCCACAGGGCTGTGCCACGTGCCACCTTGGTGTGAGTCGATCCTCGGCGTGAAAGACGAGCCGGTGAAGGGAAAAGAGGTTCCTCTGGAATGGACTGAGACATCTGGGGGACTCTTGGAATGGTGGCACGACCCTGGAGTTCCTCTCGCCGTTCCTGTTGAGAGGGCCTCCTCTTGAGATGCGACGGGAACGCCGGGAACTCTTTCCCGACGAAGCAGGGAAAGGATCCCTCATCTCGAGCTACGAGGCGGAAAAGGGGCTCCTCTGGATGTGGGCGGGAACCCCGTGATTCCTCTCAAGTGGAGACGGCTAGGTCGGGGAAGTTCTTGATTTGCACCAAGGGTGTGAAGAACCCTTTCGAAGTTCCAGAGGGGAGGTGTGATCAGCCTCGAGACGCCTCAGCGGAAATGGGCCTCATCTCGCCTGGAGGGGAGAACCTCCTGGATTTTCTCGAGTTGCGGCAGGTCTTCTCGAGTTACGACGGGGACCTCAGGGACCCGCTCTGGTGGCCTCAGGAAAGGCCAGTCCCCATGCGAGTTGCTAGGGGACCTCTCGGGATTCCTCTCCCGTCCATGCCGGGGCCTCAGTCTTTGTGTGGAGTCGGGGCCGGAACCTGAGGATTCCTCTCCAGTGTTGCCATGGATCTTGGGGTGCTTCTGAGTCTCCCCAGGGGAGTCAGGCCTCGTCTCGAGTGGGGGCATGCACGTGCGCTTTCCTCCCGAGCTGCAGCAGTAGTGTCACGCTTCCCGTCACGTGGATCAAGGGATCTGTGGCTTTCCCTCGAGGCTGTCCCTCGAGGCTTTCCCACGAGGCTTTCCCACAGGGCTGTGCCACGTGCCACCTTGGTGTGAGTCGATCCTCGGCGTGAAAGACGAGCCGGTGAAGGGAAAAGAGGTTCCTCTGGAATGGACTGAGACATCTGGGGGACTCTTGGAATGGTGGCACGACCCTGGAGTTCCTCTCGCCGTTCCTGTAGAGAGGGCCTCCTCTTGAGATGCGACGGGAATGCCGGGAACTCTTTCCCGACGAAGCAGGGAAAGGATCCCTCATCTCGAGCTACGAGGCGGAAACGGGGCTCCTCTGGATGTGGGCGGGACCCTCGTGATTCCTCTCGAGTGGAGACGGGTATGTCGGGGAACTTCTTGATTTGCACCAAGGGTGTGAAGGACCCTTTCGAAGTTCCAGAGGGGAGGTGTGATCAGCCTCGAGACGCCTCAGCGGAAATGGGCCTCATCTCGCCTGGAGGGGAGAACCTCCTGGATTTTCTCGAGTTGCGGCAGGTCTTCTCGAGTTACGACGGGGACCTCAGGGACCCGCTCTGGTGGCCTCAGGAAAGGCCAGTCCCCATGCGAGTTGCTAGGGGACCTCTCGGGATTCCTCTCCCGTCCATGCCGGGGCCTCAGTCTTTGTGTGGAGTCGGGGCCGGAACCTGAGGATTCCTCTCCAGTGTTGCCATGGATCTTGGGGTGCTTCTGAGTCTCCCCAGGGGAGTCAGGCCTCGTCTCGAGTGGGGGCATGCACGTGCGCTTTCCTCCCGAGCTGCAGCAGTAGTGTCACGCTTCCTGTCACGTGGATCAAGGGATCTGTGGCTTTCCCTCGAGGCTGTCCCTCGAGGCTTTCCCACGAGGCTTTCCCACAGGGCTGTGCCACGTGCCACCTTGGTGTGATTCGATCCTCGGCGTGAAAGACGAGCCGGTGAAGGGAAAAGAGGTTCCTCTGGAATGGACTGAGACATCTGGGGGACTCTTGGAATGGTGGCACGACCCTGGAGTTCCTCTCGCCGTTCCTGTTGAGAGGGCCTCCTCTTGAGATGCGACGGGAACGCCGGGAACTCTTTCCCGACGAAGCAGGGAAAGGATCCCTCATCTCGAGCTACGAGGCGGAAAAGGGGCTCCTCTGGATGTGGGCGGGTCCCCCGTGATTCCTCTCGAGTGGAGACGGCTAGGTCGGGGAACTTCTTGATTTGCACCAAGGGTGTGAAGGACCCTTTCGAAGTTCCAGAGGGGAGGTGTGATCAGCCTCGAGACGCCTCAGCGGAAATGGGCCTCATCTCGCCTGGAGGGGAGAACCTCCTGGATTTTCTCGAGTTGCGGCAGGTCTTCTCGAGTTACGACGGGGACCTCAGGGACCCGCTCTGGTGGCCTCAGGAAAGGCCAGTCCCCATGTGAGTTGCTAGGGGACCTCTCGGGATTCCTCTCCCGTCCATGCCGGGGCCTCAGTCTTTGTGTGGAGTCGGGGCCGGAACCTGAGGATTCCTCTCCAGTGTTGCCATGAATCTTGGGGTGCTTCTGAGTCTCCCCAGGGGAGTCAGGCCTCGTCTCGAGTGGGGGCATGCACGTGCGCTTTCCTCCCGAGCTGCAGCAGTAGTGTCACGCTTCCTGTCACGTGGATCAAGGGATCTGTGGCTTTCCCTCGAGGCTGTCCCTCGAGGCTTTCCCACGAGGCTTTCCCACAGGGCTGTGCCACGTGCCACCTTGGTGTGAGTCGATCCTCGGCGTGAAAGACGAGCCGGTGAAGGGAAAAGAGGTTCCTCTGGAATGGACTGAGACATCTGGGGGACTCTTGGAATGGTGGCACGACCCTGGAGTTCCTCTCGCCGTTCCTGTTGAGAGGGCCTCCTCTTGAGATGCGACGGGAACGCCGGGAACTCTTTCCCGACGAAGCAGGGAAAGGATCCCTCATCTCGAGCTACGAGGTGGAAACGGGGCTCCTCTGGATGTGGGCGTGAACCTCGTGATTCCTCTCGAGTGGAGACGGGTATGTCGGGGAACTTCTTGATTTGCACCAAGGGTGTGAAGGAGCCTTTCGAAGTTCCAGAGGTGAGATGTGATCAGCCTACAGACGCCTCAGCAGAAATGGGCCTCATCTCGCCTGGAGGGGAGAACCTCCTGGATTTTCTCGAGTTGCGGCAGGTCTTCTCGAGTTACGACGGGGACCTCAGGGACCCGCTCTGGTGGCCTCAGGAAAGGCCAGTCCCCATGCGAGTTGCTGGGGGCCTCTCGGGATTCCTATCCCGTCCATGCCGGGGCCTCAGTCCTTGTGTGGAGTCGGGGCCGGAACCTGAGGATTCCTCTCCAGTGTTGCCATGGATCTTGGGGTGCTTCTGAGTCTCCCCAGGGGAGTCAGGGTTCGTCTCGAGTGGGGGCATGCACGTGCGCTTTCCTCCCGATCTGCAGCAGTAGTGTCACGCTTCCTGTCACGTGGATCAAGGGATCTGTGGCTTTCCCTCGAGGCTGTCCCTCGAGGCTTTCCCACGAGGCTTTCCCACAGGGCTCTGCCACGTGCCACCCTGGTGTGAGTCGATCCTCGGCGTGAAAGACGAGCCGGTGAAGGGAAAAGAGGTTCCTCTGGAATGGACTGAGACATCTGGGGGACTCTTGGAATGGTGGCACGACCCTGGAGTTCCTCTCGCCGATCCTGTTGAGAGGGCCTCCTCTTGAGATGCGACGGGAACGCCGGGAACTCTTTCACGACGAAGCAGGGACAGGATCCCTCATCTCGAGCTACGAGGCGGAAACGGGTCTCCTCTGGATGTGGGCGGGACCCTCGTGATTCCCCTCGAGTGGAGACGGGTATGTCGGGGAACTTCTTGATTTGCACCAAGGGTGTGAAGGAGCCTTTCGAAGTTCCAGAGGTGAGGTGTGATCAGCCTCGAGACGCCTCAGCGGAAATGGGCCTCATCTCGCCTGGAGGGGAGAACCTCCTGGATTTTCTCTAGTTGCGGCAGGTCTTCTCGAGTTACGACGGGGACCTCAGGGACCCGCTCTGGTGGCCTCAGGAAAGGCCAGTCCCCATGCGAGTTGCTAGGGGACCTCTCGGGATTCCTCTCCCGTCCATGCCGGGGCCTCAGTCCTTGTGTGGAGTCGGGGCCGGAACCTGAGGATTCCTCTCCAGTGTTGCCATGGATCTTGGGGTGCTTTGAATCTCCCCAGGGGAGTCAGGCCTCGTCTCGAGTGGGGGCATGCACGTGCGCCTTCCTCCCGAGCTGCAGCAGTAGTGTCACGCTTCCTGTCACGTGGATCAAGGGATCTGTGGCTTTCCCTTGAGGCTGTCCCTCGAGGCTTTCCCACGAGGCTTTCCCACAGGGCTGTGCCACGTGCCACCTTGGTGTGAGTCGATCCTCGGCGTGAAAGACGAGCCGGTGAAGGGAAAAGAGGTTCCTCTGGAATGAACTGAGACATCTGGGGGACTCTTGGAATGGTGGCACGACCCTGGAGTTCCTCTCGCCGTTCCTGTTGAGAGGGCCTCCTCTTGAGATGCGACGGGAACGCCGGGAACTCTTTCCCGACGAATCAGGGATAGGATCCCTCATCTCGAGCTACGAGGCGCAAACGGGGCTCCTCTGGATGTGGGCGGGACCCTCGTGATTCCTCTCGAGTGGAGACGGGTATGTCGGGGAACTTCTTGATTTGCACCAAGGGTGTGAAGGACCCTTTCGAAGTTCCAGAGGTGAGGTATGATCAGCCTCGAGACGCCTCAGCGGAAATGGGCCTCATCTCGCCTGGAGGGGAGAACCTCCTGGATTTTCTCGAGTTGCGACAGGTCTTCTCGAGTTACGACGGGGACCTCAGGGGCCCGCTCTGGTGACCTCAGGAAAGGCCAGTCCCCATGCGAGTTGCTAGGGGACCTCTCGGGATTCCTCTCCCGTCCATGCCGGGGCCTCAGTCCTTGTGTGGAGTCGGGGCCGGAACCTGAGGATTCCTCTCCGGTGTTGCCATGGATCTTGGGGTGCTTCTGAGTCTCCCCAGGGGAGTCAGGCCTC
Source organism: Budorcas taxicolor (assembly GCF_023091745.1). NCBI lineage: Eukaryota > Metazoa > Chordata > Mammalia > Artiodactyla > Bovidae > Budorcas > Budorcas taxicolor. The sequence continues at coordinate 1,885,095 of NW_026292750.1, read as the reverse complement.
GTCTCGAGTGGGGGCATGCACGTGCGCTTTCCTCCCGAGCTGCAGCAGTAGTGTCATGCTTCCTGTCACGTGGATCAAGGGATCTGTGGCTTTCCCTCGAGGCTGTCCCTCGAGGCTTTCCCACGAGGCTTTCCCACAGGGCTCTGCCACGTGCCACGCTGGTGTGAGTCGATCCTCGGCGTGAAAGACAAGCCGGTGAAGGGAAAAGAGGTTCCTCAGGAATGGACTGAGACATCTGGCGGACTCTTGGAATGGTGGCACGACCCTGCAGTTCCTCTCGCCGATCCTGTTGAGAGGGCCTCCTCTTGAGATGCGACGGGAACGCCGGGAACTCTTTCCCGACGAAGCAGGGAAAGGATCCCTCATCTCGAGCTACGAGGCGGAAACGGGGCTCCTCTGGATGTGGGCGGGACCCTCGTGATTCCCCTCGAGTGGAGACGGGTATGTCGGGGAACTTCTTGATTTGCACCAAGGGTGTGAATGAGCCTTTTGAAGTTCCAGAGGTGAGGTGTGATCAGCCTCGAGACGCCTCAGCGGAAATGGGCCTCATCTCGCCTGGAGGGGAGAACCTCCTGGATTTTCTCGAGTTGCGGCAGGTCTTCTCGAGTTACGACGGGGACCTCAGGGACCCGCTCTGGTGGCCTCAGGAAAGGCCAGTCCCCATGCGAGTTGCTAGGGGACCTCTCGGGATTCCTCTCCCGTCCATGCCGGGGCCTCAGTCCTTGTGTGGAGTCGGGGCCGGAACCTGAGGATTCCTCTCCAGTGTTGCCATGGATCTTGGGGTGCTTTGAATCTCCCCAGGGGAGTCAGGCCTCGTCTCGAGTGGGGGCATGCACGTGCGCTTTCCTCCCGAGCTGCAGCAGTAGTGTCACGCTTCCTGTCACGTGAATCAAGGGATCTGTGGCTTTCCCTCGAGGCTGTCCCTCGAGGCTTTCCCACGAGGTTTTCCCACAGGGCTCTGCCACGTGCCACCCTGGTGTGAGTCGATCCTCGGCGTGAAAGACGAGCCGGTGAAGGGAAAAGAGGTTCCTCTGGAATGGACTGAGACATCTGGGGGACTCTTGGAATGGTGGCACGACCCTGGAGTTCCTCTCGCCGATCCTGTTGAGAGGGCCTCCTCTTGAGATGCGACGGGAACGCCGGGAACTCTTTCCCGACGAAGCAGGGACAGGATCCCTCATCTCGAGCTACGAGGCGGAAACGGGGCTCCTCTGGATGTGGGCGGGACCCTCGTGATTCCCCTCGAGTGGAGACGGGTATGTCGGGGAACTTCTTGATTTGCACCAAGGGTGTGAAGGAGCCTTTCGAAGTTCCAGAGGTGAGGTGTGATCAGCCTCGAGACGCCTCAGCGGAAATGGGCCTCATCTCGCCTGGAGGGGAGAACCTCCTGGATTTTCTCGAGTTGCGGCAGGTCTTCTCGAGTAACGACCGGGACCTCAGGGACCCGCTCTGGTGGCCTCAGGAAAGGCCAGTCCCCATGCGAGTTGCTAGGGGACCTCTCGGGATTCCTCTCCCGTCCATGCCGGGGCCTCAGTCCTTGTGTGGAGTCGGGGCCGGAACCTGAGGATTCCTCTCCAATGTTGCCATGGATCTTCGGGTGCTTTGAATCTCCCCAGGGGAGTCAGGCCTCGTCTCGAGTGGGGGCATGCACGTGCGCTTTCCTCCCGAGCTGCAGCAGTAGTGTCACGCTTCCTGTCACGTGGATCAAGGGATCTGTGGCTTTCCCTCGAGGCTGTCCCTCGAGGCTTTCCCACGAGGCTTTCCCACAGGGCTCTGCCACGTGCCACGCTGGTGTGAGTCGATCCTCGGCGTGAAAGACGAGCCGGTGAAGGGAAAAGAGGTTCCTCAGGAATGGACTGAGACATCTGGCGGACTCTTGGAATGGTGGCACGACCCTGCAGTTCCTCTCGCCGATCCTGTTGAGAGGGCCTCCTCTTGAGATGCGACGGGAACGCCGGGAACTCTTTCCCGACGAAGCAGGGACAGGATCCCTCATCTCGAGCTACGAGGCGGAAACGGGGCTCCTCTGGATGTGGGCGGGACCATCGTGATTCCCCTCGAGTGGAGACGGGTATGTCGGGGAACTTCTTGATTTGCACCAAGGGTGTGAAGGAGCCTTTCGAAGTTCCAGAGGTGAGGTGTGATCAGCCTCGAGACGCCTCAGCGGAAATGGGCCTCATCTCGCCTGGAGGGGAGAACCTCCTGGATTTTCTCGAGTTGCGGCAGGTCTTCTCGAGTTACGACGGGGACCTCAGGGGCCCGCTCTGGTGACCTCAGGAAAGGCCAGTCCCCATGCGAGTTGCTAGGGGACCTCTCGGGATTCCTCTCCCATCCATGCCGGGGCCTCAGTCCTTGTGTGGAGTCGGGGCCGGAACCTGAGGATTCCTCTCCGGTGTTGCCATGGATCTTGGGGTGCTTCTGAGTCTCCCCAGGGGAGTCAGGCCTCGTCTCGAGTGGGGGCATGCACGTGCGCTTTCCTCCCGAGCTGCAGCAGTAATGTCACGCTTCCTGTCACGTGGATCAAGGGATCTGTGGCTTTCCCTCGAGGCTGTCCCTCGAGGCTTTCCCACGAGGCTTTCCCACAGGGCTCTGCCACGTGCCACGCTGGTGTGAGTCGATCCTCGGCGTGAAAGACGAGCCGGTGAAGGGAAAAGAGGTTCCTCAGGAATGGACTGAGACATCTGGCGGACTCTTGGAATGGTGGCACGACCCTGCAGTTCCTCTCGCCGATCCTGTTGAGAGGGCCTCCTCTTGAGATGCGACGGGAACGCCGGGAACTCTTTCCCGACGAAGCAGGGAAAGGATCCCTCATCTCGAGCTACGAGGCGGAAACGGGGCTCCTCTGGATGTGGGCGGGACGTTCGTGATTCCCCTCGAGTGGAGACGGGTATGTCGGGGAACCTCTTGATTTGCACCAAGGGTGTGAATGAGCCTTTTGAACTTCCAGAGGTGAGGTGTGATCAGCCTCGAGACGCCTCAGCGGAAATGGGCCTCATCTCGCCCGGAGGGGAGAACCTCCTGGATTTTCTCGAGTTGCGGCAGGTCTTCTCGAGTTACGACGGGGACCTCAGGGACCCGCTCTGGTGGCCTCAGGAAAGGCCAGTCCCCATGCGAGTTGCTAGGGTACCTCTCGGGATTCCTCTCCCGTCCATGCCGGGGCCTCAGTCCTTGTGTGGAGTCGGGGCCGGAACCTGAGGATTCCTCTCCAGTGTTGCCATGGATCTTGGGGTGCTTCTGAGTCTCCCCAGGGGAGTCAGGCCTCGTCTCGAGTGGGAGCATGCACGTGCGATTTCCTCCCGAGCTGCAGCCGTAGTGTCACGCTTCCTGTCACGTGGATCAAGGGATCTGTGGCTTTCCCTCGAGGCTGTCCCTCGAGGCTTTCCCACGAGGCTTTCCCACAGGGCTGTGCCACGTGCCACCTTGGTGTGAGTCGATCCTCGGCGTGAAAGATGAGCCGGTGAAGGGAAAAGAGGTTCCTCTGGAATGGACTGAGACATCTGGGGGACTCTTGGAATGGTGGCACGACCCTGGAGTTCCTCTCGCCGATCCTGTTGAGAGGGCCTCCTCTTGAGATGCGACGGGAACGCCGGGAACTCTTTCCCGACGAAGCAGGGACAGGATCCCTCATCTCGAGCTACGAGGCGGAAACGGGGCTCCTCTGGATGTGGGCGGGACCCTCGTGATTCCCCTCGAGTGGAGACGGGTATGTCGGGGAACTTCTTGATTTGCACCAAGGGTGTGAAGGAGCCTTTTGAAGTTCCAGAGGTGAGGTGTGATCAGCCTCGAGACGCCTCAGCGGAAATGGGCCTCATCTCGCCTGGAGGGGAGAACCTCCTGGATTTTCTCGAGTTGCGGCAGGTCTTCTCGAGTTACGACGGGGACCTCAGGGGCCCGCTCTGGTGACCTCAGGAAAGGCCAGTCCCCATGCGAGTTGCTAGGGGACCTCTCGGGATTCCTCTCCCGTCCATGCCGGGGCCTCAGTCCTTGTGTGGAGTCGGGGCCGGAACCTGAGGATTCCTCTCCAGTGTTGCCATGGATCTTGGGGTGCTTTGAATCTCCCCAGGGGAGTCAGGCCTCGTCTCGAGTGGGGGCATGCACGTGCGCTTTCCTCCCGAGCTGCAGCAGTAGTGTCACGCTTCCTGTCACGTGGATCAAGGGATCTGTGGCTTTCCCTCGAGGCTGTCCCTCGAGGCTTTCCCACGAGGCTTTCCCACAGGGCTCTGCCACGTGCCACGCTGGTGTGAGTCGATCCTCGGCGTGAAAGACGAGCCGGTGAAGGGAAAAGAGGTTCCTCAGGAATGGACTGAGACATCTGGCGGACTCTTGGAATGGTGGCACGACCCTGCAGTTCCTCTCGCCAATCCTGTTGAGAGGGCCTCCTCTTGAGATGCGACGGGAACGCCGGGAACTCTTTCCCGACGAAGCAGGGAAAGGATCCCTCATCTCGAGCTACGAGGCGGAAACGGGGCTCCTCTGGATGTGGGCGGGACCCTCGTGATTCCCCTCGAGTGGAGACGGGTATGTCGGGGAACTTCTTGATTTGCACCAAGGGTGTGAATGAGCCTTTTGAAGTTCCAGAGGTGAGGTGTGATCAGCCTCGAGACGCCTCAGCGGAAATGGGCCTCATCTCGCCTGGAGGGGAGAACCTCCTGGATTTTCTCGAGTTGCGGCAGGTCTTCTCGAGTAACGACCGGGACCTCAGGGACCCGCTCTGGTGGCCTCAGGAAAGGCCAGTCCCCATGCGAGTTGCTAGGGGACCTCTCGGGATTCCTCTCCCGTCCATGCCGGGGCCTCAGTCCTTGTGTGGAGTCGGGGCCGGAACCTGAGGATTCCTCTCCAATGTTGCCATGGATCTTCGGGTGCTTTGAATCTCCCCAGGGGAGTCAGGCCTCGTCTCGAGTGGGGGCATGCACGTGCGCTTTCCTCCCGAGCTGCAGCAGTAGTGTCACGCTTCCTGTCACGTGGATCAAGGGATCTGTGGCTTTCCCTCGAGGCTGTCCCTCGAGGCTTTCCCACGAGGCTTTCCCACAGGGCTCTGCCACGTGCCACGCTGGTGTGAGTCGATCCTCGGCGTGAAAGACGAGCCGGTGAAGGGAAAAGAGGTTCCTCAGGAATGGACTGAGACATCTGGCGGACTCTTGGAATGGTGGCACGACCCTGCAGTTCCTCTCGCCGATCCTGTTGAGAGGGCCTCCTCTTGAGATGCGACGGGAACGCCGGGAACTCTTTCCCGACGAAGCAGGGACAGGATCCCTCATCTCGAGCTACGAGGCGGAAACGGGGCTCCTCTGGATGTGGGCGGGACCCTCGTGATTCCCCTCGAGTGGAGACGGGTATGTCGGGGAACTTCTTGATTTGCACCAAGGGTGTGAAGGAGCCTTTCGAAGTTCCAGAGGTGAGGTGTGATCAGCCTCGAGACGCCTCAGCGGAAATGGGCCTCATCTCGCCTGGAGGGGAGAACCTCCTGGATTTTCTCGAGTTGCGGCAGGTCTTCTCGAGTTACGACGGGGACCTCAGGGGCCCGCTCTGGTGACCTCAGGAAAGGCCAGTCCCCATGCGAGTTGCTAGGGGACCTCTCGGGATTCCTCTCCCATCCATGCCGGGGCCTCAGTCCTTGTGTGGAGTCGGGGCCGGAACCTGAGGATTCCTCTCCGGTGTTGCCATGGATCTTGGGGTGCTTCTGAGTCTCCCCAGGGGAGTCAGGCCTCGTCTCGAGTGGGGGCATGCACGTGCGCTTTCCTCCCGAGCTGCAGCAGTAATGTCACGCTTCCTGTCACGTGGATCAAGGGATCTGTGGCTTTCCCTCGAGGCTGTCCCTCGAGGCTTTCCCACGAGGCTTTCCCACAGGGCTCTGCCACGTGCCACGCTGGTGTGAGTCGATCCTCGGCGTGAAAGACGAGCCGGTGAAGGGAAAAGAGGTTCCTCAGGAATGGACTGAGACATCTGGCGGACTCTTGGAATGGTGGCACGACCCTGCAGTTCCTCTCGCCGATCCTGTTGAGAGGGCCTCCTCTTGAGATGCGACGGGAACGCCGGGAACTCTTTCCCGACGAAGCAGGGAAAGGATCCCTCATCTCGAGCTACGAGGCGGAAACGGGGCTCCTCTGGATGTGGGCGGGACGTTCGTGATTCCCCTCGAGTGGAGACGGGTATGTCGGGGAACCTCTTGATTTGCACCAAGGGTGTGAATGAGCCTTTTGAACTTCCAGAGGTGAGGTGTGATCAGCCTCGAGACGCCTCAGCGGAAATGGGCCTCATCTCGCCCGGAGGGGAGAACCTCCTGGATTTTCTCGAGTTGCGGCAGGTCTTCTCGAGTTACGACGGGGACCTCAGGGACCCGCTCTGGTGGCCTCAGGAAAGGCCAGTCCCCATGCGAGTTGCTAGGGTACCTCTCGGGATTCCTCTCCCGTCCATGCCGGGGCCTCAGTCCTTGTGTGGAGTCGGGGCCGGAACCTGAGGATTCCTCTCCAGTGTTGCCATGGATCTTGGGGTGTATCTGAGTCTCCCCAGGGGAGTCAGGCCTCGTCTCGAGTGGGAGCATGCACGTGCGATTTCCTCCCGAGCTGCAGCCGTAGTGTCACGCTTCCTGTCACGTGGATCAAGGGATCTGTGGCTTTCCCTCGAGGCTGTCCCTCGAGGCTTTCCCACGAGGCTTTCCCACAGGGCTGTGCCACGTGCCACCTTGGTGTGAGTCGATCCTCGGCGTGAAAGATGAGCCGGTGAAGGGAAAAGAGGTTCCTCTGGAATGGACTGAGACATCTGGGGGACTCTTGGAATGGTGGCACGACCCTGGAGTTCCTCTCGCCGATCCTGTTGAGAGGGCCTCCTCTTGAGATGCGACGGGAACGCCGGGAACTCTTTCCCGACGAAGCAGGGACAGGATCCCTCATCTCGAGCTACGAGGCGGAAACGGGGCTCCTCTGGATGTGGGCGGGACCCTCGTGATTCCCCTCGAGTGGAGACGGGTATGTCGGGGAACTTCTTGATTTGCACCAAGGGTGTGAAGGAGCCTTTTGAAGTTCCAGAGGTGAGGTGTGATCAGCCACGAGACGCCTCAGCGGAAATGGGCCTCATCTCGCCTGGAGGGGAGAACCTCCTGGATTTTCTCGAGTTGCGGCAGGTCTTCTCGAGTTACGACGGGGACCTCAGGGGCCCGCTCTGGTGACCTCAGGAAAGGCCAGTCCCCATGCGAGTTGCTAGGGGACCTCTCGGGATTCCTCTCCCGTCCATGCCGGGGCCTCAGTCCTTGTGTGGAGTCGGGGCCGGAACCTGAGGATTCCTCTCCAGTGTTGCCATGGATCTTGGGGTGCTTTGAATCTCCCCAGGGGAGTCAGGCCTCGTCTCGAGTGGGGGCATGCACGTGCGCTTTCCTCCCGAGCTGCAGCAGTAGTGTCACGCTTCCTGTCACGTGGATCAAGGGATCTGTGGCTTTCCCTCGAGGCTGTCCCTCGAGGCTTTCCCACGAGGCTTTCCCACAGGGCTCTGCCACGTGCCACGCTGGTGTGAGTCGATCCTCGGCGTGAAAGACGAGCCGGTGAAGGGAAAAGAGGTTCCTCAGGAATGGACTGAGACATCTGGCGGACTCTTGGAATGGTGGCACGACCCTGCAGTTCCTCTCGCCGATCCTGTAGAGAGGGCCTCCTCTTGAGATGCGACGGGAACGCCGGGAACTCTTTCCCGACGAAGCAGGGAAAGGATCCCTCATCTCGAGCTACGAGGCGGAAACGGGGCTCCTCTGGATGTGGGCGGGACCCTCGTGATTCCCCTCGAGTGGAGACGGGTATGTCGGGGAACTTCTTGATTTGCACCAAGGGTGTGAATGAGCCTTTTGAAGTTCCAGAGGTGAGGTGTGATCAGCCTCGAGACGCCTCAGCGGAAATGGGCCTCATCTCGCCTGGAGGGGAGAACCTCCTGGATTTTCTCGAGTTGCGGCAGGTCTTCTCGAGTTACGACGGGGACCTCAGGGACCCGCTCTGGTGGCCTCAGGAAAGGCCAGTCCCCATGCGAGTTGCTAGGGTACCTCTCGGGATTCCTCTCCCGTCCATGCCGGGGCCTCAGTCCTTGTGTGGAGTCGGGGCCGGAACCTGAGGATTCCTCTCCAGTGTTGCCATGGATCTTGGGGTGCTTCTGAGTCTCCCCTGGGGAGTCAGGCCTCGTCTCGAGTGGGGGCATGCACGTGCGATTTCCTCCCGAGCTGCAGCCGTAGTGTCACGCTTCCTGTCACGTGGATCAAGGGATCTGTGGCTTTCCCTCGAGGCTGTCCCTCGAGGCTTTCCCACGAGGCTTTCCCACAGGGCTGTGCCACGTGCCACCTTGGTGTGAGTCGATCCTCGGAGTGAAAGACGAGCCGGTGAAGGGAAAAGAGGTTCCTCTGGTATGGACTGAGACATCTGGGGGACTCTTGGAATGGTGGCACGACCCTGGAGTTCCTCTCGCCGATCCTGTTGAGAGGGCCTCCTCTTGAGATGCGACGGGAACGCCGGGAACTCTTTCCCGACGAAGCAGGGACAGGATCCCTCATCTCGAGCTACGAGGCGGAAACGGGGCTCCTCTGGATGTGGCCGGGACCCTCGTGATTCCCCTCGAGTGGAGACGGGTATGTCGGGGAACTTCTTGATTTGCACCAAGGGTGTGAAGGAGCCTTTCGAAGTTCCAGAGGTGAGGTGTGATCAGCCTCGAGACGCCTCAGCGGAAATGGGCCTCATCTCGCCTGGAGGGGAGAACCTCCTGGATTTTCTCGAGTTGCGGCAGGTCTTCTCGATTTACGACGGGGACCTCAGGGACCCGCTCTGGTGGCCTCAGGAAAGGCCAGTCCCCATGCGAGTTGCTAGGGGACCTCTCGGGATTCCTCTCCCGTCCATGCCGGGGCCTCAGTCCTTGTGTGGAGTCGGGGCCGGAACCTGAGGATTCCTCTCCAGTGTTGCCATGGATCTTGGGGTGCTTTGAATCTCCCCAGGGGAGTCAGGCCTCGTCTCGAGTGGGGGCATGCACGTGCGCTTTCCTCCCGAGCTGCAGCAGTAGTGTCACACTTCCTGTCACGTGGATCAAGGGATCTGTGGCTTTCCCTTGAGGCTGTCCCTCGAGGCTTTCCCACGAGGCTTTCCCACAGGGCTGTGCCACGTGCCACCTTGGTGTGAGTCGATCCTCGGCGTGAAAGACGAGCCGGTGAAGGGAAAAGAGGTTCCTCTGGAATGAACTGAGACATCTGGGGGACTCTTGGAATGGTGGCACGACCCTGGAGTTCCTCTCGCCGTTCCTGTTGAGAGGGCCTCCTCTTGAGATGCGACGGGAACGCCGGGAAATCTTTCCCGACGAATCAGGGATAGGATCCCTCATCTCGAGCTACGAGGCCGAAACGGGGCTCCTCTGGATGTGGGCGGGACCCTCGTGATTCCTCTCGAGTGGAGACGGGTATGTCGGGGAACTTCTTGATTTGCACCAAGGGTGTGAAGGAGCCTTTCGAAGTTCCAGAGGTGAGGTATGATCAGCCTCGAGACGCCTCAGCGGAAATGGGCCTCATCTCGCCTGGAGGGGAGAACCTCCTGGATTTTCTCGAGTTGCGGCACGTCTTCTCGAGTTACGACGGGGACCTCAGGTACCCGCTCTGCTGGCCTCAGGAAAGGCCAGTCCCCATGCGAGTTGCTAGGGGACCTCTCGGGATTCCTCTCCCGTCCATGCCGGGGCCTCAGTCCTTGTGTGGAGTCGGGGCTGGAACCTGAGGATTCCTCTCCAGTGTTGCCATGGATCTTGGGGTGCTTCTGAGTCTCCCCAGGGGAGTCAGGGCTCGTCTCGAGTGGGGGCATGCACGTGCGCTTTCCTCCCGAGCTGCAGCAGTAGTGTCACGCTTCCTGTCACGTGGATCAAGGGATCTGTGGCATTCCCTCGAAGCTGTCCCTCCAGGCTTTCCCACGAGGCTTTCCCACAGGGCTGTGCCACGTGCCACCTTGGTGTGAGTCGATCCTCGGCGTGAAAAACGAGCCAGTGAAGGGAAAAGAGCTTCCTCTGGAATGGATTGAGACATCTGGGGGACTCTTGGAATGGTGGCACGACCCTGGAGTTCCTCTCGCCGTTCCTGTTGAGAGGGCCTCCTCTTGAGATGCGACGGGAACGCCGGGAACTCTTTCCCGAAGAAGCAGGGAAAGGATCCCTCATCTCGAGCTACGAGGCGGAAACGGGGCTCCTCTGGATGTGGGCGGGACCCTCGTGATTCCTCTCGAGTGGAGACTGGTATGTAGGGGAACTTCTTGATTTGTAGCAAGGGTGTGAAGGAGCCTTTCGAAGTTCCAGAGGTGAGCTGTGATCAGCCTCGAGACGCCTCAGCAGAAATGGGTCTCATCTCGCCTGGAGGGGAGAACGTCCTGGATTTTCTCGAGTTGCGGCAGGTCTTCTCGAGTTACGACGGGGACCTCAGGGACCCGCTCTGCTGGCCTCAGGAAAGGCCATTCCCCATGCGAGTTGCTAGGGGACCTCTCGGGATTCCTCTCCCGTCCATGCCGCGGTCTCAGTCCTTGTGTGGAGTCGGGGCCGGAACCTGAGGATTCCTCTCCAGTGTTGCCATGGATCTTGGGGTGCTTTGAATCTCCCCAGGGGAGTCAGGCCTCGTCTCGAGTGGGGGCATGCACGTGCGCTTTCCTCCCGAGCTGCAGCAGTAGTGTCACGCTTCCTGTCACGTGGATCAAGGGATCTGTGGCTTTCCCTCGAGGCTGTCCCTCGAGGCTTTCCCACGAGGCTTTCCCACAGGGCTCTGCCACGTGCCACGCTGGTGTGAGTCGATCCTCGGCGTGAAAGACGAGCCGGTGAAGGGAAAAGAGGTTCCTCAGGAATGGACTGAGACATCTGGCGGACTCTTGGAATGGTGGCACGACCCTGCAGTTCCTCTCGCCGATCCTGTTGAGAGGGCCTCCTCTTGAGATGCGACGGGAACGCCGGGAACTCTTTCCCGACGAAGCAGGGAAAGGATCCCTCATCTCGAGCTACGAGGCGGAAACGGGGCTCCTCTGGATGTGGCCGGGACCCTCGTGATTCCCCTCGAGTGGAGACGGGTATGTCGGGGAACTTCTTGATTTGCACCAAGGGTGTGAAGGAGCCTTTCGAAGTTCCAGAGGTGAGGTGTGATCAGCCTCGAGACGCCTCAGCGGAAATGGGCCTCATCTCGCCTGGAGGGGAGAACCTCCTGGATTTTCTCGAGTTGCGGCAGGTCTTCTCGAGTTACGACGGGGACCTCAGGGACCCGCTCTGGTGGCCTCAGGAAAGGCCAGTCCCCATGCGAGTTGCTAGGGGACCTCTCGGGATTCCTCTCCCGTCCATGCCGGGGCCTCAGTCCTTGTGTGGAGTCGGGGCCGGAACCTGAGGATTCCTCTCCAGTGTTGCCATGGATCTTGGGGTGCTTTGAATCTCCCCAGGGGAGTCAGGCCTCGTCTCGAGTGGGGGCATGCACGTGCGCTTTCCTCCCGAGCTGCAGCAGTAGTGTCACGCTTCCTGTCACGTGGATCAAGGGATCTGTGGCTTTCCCTTGAGGCTGTCCCTCGAGGCTTTCCCACGAGGCTTTCCCACAGGGCTGTGCCACGTGCCACCTTGGTGTGAGTCGATCCTCGGCGTGAAAGACGAGCCGGTGAAAGGAAAAGAGGTTCCTCAGGAATGGACTGAGACATCTGGCGGACTCTTGGAATGGTGGCACAACCCTGCAGTTCCTCTCGCCGATCCTGTTGAGAGGGCCTCCTCTTGAGATGCGACGGGAACGCTGGGAACTCTTTCCCGACGAAGCAGGGAAAGGATCCCTCATCTCGAGCTACGAGGCGGAAACGGGGCTCCTCTGGATGTGGGCGGGACCCTCGTGATTCCCCTCGAGTGGAGACGGGTATGTCGGGGAACTTCTTGATTTGCACCAAGGGTGTGAATGAGCCTTTTGAACTTCCAGAGGTGAGGTGTGATCAGCCTCGAGACGCCTCAGCGGAAATGGGCCTCATCTCGCCTGGAGGGGAGAACCTCCTGGATTTTCTCGAGTTGCGGCAGGTCTTCTCGAGTTACGACGGGGACCTCAGGGACCCGCTCTGGTGGCCTCAGGAAAGGCCAGTCCCCATGCGAGTTGCTAGGGTACCTCTCGGGTTTCCTCTCCCATCCATGCCGGGGCCTCAGTCCTTGTGTGGAGTCGGGGCCGGAACCTGAGGATTCCTCTCCAGTGTTGCCATGGATCTTGGGGTGCTTCTGAGTCTCCCCAGGGGAGTCAGGCCTCGTCTCGAGTGGGGGCATGCACGTGCGATTTCCTCCCGAGCTGCAGCAGTAGTGTCACGCTTCCTGTCACGTGGATCAAGGGATCTGTGGCTTTCCCTCGAGGCTGTCCCTCGAGGCTTTCCCACGAGGCTTTCCCACAGGGCTGTGCCACGTGCCACCTTGGTGTGAGTCGATCCTCGGCGTGAAAGACGAGCCGGTGAAGGGAAAAGAGGTTCCTCTGGTATGGACTGAGACATCTGGGGGACTCTTGGAATGGTGGCACGACCCTGGAGTTCCTCTCGCCGATCCTGTTGAGAGGGCCTCCTCTTGATATGCGACGGGAACGCCGGGAACTCTTTCCCGACGAAGCAGGGACAGGATCCCTCATCTCGAGCTACGAGGCGGAAACGGGGCTCCTCTGGATGTGGGCGGGACCCTCGTGATTCCCCTCGAGTGGAGACGGGTATGTCGGGGAACTTCTTGATTTGCACCAAGGGTGTGAAGGAGCCTTTCGAAGTTCCAGAGGGGAGGTGTGATCAGCCTCGAGACGCCTCAGCGGAAATGGGCCTCATCTCGCCTGGAGGGGAGAACCTCCTGGATTTTCTCGAGTTGCGGCAGGTCTTCTCGAGTTACGACGGGGACCTCAGGGACCCGCTCTGGTGGCCTCAGGAAAGGCCAGTCCCCATGCGAGTTGCTAGGGTACCTCTCGGGATTCCTCTCCCATCCATGCCGAGGCCTCAGTCCTTGTGTGGAGTCGGGGCCGGAACCTGAGGATTCCTCTCCAGTGTTGCCATGGATCTTGGGGTGCTTCTGAGTCTCCCCAGGGGAGTCAGCCCTCGTCTCGAGTGGGGGCATGCACGTGCGATTTCCTCCCGAGCTGCAGCAGTAGTGTCACGCTTCCTGTCACGTGGATCAAGGGATCTGTGGCTTTCCCTCGAGGCTGTCCCTCGAGGCTTTCCCACGAGGCTTTCCCACAGGGCTGTGCCACGTGCCACCTTGGTGTGAGTCGATCCTCGGCGTGAAAGACGAGCCGGTGAAGGGAAAAGAGGTTCCTCTGGTATGGACTGAGACATCTGGGGGACTCTTGGAATGGTGGCACGACCCTGGAGTTCCTCTCGCCGATCCTGTTGAGAGGGCCTCCTCTTGATATGCGACGGGAACGCCGGGAACTCTTTCCCGACGAAGCAGGGACAGGATCCCTCATCTCGAGCTACGAGGCGGAAACGGGGCTCCTCTGGATGTGGGCGTGACCCTCGTGATTCCCCTCGAGTGGAGACGGGTATGTCGGGGAACTTCTTGATTTGCACCAAGGGTGTGAAGGAGCCTTTCGAAGTTCCAGAGGGGAGGTGTGATCAGCCTCGAGACGCCTCAGCGGAAAGGGGCCTCATCTCGCCTGGAGGGGAGAACCTCCTGGATTTTCTCGAGTTGCGGCAGGTCTTCTCGAGTTACGACGGGGACCTCAGGGACCCGCTCTGGTGGCCTCAGGAAAGGCCAGTCCCCATGCGAGTTGCTAGGGGACCTCTCGGGATTCCTCTCCCGTCCATGCCGGGGCCTCAGTCCTTGTGTGGAGTCGGGGCCCGAACCTGAGGATTCCTCTCCAGTGTTGCCATGGATCTTGGGGTGCTTTGAATCTCCCCAGGGGAGTCAGGCCTCGTCTCGAGTGGGGGCATGCACGTGCGCTTTCCTCCCGAGCTGCAGCAGTAGTGTCACGCTTCCTGTCACGTGGATCAAGGGATCTGTGGCTTTCCCTTCAGGCTGTCCCTCGAGGCTTTCCCACGAGGCTTTCCCACAGGGCTGTGCCACGTGCCACCTTGGTGTGAGTCGATCCTCGGCGTGAAAGACGAGCCGGTGAAGGGAAAAGAGGTTCCTCTGGAATGAACTGAGACATCTGGGGGACTCTTGGAATGGTGGCACGACCCTGGAGTTCCTCTCGCCGTTCCTGTTGAGAGGGCCTCCTCTTGAGATGCGACGGGAACGCCGGGAACTCTTTCCCGACGAAGCAGGGACAGGATCCCTCATCTCGAGCTACGAGGCGGAAACGGGGCTCCTCTGGATGTGGGCGGGACCCTCGTGATTCCCCTCGAGTGGAGACGGGTATGTCGGGGAACTTCCTGATTTGCACCAAGGGTGTGAAGGAGCCTTTCGAAGTTCCAGAGGTGAGGTGTGATCAGCCTCGAGACGCCTCAGCGGAATGGGCCTCATCTCGCCTGGAGGGGAGAACCTCCTGGATTTTCTCGAGTTGCGGCAGGTCTTCTCGAGTTACGACGGGGACCTCAGGGACCCGCTCTGGTGGCCTCAGGAAAGGCCAGTCCCCATGCGAGTTGCTAGGGGACCTCTCGGGATTCCTCTCCCGTCCATGCCGGGGCCTCAGTCCTTGTGTGGAGTCGGGGCCGGAACCTGAGGATTCCTCTCCAGTGTTGCCATGGATCTTGGGGTGCTTTGAATCTCCCCAGGAGAGTCAGGCCTCGTCTCGAGTGTGGGCATGCACGTGCGCTTTCCTCCCGAGCTGCAGCAGTAGTGTCACGCTTCCTGTCACGTGGATCAAGGGATCTGTGGCTTTCCCTCGAGGCTGTCCCTCGAGGCTTTCACACGAGGCTTTCCCACAGGGCTGTGCCACGTGCCACCTTGGTGTGAGTCTATCCTCGGCGTGAAAGACGAGCCGGTGAAGGGAAAAGAGGTTCCTCTGGAATGGACTGAGACATCTGGGGGACTCTTGGAATGGTGGCACGACCCTGGAGTTCCTCTCGCCGTTCCTGTTGAGAGGGCCTCCTCTTGAGATGCGACGGGAACGCCGGGAACTCTTTCCCGACGAAGCAGGGAAAGGATCCCTCATCTCGAGCTACGAGGCGGAAACGGGGCTCCTCTGGATGTGGGCGGGACCCACGTGATTCCCCTCGAGTGGAGACGGCTATGTCGGGGAACTTCTTGATTTGCACCAAGGGTGTGAAGGACCCTTTCGAAGTTCCAGAGGTGAGCTGTGATCAGCCTCGAGACGCCTCAGCGGAAATGGGCCTCATCTCGCCTGGAGGGGCGAACCTCCTGGATTTTCTCGAGTTGCGGCAGGTCTTCTCGAGTTACGACGGGGACCTCAGGGTCCCGCTCTGGTGGCCTCAGGAAAGGCCAGTCCCCATGCGAGTTGCTAGGGGACCTCTCGGGATTCCTCTCCCGTCCATGCCGGGGCCTCAGTCCTTGTGTGGAGTCGGGGCCGGAGCCTGAGGATTCCTCTCCAGTGTTGCCATGGATCTTGGGGTGCTTCTGAGTCTCCCCAGGGGAGTCAGGCCTCGTCTCGAGTGGGGGCATGCACGTGCGCTTTCCTCCCGAGCTGCAGCAGTAGTGTCACGCTTCCTGTCACGTGGATCAAGGGATCTGTGGCTTTCCCTTGAGGCTGTCCCTCGAGGCTTTCCCACGAGGCTTTCCCACAGGGCTGTGCCACGTGCCACCTTGGTGTGAGTCGATCCTCGGCGTGAAAGACGAGCCGGTGAAGGGAAAAGAGGTTCCTCTGGAATGGACTGAGACATCTGGGGGACTCTTGGAATGGTGGCACGACCCTGGAGTTCCTCTCGCCGTTCCTGTTGAGAGGGCGTCCTCTTGAGATGCGACGGGAACGCCGGGAACTCTTTCCCGACGAAGCAGGGTAAGGATTCCTCATCTCGACCTACGAGGCGGAAAAGGGGCTCCTCTGGATGTGGGCGGGACCCTCGTGATTCCTCTCGAGTGGAGACGGCTATGTCGGGGAACCTCTTGATTTGCAGCAAGGGTGTGAAGGACCCTTTCGAAGTTCCAGAGGTGAGGTGTGATCAGCCTCGAGACGCCTCAGCGGAAATGGGCCTCATCTCGCCTGGAGGGGAGAACCTCCTGGATTTTCTCGAGTTGCGGCAGGTCTTCTCGAGTTACGACGGGGACCTCAGGGTCCCGCTCTGGTGGCCTCAGGAAAGGCCAGTCCCCATGCGAGTTGCTAGGGGACCTCTCGGGATTCCTCTCCCGTCCATGCCGGGGCCTCAGTCCTTGTGCGGAGTCGGGGCCGGAACCTGAGGATTCCTCTCCAGTGTTGCCATGGATCTTGGGGTGCTTCTGAGTCTCCCCAGGGGAGTCAGGCCTCGTCTCGAGTGGGGGCATGTACGTGCGCTTTCCTCCCGAGCTGCAGCAGTAGTGTCACGCTTCCTGTCTCATGGATCAAGGGATCTGTGGCTTTCCCTCGAGGCTGTCCCTCGAGGCTTTCACACGAGGCTTTCCCACAGGGCTGTGCCACGTGCCACCTTGGTGTGAGTCGATCCTCGGCGTGAAAGACGAGCCGGTGAAGGGAAAAGAGGTTCCTCTGGAATGGACTGAGTCATCTGGGGGACTCTTGGAATGGTGGCACGACCCTGGAGTTCCTCTCGCCGTTCCTGTTGAGAGGGCCTCCTCTTGAGATGCGACGGGAACGCCGGGAACTCCTTCCCGACGAATCAGGGAAAGGATCCCTCATCTCGAGCTACGAGGCCGAAACGGGGCTCCTCTGGATGTGGGCGGGACTCTCGTGATTCCCCTCGAGTGGAGACGGGTATGTCGCGGAACTTCTTGATTTGCACCAAGGGTGTGAATGAGCCTTTCGAAGTTCCAGAGGTGAGGTGTGATCAGCCTCGAGACGCCTCAGCGGAAATGGGCCTCATCTCGCCTGGAGGGGAGAACCTCCTGGATTTTCTCGAGTTGCGGCAGGTCTTCTCGAGTTACGACGGGGACCTCAGGGACCCGCTCTGGTGGCCTCAGGAAAGGCCAGTCCCCATGCGAGTTGCTTGGGTACCTCTCGGGATTCCTCTCCCGTCCATGCCGGGGCCTCAGTCCTTGTGTGGAGTCGGGGCCGGAACCTGAGGATTCTTCTCCAGTGTTGCCATGGATCTTGGGGAGCTTCTGAGTCTCCCCAGGGGAGTCAGGCGACGTCTCGAGTGGGGGCATGCACGTGCGCTTTCCTCCTGAGCTGCAGCAGTTGTGTCACGCTTCCTGTCACGTGGATCAAGGGATCTGTGGCTTTCCCTCTAGGCTGTCCCTCGAGGCTTTCCCACGAGGCTTTCCCACAGGGCTGTGCCACGTGCCACCTTGGTGTGAGTCGATCCTCGGAGTGAAAGACGAGCCGGTGAAGGGAAAAGAGCTTCCTCTGGAATGGACTGAGACATCTGGGGGACTCTTGGAATGGTGGCACGACCCTGGCGTTCCTCTCGCCGTTCCTGTTGAGAGGGCCTCCTCTTGAGATGCGACGGGAACGCCGGGAACTCTTTCCCGACGAAGCAGGGAAAGGATCCCTCATCTCGAGCTACGAGGCTGAAACGGGGCTCCTCTGGATGTGGGTGGGACCCTCGTGATTCCTCTCGAGTGGAGACGGCTATGTCGGGGAACTTCTTGATTTGCAGCAAGGGTGTGAAGGAGCCTTTCGAAGTTCCAGAGGTGAGGTGTGATCAGCCTCGTGACGCCTCAGCGGAAATGGGCCTAATCTCGCCTGGAGGGGAGAACCTCCTGGATTTTCTCGAGTTGCGGCAGGTCTTCTCGAGTTACGACGGGAACCTCAGGGACCCGCTCTGGTGGCCTCAGGAAAGGCCAGTCCCCATGCGAGTTGCTAGGGGACCTCTCGGGATTCCTCTCCCGTCCATGCCGGGGCCTCAGTCCTTGTGCGGAGTCGGGGCCGGAAACTGAGGATTCCTCTCCAGTGTTGCCATGGATCTTGGGGAGCTTCTGAGTCTCCCCAGGGCAGTCAGGCGGCGTATCGAGTGGGGGCATGCACGTGCGCTTTCCTCCCGAGCTGCAGCAGTAGTGTCACGCTTCCTGTCACGTGGATCAAGGGATCTGTGGCTTTCCCTCGAGGCTGTCCCTCGAGGCTTTCCCACGAGGCTTTCCCACAGGGCTGTGCCACGTGCCACCTTGGTGTGAGTCGATCCTCGGCGTGAAAGACGAGCCGGTGAAGGGAAAAGAGGTTCCTCTGGAATGGACTGAGACATCTGGGGGACTCTTGGAATGGTGGCACGACCCTGGAGTTCCTCTCGCCGTTCCTGTTGAGAGGGCCTCCTCTTGAGATGCGACGGGAACGCCGGGAACTCTTTCCCGACGAAGCAGGGAAAGGATCCCTCATCTCGAGCTACGAGGCGGAAACGGGGATCCTCTGGATGTGGGCGGGACCCTCGTGATTCCTCTCGAGTGGAGACGGGTATGTCGGGGAACTTCTTGATTTGCAGCAAGGGTGTGAAGGAGCCTTTCGAAGTTCCAGAGGTGAGGTGTGATCAGCCTCGAGACGCCTCAGCGGAAATGGGCCTCATCTCGCCTGGAGGGGAGAACCTCCTGGATTTTCTCGAGTTGCGGCAGGTCTTCTCGAGTTACGACGGGGACCTCAGGGACCCGCTCTGGTGGCCTCAGGAAAGGCCAGTCCCCATGCGAGTTGCTAGGGGACCTCTCGGGATTCCTCTCCCGTCCATGCCGGGGCCTCAGTCCTTGTGTGGAGTCGGGGCCGGAACCTGAGGATTCCTCTCCAGTGTTGCCATGGATCTTGGGGTGCTTTGAATCTCCCCAGGGGAGTCAGGCCTCGTCTCGAGTGGGGGCATGCACGTGCGCTTTCCTCCCGAGCTGCAGCAGTAGTGTCACGCTTCCTGTCACGTGGATCAAGGGATCTGTGGCTTTCCCTTGAGGCTGTCCCTCGAGGCTTTCCCACGAGGCTTTCCCACAGGGCTGTGCCACGTGCCACCTTGGTGTGAGTCGATCCTCGGCGTGAAAGACGAGCCGGTGAAGGGAAAAGAGGTTCCTCTGGTATGGACTGAGACATCTGGGGGACTCTTGGAATGGTGGCACGACCCTGGAGTTCCTCTCGCCGATCCTGTTGAGAGGGCCTCCTCTTGATATGCGACGGGAACGCCGGGAACTCTTTCCCGACGAAGCAGGGACAGGATCCCTCATCTCGAGCTACGAGGCGGAAACGGGGCTCCTCTGGATGTGGGCGGGACCCTCGTGATTCCCCTCGAGTGGAGACGGGTATGTCGGGGAACTTCTTGATTTGCACCAAGGGTGTGAAGGAGCCTTTCGAAGTTCCAGAGGGGAGGTGTGATCAGCCTCGAGACGCCTCAGCGGAAATGGGCCTCATCTCGCCTGGAGGGGAGAACCTCCTGGATTTTCTCGAGTTGCGGCAGGTCTTCTCGAGTTACGACGGGGACCTCAGGGACCCGCTCTGGTGGCCTCAGGAAAGGCCAGTCCCCATGCGAGTTGCTAGGGTACCTCTCGGGATTCCTCTCCCATCCATGCCGAGGCCTCAGTCCTTGTGTGGAGTCGGGGCCGGAACCTGAGGATTCCTCTCCAGTGTTGCCATGGATCTTGGGGTGCTTCTGAGTCTCCCCAGGGGAGTCAGCCCTCGTCTCGAGTGGGGGCATGCACGTGCGATTTCCTCCCGAGCTCCAGCAGTAGTGTCACGCTTCCTGTCACGTGGATCAAGGGATCTGTGGCTTTCCCTCGAGGCTGTCCCTCGAGGCTTTCCCACGAGGCTTTCCCACAGGGCTGTGCCACGTGCCACCTTGGTGTGAGTCGATCCTCGGCGTGAAAGACGAGCCGGTGAAGGGAAAAGAGGTTCCTCTGGTATGGACTGAGACATCTGGGGGACTCTTGGAATGGTGGCACGACCCTGGAGTTCCTCTCGCCGATCCTGTTGAGAGGGCCTCCTCTTGATATGCGACGGGAACGCCGGGAACTCTTTCCCGACGAAGCAGGGACAGGATCCCTCATCTCGAGCTACGAGGCGGAAACGGGGCTCCTCTGGATGTGGGCGTGACCCTCGTGATTCCCCTCGAGTGGAGACGGGTATGTCGGGGAACTTCTTGATTTGCACCAAGGGTGTGAAGGAGCCTTTCGAAGTTCCAGAGGGGAGGTGTGATCAGCCTCGAGACGCCTCAGCGGAAAGGGGCCTCATCTCGCCTGGAGGGGAGAACCTCCTGGATTTTCTCGAGTTGCGGCAGGTCTTCTCGAGTTACGACGGGGACCTCAGGGACCCGCTCTGGTGGCCTCAGGAAAGGCCAGTCCCCATGCGAGTTGCTAGGGGACCTCTCGGGATTCCTCTCCCGTCCATGCCGGGGCCTCAGTCCTTGTGTGGAGTCGGGGCCCGAACCTGAGGATTCCTCTCCAGTGTTGCCATGGATCTTGGGGTGCTTTGAATCTCCCCAGGGGAGTCAGGCCTCGTCTCGAGTGGGGGCATGCACGTGCGCTTTCCTCCCGAGCTGCAGCATTAGTGTCACGCTTCCTGTCACGTGGATCAAGGGATCTGTGGCTTTCCCTTGAGGCTGTCCCTCGAGGCTTTCCCACGAGGCTTTCCCACAGGGCTGTGCCACGTGCCACCTTGGTGTGAGTCGATCCTCGGCGTGAAAGACGAGCCGGTGAAGGGAAAAGAGGTTCCTCTGGAATGAACTGAGACATCTGGGGGACTCTTGGAATGGTGGCACGACCCTGGAGTTCCTCTCGCCGTTCCTGTTGAGAGGGCCTCCTCTTGAGATGCGACGGGAACGCCGGGAACTCTTTCCCGACGAAGCAGGGACAGGATCCCTCATCTCGAGCTACGAGGCGGAAACGGGGCTCCTCTGGATGTGGGCGGGACCCTCGTGATTCCCCTCGAGTGGAGACGGGTATGTCGGGGAACTTCCTGATTTGCACCAAGGGTGTGAAGGAGCCTTTCGAAGTTCCAGAGGTGAGGTGTGATCAGCCTCGAGACGCCTCAGCGGAATGGGCCTCATCTCGCCTGGAGGGGAGAACCTCCTGGATTTTCTCGAGTTGCGGCAGGTCTTCTCGAGTTACGACGGGGACCTCAGGGACCCGCTCTGGTGGCCTCAGGAAAGGCCAGTCCCCATGCGAGTTGCTAGGGGACCTCTCGGGATTCCTCTCCCGTCCATGCCGGGGCCTCAGTCCTTGTGTGGAGTCGGGGCCGGAACCTGAGGATTCCTCTCCAGTGTTGCCATGGATCTTGGGGTGCTTTGAATCTCCCCAGGAGAGTCAGGCCTCGTCTCGAGTGTGGGCATGCACGTGCGCTTTCCTCCCGAGCTGCAGCAGTAGTGTCACGCTTCCTGTCACGTGGATCAAGGGATCTGTGGCTTTCCCTCGAGGCTGTCCCTCGAGGCTTTCACACGAGGCTTTCCCACAGGGCTGTGCCACGTGCCACCTTGGTGTGAGTCTATCCTCGGCGTGAAAGACGAGCCGGTGAAGGGAAAAGAGGTTCCTCTGGAATGGACTGAGACATCTGGGGGACTCTTGGAATGGTGGCACGACCCTGGAGTTCCTCTCGCCGTTCCTGTTGAGAGGGCCTCCTCTTGAGATGCGACGGGAACGCCGGGAACTCTTTCCCGACGAAGCAGGGAAAGGATCCCTCATCTCGAGCTACGAGGCGGAAACGGGGCTCCTCTGGATGTGGGCGGGACCCACGTGATTCCCCTCGAGTGGAGACGGCTATGTCGGGGAACTTCTTGATTTGCACCAAGGGTGTGAAGGACCCTTTCGAAGTTCCAGAGGTGAGCTGTGATCAGCCTCGAGACGCCTCAGCGGAAATGGGCCTCATCTCGCCTGGAGGGGCGAACCTCCTGGATTTTCTCGAGTTGCGGCAGGTCTTCTCGAGTTACGACGGGGACCTCAGGGTCCCGCTCTGGTGGCCTCAGGAAAGGCCAGTCCCCATGCGAGTTGCTAGGGGACCTCTCGGGATTCCTCTCCCGTCCATGCCGGGGCCTCAGTCCTTGTGTGGAGTCGGGGCCGGAGCCTGAGGATTCCTCTCCAGTGTTGCCATGGATCTTGGGGTGCTTCTGAGTCTCCCCAGGGGAGTCAGGCCTCGTCTCGAGTGGGGGCATGCACGTGCGCTTTCCTCCCGAGCTGCAGCAGTAGTGTCACGCTTCCTGTCACGTGGATCAAGGGATCTGTGGCTTTCCCTTGAGGCTGTCCCTCGAGGCTTTCCCACGAGGCTTTCCCACAGGGCTGTGCCACGTGCCACCTTGGTGTGAGTCGATCCTCGGCGTGAAAGACGAGCCGGTGAAGGGAAAAGAGGTTCCTCTGGAATGGACTGAGACATCTGGGGGACTCTTGGAATGGTGGCACGACCCTGGAGTTCCTCTCGCCGTTCCTGTTGAGAGGGCGTCCTCTTGAGATGCGACGGGAACGCCGGGAACTCTTTCCCGACGAAGCAGGGTAAGGATTCCTCATCTCGACCTACGAGGCGGAAAAGGGGCTCCTCTGGATGTGGGCGGGACCCTCGTGATTCCTCTCGAGTGGAGACGGCTATGTCGGGGAACCTCTTGATTTGCAGCAAGGGTGTGAAGGACCCTTTCGAAGTTCCAGAGGTGAGGTGTGATCAGCCTCGAGACGCCTCAGCGGAAATGGGCCTCATCTCGCCTGGAGGGGAGAACCTCCTGGATTTTCTCGAGTTGCGGCAGGTCTTCTCGAGTTACGACGGGGACCTCAGGGTCCCGCTCTGGTGGCCTCAGGAAAGGCCAGTCCCCATGCGAGTTGCTAGGGGACCTCTCGGGATTCCTCTCCCGTCCATGCCGGGGCCTCAGTCCTTGTGCGGAGTCGGGGCCGGAACCTGAGGATTCCTCTCCAGTGTTGCCATGGATCTTGGGGTGCTTCTGAGTCTCCCCAGGGGAGTCAGGCCTCGTCTCGAGTGGGGGCATGTACGTGCGCTTTCCTCCCGAGCTGCAGCAGTAGTGTCACGCTTCCTGTCTCATGGATCAAGGGATCTGTGGCTTTCCCTCGAGGCTGTCCCTCGAGGCTTTCACACGAGGCTTTCCCACAGGGCTGTGCCACGTGCCACCTTGGTGTGAGTCGATCCTCGGCGTGAAAGACGAGCCGGTGAAGGGAAAAGAGGTTCCTCTGGAATGGACTGAGTCATCTGGGGGACTCTTGGAATGGTGGCACGACCCTGGAGTTCCTCTCGCCGTTCCTGTTGAGAGGGCCTCCTCTTGAGATGCGACGGGAACGCCGGGAACTCCTTCCCGACGAATCAGGGAAAGGATCCCTCATCTCGAGCTACGAGGCCGAAACGGGGCTCCTCTGGATGTGGGCGGGACTCTCGTGATTCCCCTCGAGTGGAGACGGGTATGTCGCGGAACTTCTTGATTTGCACCAAGGGTGTGAATGAGCCTTTCGAAGTTCCAGAGGTGAGGTGTGATCAGCCTCGAGACGCCTCAGCGGAAATGGGCCTCATCTCGCCTGGAGGGGAGAACCTCCTGGATTTTCTCGAGTTGCGGCAGGTCTTCTCGAGTTACGACGGGGACCTCAGGGACCCGCTCTGGTGGCCTCAGGAAAGGCCAGTCCCCATGCGAGTTGCTTGGGTACCTCTCGGGATTCCTCTCCCGTCCATGCCGGGGCCTCAGTCCTTGTGTGGAGTCGGGGCCGGAACCTGAGGATTCTTCTCCAGTGTTGCCATGGATCTTGGGGAGCTTCTGAGTCTCCGCAGGGGAGTCAGGCGACGTCTCGAGTGGGGGCATGCACGTGCGCTTTCCTCCTGAGCTGCAGCAGTTGTGTCACGCTTCCTGTCACGTGGATCAAGGGATCTGTGGCTTTCCCTCTAGGCTGTCCCTCGAGGCTTTCCCACGAGGCTTTCCCACAGGGCTGTGCCACGTGCCACCTTGGTGTGAGTCGATCCTCGGAGTGAAAGACGAGCCGGTGAAGGGAAAAGAGCTTCCTCTGGAATGGACTGAGACATCTGGGGGACTCTTGGAATGGTGGCACGACCCTGGCGTTCCTCTCGCCGTTCCTGTTGAGAGGGCCTCCTCTTGAGATGCGACGGGAACGCCGGGAACTCTTTCCCGACGAAGCAGGGAAAGGATCCCTCATCTCGAGCTACGAGGCGGAAACGGGGCTCCTCTGGATGTGGGTGGGACCATCGTGATTCCTCTCGAGTGGAGACGGCTATGTCGGGGAACTTCTTGATTTGCAGCAAGGGTGTGAAGGAGCCTTTCGAAGTTCCAGAGGTGAGGTGTGATCAGCCTCGTGACGCCTCAGCGGAAATGGGCCTAATCTCGCCTGGAGGGGAGAACCTCCTGGATTTTCTCGAGTTGCGGCAGGTCTTCTCGAGTTACGACGGGAACCTCAGGGACCCGCTCTGGTGGCCTCAGGAAAGGCCAGTCCCCATGCGAGTTGCTAGGGGACCTCTCGGGATTCCTCTCCCGTCCATGCCGGGGCCTCAGTCCTTGTGCGGAGTCGGGGCCGGAAACTGAGGATTCCTCTCCAGTGTTGCCATGGATCTTGGGGAGCTTCTGAGTCTCCCCAGGGCAGTCAGGCGGCGTATCGAGTGGGGGCATGCACGTGCGCTTTCCTCCCGAGCTGCAGCAGTAGTGTCACGCTTCCTGTCACGTGGATCAAGGGATCTGTGGCTTTCCCTCGAGGCTGTCCCTCGAGGCTTTCCCACGAGGCTTTCCCACAGGGCTGTGCCACGTGCCACCTTGGTGTGAGTCGATCCTCGGCGTGAAAGACGAGCCGGTGAAGGGAAAAGAGGTTCCTCTGGAATGGACTGAGACATCTGGGGGACTCTTGGAATGGTGGCACGACCCTGGAGTTCCTCTCGCCGTTCCTGTTGAGAGGGCCTCCTCTTGAGATGCGACGGGAACGCCGGGAACTCTTTCCCGACGAAGCAGGGAAAGGATCCCTCATCTCGAGCTACGAGGCGGAAACGGGGATCCTCTGGATGTGGGCGGGACCCTCGTGATTCCTCTCGAGTGGAGACGGGTATGTCGGGGAACTTCTTGATTTGCACCAAGGGTGTGAAGGAGCCTTTCGAAGTTCCAGAGGTGAGGTGTGATCAGCCTCGAGACGCCTCAGCGGAATGGGCCTCATCTCGCCTGGAGGGGAGAACCTCCTGGATTTTCTCGAGTTGCGGCAGGTCTTCTCGAGTTACGACGGGGACCTCAGGGACCCGCTCTGGTGGCCTCAGGAAAGGCCAGTCCCCATGCGAGTTGCTAGGGGACCTCTCGGGATTCCTCTCCCGTCCATGCCGGGGCCTCAGTCCTTGTGTGGAGTCGGGGCCGGAACCTGAGGATTCCTCTCCAGTGTTGCCATGGATCTTGGGGTGCTTTGAATCTCCCCAGGAGAGTCAGGCCTCGTCTCGAGTGTGGGCATGCACGTGCGCTTTCCTCCCGAGCTGCAGCAGTAGTGTCACGCTTCCTGTCACGTGGATCAAGGGATCTGTGGCTTTCCCTCGAGGCTGTCCCTCGAGGCTTTCACACGAGGCTTTCCCACAGGGCTGTGCCACGTGCCACCTTGGTGTGAGTCTATCCTCGGCGTGAAAGACGAGCCGGTGAAGGGAAAAGAGGTTCCTCTGGAATGGACTGAGACATCTGGGGGACTCTTGGAATGGTGGCACGACCCTGGAGTTCCGCTCGCCGTTCCTGTTGAGAGGGCCTCCTCTTGAGATGCGACGGGAACGCCGGGAACTCTTTCCCGACGAAGCAGGGAAAGGATCCCTCATCTCGAGCTACGAGGCGGAAACGGGGCTCCTCTGGATGTGGGCGGGACCCACGTGATTCCCCTCGAGTGGAGACGGCTATGTCGGGGAACTTCTTGATTTGCACCAAGGGTGTGAAGGACCCTTTCGAAGTTCCAGAGGTGAGCTGTGATCAGCCTCGAGACGCCTCAGCGGAAATGGGCCTCATCTCGCCTGGATGGGCGAACCTCCTGGATTTTCTCGAGTTGCGGCAGGTCTTCTCGAGTTACGACGGGGACCTCAGGGTCCCGCTCTGGTGGCCTCAGGAAAGGCCAGTCCCCATGCGAGTTGCTAGGGGACCTCTCGGGATTCCTCTCCCGTCCATGCCGGGGCCTCAGTCCTTGTGTGGAGTCGGGGCCGGAGCCTGAGGATTCCTCTCCAGTGTTGCCATGGATCTTGGGGTGCTTCTGAGTCTCCCCAGGGGAGTCAGGCCTCGTCTCGAGTGGGGGCATGCACGTGCGCTTTCCTCCCGAGCTGCAGCAGTAGTGTCACGCTTCCTGTCACGTGGATCAAGGGATCTGTGGCTTTCCCTTGAGGCTGTCCCTCGAGGCTTTCCCACGAGGCTTTCCCACAGGGCTGTGCCACGTGCCACCTTGGTGTGAGTCGATCCTCGGCGTGAAAGACGAGCCGGTGAAGGGAAAAGAGGTTCCTCTGGAATGGACTGAGACATCTGGGGGACTCTTGGAATGGTGGCACGACCCTGGAGTTCCTCTCGCCGTTCCTGTTGAGAGGGCGTCCTCTTGAGATGCGACGGGAACGCCGGGAACTCTTTCCCGACGAAGCAGGGTAAGGATTCCTCATCTCGACCTACGAGGCGGAAAAGGGGCTCCTCTGGATGTGGGCGGGACCCTCGTGATTCCTCTCGAGTGGAGACGGCTATGTCGGGGAACCTCTTGATTTGCAGCAAGGGTGTGAAGGACCCTTTCGAAGTTCCAGAGGTGAGGTGTGATCAGCCTCGAGACGCCTCAGCGGAAATGGGCCTCATCTCGCCTGGAGGGGAGAACCTCCTGGATTTTCTCGAGTTGCGGCAGGTCTTCTCGAGTTACGACGGGGACCTCAGGGTCCCGCTCTGGTGGCCTCAGGAAAGGCCAGTCCCCATGCGAGTTGCTAGGGGACCTCTCGGGATTCCTCTCCCGTCCATGCCGGGGCCTCAGTCCTTGTGCGGAGTCGGGGCCGGAACCTGAGGATTCCTCTCCAGTGTTGCCATGGATCTTGGGGTGCTTCTGAGTCTCCCCAGGGGAGTCAGGCCTCGTCTCGAGTGGGGGCATGTACGTGCGCTTTCCTCCCGAGCTGCAGCAGTAGTGTCACGCTTCCTGTCTCATGGATCAAGGGATCTGTGGCTTTCCCTCGAGGCTGTCCCTCGAGGCTTTCACACGAGGCTTTCCCACAGGGCTGTGCCACGTGCCACCTTGGTGTGAGTCGATCCTCGGCGTGAAAGACGAGCCGGTGAAGGGAAAAGAGGTTCCTCTGGAATGGACTGAGTCATCTGGGGGACTCTTGGAATGGTGGCACGACCCTGGAGTTCCTCTCGCCGTTCCTGTTGAGAGGGCCTCCTCTTGAGATGCGACGGGAACGCCGGGAACTCCTTCCCGACGAATCAGGGAAAGGATCCCTCATCTCGAGCTACGAGGCCGAAACGGGGCTCCTCTGGATGTGGGCGGGACTCTCGTGATTCCCCTCGAGTGGAGACGGGTATGTCGCGGAACTTCTTGATTTGCACCAAGGGTGTGAATGAGCCTTTCGAAGTTCCAGAGGTGAGGTGTGATCAGCCTCGAGACGCCTCAGCGGAAATGGGCCTCATCTCGCCTGGAGGGGAGAACCTCCTGGATTTTCTCGAGTTGCGGCAGGTCTTCTCGAGTTACGACGGGGACCTCAGGGTCCCGCTCTGGTGGCCTCAGGAAAGGCCAGTCCCCATGCGAGTTGCTAGGGGACCTCTCGGGATTCCTCTCCCGTCCATGCCGGGGCCTCAGTCCTTGTGTGGAGTCGGGGCCGGAGCCTGAGGATTCCTCTCCAGTGTTGCCATGGATCTTGGGGTGCTTCTGAGTCTCCCCAGGGGAGTCAGGCCTCGTCTCGAGTGGGGGCATGCACGTGCGCTTTCCTCCCGAGCTGCAGCAGTAGTGTCACGCTTCCTGTCACGTGGATCAAGGGATCTGTGGCTTTCCCTTGAGGCTGTCCCTCGAGGCTTTCCCACGAGGCTTTCCCACAGGGCTGTGCCACGTGCCACCTTGGTGTGAGTCGATCCTCGGCGTGAAAGACGAGCCGGTGAAGGGAAAAGAGGTTCCTCTGGAATGGACTGAGACATCTGGGGGACTCTTGGAATGGTGGCACGACCCTGGAGTTCCTCTCGCCGTTCCTGTTGAGAGGGCGTCCTCTTGAGATGCGACGGGAACGCCGGGAACTCTTTCCCGACGAAGCAGGGTAAGGATTCCTCATCTCGACCTACGAGGCGGAAAAGGGGCTCCTCTGGATGTGGGCGGGACCCTCGTGATTCCTCTCGAGTGGAGACGGCTATGTCGGGGAACCTCTTGATTTGCAGCAAGGGTGTGAAGGACCCTTTCGAAGTTCCAGAGGTGAGGTGTGATCAGCCTCGAGACGCCTCAGCGGAAATGGGCCTCATCTCGCCTGGAGGGGAGAACCTCCTGGATTTTCTCGAGTTGCGGCAGGTCTTCTCGAGTTACGACGGGGACCTCAGGGTCCCGCTCTGGTGGCCTCAGGAAAGGCCAGTCCCCATGCGAGTTGCTAGGGGACCTCTCGGGATTCCTCTCCCGTCCATGCCGGGGCCTCAGTCCTTGTGCGGAGTCGGGGCCGGAACCTGAGGATTCCTCTCCAGTGTTGCCATGGATCTTGGGGTGCTTCTGAGTCTC
This sequence comes from Budorcas taxicolor, assembly GCF_023091745.1. NCBI lineage: Eukaryota > Metazoa > Chordata > Mammalia > Artiodactyla > Bovidae > Budorcas > Budorcas taxicolor. The sequence continues at coordinate 1,856,571 of NW_026292750.1, read as the reverse complement.
CCCAGGGGAGTCAGGCCTCGTCTCGAGTGGGGGCATGTACGTGCGCTTTCCTCCCGAGCTGCAGCAGTAGTGTCACGCTTCCTGTCTCATGGATCAAGGGATCTGTGGCTTTCCCTCGAGGCTGTCCCTCGAGGCTTTCACACGAGGCTTTCCCACAGGGCTGTGCCACGTGCCACCTTGGTGTGAGTCGATCCTCGGCGTGAAAGACGAGCCGGTGAAGGGAAAAGAGGTTCCTCTGGAATGGACTGAGTCATCTGGGGGACTCTTGGAATGGTGGCACGACCCTGGAGTTCCTCTCGCCGTTCCTGTTGAGAGGGCCTCCTCTTGAGATGCGACGGGAACGCCGGGAACTCCTTCCCGACGAATCAGGGAAAGGATCCCTCATCTCGAGCTACGAGGCCGAAACGGGGCTCCTCTGGATGTGGGCGGGACTCTCGTGATTCCCCTCGAGTGGAGACGGGTATGTCGCGGAACTTCTTGATTTGCACCAAGGGTGTGAATGAGCCTTTCGAAGTTCCAGAGGTGAGGTGTGATCAGCCTCGAGACGCCTCAGCGGAAATGGGCCTCATCTCGCCTGGAGGGGAGAACCTCCTGGATTTTCTCGAGTTGCGGCAGGTCTTCTCGAGTTACGACGGGGACCTCAGGGACCCGCTCTGGTGGCCTCAGGAAAGGCCAGTCCCCATGCGAGTTGCTTGGGTACCTCTCGGGATTCCTCTCCCGTCCATGCCGGGGCCTCAGTCCTTGTGTGGAGTCGGGGCCGGAACCTGAGGATTCTTCTCCAGTGTTGCCATGGATCTTGGGGAGCTTCTGAGTCTCCCCAGGGGAGTCAGGCGACGTCTCGAGTGGGGGCATGCACGTGCGCTTTCCTCCTGAGCTGCAGCAGTTGTGTCACGCTTCCTGTCACGTGGATCAAGGGATCTGTGGCTTTCCCTCTAGGCTGTCCCTCGAGGCTTTCCCACGAGGCTTTCCCACAGGGCTGTGCCACGTGCCACCTTGGTGTGAGTCGATCCTCGGAGTGAAAGACGAGCCGGTGAAGGGAAAAGAGCTTCCTCTGGAATGGACTGAGACATCTGGGGGACTCTTGGAATGGTGGCACGACCCTGGCGTTCCTCTCGCCGTTCCTGTTGAGAGGGCCTCCTCTTGAGATGCGACGGGAACGCCGGGAACTCTTTCCCGACGAAGCAGGGAAAGGATCCCTCATCTCGAGCTACGAGGCGGAAACGGGGCTCCTCTGGATGTGGGTGGGACCCTCGTGATTCCTCTCGAGTGGAGACGGCTATGTCGGGGAACTTCTTGATTTGCAGCAAGGGTGTGAAGGAGCCTTTCGAAGTTCCAGAGGTGAGGTGTGATCAGCCTCGTGACGCCTCAGCGGAAATGGGCCTAATCTCGCCTGGAGGGGAGAACCTCCTGGATTTTCTCGAGTTGCGGCAGGTCTTCTCGAGTTACGACGGGAACCTCAGGGACCCGCTCTGGTGGCCTCAGGAAAGGCCAGTCCCCATGCGAGTTGCTAGGGGACCTCTCGGGATTCCTCTCCCGTCCATGCCGGGGCCTCAGTCCTTGTGCGGAGTCGGGGCCGGAAACTGAGGATTCCTCTCCAGTGTTGCCATGGATCTTGGGGAGCTTCTGAGTCTCCCCAGGGCAGTCAGGCGGCGTATCGAGTGGGGGCATGCACGTGCGCTTTCCTCCCGAGCTGCAGCAGTAGTGTCACGCTTCCTGTCACGTGGATCAAGGGATCTGTGGCTTTCCCTCGAGGCTGTCCCTCGAGGCTTTCCCACGAGGCTTTCCCACAGGGCTGTGCCACGTGCCACCTTGGTGTGAGTCGATCCTCGGCGTGAAAGACGAGCCGGTGAAGGGAAAAGAGGTTCCTCTGGAATGGACTGAGACATCTGGGGGACTCTTGGAATGGTGGCACGACCCTGGAGTTCCTCTCGCCGTTCCTGTTGAGAGGGCCTCCTCTTGAGATGCGACGGGAACGCCGGGAACTCTTTCCCGACGAAGCAGGGAAAGGATCCCTCATCTCGAGCTACGAGGCGGAAACGGGGATCCTCTGGATGTGGGCGGGACCCTCGTGATTCCTCTCGAGTGGAGACGGGTATGTCGGGGAACTTCTTGATTTGCACCAAGGGTGTGAAGGAGCCTTTCGAAGTTCCAGAGGTGAGGTGTGATCAGCCTCGAGACGCCTCAGCGGAAATGGGCCTCATCTCGCCTGGAGGGGAGAACCTCCTGGATTTTCTTGAGTTGCGGCAGGTCTTCTCGAGTTACGACGGGGACCTCAGGGTCCCGCTCTGGTGGCCTCAGGAAAGGCCAGTCCCCATGCGAGTTGCTAGGGGACCTCTCGGGATTCCTCTCCCGTCCATGCTGGGGCCTCAGTCCTTTTGTGGAGTCGCGCCCGGAACCTGAAGATTCCTCTCCAGTGTTGCCATGGATCTTGGGGTGCTTCTGAGTCTCCCCAGGGGAGTCAGGCCTCGTCTCGAGTGGGGGCATGCACGTGCGCTTTCCTCCCGAGCTGCAGCAGTAGTGTCACGCTTCCTGTCACGTGGATCAAGGGATCTGTGGCTTTCCCTCGAGGCTGTCCCTCGAGGCTTTCCCACGAGGCTTTCCCACAGGGCTGTGCCACGTGCCACCTTGGTGTGAGTCGATCCTCGGCGTGAAAGACGAGCCGGTGAAGGGAAAAGAGGTTCCTCTGGAATGGACTGAGACATCTGGGGGACTCTTGGAATGGTGGCACGACCCTGGAGTTCCTCTCGCCGTTCCTGTTGAGAGGGCCTCCTCTTGAGATGCGACGGGAACGCCGGGAACTCTTTCCCGACGAAGCAGGGTAAGGATCCCTCATCTCGAGCTACGAGGCGGAAACGGGGCTCCTCTGGATGTGGGCGGGACCATCGTGATTCCTCTCGAGTGGAGACGACTATGTCGGGGAACTTCTTGATTTGCACCAAGGGTGTGAAGGAGCCTTTCGAAGTTCCAGAGGTGAGGTGTGATCAGCCTCGAGACGCCTCAGCGGAAATGGGCCTCATCTCGCCTGGAGGGGAGAACCTCCTGGATTTTCTCGAGTTGCGGCAGGTCTTCTCGAGTTACGACGGGGACCTCAGGGACCCGCTCTGGTGGCCTCAGGAAAGGCCAGTCCCCATGCGAGTTGCTAGGGTACCTCTCGGGATTCCTCTCCCGTCCATGCCGGGGCCTCAGTCCTTGTGTGGAGTCGGGGCCGGAACCTGAGGATTCCTCTCCAGTGTTGCCATGGATCTTGGGGTGCTTCTGAGTCTCCCCTGGGGAGTCAGGCCTCGTCTCGAGTGGGGGCATGCACGTGCGATTTCCTCCCGAGCTGCAGCCGTAGTGTCACGCTTCCTGTCACGTGGATCAAGGGATCTGTGGCTTTCCCTCGAGGCTGTCCCTCGAGGCTTTCCCACGAGGCTTTCCCACAGGGCTGTGCCACGTGCCACCTTGGTGTGAGTCGATCCTCGGAGTGAAAGACGAGCCGGTGAAGGGAAAAGAGGTTCCTCTGGTATGGACTGAGACATCTGGGGGACTCTTGGAATGGTGGCACGACCCTGGAGTTCCTCTCGCCGATCCTGTTGAGAGGGCCTCCTCTTGAGATGCGACGGGAACGCCGGGAACTCTTTCCCGACGAAGCAGGGACAGGATCCCTCATCTCGAGCTACGAGGCGGAAACGGGGCTCCTCTGGATGTGGCCGGGACCCTCGTGATTCCCCTCGAGTGGAGACGGGTATGTCGGGGAACTTCTTGATTTGCACCAAGGGTGTGAAGGAGCCTTTCGAAGTTCCAGAGGTGAGGTGTGATCAGCCTCGAGACGCCTCAGCGGAAATGGGCCTCATCTCGCCTGGAGGGGAGAACCTCCTGGATTTTCTCGAGTTGCGGCAGGTCTTCTCGATTTACGACGGGGACCTCAGGGACCCGCTCTGGTGGCCTCAGGAAAGGCCAGTCCCCATGCGAGTTGCTAGGGGACCTCTCGGGATTGCTCTCCCGTCCATGCCGGGGCCTCAGTCCTTGTGTGGAGTCGGGGCCGGAACCTGAGGATTCCTCTCCAGTGTTGCCATGGATCTTGGGGTGCTTTGAATCTCCCCAGGGGAGTCAGGCCTCGTCTCGAGTGGGGGCATGCACGTGCGCTTTCCTCCCGAGCTGCAGCAGTAGTGTCACGCTTCCTGTCACGTGGATCAAGGGATCTGTGGCTTTCCCTTGAGGCTGTCCCTCGAGGCTTTCCCACGAGGCTTTCCCACAGGGCTGTGCCACGTGCCACCTTGGTGTGAGTCGATCCTCGGCGTGAAAGACGAGCCGGTGAAGGGAAAAGAGGTTCCTCTGGAATGAACTGAGACATCTGGGGGACTCTTGGAATGGTGGCACGACCCTGGAGTTCCTCTCGCCGTTCCTGTTGAGAGGGCCTCCTCTTGAGATGCGACGGGAACGCCGGGAAATCTTTCCCGACGAATCAGGGATAGGATCCCTCATCTCGAGCTACGAGGCCGAAACGGGGCTCCTCTGGATGTGGGCGGGACCCTCGTGATTCCTCTCGAGTGGAGACGGGTATGTCGGGGAACTTCTTGATTTGCACCAAGGGTGTGAAGGACCCTTTCGAAGTTCCAGAGGTGAGGTATGATCAGCCTCGAGACGCCTCAGCGGAAATGGGCCTCATCTCGCCTGGAGGGGAGAACCTCCTGGATTTTCTCGAGTTGCGGCACGTCTTCTCGAGTTACGACGGGGACCTCAGGTACCCGCTCTGCTGGCCTCAGGAAAGGCCAGTCCCCATGCGAGTTGCTAGGGGACCTCTCGGGATTCCTCTCCCGTCCATGCCGGGGCCTCAGTCCTTGTGTGGAGTCGGGGCTGGAACCTGAGGATTCCTCTCCAGTGTTGCCATGGATCTTGGGGTGCTTCTGAGTCTCCCCAGGGGAGTCAGGGCTCGTCTCGAGTGGGGGCATGCACGTGCGCTTTCCTCCCGAGCTGCAGCAGTAGTGTCACGCTTCCTGTCACGTGGATCAAGGGATCTGTGGCATTCCCTCGAAGCTGTCCCTCCAGGCTTTCCCACGAGGCTTTCCCACAGGGCTGTGCCACGTGCCACCTTGGTGTGAGTCGATCCTCGGCGTGAAAAACGAGCCAGTGAAGGGAAAAGAGCTTCCTCTGGAATGGATTGAGACATCTGGGGGACTCTTGGAATGGTGGCACGACCCTGGAGTTCCTCTCGCCGTTCCTGTTGAGAGGGCCTCCTCTTGAGATGCGACGGGAACGCCGGGAACTCTTTCCCGAAGAAGCAGGGAAAGGATCCCTCATCTCGAGCTACGAGGCGGAAACGGGGCTCCTCTGGATGTGGGCGGGACCCTCGTGATTCCTCTCGAGTGGAGACTGGTATGTAGGGGAACTTCTTGATTTGTAGCAAGGGTGTGAAGGAGCCTTTCGAAGTTCCAGAGGTGAGCTGTGATCAGCCTCGAGACGCCTCAGCAGAAATGGGTCTCATCTCGCCTGGAGGGGAGAACGTCCTGGATTTTCTCGAGTTGCGGCAGGTCTTCTCGAGTTACGACGGGGACCTCAGGGACCCGCTCTGCTGGCCTCAGGAAAGGCCATTCCCCATGCGAGTTGCTAGGGGACCTCTCGGGATTCCTCTCCCGTCCATGCCGCGGTCTCAGTCCTTGTGTGGAGTCGGGGCCGGAACCTGAGGATTCCTCTCCAGTGTTGCCAAGGATCTTGGGGTGCTTTGAATCTCCCCAGGGGAGTCAGGCCTCGTCTCGAGTGGGGGCATGCACGTGCGCTTTCCTCCCGAGCTGCAGCAGTAGTGTCACGCTTCCTGTCACGTGGATCAAGGGATCTGTGGCTTTCCCTCGAGGCTGTCCCTCGAGGCTTTCCCACGAGGCTTTCCCACAGGGCTCTGCCACGTGCCACGCTGGTGTGAGTCGATCCTCGGCGTGAAAGACGAGCCGGTGAAGGGAAAAGAGGTTCCTCAGGAATGGACTGAGACATCTGGCGGACTCTTGGAATGGTGGCACGACCCTGCAGTTCCTCTCGCCGATCCTGTTGAGAGGGCCTCCTCTTGAGATGCGACGGGAACGCCGGGAACTCTTTCCCGACGAAGCAGGGAAAGGATCCCTCATCTCGAGCTACGAGGCGGAAACGGGGCTCCTCTGGATGTGGCCGGGACCCTCGTGATTCCCCTCGAGTGGAGACGGGTATGTCGGGGAACTTCTTGATTTGCACCAAGGGTGTGAAGGAGCCTTTCGAAGTTCCAGAGGTGAGGTGTGATCAGCCTCGAGACGCCTCAGCGGAAATGGGCCTCATCTCGCCTGGAGGGGAGAACCTCCTGGATTTTCTCGAGTTGCGGCAGGTCTTCTCGAGTTACGACGGGGACCTCAGGGACCCGCTCTGGTGGCCTCAGGAAAGGCCAGTCCCCATGCGAGTTGCTAGGGGACCTCTCGGGATTCCTCTCCCGTCCATGCCGGGGCCTCAGTCCTTGTGTGGAGTCGGGGCCGGAACCTGAGGATTCCTCTCCAGTGTTGCCATGGATCTTGGGGTGCTTTGAATCTCCCCAGGGGAGTCAGGCCTCGTCTCGAGTGGGGGCATGCACGTGCGCTTTCCTCCCGAGCTGCAGCAGTAGTGTCACGCTTCCTGTCACGTGGATCAAGGGATCTGTGGCTTTCCCTTGAGGCTGTCCCTCGAGGCTTTCCCACGAGGCTTTCCCACAGGGCTGTGCCACGTGCCACCTTGGTGTGAGTCGATCCTCGGCGTGAAAGACGAGCCGGTGAAGGGAAAAGAGGTTCCTCAGGAATGGACTGAGACATCTGGCGGACTCTTGGAATGGTGGCACAACCCTGCAGTTCCTCTCGCCGATCCTGTTGAGAGGGCCTCCTCTTGAGATGCGACGGGAACGCTGGGAACTCTTTCCCGACGAAGCAGGGAAAGGATCCCTCATCTCGAGCTACGAGGCGGAAACGGGGCTCCTCTGGATGTGGGCGGGACCCTCGTGATTCCCCTCGAGTGGAGACGTGTATGTCGGGGAACTTCTTGATTTGCACCAAGGGTGTGAATGAGCCTTTTGAACTTCCAGAGGTGAGGTGTGATCAGCCTCGAGACGCCTCAGCGGAAATGGGCCTCATCTCGCCTGGAGGGGAGAACCTCCTGGATTTTCTCGAGTTGCGGCAGGTCTTCTCGAGTTACGACGGGGACCTCAGGGACCCGCTCTGGTGGCCTCAGGAAAGGCCAGTCCCCATGCGAGTTGCTAGGGTACCTCTCGGGTTTCCTCTCCCATCCATGCCGGGGCCTCAGTCCTTGTGTGGAGTCGGGGCCGGAACCTGAGGATTCCTCTCCAGTGTTGCCATGGATCTTGGGGTGCTTCTGAGTCTCCCCAGGGGAGTCAGGCCTCGTCTCGAGTGGGGGCATGCACGTGCGATTTCCTCCCGAGCTGCAGCAGTAGTGTCACGCTTCCTGTCACGTGGATCAAGGGATCTGTGGCTTTCCCTCGAGGCTGTCCCTCGAGGCTTTCCCACGAGGCTTTCCCACAGGGCTGTGCCACGTGCCACCTTGGTGTGAGTCGATCCTCGGCGTGAAAGACGATCCGGTGAAGGGAAAAGAGTTTCCTCTGGTATGGACTGAGACATCTGGGGGACTCTTGGAATGGTGGCACGACCCTGGAGTTCCTCTCGCCGATCCTGTTGAGAGGGCCTCCTCTTGATATGCGACGGGAACGCCGGGAACTCTTTCCCGACGAAGCAGGGACAGGATCCCTCATCTCGAGCTACGAGGCGGAAACGGGGCTCCTCTGGATGTGGGCGGGACCCTCGTGATTCCCCTCGAGTGGAGACGGGTATGTCGGGGAACTTCTTGATTTGCACCAAGGGTGTGAAGGAGCCTTTCGAAGTTCCAGAGGGGAGGTGTGATCAGCCTCGAGACGCCTCAGCGGAAATGGGCCTCATCTCGCCTGGAGGGGAGAACCTCCTGGATTTTCTCGAGTTGCGGCAGGTCTTCTCGAGTTACGACGGGGACCTCAGGGACCCGCTCTGGTGGCCTCAGGAAAGGCCAGTCCCCATGCGAGTTGCTAGGGTACCTCTCGGGATTCCTCTCCCATCCATGCCGGGGCCTCAGTCCTTGTGTGGAGTCGGGGCCGGAACCTGAGGATTCCTCTCCAGTGTTGCCATGGATCTTGGGGTGCTTCTGAGTCTCCCCAGGGGAGTCAGCCCTCGTCTCGAGTGGGGGCATGCACGTGCGATTTCCTCCCGAGCTGCAGCAGTAGTGTCACGCTTCCTGTCACGTGGATCAAGGGATCTGTGGCTTTCCCTCGAGGCTGTCCCTCGAGGCTTTCCCACGAGGCTTTCCCACAGGGCTGTGCCACGTGCCACCTTGGTGTGAGTCGATCCTCGGCGTGAAAGACGAGCCGGTGAAGGGAAAAGAGGTTCCTCTGGAATGGACTGAGACATCTGGGGGACTCTTGGAATGGTGGCACGACCCTGGAGTTCCTCTCGCCGTTCCTGTTGAGAGGGCCTCCTCTTGAGATGCGACGGGAACGCCGGGAACTCTTTCCCGACGAAGCAGGGACAGGATCCCTCATCTCGAGCTACGAGGCGGAAACGGGGCTCCTCTGGATGTGGGCGTGACCCTCGTGATTCCCCTCGAGTGGAGACGGGTATGTCGGGGAACTTCTTGATTTGCACCAAGGGTGTGAAGGAGCCTTTCGAAGTTCCAGAGGGGAGGTGTGATCAGCCTCGAGACGCCTCAGCGGAAAGGGGCCTCATCTCGCCTGGAGGGGAGAACCTCCTGGATTTTCTCGAGTTGCGGCAGGTCTTCTCGAGTTACGACGGGGACCTCAGGGACCCGCTCTGGTGGCCTCAGGAAAGGCCAGTCCCCATGCGAGTTGCTAGGGGACCTCTCGGGATTCCTCTCCCGTCCATGCCGGGGCCTCAGTCCTTGTGTGGAGTCGGGGCCCGAACCTGAGGATTCCTCTCCAGTGTTGCCATGGATCTTGGGGTGCTTTGAATCTCCCCAGGGGAGTCAGGCCTCGTCTCGAGTGGGGGCATGCACGTGCGCTTTCCTCCCGAGCTGCAGCAGTAGTGTCACGCTTCCTGTCACGTGGATCAAGGGATCTGTGGCTTTCCCTTGAGGCTGTCCCTCGAGGCTTTCCCACGAGGCTTTCCCACAGGGCTGTGCCACGTGCCACCTTGGTGTGAGTCGATCCTCGGCGTGAAAGACGAGCCGGTGAAGGGAAAAGAGGTTCCTCTGGAATGAACTGAGACATCTGGGGGACTCTTGGAATGGTGGCACGACCCTGGAGTTCCTCTCGCCGTTCCTGTTGAGAGGGCCTCCTCTTGAGATGCGACGGGAACGCCGGGAACTCTTTCCCGACGAAGCAGGGACAGGATCCCTCATCTCGAGCTACGAGGCGGAAACGGGGCTCCTCTGGATGTGGGCGGGACCCTCGTGATTCCCCTCGAGTGGAGACGGGTATGTCGGGGAACTTCCTGATTTGCACCAAGGGTGTGAAGGAGCCTTTCGAAGTTCCAGAGGTGAGGTGTGATCAGCCTCGAGACGCCTCAGCGGAATGGGCCTCATCTCGCCTGGAGGGGAGAACCTCCTGGATTTTCTCGAGTTGCGGCAGGTCTTCTCGAGTTACGACGGGGACCTCAGGGACCCGCTCTGGTGGCCTCAGGAAAGGCCAGTCCCCATGCGAGTTGCTAGGGGACCTCTCGGGATTCCTCTCCCGTCCATGCCGGGGCCTCAGTCCTTGTGTGGAGTCGGGGCCGGAACCTGAGGATTCCTCTCCAGTGTTGCCATGGATCTTGGGGTGCTTTGAATCTCCCCAGGAGAGTCAGGCCTCGTCTCGAGTGTGGGCATGCACGTGCGCTTTCCTCCCGAGCTGCAGCAGTAGTGTCACGCTTCCTGTCACGTGGATCAAGGGATCTGTGGCTTTCCCTCGAGGCTGTCCCTCGAGGCTTTCACACGAGGCTTTCCCACAGGGCTGTGCCACGTGCCACCTTGGTGTGAGTCTATCCTCGGCGTGAAAGACGAGCCGGTGAAGGGAAAAGAGGTTCCTCTGGAATGGACTGAGACATCTGGGGGACTCTTGGAATGGTGGCACGACCCTGGAGTTCCTCTCGCCGTTCCTGTTGAGAGGGCCTCCTCTTGAGATGCGACGGGAACGCCGGGAACTCTTTCCCGACGAAGCAGGGAAAGGATCCCTCATCTCGAGCTACGAGGCGGAAACGGGGCTCCTCTGGATGTGGGCGGGACCCACGTGATTCCCCTCGAGTGGAGACGGCTATGTCGGGGAACTTCTTGATTTGCACCAAGGGTGTGAAGGACCCTTTCGAAGTTCCAGAGGTGAGCTGTGATCAGCCTCGAGACGCCTCAGCGGAAATGGGCCTCATCTCGCCTGGAGGGGCGAACCTCCTGGATTTTCTCGAGTTGCGGCAGGTCTTCTCGAGTTACGACGGGGACCTCAGGGTCCCGCTCTGGTGGCCTCAGGAAAGGCCAGTCCCCATGCGAGTTGCTAGGGGACCTCTCGGGATTCCTCTCCCGTCCATGCCGGGGCCTCAGTCCTTGTGTGGAGTCGGGGCCGGAGCCTGAGGATTCCTCTCCAGTGTTGCCATGGATCTTGGGGTGCTTCTGAGTCTCCCCAGGGGAGTCAGGCCTCGTCTCGAGTGGGGGCATGCACGTGCGCTTTCCTCCCGAGCTGCAGCAGTAGTGTCACGCTTCCTGTCACGTGGATCAAGGGATCTGTGGCTTTCCCTTGAGGCTGTCCCTCGAGGCTTTCCCACGAGGCTTTCCCACAGGGCTGTGCCACGTGCCACCTTGGTGTGAGTCGATCCTCGGCGTGAAAGACGAGCCGGTGAAGGGAAAAGAGGTTCCTCTGGAATGGACTGAGACATCTGGGGGACTCTTGGAATGGTGGCACGACCCTGGAGTTCCTCTCGCCGTTCCTGTTGAGAGGGCGTCCTCTTGAGATGCGACGGGAACGCCGGGAACTCTTTCCCGACGAAGCAGGGTAAGGATTCCTCATCTCGACCTACGAGGCGGAAAATGGGCTCCTCTGGATGTGGGCGGGACCCTCGTGATTCCTCTCGAGTGGAGACGGCTATGTCGGGGAACCTCTTGATTTGCAGCAAGGGTGTGAAGGACCCTTTCGAAGTTCCAGAGGTGAGGTGTGATCAGCCTCGAGACGCCTCAGCGGAAATGGGCCTCATCTCGCCTGGAGGGGAGAACCTCCTGGATTTTCTCGAGTTGCGGCAGGTCTTCTCGAGTTACGACGGGGACCTCAGGGTCCCGCTCTGGTGGCCTCAGGAAAGGCCAGTCCCCATGCGAGTTGCTAGGGGACCTCTCGGGATTCCTCTCCCGTCCATGCCGGGGCCTCAGTCCTTGTGCGGAGTCGGGGCCGGAACCTGAGGATTCCTCTCCAGTGTTGCCATGGATCTTGGGGTGCTTCTGAGTCTCCCCAGGGGAGTCAGGCCTCGTCTCGAGTGGGGGCATGTACGTGCGCTTTCCTCCCGAGCTGCAGCAGTAGTGTCACGCTTCCTGTCTCATGGATCAAGGGATCTGTGGCTTTCCCTCGAGGCTGTCCCTCGAGGCTTTCACACGAGGCTTTCCCACAGGGCTGTGCCACGTGCCACCTTGGTGTGAGTCGATCCTCGGCGTGAAAGACGAGCCGGTGAAGGGAAAAGAGGTTCCTCTGGAATGGACTGAGTCATCTGGGGGACTCTTGGAATGGTGGCACGACCCTGGAGTTCCTCTCGCCGTTCCTGTTGAGAGGGCCTCCTCTTGAGATGCGACGGGAACGCCGGGAACTCCTTCCCGACGAATCAGGGAAAGGATCCCTCATCTCGAGCTACGAGGCCGAAACGGGGCTCCTCTGGATGTGGGCGGGACTCTCGTGATTCCCCTCGAGTGGAGACGGGTATGTCGCGGAACTTCTTGATTTGCACCAAGGGTGTGAATGAGCCTTTCGAAGTTCCAGAGGTGAGGTGTGATCAGCCTCGAGACGCCTCAGCGGAAATGGGCCTCATCTCGCCTGGAGGGGAGAACCTCCTGGATTTTCTCGAGTTGCGGCAGGTCTTCTCGAGTTACGACGGGGACCTCAGGGACCCGCTCTGGTGGCCTCAGGAAAGGCCAGTCCCCATGCGAGTTGCTTGGGTACCTCTCGGGATTCCTCTCCCGTCCATGCCGGGGCCTCAGTCCTTGTGTGGAGTCGGGGCCGGAACCTGAGGATTCTTCTCCAGTGTTGCCATGGATCTTGGGGAGCTTCTGAGTCTCCCCAGGGGAGTCAGGCGGCGTCTCGAGTGGGGGCATGCACGTGCGCTTTCCTCCTGAGCTGCAGCAGTTGTGTCACGCTTCCTGTCACGTGGATCAAGGGATCTGTGGCTTTCCCTCTAGGCTGTCCCTCGAGGCTTTCCCACGAGGCTTTCCCACAGGGCTGTGCCACGTGCCACCTTGGTGTGAGTCGATCCTCGGAGTGAAAGACGAGCCGGTGAAGGGAAAAGAGCTTCCTCTGGAATGGACTGAGACATCTGGGGGACTCTTGGAATGGTGGCACGACCCTGGCGTTCCTCTCGCCGTTCCTGTTGAGAGGGCCTCCTCTTGAGATGCGACGGGAACGCCGGGAACTCTTTCCCGACGAATCAGGGAAAGGATCCCTCATCTCGAGCTACGAGGCGGAAACGGGGCTCCTCTGGATGTGGGTGGGACCCTCGTGATTCCTCTCGAGTGGAGACGGCTATGTCGGGGAACTTCTTGATTTGCAGCAAGGGTGTGAAGGAGCCTTTCGAAGTTCCAGAGGTGAGGTGTGATCAGCCACGTGACGCCTCAGCGGAAATGGGCCTAATCTCGCCTGGAGGGGAGAACCTCCTGGATTTTCTCGAGTTGCGGCAGGTCTTCTCGAGTTACGACGGGAACCTCAGGGACCCGCTCTGGTGGCCTCAGGAAAGGCCAGTCCCCATGCGAGTTGCTAGGGGACCTCTCGGGATTCCTCTCCCGTCCATGCCGGGGCCTCAGTCCTTGTGCGGAGTCGGGGCCGGAAACTGAGGATTCCTCTCCAGTGTTGCCATGGATCTTGGGGAGCTTCTGAGTCTCCCCAGGGCAGTCAGGCGGCGTATCGAGTGGGGGCATGCACGTGCGCTTTCCTCCCGAGCTGCAGCAGTAGTGTCACGCTTCCTGTCACGTGGATCAAGGGATCTGTGGCTTTCCCTCGAGGCTGTCCCTCGAGGCTTTCCCACGAGGCTTTCCCACAGGGCTGTGCCACGTGCCACCTTGGTGTGAGTCGATCCTCGGCGTGAAAGACGAGCCGGTGAAGGGAAAAGAGGTTCCTCTGGAATGGACTGAGACATCTGGGGGACTCTTGGAATGGTGGCACGACCCTGGAGTTCCTCTCGCCGTTCCTGTTGAGAGGGCCTCCTCTTGAGATGCGACGGGAACGCCGGGAACTCTTTCCCGACGAAGCAGGGAAAGGATCCCTCATCTCGAGCTACGAGGCGGAAACGGGGATCCTCTGGATGTGGGCGGGACCCTCGTGATTCCTCTCGAGTGGAGACGGGTATGTCGGGGAACTTCTTGATTTGCACCAAGGGTGTGAAGGAGCCTTTCGAAGTTCCAGAGGTGAGGTGTGATCAGCCTCGAGACGCCTCAGCGGAAATGGGCCTCATCTCGCCTGGAGGGGAGAACCTCCTGGATTTTCTTGAGTTGCGGCAGGTCTTCTCGAGTTACGACGGGGACCTCAGGGTCCCGCTCTGGTGGCCTCAGGAAAGGCCAGTCCCCATGCGAGTTGCTAGGGGACCTCTCGGGATTCCTCTCCCGTCCATGCTGGGGCCTCAGTCCTTTTGTGGAGTCGCGCCCGGAACCTGAAGATTCCTCTCCAGTGTTGCCATGGATCTTGGGGTGCTTCTGAGTCTCCCCAGGGGAGTCAGGCCTCGTCTCGAGTGGGGGCATGCACGTGCGCTTTCCTCCCGAGCTGCAGCAGTAGTGTCACGCTTCCTGTCACGTGGATCAAGGGATCTGTGGCTTTCCCTCGATGCTGTCCCTCGAGGCTTTCCCACGAGGCTTTCCCACAGGGCTGTGCCACGTGCCACCTTGGTGTGAGTCGATCCTCGGCGTGAAAGACGAGCCGGTGAAGGGAAAAGAGGTTCCTCTGGAATGGACTGAGACATCTGGGGGACTCTTGGAATGGTGGCACGACCCTGGAGTTCCTCTCGCCGTTCCTGTTGAGAGGGCCTCCTCTTGAGATGCGACGGGAACGCCGGGAACTCTTTCCCGACGAAGCAGGGTAAGGATCCCTCATCTCGAGCTACGAGGCGGAAACGGGGCTCCTCTGGATGTGGGCGGGACCATCGTGATTCCTCTCGAGTGGAGACGACTATGTCGGGGAACTTCTTGATTTGCACCAAGGGTGTGAAGGAGCCTTTCGAAGTTCCAGAGGTGAGGTGTGATCAGCCTCGAGACGCCTCAGTGGAAATGGGCCTCATCTCGCCTGGAGGGGAGAACCTCCTGGATTTTCTCGAGTTGCGGCAGGTCTTCTCGAGTTACGACGGGGACCTCAGGGTCCCGCTCTGGTGGCCTCAGGAAAGGCCAGTCCCCATGCGAGTTGCTAGGGGACCTCTCGGGATTCCTCTCCCGTCCATGCCGGGGCCTCAGTCCTTGTGTGGAGTCGGGGCCGGAACCTGAGGATTCCTCTCCAGTGTTGCCATGGATCTTGGGGTGCTTCTGAGTCTCCCCAGGGGAGTCAGGCCTCGTCTCGAGTGGGGGCATGCACGTGCGCTTTCCTCCCGAGCTGCAGCAGTAGTGTCACGCTTCCTGTCACGTGGATCAAGGGATCTGTGGCTTTCCCTTGAGGCTGTCCCTCGAGGCTTTCCCACGAGGCTTTCCCACAGGGCTGTGCCACGTGCCACCTTGGTGTGAGTCGATCCTCGGCGTGAAAGACGAGCCGGTGAAGGGAAAAGAGGTTCCTCTGGAATGGACTGAGACATCTGGGGGACTCTTGGAATGGTGGCACGACCCTGGAGTTCCTCTCGCCGTTCCTGTTGAGAGGGCCTCCTCTTGAGATGCGACGGGAACGCCGGGAACTCTTTCCCGACGAAGCAGGGTAAGGATTCCTCATCTCGACCTACGAGGCGGAAAAGGGGCTCCTCTGGATGTGGGCGGGACCCTCGTGATTCCTCTCGAGTGGAGACGGTTATGTCGGGGAACTTCTTGATTTGCACCAAGGGTGTGAAGGACCCTTTCGAAGTTCCAGAGGTGAGGTGTGATCAGCCTCGAGACGCCTCAGCGGAAATGGGCCTCATCTCGCCTGGAGGGGAGAACCTCCTGGATTTTCTCGAGTTGCGGCAGGTCTTCTCGAGTTACGACGGGGACCTCAGGGACCCGCTCTGGTGGCCTCAGGAAAGGCCAGTCCCCATGCGAGTTGCTTGGGTACCTCTCGGGATTCCTCTCCCGTCCATGCCGGGGCCTCAGTCCTTGTGTGGAGTCGGGACCGGAACCTGAGGATTCTTCTCCAGTGTTGCCATGGATCTTGGGGAGCTTCTGAGTCTCCCCAGGGGAGTCAGGCCTCGTCTCGAGTGGGGGCATGCACGTGCGCTTTCCTCCTGAGCTGCAGCAGTAGTGTCACGCTTCCTGTCATGTGGATCAAGGGATCTGTGGCTTTCCCTCGAGGCTGCCCCTCGAGGCTTTCCCACGAGGCTTTCCCACAGGGCTGTGCCACGTGCCACCTTGGTGTGAGTCGATCCTCGGAGTGAAAGACGTGCCGGTGAAGGGAAAAGAGCTTCCTCTGGAATGGACTGAGACATCTGGGGGACTCTTGGAATGGTGGCACGACCCTGGAGTTCCTCTCGCCGTTCCTGTTGAGAGGGCCTCCTCTTGAGATGCGACGGGAGCGCCGGGAACTCTTTCCCGACGAAGCAGGGAAAGGATCCCTCATCTCGAGCTACGAGGCGGAAACGGGGCTCCTCTGGATGTGGGCGGGACCCTCGTGATTCCTCTCGAGTGGAGACGGCTATGTCGGGGAACTTCTTGATTTGCACCAAGGGTGTGAAGGACCCTTTCGAAGTTCCAGAGGTGAGGTGTGATCAGCCTCGAGACGCCTCAGCGGAAATGGGCCTCATCTCGCCTGGAGGGGAGCACCTCCTGGATTTTCTCGAGTTGCGGCAGGTCTTCTCGAGTTACGACGGGGACCTCAGGGACCCGCTCTGGTGGCCTCAGGAAAGGCCAGTCCCCAAGCGAGTTGCTAGGGGACGTCTCGGGATTCCTCTCCCGTCCATGTCGGGGCCTCAGTCCTTGTGCGGAGTCGGGGCCGGAACCTGAGGATTCCTCTCCAGTGTTGCCATGGATCTTGGGGTGCTTCTGAGTCTCCCCAGGGGAGTCAGGCCTCGTCTCGAGTGGGGGCATGTACGTGCGCTTTCCTCCCGAGCTGCAGCAGTAGTGTCACGCTTCCTGTCACGTGGATCAAGCGATCTGTAGCTTTCCCTCGAGGCTGTCCCTCGAGGCTTTCCCACGAGGCTTTCCCACGGGGCTGTGCCACGTGCCACCTTGGTGTGAGTCGATCCTCGGCGTGAAAGACGAGCCGGTGAAGGGAAAAGAGGTTCCTCTGGAATGGACTGAGATATCTGGGGGACTCTTGGAATGGTGGCACGACCCTGGACTTCCTCTCGCCGTTCCTGTTGAGAGGGCCTCCTCTTGAGATGCGACGGGAACGCCGGAAACTCTTTCCCGACGAAGCAGGGAAAGGATCCCTCATCTCGAGCTTCGAGGCGGAAACGGGGCTGCTCTGGATGTGGGCGGGACCCTCGTGATTCCTCTCGAGTGGAGACGGGTATGTCGGGGAACTTCTTGATTTGCAGCAAGGGTGTGAAGGAGCCTTTCGAAGTTCCAGAGGTGAGGTGTGATCAGCCTCGAGACGCCTCAGCGGAAATGGGCCTCATCTCGCCTGGAGGGGAGAACCTCCTGGATTTTCTCGAGTTGCGGCAGGTCTTCTCGAGTTACGACGGGGACCTCAGGGACCCGCTCTGGTGGCCTCAGGAAAGGCCAGTCCCCATGCGAGTTGCTAGGGGACCTCTCGGGATTCCTTTCCCGTCCATGCCGGGGCCTCAGTCCTTGTGTGGAGTCGGGGCCGGAACCTGAGGATTCCTCTCCAGTGTTGCCATGGAACTTGGGGAGCTTCTGAGTCTCCCCAGGGGAGTCAGGCGGCGTCTAGAGTGCGGGCATGCACGTGCGCTTTCCTCCCGAGCTGCAGCAGTAGTGTCACGCTTCCTGTCACGTGGATCAAGGGATCTGTGGCTTTCCCTCGAGGCTGCCCCTCGAGGCTTTCCCACGAGGCTTTCCCACAGGGCTGTGCCACGTGCCACCTTGGTGTGAGTCGATCCTCGGAGTGAAAGACGTGCCGGTGAAGGGAAAAGAGCTTCCTCTGGAATGGACTGAGACATCTGGGGGACTCTTGGAATGGTGGCACGACCCTGGAGTTCCTCTCGCCGTTCCTGTTGAGAGGGCCTCCTCTTGAGATGCGACGGGAGCGCCGGGAACTCTTTCCCGACGAAGCAGGGAAAGGATCCCTCATCTCGAGCTACGAGGCGGAAACGGGGCTCCTCTGGATGTGGGCGGGACCCTCGTGATTCCTCTCGAGTGGAGACGGCTATGTCGGGGAACTTCTTGATTTGCACCAAGGGTGTGAAGGACCCTTTCGAAGTTCCAGAGGTGAGGTGTGATCAGCCTCGAGACGCCTCAGCGGAAATGGGCCTCATCTCGCCTGGAGGGGAGCACCTCCTGGATTTTCTCGAGTTGCGGCAGGTCTTCTCGAGTTACGACGGGGACCTCAGGGACCCGCTCTGGTGGCCTCAGGAAAGGCCAGTCCCCAAGCGAGTTGCTAGGGGACGTCTCGGGATTCCTCTCCCGTCCATGTCGGGGCCTCAGTCCTTGTGCGGAGTCGGGGCCGGAACCTGAGGATTCCTCTCCAGTGTTGCCATGGATCTTGGGGTGCTTCTGAGTCTCCCCAGGGGAGTCAGGCCTCGTCTCGAGTGGGGGCATGTACGTGCGCTTTCCTCCCGAGCTGCAGCAGTAGTGTCACGCTTCCTGTCACGTGGATCAAGGGATCTGTGGCTTTCCCTCGAGGCTGTCCCTCGAGGCTTTCCCACGAGGCTTTCCCACAGGGCTGTGCCACGTGCCACCTTGGTGTGAGTCGATCCTCGGCGTGAAAGACGAGCCGGTGAAGGGAAAAGAGGTTCCTCTGGAATGGACTGAGACATCTGGGGGACTCTTGGAATGGTGGCACGACCCTGGAGTTCCTCTCACCGTTCCTGTTGAGAGGGCCTCCTCTTGAGATGCGACAGGAACGCCGGGAACTCTTTCCCGACGAAGCAGGGAAAGGATCCCTCATCTCGAGCTACGAGGCGGAAACGGGGCTCCTCTGGATGTGGGCGGGACCCTCGTGATTCCTCTCGAGTGGAGACGGCTATGTCGGGGAACTTCTTGATTTGCACCAAGGGTGTGAAGGACCCTTTCGAAGTTCCAGAGGTGAGGTGTGATCAGCCTCGAGACGCCTCAGCGGAAATGGGCCTCATCTCGCCTGGAGGGGAGAACCTCCTGGATTTTCTCGAGTTGCGGCAGGTCTTCTCGAGTTACGACGGGGACCTCAGGGACCCGCTCTGGTGGCCTCAGGAAAGGCCAGTCCCCAAGCGAGTTGCTAGGGGACGTCTCGGGATTCCTCTCCCGTCCATGCCGGGGCCTCAGTCCTTGTGCGGAGTCGGGGCCGGAACCTGAGGATTCCTCTCCAGTGTTGCCATGGATCTTGGGGTGCTTCTGAGTCTCCCCAGGGGAGTCAGGCCTCGTCTCGAGTGGGGGCATGTACGTGCGATTTCCTCCCGAGCTGCAGCAGTAGTGTCACGCTTCCTGTCACGTGGATCAAGGGATCTGTGGCTTTCCCTCGAGGCTGTCCCTCGAGGCTTTCCCACGAGGCTTTCCCACAGGGCTGTGCCACGTGCCACCTTGGTGTGAGTCGATCCTCGGCGTGAAAGACGAGCCGGTGAAGGGAAAAGAGGTTCCTCTGGAATGGACTGAGACATCTGGGGCACTCTTGGAATGGTGGCACGACCCTGGAGTTCCTCTCGCCGTTCCTGTTGAGAGGGCCTCCTCTTGAGATGCGACGGGAACGCCGGAAACTCTTTCCCGCCGAAGCAGGGAAAGGATACCTCATCTCGAGCTTCGAGGCGGAAACGGGGCTCCTCTGGATGTGGGCGGGACCCTCGTGATTCCTCTCGAGTGGAGACGGGTATGTCGGGGAACTTCTTGATTTGCAGCAAGGGTGTGAAGGAGCCTTTCGAAGTTCCAGAGGTGAGGTGTGATCAGCCTCGAGACGCCTCAGTGGAAATGGGCCTCATCTCGCCTGGAGGGGAGAACCTCCTGGATTTTCTCGAGTTGCGGCAGGTCTTCTCGAGTTACGACGGGGACCTCAGGGACCCGCTCTGGTGGCCTCAGGAAAGGCCAGTCCCCATGCGAGTTGCTAGGGGACCTCTCGGGATTCCTCTCCCGTCCATGCCGGGGCCTCAGTCCTTGTGTGGAGTCGGGGACGGAACCTGAGGATTCCTCTCCAGTGTTGCCATGGATCTTGGGGAGCTTCTGAGTCTCCCCAGGGGAGTCAGGCGGCGTCTAGAGTGGGGGCATGCACGTGCGCTTTCCTCCCGAACTGCAGCAGTAGTGTCACGCTTCCTGTCACGTGGATCAAGGGATCTGTGGCTTTCCCTCGAGGCTGCCCCTCGAGGCTTTCCCACGAGGCTTTCCCACAGGGCTGTGCCACGTGCCACCTTGGTGTGAGTCGATCCTCGGCGTGAAAGACGAGCCGGTGAAGGGAAAAGAGGTTCCTCTGGAATGGACTGAGACATCTGGGGCACTCTTGGAATGGTGGCACGACCCTGGAGTTCCTCTCGCCGTTCCTGTTGAGAGGGCCTCCTCTTGAGATGCGACGGGAACGCCGGAAACTCTTTCCCGCCGAAGCAGGGAAAGGATACCTCATCTCGAGCTTCGAGGCGGAAACGGGGCTCCTCTGGATGTGGGCGGGACCCTCGTGATTCCTCTCGAGTGGAGACGGGTATGTCGGGGAACTTCTTGATTTGCAGCAAGGGTGTGAAGGAGCCTTTCGAAGTTCCAGAGGTGAGGTGTGATCAGCCTCGAGACGCCTCAGTGGAAATGGGCCTCATCTCGCCTGGAGGGGAGAACCTCCTGGATTTTCTCGAGTTGCGGCAGGTCTTCTCGAGTTACGACGGGGACCTCAGGGACCCGCTCTGGTGGCCTCAGGAAAGGCCAGTCCCCATGCGAGTTGCTAGGGGACCTCTCGGGATTCCTCTCCCGTCCATGCCGGGGCCTCAGTCCTTGTGTGGAGTCGGGGACGGAACCTGAGGATTCCTCTCCAGTGTTGCCATGGATCTTGGGGAGCTTCTGAGTCTCCCCAGGGGAGTCAGGCGGCGTCTAGAGTGGGGGCATGCACGTGCGCTTTCCTCCCGAACTGCAGCAGTAGTGTCACGCTTCCTGTCACGTGGATCAAGGGATCTGTGGCTTTCCCTCGAGGCTGCCCCTCGAGGCTTTCCCACGAGGCTTTCCCACAGGGCTGTGCCACGTGCCACCTTGGTGTGAGTCGATCCTCGGCGTGAAAGACGAGCCGGTGAAGGGAAAAGAGCTTCCTCTGGAATGGACTGAGACATCTGGGGGACTCTTGGAATGGTGGCACGACCCTGGAGTTCCTCTCGCCGTTCCTGTTGAGAGGGCCTCCTCTTGAGATGCGACGGGAGCGCCGGGAACTCTTTCCCGACGAAGCAGGGAAAGGATCCCTCATCTCGAGCTACGAGGCGGAAACGGGGCTCCTCTGGATGTGGGCGGGACCCTCGTGATTCCTCTCGAGTGGAGACGGCTATGTCGGGGAACTTCTTGATTTGCACCAAGGGTGTGAAGGACCCTTTCGAAGTTCCAGAGGTGAGGTGTGATCAGCCTCGAGACGCCTCAGCGGAAATGGGCCTCATCTCGCCTGGAGGGGAGCACCTCCTGGGATTTTCTCGAGTTGCGGCAGGTCTTCTCGAGTTACGACGGGGACCTCAGGGACCCGCTCTGGTGGCCTCAGGAAAGGCCAGTCCCCAAGCGAGTTGCTAGGGGACGTCTCGGGATTCCTCTCCCGTCCATGTCGGGGCCTCAGTCCTTGTGCGGAGTCAGGGCCGGAACCTGAGGATTCCTCTCCAGTGTTGCCATGGATCTTGGGGTGCTTCTGAGTCTCCCCAGGGGAGTCAGGCCTCGTCTCGAGTGGGGGCATGTACGTGCGCTTTCCTCCCGAGCTGCAGCAGTAGTGTCACGCTTCCTGTCACGTGGATCAAGCGATCTGTGGCTTTCCCTCGAGGCTGTCCCTCGAGGCTTTCCCACGAGGCTTTCCCACAGGGCTGTGCCACGTGCCACCTTGGTGTGAGTCGATCCTCGGCGTGAAAGACGAGCCGGTGAAGGGAAAAGAGCTTCCTCTGGAATGGACTGAGACATCTGGGGGACTCTTGGAATGGTGGCACGACCCTGGAGTTCCTCTCGCCGTTCCTGTTGAGAGGGCCTCCTCTTGAGATGCGACGGGAGCGCCGGGAACTCTTTCCCGACGAAGCAGGGAAAGGATCCCTCATCTCGAGCTACGAGGCGGAAACGGGGCTGCTCTGGATGTGGGCGGGACCCTCGTGATTCCTCTCGAGTGGAGACGGGTATGTCGGGGAACTTCTTGATTTGCAGCAAGGGTGTGAAGGAGCCTTTCGAAGTTCCAGAGGTGAGGTGTGATCAGCCTCGAGACGCCTCAGCGGAAATGGGCCTCATCTCGCCTGGAGGGGAGAACCTCCTGGATTTTCTCGAGTTGCGGCAGGTCTTCTCGAGTTACGACGGGGACCTCAGGGACCCGCTCTGGTGGCCTCAGGAAAGGCCAGTCCCCATGCGAGTTGCTAGGGGACCTCTCGGGATTCCTTTCCCGTCCATGCCGGGGCCTCAGTCCTTGTGTGGAGTCGGGGCCGGAACCTGAGGATTCCTCTCCAGTGTTGCCATGGATCTTGGGGAGCTTCTGAGTCTCCCCAGGGGAGTCAGGCGGCGTCTAGAGTGCGGGCATGCACGTGCGCTTTCCTCCCGAGCTGCAGCAGTAGTGTCACGCTTTCTGTCACGTGGATCAAGGGATCTGTGGCTTTCCCTCGAGGCTGTCCCTCGAGGCTTTCCCACGAGGCTTTCCCACAGGGCTGTGCCACGTGCCACCTTGGTGTGAGTCGATCCTCGGCGTGAAAGACGAGCCGGTGAAGGGAAAAGAGGTTCCTCTGGAATGGACTGAGACATCTGGGGGACTCTTGGAATGGTGGCACGACCCTGGAGTTCCTCTCACCGTTCCTGTTGAGAGGGCCTCCTCTTGAGATGCGACAGGAACGCCGGGAACTCTTTCCCGACGAAGCAGGGAAAGGATCCCTCATCTCGAGCTACGAGGCGGAAACGGGGCTCCTCTGGATGTGGGCGGGACCCTCGTGATTCCTCTCGAGTGGAGACGGCTATGTCGGGGAACTTCTTGATTTGCACCAAGGGTGTGAAGGACCCTTTCGAAGTTCCAGAGGTGAGGTGTGATCAGCCTCGAGACGCCTCAGCGGAAATGGGCCTCATCTCGCCTGGAGGGGAGAACCTCCTGGATTTTCTCGAGTTGCGGCAGGTCTTCTCGAGTTACGACGGGGACCTCAGGGACCCGCTCTGGTGGCCTCAGGAAAGGCCAGTCCCCAAGCGAGTTGCTAGGGGACGTCTCGGGATTCCTCTCCCGTCCATGCCGGGGCCTCAGTCCTTGTGCGGAGTCGGGGCCGGAACCTGAGGATTCCTCTCCAGTGTTGCCATGGATCTTGGGGTGCTTCTGAGTCTCCCCAGGGGAGTCAGGCCTCGTCTCGAGTGGGGGCATGTACGTGCGATTTCCTCCCGAGCTGCAGCAGTAGTGTCACGCTTCCTGTCACGTGGATCAAGGGATCTGTGGCTTTCCCTCGAGGCTGTCCCTCGAGGCTTTCCCACGAGGCTTTCCCACAGGGCTGTGCCACGTGCCACCTTGGTGTGAGTCGATCCTCGGCGTGAAAGACGAGCCGGTGAAGGGAAAAGAGGTTCCTCTGGAATGGACTGAGACATCTGGGGCACTCTTGGAATGGTGGCACGACCCTGGAGTTCCTCTCGCCGTTCCTGTTGAGAGGGCCTCCTCTTGAGATGCGACGGGAACGCCGGAAACTCTTTCCCGCCGAAGCAGGGAAAGGATACCTCATCTCGAGCTTCGAGGCGGAAACGGGGCTGCTCTGGATGTGGGCGGGACCCTCGTGATTCCTCTCGAGTGGAGACGGGTATGTCGGGGAACTTCTTGATTTGCAGCAAGGGTGTGAAGGAGCCTTTCGAAGTTCCAGAGGTGAGGTGTGATCAGCCTCGAGACGCCTCAGCGGAAATGGGCCTCATCTCGCCTGGAGGGGAGAACCTCCTGGATTTTCTCGAGTTGCGGCAGGTCTTCTCGAGTTACGACGGGGACCTCAGGGACCCGCTCTGGTGGCCTCAGGAAAGGCCAGTCCCCATGCGAGTTGCTAGGGGACCTCTCGGGATTCCTCTCCCGTCCATGCCGGGGCCTCAGTCCTTGTGTGGAGTCGGGGACGGAACCTGAGGATTCCTCTCCAGTGTTGCCATGGATCTTGGGGAGCTTCTGAGTCTCCCCAGGGGAGTCAGGCGGCGTCTAGAGTGGGGGCATGCACGTGTGCTTTCCTCCCGAACTGCAGAAGTAGTGTCACGCTTCCTGTCACGTGGATCAAGGGATCTGTGGCTTTCCCTCGAGGCTGTCCCTCGAGGCTTTCCCACGAGGCTTTCCCACAGGGCTGTGCCACGTGCCACCTTGGTGTGAGTCGATCCTCGGCGTGAAAGACGAGCCGGTGAAGGGAAAAGAGGTTCCTCTGGAATGGACTGAGACATCTGGGGGACTCTTGGAATGGTGGCACGACCCTGGAGTTCCTCTCACCGTTCCTGTTGAGAGGGCCTCCTCTTGAGATGCGACGGGAACGCCAGGAACTCTTTCCTGACGAAGCAGGGTTAGGATCCCTCATCTCGAGCTAGGAGGCGGAAACGGGGCTCCTCTGGATGTGGGCGGGACCCTCGTGATTCCTCTCGAGTGGAGACGGCTATGTCGGGGAACTTCTTGATTTGCACCAAGGGTATGAAGGACCCTTTCGAAGTTCCAGAGGTGAGGTGTGATCAGCCTCGAGACGCCTCAGCGGAAATGGGCCTCATCTCGCCTGGAGGGGAGAACCTCCTGGATATTCTCGAGTTGCGGCACGTCTTCTCGAGTTACGACGGGGACCTCAGGGACCCGCTCTGGTGGCCTCAGGAAAGGCCAGTCCCCATGCGAGTTGCTAGGGGACCTCTCGGGATTCCTCTCCCGTCCATGCCGGGGCCTCAGTCCTTGTGTGGAGTCGGGGCCGGAACCTGAGGATTCCTCTCCAGTGTTGCCATGGATCTTGGGGTGCTTCTGAGTCTCCCCAAGGGAGTCAGGCCTCGTCTCGAGTGGGGGCATGCACGTGCGCTTTCCTCCCGAGCTGCAGCAGTAGTGTCACGCTTCCTGTCACGTGGATCAAGGGATCTGTGGCTTTCCCTTGAGGCTGTCCCTCGAGGCTTTCCCACGAGGCTTTCCCACAGGGCTGTGCCACGTGCCACCTTGGTGTGAGTCGATCCTCGGCGTGAAAGACGAGCCGGTGAAGGGAAAAGAGGTTCCTCTGGAATGGACTGAGACATCTGGGGGACTCTTGGAATGGTGGCACGACCCTGGAGTTCCTCTCGCCGTTCCTGTTGAGAGGGCCTCCTCTTGAGATGCGACGGGAACGCCGGGAACTCTTTCCCGACGAAGCAGGGTAAGGATTCTTCATCTCGACCTACGAGGCGGAAAAGGGGATCCTCTGGATGTGGGCGGGACCCTCGTGATTCCTCTCGAGTGGAGACGGCTATGTCGGGGAACTTCTTGATTTGCAGCAAGGGTGTGAAGGAGCCTTTCGAAGTTCCAGAGGTGAGGTGTGATCAGCCTCGAGACGCCTCAGCGGAAATGGGCCTCATCTCGCCTGGAGGGGAGAACCTCCTGGATTTTCTCGAGTTGCGGCAGGTCTTCTCGAGTTACGACGGGGACCTCAGGGTCCCGCTCTGGTGGCCTCAGGAAAGGCCAGTCCCCATGCGAGTTGCTAGGGGACCTCTCGGGATTCCTCTCCCGTCCATGCCGGGGCCTCAGTCCTTGTGTGGAGTCGGGGCCGGAACCTGAGGATTCTTCTCCAGTGTTGCCATGGATCTTGGGGAGCTTCTGAGTCTCCCCAGGGGAGTCAGGCCTCGTCTCGAGTGGGGGCATGCACGTGCGCTTTCCTCCTGAGCTGCAGCAGTAGTGTCACGCTTCCTGTCATGTGGATCAAGGGATCTGTGGCTTTCCCTCGAGGCTGCCCCTCGAGGCTTTCCCACGAGGCTTTCCCACAGGGCTGTGCCACGTGCCACCTTGGTGTGAGTCGATCCTCGGAGTGAAAGACGTGCCGGTGAAGGGAAAAGAGCTTCCTCTGGAATGGACTGAGACATCTGGGGGACTCTTGGAATGGTGGCACGACCCTGGAGTTCCTCTCGCCGTTCCTGTTGAGAGGGCCTCCTCTTGAGATGCGACGGGAGCGCCGGGAACTCTTTCCCGACGAAGCAGGGAAAGGATCCCTCATCTCGAGCTACGAGGCGGAAACGGGGCTCCTCTGGATGTGGGCGGGACCCTCGTGATTCCTCTCGAGTGGAGACGGCTATGTCGGGGAACTTCTTGATTTGCACCAAGGGTGTGAAGGACCCTTTCGAAGTTCCAGAGGTGAGGTGTGATCAGCCTCGAGACGCCTCAGCGGAAATGGGCCTCATCTCGCCTGGAGGGGAGAACCTCCTGGATTTTCTCGAGTTGCGGCAGGTCTTCTCGAGTTACGACGGGGACCTCAGGGACCCGCTCTGGTGGCCTCAGGAAAGGCCAGTCCCCAAGCGAGTTGCTAGGGGACGTCTCGGGATTCCTCTCCCGTCCATGCCGGGGCCTCAGTCCTTGTGCGGAGTCGGGGCCGGAACCTGAGGATTCCTCTCCAGTGTTGCCATGGATCTTGGGGTGCTTCTGAGTCTCCCCAGGGGAGTCAGGCCTCGTCTCGAGTGGGGGCATGTACGTGCGATTTCCTCCCGAGCTGCAGCAGTAGTGTCACGCTTCCTGTCACGTGGATCAAGGGATCTGTGGCTTTCCCTCGAGGCTGTCCCTCGAGGCTTTCCCACGAGGCTTTCCCACAGGGCTGTGCCACGTGCCACCTTGGTGTGAGTCGATCCTCGGCGTGAAAGACGAGCCGGTGAAGGGAAAAGAGGTTCCTCTGGAATGGACTGAGACATCTGGGGCACTCTTGGAATGGTGGCACGACCCTGGAGTTCCTCTCGCCGTTCCTGTTGAGAGGGCCTCCTCTTGAGATGCGACGGGAACGCCGGAAACTCTTTCCCGCCGAAGCAGGGAAAGGATACCTCATCTCGAGCTTCGAGGCGGAAACGGGGCTCCTCTGGATGTGGGCGGGACCCTCGTGATTCCTCTCGAGTGGAGACGGGTATGTCGGGGAACTTCTTGATTTGCAGCAAGGGTGTGAAGGAGCCTTTCGAAGTTCCAGAGGTGAGGTGTGATCAGCCTCGAGACGCCTCAGTGGAAATGGGCCTCATCTCGCCTGGAGGGGAGAACCTCCTGGATTTTCTCGAGTTGCGGCAGGTCTTCTCGAGTTACGACGGGGACCTCAGGGACCCGCTCTGGTGGCCTCAGGAAAGGCCAGTCCCCATGCGAGTTGCTAGGGGACCTCTCGGGATTCCTCTCCCGTCCATGCCGGGGCCTCAGTCCTTGTGTGGAGTCGGGGACGGAACCTGAGGATTCCTCTCCAGTGTTGCCATGGATCTTGGGGAGCTTCTGAGTCTCCCCAGGGGAGTCAGGCGGCGTCTAGAGTGGGGGCATGCACGTGCGCTTTCCTCCCGAACTGCAGCAGTAGTGTCACGCTTCCTGTCACGTGGATCAAGGGATCTGTGGCTTTCCCTCGAGGCTGCCCCTCGAGGCTTTCCCACGAGGCTTTCCCACAGGGCTGTGCCACGTGCCACCTTGGTGTGAGTCGATCCTCGGCGTGAAAGACGAGCCGGTGAAGGGAAAAGAGCTTCCTCTGGAATGGACTGAGATATCTGGGGGACTCTTGGAATGGTGGCACGACCCTGGAGTTCCTCTCGCCGTTCCTGTTGAGAGGGCCTCCTCTTGAGATGCGACGGGAGCGCCGGGAACTCTTTCCCGACGAAGCAGGGAAAGGATCCCTCATCTCGAGCTACGAGGCGGAAAC
Source organism: Budorcas taxicolor (assembly GCF_023091745.1). Taxonomy (NCBI): domain Eukaryota; kingdom Metazoa; phylum Chordata; class Mammalia; order Artiodactyla; family Bovidae; genus Budorcas; species Budorcas taxicolor. Next base: position 1,829,242 of record NW_026292750.1, on the reverse strand, counting down.
GGGGCTCCTCTGGATGTGGGCGGGACCCTCGTGATTCCTCTCGAGTGGAGACGGCTATGTCGGGGAACTTCTTGATTTGCACCAAGGGTGTGAAGGACCCTTTCGAAGTTCCAGAGGTGAGGTGTGATCAGCCTCGAGACGCCTCAGCGGAAATGGGCCTCATCTCGCCTGGAGGGGAGCACCTCCTGGGATTTTCTCGAGTTGCGGCAGGTCTTCTCGAGTTACGACGGGGACCTCAGGGACCCGCTCTGGTGGCCTCAGGAAAGGCCAGTCCCCAAGCGAGTTGCTAGGGGACGTCTCGGGATTCCTCTCCCGTCCATGTCGGGGCCTCAGTCCTTGTGCGGAGTCAGGGCCGGAACCTGAGGATTCCTCTCCAGTGTTGCCATGGATCTTGGGGTGCTTCTGAGTCTCCCCAGGGGAGTCAGGCCTCGTCTCGAGTGGGGGCATGTACGTGCGCTTTCCTCCCGAGCTGCAGCAGTAGTGTCACGCTTCCTGTCACGTGGATCAAGCGATCTGTGGCTTTCCCTCGAGGCTGTCCCTCGAGGCTTTCTCACGAGGCTTTCCCACGGGGCTGTGCCACGTGCCACCTTGGTGTGAGTCGATCCTCGGCGTGAAAGACGAGCCGGTGAAGGGAAAAGAGGTTCCTCTGGAATGGACTGAGATATCTGGGGGACTCTTGGAATGGTGGCACGACCCTGGACTTCCTCTCGCCGTTCCTGTTGAGAGGGCCTCCTCTTGAGATGCGACGGGAACGCCGGAAACTCTTTCCCGACGAAGCAGGGAAAGGATCCCTCATCTCGAGCTACGAGGCGGAAACGGGGCTGCTCTGGATGTGGGCGGGACCCTCGTGATTCCTCTCGAGTGGAGACGGGTATGTCGGGGAACTTCTTGATTTGCAGCAAGGGTGTGAAGGAGCCTTTCGAAGTTCCAGAGGTGAGGTGTGATCAGCCTCGAGACGCCTCAGCGGAAATGGGCCTCATCTCGCCTGGAGGGGAGAACCTCCTGGATTTTCTCGAGTTGCGGCAGGTCTTCTCGAGTTACGACGGGGACCTCAGGGACCCGCTCTGGTGGCCTCAGGAAAGGCCAGTCCCCATGCGAGTTGCTAGGGGACCTCTCGGGATTCCTTTCCCGTCCATGCCGGGGCCTCAGTCCTTGTGTGGAGTCGGGGCCGGAACCTGAGGATTCCTCTCCAGTGTTGCCATGGATCTTGGGGAGCTTCTGAGTCTCCCCAGGGGAGTCAGGCGGCGTCTAGAGTGCGGGCATGCACGTGCGCTTTCCTCCCGAGCTGCAGCAGTAGTGTCACGCTTTCTGTCACGTGGATCAAGGGATCTGTGGCTTTCCCTCGAGGCTGTCCCTCGAGGCTTTCCCACGAGGCTTTCCCACAGGGCTGTGCCACGTGCCACCTTGGTGTGAGTCGATCCTCGGCGTGAAAGACGAGCCGGTGAAGGGAAAAGAGGTTCCTCTGGAATGGACTGAGACATCTGGGGGACTCTTGGAATGGTGGCACGACCCTGGAGTTCCTCTCACCGTTCCTGTTGAGAGGGCCTCCTCTTGAGATGCGACAGGAACGCCGGGAACTCTTTCCCGACGAAGCAGGGAAAGGATCCCTCATCTCGAGCTACGAGGCGGAAACGGGGCTCCTCTGGATGTGGGCGGGACCCTCGTGATTCCTCTCGAGTGGAGACGGCTATGTCGGGGAACTTCTTGATTTGCACCAAGGGTGTGAAGGACCCTTTCGAAGTTCCAGAGGTGAGGTGTGATCAGCCTCGAGACGCCTCAGCGGAAATGGGCCTCATCTCGCCTGGAGGGGAGAACCTCCTGGATTTTCTCGAGTTGCGGCAGGTCTTCTCGAGTTACGACGGGGACCTCAGGGACCCGCTCTGGTGGCCTCAGGAAAGGCCAGTCCCCAAGCGAGTTGCTAGGGGACGTCTCGGGATTCCTCTCCCGTCCATGCCGGGGCCTCAGTCCTTGTGCGGAGTCGGGGCCGGAACCTGAGGATTCCTCTCCAGTGTTGCCATGGATCTTGGGGTGCTTCTGAGTCTCCCCAGGGGAGTCAGGCCTCGTCTCGAGTGGGGGCATGTACGTGCGATTTCCTCCCGAGCTGCAGCAGTAGTGTCACGCTTCCTGTCACGTGGATCAAGGGATCTGTGGCTTTCCCTCGAGGCTGTCCCTCGAGGCTTTCCCACGAGGCTTTCCCACAGGGCTGTGCCACGTGCCACCTTGGTGTGAGTCGATCCTCGGCGTGAAAGACGAGCCGGTGAAGGGAAAAGAGGTTCCTCTGGAATGGACTGAGACATCTGGGGCACTCTTGGAATGGTGGCACGACCCTGGAGTTCCTCTCGCCGTTCCTGTTGAGAGGGCCTCCTCTTGAGATGCGACGGGAACGCCGGAAACTCTTTCCCGCCGAAGCAGGGAAAGGATACCTCATCTCGAGCTTCGAGGCGGAAACGGGGCTGCTCTGGATGTGGGCGGGACCCTCGTGATTCCTCTCGAGTGGAGACGGGTATGTCGGGGAACTTCTTGATTTGCAGCAAGGGTGTGAAGGAGCCTTTCGAAGTTCCAGAGGTGAGGTGTGATCAGCCTCGAGACGCCTCAGCGGAAATGGGCCTCATCTCGCCTGGAGGGGAGAACCTCCTGGATTTTCTCGAGTTGCGGCAGGTCTTCTCGAGTTACGACGGGGACCTCAGGGACCCGCTCTGGTGGCCTCAGGAAAGGCCAGTCCCCATGCGAGTTGCTAGGGGACCTCTCGGGATTCCTCTCCCGTCCATGCCGGGGCCTCAGTCCTTGTGTGGAGTCGGGGACGGAACCTGAGGATTCCTCTCCAGTGTTGCCATGGATCTTGGGGAGCTTCTGAGTCTCCCCAGGGGAGTCAGGCGGCGTCTAGAGTGGGGGCATGCACGTGTGCTTTCCTCCCGAACTGCAGAAGTAGTGTCACGCTTCCTGTCACGTGGATCAAGGGATCTGTGGCTTTCCCTTGAGGCTGTCCCTCGAGGCTTTCCCACGAGGCTTTCCCACAGGGCTGTGCCACGTGCCACCTTGGTGTGAGTCGATCCTCGGCGTGAAAGACGAGCCGGTGAAGGGAAAAGAGGTTCCTCTGGAATGGACTGAGACATCTGGGGGACTCTTGGAATGGTGGCACGACCCTGGAGTTCCTCTCACCGTTCCTGTTGAGAGGGCCTCCTCTTGAGATGCGACGGGAACGCCAGGAACTCTTTCCTGACGAAGCAGGGTTAGGATCCCTCATCTCGAGCTAGGAGGCGGAAACGGGGCTCCTCTGGATGTGGGCGGGACCCTCGTGATTCCTCTCGAGTGGAGACGGCTATGTCGGGGAACTTCTTGATTTGCACCAAGGGTATGAAGGACCCTTTCGAAGTTCCAGAGGTGAGGTGTGATCAGCCTCGAGACGCCTCAGCGGAAATGGGCCTCATCTCGCCTGGAGGGGAGAACCTCCTGGATATTCTCGAGTTGCGGCACGTCTTCTCGAGTTACGACGGGGACCTCAGGGACCCGCTCTGGTGGCCTCAGGAAAGGCCAGTCCCCATGCGAGTTGCTAGGGGACCTCTCGGGATTCCTCTCCCGTCCATGCCGGGGCCTCAGTCCTTGTGTGGAGTCGGGGCCGGAACCTGAGGATTCCTCTCCAGTGTTGCCATGGATCTTGGGGTGCTTCTGAGTCTCCCCAAGGGAGTCAGGCCTCGTCTCGAGTGGGGGCATGCACGTGCGCTTTCCTCCCGAGCTGCAGCAGTAGTGTCACGCTTCCTGTCACGTGGATCAAGGGATCTGTGGCTTTCCCTTGAGGCTGTCCCTCGAGGCTTTCCCACGAGGCTTTCCCACAGGGCTGTGCCACGTGCCACCTTGGTGTGAGTCGATCCTCGGCGTGAAAGACGAGCCGGTGAAGGGAAAAGAGGTTCCTCTGGAATGGACTGAGACATCTGGGGGACTCTTGGAATGGTGGCACGACCCTGGAGTTCCTCTCGCCGTTCCTGTTGAGAGGGCCTCCTCTTGAGATGCGACGGGAACGCCGGGAACTCTTTCCCGACGAAGCAGGGTAAGGATTCTTCATCTCGACCTACGAGGCGGAAAAGGGGATCCTCTGGATGTGGGCGGGACCCTCGTGATTCCTCTCGAGTGGAGACGGCTATGTCGGGGAACTTCTTGATTTGCAGCAAGGGTGTGAAGGAGCCTTTCGAAGTTCCAGAGGTGAGGTGTGATCAGCCTCGAGACGCCTCAGCGGAAATGGGCCTCATCTCGCCTGGAGGGGAGAACCTCCTGGATTTTCTCGAGTTGCGGCAGGTCTTCTCGAGTTACGACGGGGACCTCAGGGTCCCGCTCTGGTGGCCTCAGGAAAGGCCAGTCCCCATGCGAGTTGCTAGGGGACCTCTCGGGATTCCTCTCCCGTCCATGCCGGGGCCTCAGTCCTTGTGTGGAGTCGGGGCCGGAACCTGAGGATTCTTCTCCAGTGTTGCCATGGATCTTGGGGAGCTTCTGAGTCTCCCCAGGGGAGTCAGGCCTCGTCTCGAGTGGGGGCATGCACGTGCGCTTTCCTCCTGAGCTGCAGCAGTAGTGTCACGCTTCCTGTCATGTGGATCAAGGGATCTGTGGCTTTCCCTCGAGGCTGCCCCTCGAGGCTTTCCCACGAGGCTTTCCCACAGGGCTGTGCCACGTGCCACCTTGGTGTGAGTCGATCCTCGGAGTGAAAGACGTGCCGGTGAAGGGAAAAGAGCTTCCTCTGGAATGGACTGAGACATCTGGGGGACTCTTGGAATGGTGGCACGACCCTGGAGTTCCTCTCGCCGTTCCTGTTGAGAGGGCCTCCTCTTGAGATGCGACGGGAGCGCCGGGAACTCTTTCCCGACGAAGCAGGGAAAGGATCCCTCATCTCGAGCTACGAGGCGGAAACGGGGCTCCTCTGGATGTGGGCGGGACCCTCGTGATTCCTCTCGAGTGGAGACGGCTATGTCGGGGAACTTCTTGATTTGCACCAAGGGTGTGAAGGACCCTTTCGAAGTTCCAGAGGTGAGGTGTGATCAGCCTCGAGACGCCTCAGCGGAAATGGGCCTCATCTCGCCTGGAGGGGAGCACCTCCTGGATTTTCTCGAGATGCGGCAGGTCTTCTCGAGATACGACGGGGACCTCAGGGACCCGCTCTGGTGGCCTCAGGAAAGGCCAGTCCCCAAGCGAGTTGCTAGGGGACGTCTCGGGATTCCTCTCCCGTCCATGCCGGGGCCTCAGTCCTTGTGCGGAGTCGGGGCCGGAACCTGAGGATTCCTCTCCAGTGTTGCCATGGATCTTGGGGTGCTTCTGAGTCTCCCCAGGGGAGTCAGGCCTTGTCTCGAGTGGGGGCATGCACGTGCGATTTCCTCCCGAGCTGCAGCAATAGTGTCACGCTTCCTGTCACGTGGATCAAGGGATCTGTGGCTTTCCCTCGAGGCTGTCCCTCGAGGCTTTCCCACGAGGCTTTCCCACAGGGCTGTGCCATGTGCCACCTTGGTGTGAGTCGATCCTCGGCGTGAAAGACGAGCCGGTGAAGGGAAAAGAGGTTCCTCTGGAATGGACTGAGACATCTGGGGCACTCTTGGAATGGTGGCACGACCCTGGAGTTCCTCTCGCCGTTCCTGTTGAGAGGGCCTCCTCTTGAGATGCGACGGGAACGCCGGAAACTCTTTCCCGCCGAAGCAGGGAAAGGATACCTCATCTCGAGCTTCGAGGCGGAAACGGGGCTCCTCTGGATGTGGGCGGGACCCTCGTGATTCCTCTCGAGTGGAGACGGGTATGTCGGGGAACTTCTTGATTTGCAGCAAGGGTGTGAAGGAGCCTTTCGAAGTTCCAGAGGTGAGGTGTGATCAGCCTCGAGACGCCTCAGTGGAAATGGGCCTCATCTCGCCTGGAGGGGAGAACCTCCTGGATTTTCTCGAGTTGCGGCAGGTCTTCTCGAGTTACGACGGGGACCTCAGGGACCCGCTCTGGTGGCCTCAGGCAAGGCCAGTCCCCATGCGAGTTGCTAGGGGACCTCTCGGGATTCCTCTCCCGTCCATGCCGGGGCCTCAGTCCTTGTGTGGAGTCGGGGACGGAACCTGAGGATTCCTCTCCAGTGTTGCCATGGATCTTGGGGAGCTTCTGAGTCTCCCCAGGGGAGTCAGGCGGCGTCTAGAGTGGGGGCATGCACGTGCGCTTTCCTCCCGAACTGCAGCAGTAGTGTCACGCTTCCTGTCACGTGGATCAAGGGATCTGTGGCTTTCCCTCGAGGCTGCCCCTCGAGGCTTTCCCACGAGGCTTTCCCACAGGGCTGTGCCACGTGCCACCTTGGTGTGAGTCGATCCTCGGCGTGAAAGACGAGCCGGTGAAGGGAAAAGAGCTTCCTCTGGAATGGACTGAGACATCTGGGGGACTCTTGGAATGGTGGCACGACCCTGGAGTTCCTCTCGCCGTTCCTGTTGAGAGGGCCTCCTCTTGAGATGCGACGGGAGCGCCGGGAACTCTTTCCCGACGAAGCAGGGAAAGGATCCCTCATCTCGAGCTACGAGGCGGAAACGGGGCTCCTCTGGATGTGGGCGGGACCCTCGTGATTCCTCTCGAGTGGAGACGGCTATGTCGGGGAACTTCTTGATTTGCACCAAGGGTGTGAAGGACCCTTTCGAAGTTCCAGAGGTGAGGTGTGATCAGCCTCGAGACGCCTCAGCGGAAATGGGCCTCATCTCGCCTGGAGGGGAGCACCTCCTGGGATTTTCTCGAGTTGCGGCAGGTCTTCTCGAGTTACGACGGGGACCTCAGGGACCCGCTCTGGTGGCCTCAGGAAAGGCCAGTCCCCAAGCGAGTTGCTAGGGGACGTCTCGGGATTCCTCTCCCGTCCATGTCGGGGCCTCAGTCCTTGTGCGGAGTCGGGGCCGGAACCTGAGGATTCCTCTCCAGTGTTGCCATGGATCTTGGGGTGCTTCTGAGTCTCCCCAGGGGAGTCAGGCCTCGTCTCGAGTGGGGGCATGTACGTGCGCTTTCCTCCCGAGCTGCAGCAGTAGTGTCACGCTTCCTGTCACGTGGATCAAGCGATCTGTGGCTTTCCCTCGAGGCTGTCCCTCGAGGCTTTCCCACGAGGCTTTCCCACGGGGCTGTGCCACGTGCCACCTTGGTGTGAGTCGATCCTCGGCGTGAAAGACGAGCCGGTGAAGGGAAAAGAGGTTCCTCTGGAATGGACTGAGATATCTGGGGGACTCTTGGAATGGTGGCACGACCCTGGACTTCCTCTCGCCGTTCCTGTTGAGAGGGCCTCCTCTTGAGATGCGTCGGGAACGCCGGAAACTCTTTCCCGACGAAGCAGGGAAAGGATCCCTCATCTCGAGCTACGAGGCGGAAACGGGGCTGCTCTGGATGTGGGCGGGACCCTCGTGATTCCTCTCGAGTGGAGACGGGTATGTCGGGGAACTTCTTGATTTGCAGCAAGGGTGTGAAGGAGCCTTTCGAAGTTCCAGAGGTGAGGTGTGATCAGCCTCGAGACGCCTCAGCGGAAATGGGCCTCATCTCGCCTGGAGGGGAGAACCTCCTGGATTTTCTCGAGTTGCGGCAGGTCTTCTCGAGTTACGACGGGGACCTCAGGGACCCGCTCTGGTGGCCTCAGGAAAGGCCAGTCCCCATGCGAGTTGCTAGGGGACCTCTCGGGATTCCTTTCCCGTCCATGCCGGGGCCTCAGTCCTTGTGTGGAGTCGGGGCCGGAACCTGAGGATTCCTCTCCAGTGTTGCCATGGATCTTGGGGAGCTTCTGAGTCTCCCCAGGGGAGTCAGGCGGCGTCTAGAGTGCGGGCATGCACGTGCGCTTTCCTCCCGAGCTGCAGCAGTAGTGTCACGCTTTCTGTCACGTGGATCAAGGGATCTGTGGCTTTCCCTCGAGGCTGTCCCTCGAGGCTTTCCCACGAGGCTTTCCCACAGGGCTGTGCCACGTGCCACCTTGGTGTGAGTCGATCCTCGGCGTGAAAGACGAGCCGGTGAAGGGAAAAGAGGTTCCTCTGGAATGGACTGAGACATCTGGGGGACTCTTGGAATGGTGGCACGACCCTGGAGTTCCTCTCACCGTTCCTGTTGAGAGGGCCTCCTCTTGAGATGCGACAGGAACGCCGGGAACTCTTTCCCGACGAAGCAGGGAAAGGATCCCTCATCTCGAGCTACGAGGCGGAAACGGGGCTCCTCTGGATGTGGGCGGGACCCTCGTGATTCCTCTCGAGTGGAGACGGCTATGTCGGGGAACTTCTTGATTTGCACCAAGGGTGTGAAGGACCCTTTCGAAGTTCCAGAGGTGAGGTGTGATCAGCCTCGAGACGCCTCAGCGGAAATGGGCCTCATCTCGCCTGGAGGGGAGAACCTCCTGGATTTTCTCGAGTTGCGGCAGGTCTTCTCGAGTTACGACGGGGACCTCAGGGACCCGCTCTGGTGGCCTCAGGAAAGGCCAGTCCCCAAGCGAGTTGCTAGGGGACGTCTCGGGATTCCTCTCCCGTCCATGCCGGGGCCTCAGTCCTTGTGCGGAGTCGGGGCCGGAACCTGAGGATTCCTCTCCAGTGTTGCCATGGATCTTGGGGTGCTTCTGAGTCTCCCCAGGGGAGTCAGGCCTCGTCTCGAGTGGGGGCATGTACGTGCGATTTCCTCCCGAGCTGCAGCAGTAGTGTCACGCTTCCTGTCACGTGGATCAAGGGATCTGTGGCTTTCCCTCGAGGCTGTCCCTCGAGGCTTTCCCACGAGGCTTTCCCACAGGGCTGTGCCACGTGCCACCTTGGTGTGAGTCGATCCTCGGCGTGAAAGACGAGCCGGTGAAGGGAAAAGAGGTTCCTCTGGAATGGACTGAGACATCTGGGGCACTCTTGGAATGGTGGCACGACCCTGGAGTTCCTCTCGCCGTTCCTGTTGAGAGGGCCTCCTCTTGAGATGCGACGGGAACGCCGGAAACTCTTTCCCGCCGAAGCAGGGAAAGGATACCTCATCTCGAGCTTCGAGGCGGAAACGGGGCTGCTCTGGATGTGGGCGGGACCCTCGTGATTCCTCTCGAGTGGAGACGGGTATGTCGGGGAACTTCTTGATTTGCAGCAAGGGTGTGAAGGAGCCTTTCGAAGTTCCAGAGGTGAGGTGTGATCAGCCTCGAGACGCCTCAGCGGAAATGGGCCTCATCTCGCCTGGAGGGGAGAACCTCCTGGATTTTCTCGAGTTGCGGCAGGTCTTCTCGAGTTACGACGGGGACCTCAGGGACCCGCTCTGGTGGACTCAGGAAAGGCCAGTCCCCATGCGAGTTGCTAGGGGACCTCTCGGGATTCCTCTCCCGTCCATGCCGGGGCCTCAGTCCTTGTGTGGAGTCGGGGACGGAACCTGAGGATTCCTCTCCAGTGTTGCCATGGATCTTGGGGTGCTTCTGAGTCTCCCCAGGGGAGTCAGGCCGCGTCTCGAGTGGGGGCATGTACGTGCGCTTTCCTCCCGAGCTGCAGCAGTAGTGTCACGCTTCCTGTCACGTGGATCAAGCGATCTGTGGCTTTCCCTCGAGGCTGTCCCTCGAGGCTTTCCCACGAGGCTTTCCCACGGGGCTGTGCCACGTGCCACCTTGGTGTGAGTCGATCCTCGGCGTGAAAGACGAGCCGGTGAAGGGAAAAGAGGTTCCTCTGGAATGGACTGAGATATCTGGGGGACTCTTGGAATGGTGGCACGACCCTGGACTTCCTCTCGCCGTTCCTGTTGAGAGGGCCTCCTCTTGAGATGCGTCGGGAACGCCGGAAACTCTTTCCCGACGAAGCAGGGAAAGGATCCCTCATCTCGAGCTACGAGGCGGAAACGGGGCTGCTCTGGATGTGGGCGGGACCCTCGTGATTCCTCTCGAGTGGAGACGGGTATGTCGGGGAACTTCTTGATTTGCAGCAAGGGTGTGAAGGAGCCTTTCGAAGTTCCAGAGGTGAGGTGTGATCAGCCTCGAGACGCCTCAGCGGAAATGGGCCTCATCTCGCCTGGAGGGGAGAACCTCCTGGATTTTCTCGAGTTGCGGCAGGTCTTCTCGAGTTACGACGGGGACCTCAGGGACCCGCTCTGGTGGCCTCAGGAAAGGCCAGTCCCCATGCGAGTTGCTAGGGGACCTCTCGGGATTCCTTTCCCGTCCATGCCGGGGCCTCAGTCCTTGTGTGGAGTCGGGGCCGGAACCTGAGGATTCCTCTCCAGTGTTGCCATGGATCTTGGGGAGCTTCTGAGTCTCCCCAGGGGAGTCAGGCGGCGTCTAGAGTGCGGGCATGCACGTGCGCTTTCCTCCCGAGCTGCAGCAGTAGTGTCACGCTTTCTGTCACGTGGATCAAGGGATCTGTGGCTTTCCCTCGAGGCTGTCCCTCGAGGCTTTCCCACGAGGCTTTCCCACAGGGCTGTGCCACGTGCCACCTTGGTGTGAGTCGATCCTCGGCGTGAAAGACGAGCCGGTGAAGGGAAAAGAGGTTCCTCTGGAATGGACTGAGACATCTGGGGGACTCTTGGAATGGTGGCACGACCCTGGAGTTCCTCTCACCGTTCCTGTTGAGAGGGCCTCCTCTTGAGATGCGACAGGAACGCCGGGAACTCTTTCCCGACGAAGCAGGGAAAGGATCCCTCATCTCGAGCTACGAGGCGGAAACGGGGCTCCTCTGGATGTGGGCGGGACCCTCGTGATTCCTCTCGAGTGGAGACGGCTATGTCGGGGAACTTCTTGATTTGCACCAAGGGTGTGAAGGACCCTTTCGAAGTTCCAGAGGTGAGGTGTGATCAGCCTCGAGACGCCTCAGCGGAAATGGGCCTCATCTCGCCTGGAGGGGAGAACCTCCTGGATTTTCTCGAGTTGCGGCAGGTCTTCTCGAGTTACGACGGGGACCTCAGGGACCCGCTCTGGTGGCCTCAGGAAAGGCCAGTCCCCAAGCGAGTTGCTAGGGGACGTCTCGGGATTCCTCTCCCGTCCATGCCGGGGCCTCAGTCCTTGTGCGGAGTCGGGGCCGGAACCTGAGGATTCCTCTCCAGTGTTGCCATGGATCTTGGGGTGCTTCTGAGTCTCCCCAGGGGAGTCAGGCCTCGTCTCGAGTGGGGGCATGTACGTGCGATTTCCTCCCGAGCTGCAGCAGTAGTGTCACGCTTCCTGTCACGTGGATCAAGGGATCTGTGGCTTTCCCTCGAGGCTGTCCCTCGAGGCTTTCCCACGAGGCTTTCCCACAGGGCTGTGCCACGTGCCACCTTGGTGTGAGTCGATCCTCGGCGTGAAAGACGAGCCGGTGAAGGGAAAAGAGGTTCCTCTGGAATGGACTGAGACATCTGGGGCACTCTTGGAATGGTGGCACGACCCTGGAGTTCCTCTCGCCGTTCCTGTTGAGAGGGCCTCCTCTTGAGATGCGACGGGAACGCCGGAAACTCTTTCCCGCCGAAGCAGGGAAAGGATACCTCATCTCGAGCTTCGAGGCGGAAACGGGGCTGCTCTGGATGTGGGCGGGACCCTCGTGATTCCTCTCGAGTGGAGACGGGTATGTCGGGGAACTTCTTGATTTGCAGCAAGGGTGTGAAGGAGCCTTTCGAAGTTCCAGAGGTGAGGTGTGATCAGCCTCGAGACGCCTCAGCGGAAATGGGCCTCATCTCGCCTGGAGGGGAGAACCTCCTGGATTTTCTCGAGTTGCGGCAGGTCTTCTCGAGTTACGACGGGGACCTCAGGGACCCGCTCTGGTGGACTCAGGAAAGGCCAGTCCCCATGCGAGTTGCTAGGGGACCTCTCGGGATTCCTCTCCCGTCCATGCCGGGGCCTCAGTCCTTGTGTGGAGTCGGGGACGGAACCTGAGGATTCCTCTCCAGTGTTGCCATGGATCTTGGGGAGCTTCTGAGTCTCCCCAGGGGAGTCAGGCGGCGTCTAGAGTGGGGGCATGCACGTGTGCTTTCCTCCCGAACTGCAGAAGTAGTGTCACGCTTCCTGTCACGTGGATCAAGGGATCTGTGGCTTTCCCTCGAGGCTGTCCCTCGAGGCTTTCCCACGAGGCTTTCCCACAGGGCTGTGCCACGTGCCACCTTGGTGTGAGTCGATCCTCGGCGTGAAAGACGAGCCGGTGAAGGGAAAAGAGGTTCCTCTGGAATGGACTGAGACATCTGGGGGACTCTTGGAATGGTGGCACGACCCTGGAGTTCCTCTCACCGTTCCTGTTGAGAGGGCCTCCTCTTGAGATGCGACGGGAACGCCAGGAACTCTTTCCTGACGAAGCAGGGTTAGGATCCCTCATCTCGAGCTAGGAGGCGGAAACGGGGCTCCTCTGGATGTGGGCGGGACCCTCGTGATTCCTCTCGAGTGGAGACGGCTATGTCGGGGAACTTCTTGATTTGCACCAAGGGTATGAAGGACCCTTTCGAAGTTCCAGAGGTGAGGTGTGATCAGCCTCGAGACGCCTCAGCGGAAATGGGCCTCATCTCGCCTGGAGGGGAGAACCTCCTGGATATTCTCGAGTTGCGGCACGTCTTCTCGAGTTACGACGGGGACCTCAGGGACCCGCTCTGGTGGCCTCAGGAAAGGCCAGTCCCCATGCGAGTTTCTAGGGGACCTCTCGGGATTCCTCTCCCGTCCATGCCGGGGCCTCAGTCCTTGTGTGGAGTCGGGGCCGGAACCTGAGGATTCCTCTCCAGTGTTGCCATGGATCTTGGGGTGCTTCTGAGTCTCCCCAAGGGAGTCAGGCCTCGTCTCGAGTGGGGGCATGCACGTGCGCTTTCCTCCCGAGCTGCAGCAGTAGTGTCACGCTTCCTGTCACGTGGATCAAGGGATCTGTGGCTTTCCCTTGAGGCTGTCCCTCGAGGCTTTCCCACGAGGCTTTCCCACAGGGCTGTGCCACGTGCCACCTTGGTGTGAGTCGATCCTCGGCGTGAAAGACGAGCCGGTGAAGGGAAAAGAGGTTCCTCTGGAATGGACTGAGACATCTGGGGGACTCTTGGAATGGTGGCACGACCCTGGAGTTCCTCTCGCCGTTCCTGTTGAGAGGGCCTCCTCTTGAGATGCGACGGGAACGCCGGGAACTCTTTCCCGACGAAGCAGGGTAAGGATTCCTCATCTCGACCTACGAGGCGGAAAAGGGGCTCCTCTGGATGTGGGCGGGACCCTCGTGATTCCTCTCGAGTGGAGACGGCTATGTCGGGGAACTTCTTGATTTGCAGCAAGGGTGTGAAGGAGCCTTTCGAAGTTCCAGAGGTGAGGTGTGATCAGCCTCGAGACGCCTCAGCGGAAATGGGCCTCATCTCGCCTGGAGGGGAGAACCTCCTGGATTTTCTCGAGTTGCGGCAGGTCTTCTCGAGTTACGACGGGGACCTCAGGGTCCCGCTCTGGTGGCCTCAGGAAAGGCCAGTCCCCATGCGAGTTGCTAGGGGACCTCTCGGGATTCCTCTCCCGTCCATGCCGGGGCCTCAGTCCTTGTGTGGAGTCGGGGCCGGAACCTGAGGATTCTTCTCCAGTGTTGCCATGGATCTTGGGGAGCTTCTGAGTCTCCCCAGGGGAGTCAGGCCTCGTCTCGAGTGGGGGCATGCACGTGCGCTTTCCTCCTGAGCTGCAGCAGTAGTGTCACGCTTCCTGTCATGTGGATCAAGGGATCTGTGGCTTTCCCTCGAGGCTGCCCCTCGAGGCTTTCCCACGAGGCTTTCCCACAGGGCTGTGCCACGTGCCACCTTGGTGTGAGTCGATCCTCGGAGTGAAAGACGTGCCGGTGAAGGGAAAAGAGCTTCCTCTGGAATGGACTGAGACATCTGGGGGACTCTTGGAATGGTGGCACGACCCTGGAGTTCCTCTCGCCGTTCCTGTTGAGAGGGCCTCCTCTTGAGATGCGACGGGAGCGCCGGGAACTCTTTCCCGACGAAGCAGGGAAAGGATCCCTCATCTCGAGCTACGAGGCGGAAACGGGGCTCCTCTGGATGTGGGCGGGACCCTCGTGATTCCTCTCGAGTGGAGACGGCTATGTCGGGGAACTTCTTGATTTGCACCAAGGGTGTGAAGGACCCTTTCGAAGTTCCAGAGGTGAGGTGTGATCAGCCTCGAGACGCCTCAGCGGAAATGGGCCTCATCTCGCCTGGAGGGGAGCACCTCCTGGATTTTCTCGAGTTGCGGCAGGTCTTCTCGAGATACGACGGGGACCTCAGGGACCCGCTCTGGTGGCCTCAGGAAAGGCCAGTCCCCAAGCGAGTTGCTAGGGGACGTCTCGGGATTCCTCTCCCGTCCATGCCGGGGCCTCAGTCCTTGTGCGGAGTCGGGGCCGGAACCTGAGGATTCCTCTCCAGTGTTGCCATGGATCTTGGGGTGCTTCTGAGTCTCCCCAGGGGAGTCAGGCCTTGTCTCGAGTGGGGGCATGCACGTGCGATTTCCTCCCGAGCTGCAGCAGTAGTGTCACGCTTCCTGTCACGTGGATCAAGGGATCTGTGGCTTTCCCTCGAGGCTGTCCCTCGAGGCTTTCCCACGAGGCTTTCCCACAGGGCTGTGCCACGTGCCACCTTGGTGTGAGTCGATCCTCGGCGTGAAAGACGAGCCGGTGAAGGGAAAAGAGGTTCCTCTGGAATGGACTGAGACATCTGGGGGACTCTTGGAATGGTGGCACGACCCTGGAGTTCCTCTCGCCGATCCTGTTGAGAGGGCCTCCTCTTGAGATGCGACGGGAACGCCGGGAACTCTTTCCCGACGAAGCAGGGACAGGATCCCTCATCTCGAGCTACGAGGCGGAAACGGGGCTCCTCTGGATGTGGGCGGGACCCTCGTGATTCCCCTCGAGTGGAGACGGGTATGTCGGGGAACTTCCTGATTTGCACCAAGGGTGTGAAGGAGCCTTTCGAAGTTCCAGAGGTGAGGTGTGATCAGCCTCGAGACGCCTCAGCGGAATGGGCCTCATCTCGCCTGGAGGGGAGAACCTCCTGGATTTTCTCGAGTTGCGGCAGGTCTTCTCGAGTTACGACGGGGACCTCAGGGACCCGCTCTGGTGGCCTCAGGAAAGGCCAGTCCCCATGCGAGTTGCTAGGGGACCTCTCGGGATTCCTCTCCCGTCCATGCCGGGGCCTCAGTCCTTGTGTGGAGTCGGGGCCGGAACCTGAGGATTCCTCTCCAGTGTTGCCATGGATCTTGGGGTGCTTTGAATCTCCCCAGGGGAGTCAGGCCTCGTCTCGAGTGTGGGCATGCACGTGCGCTTTCCTCCCGAGCTGCAGCAGTAGTGTCACGCTTCCTGTCACGTGGATCAAGGGATCTGTGGCTTTCTCTTGAGGCTGTCCCTCGAGGCTTTCCCACGAGGCTTTCCCACAGGGCTGTGCCACGTGCCACCTTGGTGTGAGTCGATCCTCGGCGTGAAAGACGAGCCGCTGAAGGGAAAAGAGGTTCCTCTGGAATGAACTGAGACATCTGGGGGACTCTTGGAATGGTGGCACGACCCTGGAGTTCCTCTCTCCGTTCCTGTTGAGAGGGCCTCCTCTTGAGATGCGACGGGAACGCCGGGAACTCTTTCCCGACGAATCAGGGATAGGATCCCTCATCTCGAGCTACGAGGCTGAAACGGGGCTCCTCTGGATGTGGGCGGGACCCTCGTGATTCCTCTCGAGTGGAGACGGCTATGTCGGGGAACTTCTTGATTTGCAGCAAGGGTGTGAAGGAGCCTTTCGAAGTTCCAGAGGTGAGGTATGATCAGCCTCGAGACGCCTCAGCGGAAATGGGCCTCATCTCGCCTGGAGGGGAGAACCTCCTGGATTTTCTCGAGTTGCGGCAGGTCTTCTCGAGTTACGACGGGGACCTCAGGGGCCCGCTCTGGTGACCTCAGGAAAGGCCAGTCGCCATGCGAGTTGCTAGGGGACCTCTCGGGATTCCTCTCCCGTCCATGCCGGGGCCTCAGTCCTTGTGCGGAGTCGGGGCCGGAACCTGAGGATTCCTCTCCAGTGTTGCCATGGATCTTGGGGTGCCTCTGAGTCTCCCCAGGGGAGTCAGGCCTCGTCTCGAGTGGGGGCATGCACGTGCGCTTTCCTCCCGAGCTGCAGCAGTAGTGTCACGCTTCCTGTCACGTGGATCAAGGGATCTGTGGCTTTCCCTCGAGGCTGTCCCTCGAGGCTTTCACACGAGGCTTTCCCACAGGGCTGTGCCACGTGCCACCTTGGTGTGAGTCTATCCTCGGCGTGAAAGACGAGCCGGTGAAGGGAAAAGAGGTTCCTCTGGAATGGACTGAGACATCTGGGGGACTCTTGGAATGGTGGCACGACCCTGGAGTTCCTCTCGCCGTTCCTGTTGAGAGGGCCTCCTCTTGAGATGCGACGGGAACGCCGGGAACTCCTTCCCGACGAATCAGGGAAAGGATCCCTCATCTCGAGCTACGAGGCCGAAACGGGGCTCCTCTGGATGTGGGCGGGACCCTCGTGATTCCTCTCGATTGGAGACGGGTATGTCGGGGAACTTCTTGATTTGCACCAAGGGTGTGAAGGACCCTTTCGAAGTTCCAGAGGTGAGGTATGATCAGCCTCGAGACGCCTCAGCGGAAATGGGCCTCATCTCGCCTGGAGGGGAGAACCTCCTGGATTTTCTCGAGTTGCGGCAGGTCTTCTCGAGTTACGACGGGGACCTCAGGGGCCCGCTCTGGTGACCTCAGGAAAGGCCAGTCGCCATGCGAGTTGCTAGGGGACCTCTCGGGATTCCTCTCCCGTCCATGCCGGGGCCTCAGTCCTTGTGCGGAGTCGGGGCCGGAACCTGAGGATTCCTCTCCAGTGTTGCCATGGATCTTGGGGTGCCTCTGAGTCTTCCCAGGGGAGTCAGGCCTCGTCTCGAGTGGGGGCATGCACGTGCGCTTTCCTCCCGAGCTGCAGCAGTAGTGTCACGCTTCCTGTCACGTGGATCAAGGGATCTGTGGCTTTCCCTCGAGGCTGTCCCTCGAGGCTTTCACACGAGGCTTTCCCACAGGGCTGTGCCACGTGCCACCTTGGTGTGAGTCTATCCTCGGCGTGAAAGACGAGCCGGTGAAGGGAAAAGAGGTTCCTCTGGAATGGACTGAGACATCTGGGGGACTCTTGGAATGGTGGCACGACCCTGGAGTTCCTCTCGCCGTTCTTGTTGAGAGGGCGTCCTCTTGAGATGCGACGGGAACGCCGGGAACTCTTTCCCGACGAAGCAGGGTAAGGATTCCTCATCTCGACCTACGAGGCGGAAAAGGGGCTCCTCTGGATGTGGGCGGGACCCTCGTGATTCCTCTCGAGTGGAGACGGCTATGTCGGGGAACCTCTTGATTTGCAGCAAGGGTGTGAAGGACCCTTTCGAAGTTCCAGAGGTGAGGTGTGATCAGCCTCGAGACGCCTCAGCGGAAATGGGCCTCATCTCGCCTGGAGGGGAGAACCTCCTGGATTTTCTCGAGTTGCGGCAGGTCTTCTCGAGTTACGACGGGGACCTCAGGGTCCCGCTCTGGTGGCCTCAGGAAAGGCCAGTCCCCATGCGAGTTGCTAGGGGACCTCTCGGGATTCCTCTCCCGTCCATGCCGGGGACTCAGTCCTTGTGTGGAGTCGGGGCCGGAACCTGAGGATTCTTCTCCAGTGTTGCCATGGATCTTGGGGAGCTTCTGAGTCTCCCCAGGGGAGTCAGGCGGCGTCTCGAGTGGGGGCATGCACGTGCGCTTTCCTCCTGAGCTGCAGCAGTTGTGTCACGCTTCCTGTCACGTGGATCAAGGGATCTGTGGCTTTCCCTCTAGGCTGTCCCTCGAGGCTTTCCCACGAGGCTTTCCCACAGGGCTGTGCCACGTGCCACCTTGGTGTGAGTCGATCCTCGGAGTGAAAGACGAGCCGGTGAAGGGAAAAGAGCTTCCTCTGTAATGGACTGAGACATCTGGGGGACTCTTGGAATGGTGGCACGACCCTGGCGTTCCTCTCGCCGTTCCTGTTGAGAGGGCCTCCTCTTGAGATGCGACGGGAACGCCGGGAACTCTTTCCCGACGAAGCAGGGAAAGGATCCCTCATCTCGAGCTACGAGGCGGAAACGGGGCACCTCTGGATGTGGGTGGGACCCTCGTGATTCCTCTCGAGTGGAGACGGCTATGTCGGGGAACTTCTTGATTTGCAGCAAGGGTGTGAAGGAGCCTTTCGAAGTTCCAGAGGTGAGGTGTGATCAGCCTCGTGACGCCTCAGCGGAAATGGGCCTAATCTCGCCTGGAGGGGAGAACCTCCTGGATTTTCTCGAGTTGCGGCAGGTCTTCTCGAGTTACGACGGGAACCTCAGGGACCCGCTCTGGTGGCCTCAGGAAAGGCCAGTCCCCATGCGAGTTGCTAGGGGACCTCTCGGGATTCCTCTCCCGTCCATGCCGGGGCCTCAGTCCTTGTGCGGAGTCGGGGCCGGAACCTGAGGATTCCTCTCCAGTGTTGCCATGGATCTTGGGGAGCTTCTGAGTCTCCCCAGGGCAGTCAGGCGGCGTATCGAGTGGGGGCATGCACGTGCGCTTTCCTCCCGAGCTGCAGCAGTAGTGTCACGCTTCCTGTCACGTGGATCAAGGGATCTGTGGCTTTCCCTCGAGGCTGTCCCTCGGGGCTTTCCCACGAGGCTTTCCCACAGGGCTGTGCCACGTGCCACCTTGGTGTGAGTCGATCCTCGGCGTGAAAGACGAGCCGGTGAAGGGAAAAGAGGTTCCTCTGGAATGGACTGAGACATCTGGGGGACTCTTGGAATGGTGGCACGACCCTGGAGTTCCTCTCGCCGTTCCTGTTGAGAGGGCCTCCTCTTGAGATGCGACGGGAACGCCGGGAACTCTTTCCCGACGAAGCAGGGAAATGATCCCTCATCTCGAGCTACGAGGCGGAAACGGGGATCCTCTGGATGTGGGCGGGACCCTCGTGATTCCTCTCGAGTGGAGACGGGTATGTCGGGGAACTTCTTGATTTGCACCAAGGGTGTGAAGGAGCCTTTCGAAGTTCCAGAGGTGAGGTGTGATCAGCCTCGAGACGCCTCAGCGGAAATGGGCCTCATCTCGCCTGGAGGGGAGAACCTCCTGGATTTTCTTGAGTTGCGGCAGGTCTTCTCGAGTTACGACGGGGACCTCAGGGTCCCGCTCTGGTGGCCTCAGGAAAGGCCAGTCCCCATGCGAGTTGCTAGGGGACCTCTCGGGATTCCTCTCCCGTCCATGCTGGGGCCTCAGTCCTTTTGTGGAGTCGCGCCCGGAACCTGAAGATTCCTCTCCAGTGTTGCCATGGATCTTGGGGTGCTTCTGAGTCTCCCCAGGGGAGTCAGGCCTCGTCTCGAGTGGGGGCATGCACGTGCGCTTTCCTCCCGAGCTGCAGCAGTAGTGTCACGCTTCCTGTCACGTGGATCAAGCAATCTGTGGCTTTCCCTCGAGGCTGTCCCTCGAGGCTTTCCCACGAGGCTTTCCCACAGGGCTGTGCCACGTGCCACCTTGGTGTGAGTCGATCCTCGGCGTGAAAGACGAGCCGGTGAAGGGAAAAGAGGTTCCTCTGGAATGGACTGAGACATCTGGGGGACTCTTGGAATGGTGGCACGACCCTGGAGTTCCTCTCGCCGTTCCTGTTGAGAGGGCCTCCTCTTGAGATGCGACGGGAACGCCGGGAACTCTTTCCCGACGAAGCAGGGTAAGGATCCCTCATCTCGAGCTACGAGGCGGAAACGGGGCTCCTCTGGATGTGGGCGGGACCATCGTGATTCCTCTCGAGTGGAGACGACTATGTCGGGGAACTTCTTGATTTGCACCAAGGGTGTGAAGGAGCCTTTCGAAGTTCCAGAGGGGAGGTGTGATCAGCCTCGAGACGCCTCAGCGGAAATGGGCCTCATCTCGCCTGGAGGGGAGAACCTCCTGGATTTTCTCGAGTTGCGGCAGGTCTTCTCGAGTTACGACGGGGACCTCAGGGTCCCGCTCTGGTGGCCTCAGGAAAGGCCAGTCCCCATGCGAGTTGCTAGGGGACCTCTCGGGATTCCTCTCCCGTCCATGCCGGGGCCTCAGTCCTTGTGTGGAGTCGGGGCCGGAACCTGAGGATTCCTCTCCAGTGTTGCCATGGATCTTGGGGTGCTTCTGAGTCTCCCCAGGGGAGTCAGGCCTCGTCTCGAGTGGGGGCATGCACGTGCGCTTTCCTCCCGAGCTGCAGCAGTAGTGTCACGCTTCCTGTCACGTGGATCAAGGGATCTGTGGCTTTCCCTTGAGGCTGTCCCTCGAGGCTTTCCCACGAGGCTTTCCCACAGGGCTGTGCCACGTGCCACCTTGGTGTGAGTCGATCCTCGGCGTGAAAGACGAGCCGGTGAAGGGAAAAGAGGTTCCTCTGGAATGGACTGAGACATCTGGGGGACTCTTGGAATGGTGGCACGACCCTGGAGTTCCTCTCGCCGTTCCTGTTGAGAGGGCCTCCTCTTGAGATGCGACGGGAACGCCGGTAACTCTTTCCCGACGAAGCAGGGTAAGGATTCCTCATCTCGACCTACGAGGCGGAAAAGGGGCTCCTCTGGATGTGGGCGGGACCCTCGTGATTCCTCTCGAGTGGAGACGGCTATGTCGGGGAACTTCTTGATTTGCACCAAGGGTGTGAAGGACCCTTTCGAAGTTCCAGAGGTGAGGTGTGATCAGCCTCGAGACGCCTCAGCGGAAATGGGCCTCATCTCGCCTGGAGGGGAGAACCTCCTGGATTTTCTCGAGTTGCGGCAGGTCTTCTCGAGTTACGACGGGGACCTCAGGGTCCCGCTCTGGTGGCCTCAGGAAAGGCCAGTCCCCATGCGAGTTGCTAGGGGACCTCTCGGGATTCCTCTCCCGTCCATGCCGGGGCCTCAGTCCTTGTGCGGAGTCGGGGCCGGAACCTGAGGATTCCTCTCCAGTGTTGCCATGGATCTTGGGGTGCTTCTGAGTATCCCCAGGGGAGTCAGGCCTCGTCTCGAGTTGGGGCATGTACGTGCGCTTTCCTCCCGAGCTGCAGCAGTAGTGTCACGCTTCCTGTCACGTGGATCAAGGGATCTGTGGGTTTCCCTCGAGGCTGTCCCTCGAGGCTTTCACACGAGGCTTTCCCACAGGGCTGTGCCACGTGCCACCTTGGTGTGAGTCTATCCTCGGCGTGAAAGACGAGCCGGTGAAGGGAAAAGAGGTTCCTCTGGAATGGACTGAGACATCTGGGGGACTCTTGGAATGGTGGCACGACCCTGGAGTTCCTCTCGCCGTTCCTGTTGAGAGGGCCTCCTCTTGAGATGCGACGGGAACGCCGGGAACTCCTTCCCGACGAATCAGGGAAAGGATCCCTCATCTCGAGCTACGAGGCCGAAACGGGGCTCCTCTGGATGTGGGCGGGACCCTCGTGATTCCCCTCGAGTGGAGACGGGTATGTCGCGGAACTTCTTGATTTGCACCAAGGGTGTGAATGAGCCTTTCGAAGTTCCAGAGGTGAGGTGTGATCAGCCTCGAGACGCCTCAGCGGAAATGGGCCTCATCTCGCCTGGAGGGGAGAACCTCCTGGATTTTCTCGAGTTGCGGCAGGTCTTCTCGAGTTACGACGGGGACCTCAGGGACCCGCTCTGGTGGCCTCAGGAAAGGCCAGTCCCCATGCGAGTTGCTTGGGTACCTCTCGGGATTCCTCTCCCGTCCATGCCGGGGCCTCAGTCCTTGTGTGGAGTCGGGGCCGGAACCTGAGGATTCCTCTCCAGTGTTGCCATGGATCTTGGGGAGCTTCTGAGTCTCCCCAGGGGAGTCAGGCGGCGTCTAGAGTGCGGGCACGCACGTGCGCTTTCCTCCCGAGCTGCAGCAGTAGTGTCACGCTTCCTGTCACGTGGATCAAGGGATCTGTGGCTTTCCCTTGAGGCTGTCCCTCGAGGCTTTCCCACGAGGCTTTCCCACAGGGCTGTGCCACGTGCCACCTTGGTGTGAGTCGATCCTCGGCGTGAAAGACGAGCCGGTGAAGGGAAAAGAGGTTCCTCTGGAATGGACTGAGACATCTGGGGGACTCTTGGAATGGTGGCACGACCCTGGAGTTCCTCTCGCCGTTCCTGTTGAGAGGGCCTCCTCTTGAGATGCGACGGGAACGCCGGTAACTCTTTCCCGACGAAGCAGGGTAAGGATTCCTCATCTCGACCTACGAGGCGGAAAAGGGGCTCCTCTGGATGTGGGCGGGACCCTCGTGATTCCTCTCGAGTGGAGACGGCTATGTCGGGGAACTTCTTGATTTGCACCAAGGGTGTGAAGGACCCTTTCGAAGTTCCAGAGGTGAGGTGTGATCAGCCTCGAGACGCCTCAGCGGAAATGGGCCTCATCTCGCCTGGAGGGGAGAACCTCCTGGATTTTCTCGAGTTGCGGCAGGTCTTCTCGAGTTACGACGGGGACCTCAGGGTCCCGCTCTGGTGGCCTCAGGAAAGGCCAGTCCCCATGCGAGTTGCTAGGGGACCTCTCGGGATTCCTCTCCCGTCCATGCCGGGGCCTCAGTCCTTGTGCGGAGTCGGGGCCGGAACCTGAGGATTCCTCTCCAGTGTTGCCATGGATCTTGGGGTGCTTCTGAGTATCCCCAGGGGAGTCAGGCCTCGTCTCGAGTTGGGGCATGTACGTGCGCTTTCCTCCCGAGCTGCAGCAGTAGTGTCACGCTTCCTGTCACGTGGATCAAGGGATCTGTGGCTTTCCCTCGAGGCTGTCCCTCGAGGCTTTCACACGAGGCTTTCCCACAGGGCTGTGCCACGTGCCACCTTGGTGTGAGTCTATCCTCGGCGTGAAAGACGAGCCGGTGAAGGGAAAAGAGGTTCCTCTGGAATGGACTGAGACATCTGGGGGACTCTTGGAATGGTGGCACGACCCTGGAGTTCCTCTCGCCGTTCCTGTTGAGAGGGCCTCCTCTTGAGATGCGACGGGAACGCCGGGAACTCCTTCCCGACGAATCAGGGAAAGGATCCCTCATCTCGAGCTACGAGGCCGAAACGGGGCTCCTCTGGATGTGGGCGGGACCCTCGTGATTCCCCTCGAGTGGAGACGGGTATGTCGCGGAACTTCTTGATTTGCACCAAGGGTGTGAATGAGCCTTTCGAAGTTCCAGAGGTGAGGTGTGATCAGCCTCGAGACGCCTCAGCGGAAATGGGCCTCATCTCGCCTGGAGGGGAGAACCTCCTGGATTTTCTCGAGTTGCGGCAGGTCTTCTCGAGTTACGACGGGGACCTCAGGGACCCGCTCTGGTGGCCTCAGGAAAGGCCAGTCCCCATGCGAGTTGCTTGGGTACCTCTCGGGATTCCTCTCCCGTCCATGCCGGGGCCTCAGTCCTTGTGTGGAGTCGGGGCCGGAACCTGAGGATTCCTCTCCAGTGTTGCCATGGATCTTGGGGAGCTTCTGAGTCTCCCCAGGGGAGTCAGGCGGCGTCTAGAGTGCGGGCATGCACGTGCGCTTTCCTCCCGAGCTGCAGCAGTAGTGTCACGCTTCCTGTCACGTGGATCAAGGGATCTGTGGCTTTCCCTTGAGGCTGTCCCTCGAGGCTTTCCCACGAGGCTTTCCCACAGGGCTGTGCCACGTGCCACCTTGGTGTGAGTCGATCCTCGGCGTGAAAGACGAGCCGGTGAAGGGAAAAGAGGTTCCTCTGGAATGGACTGAGACATCTGGGGGACTCTTGGAATGGTGGCACGACCCTGGAGTTCCTCTCGCCGTTCCTGTTGAGAGGGCCTCCTCTTGAGATGCGACGGGAACGCCGGTAACTCTTTCCCGACGAAGCAGGGTAAGGATTCCTCATCTCGACCTACGAGGCGGAAAAGGGGCTCCTCTGGATGTGGGCGGGACCCTCGTGATTCCTCTCGAGTGGAGACGGCTATGTCGGGGAACTTCTTGATTTGCACCAAGGGTGTGAAGGACCCTTTCGAAGTTCCAGAGGTGAGGTGTGATCAGCCTCGAGACGCCTCAGCGGAAATGGGCCTCATCTCGCCTGGAGGGGAGAACCTCCTGGATTTTCTCGAGTTGCGGCAGGTCTTCTCGAGTTACGACGGGGACCTCAGGGTCCCGCTCTGGTGGCCTCAGGAAAGGCCAGTCCCCATGCGAGTTGCTAGGGGACCTCTCGGGATTCCTCTCCCGTCCATGCCGGGGCCTCAGTCCTTGTGCGGAGTCGGGGCCGGAACCTGAGGATTCCTCTCCAGTGTTGCCATGGATCTTGGGGTGCTTCTGAGTATCCCCAGGGGAGTCAGGCCTCGTCTCGAGTTGGGGCATGTACGTGCGCTTTCCTCCCGAGCTGCAGCAGTAGTGTCACGCTTCCTGTCACGTGGATCAAGGGATCTGTGGGTTTCCCTCGAGGCTGTCCCTCGAGGCTTTCACACGAGGCTTTCCCACAGGGCTGTGCCACGTGCCACCTTGGTGTGAGTCTATCCTCGGCGTGAAAGACGAGCCGGTGAAGGGAAAAGAGGTTCCTCTGGAATGGACTGAGACATCTGGGGGACTCTTGGAATGGTGGCACGACCCTGGAGTTCCTCTCGCCGTTCCTGTTGAGAGGGCCTCCTCTTGAGATGCGACGGGAACGCCGGGAACTCCTTCCCGACGAATCAGGGAAAGGATCCCTCATCTCGAGCTACGAGGCCGAAACGGGGCTCCTCTGGATGTGGGCGGGACCCTCGTGATTCCCCTCGAGTGGAGACGGGTATGTCGCGGAACTTCTTGATTTGCACCAAGGGTGTGAATGAGCCTTTCGAAGTTCCAGAGGTGAGGTGTGATCAGCCTCGAGACGCCTCAGCGGAAATGGGCCTCATCTCGCCTGGAGGGGAGAACCTCCTGGATTTTCTCGAGTTGCGGCAGGTCTTCTCGAGTTACGACGGGGACCTCAGGGACCCGCTCTGGTGGCCTCAGGAAAGGCCAGTCCCCATGCGAGTTGCTTGGGTACCTCTCGGGATTCCTCTCCCGTCCATGCCGGGGCCTCAGTCCTTGTGTGGAGTCGGGGCCGGAACCTGAGGATTCCTCTCCAGTGTTGCCATGGATCTTGGGGAGCTTCTGAGTCTCCCCAGGGGAGTCAGGCGGCGTCTAGAGTGCGGGCATGCACGTGCGCTTTCCTCCCGAGCTGCAGCAGTAGTGTCACGCTTCCTGTCACGTGGATCAAGGGATCTGTGGCTTTCCCTCGAGGCTGTCCCTCGAGGCTTTCCCACGAGGCTTTCCCACAGGGCTGTGCCACGTGCCACCTTGGTGTGAGTCGATCCTCGGCGTGAAAGACGAGCCGGTGAAGGGAAAAGAGGTTCCTCTGGAATGGACTGAGACATCTGGGGGACTCTTGGAATGGTGGCACGACCCTGGAGTTCCTCTCACCGTTCCTGTTGAGAGGGCCTCCTCTTGAGATGCGACAGGAACGCCGGGAACTCTTTCCCGACGAAGCAGGGAAAGGATCCCTCATCTCGAGCTGCGAGGCGGAAACGGGGCTCCTCTGGATGTGGGCGGGACCCTCGTGATTCCTCTCGAGTGGAGACGGCTATGTCGGGGAACTTCTTGATTTGCACCAAGGGTGTGAAGGACCCTTTCGAAGTTCCAGAGGTGAGGTGTGATCAGCCTCGAGACGCCTCAGCGGAAATGGGCCTCATCTCGCCTGGAGGGGAGAACCTCCTGGATTTTCTCGAGTTGCGGCAGGTCTTCTCGAGTTACGACGGGGACCTCAGGGACCCGCTCTGGTGGCCTCAGGAAAGGCCAGTCCCCAAGCGAGTTGCTAGGGGACGTCTCGGGATTCCTCTCCCGTCCATGCCGGGGCCTCAGTCCTTGTGCGGAGTCGGGGCCGGAACCTGAGGATTCCTCTCCAGTGTTGCCATGGATCTTGGGGTGCTTCTGAGTCTCCCCAGGGGAGTCAAGCCTCGTCTCGTGTGGGGGCATGTACGTGCGATTTCCTCCCGAGCTGCAGCAGTAGTGTCACGCTTCCTGTCACGTGGATCAAGGGATCTGTGGCTTTCCCTCGAGGCTGTCCCTCGAGGCTTTCCCACGAGGCTTTCCCACAGGGCTGTGCCACGTGCCACCTTGGTGTGAGTCGATCCTCGGCGTGAAAGACGAGCCGGTGAAGGGAAAAGAGGTTCCTCTGGAATGGACTGAGACATCTGGGGCACTCTTGGAATGGTGGCACGACCCTGGAGTTCCTCTCGCCGTTCCTGTTGAGAGGGCCTCCTCTTGAGATGCGACGGGAACGCCGGAAACTCTTTCCCGCCGAAGCAGGGAAAGGATACCTCATCTCGAGCTTCGAGGCGGAAACGGGGCTGCTCTGGATGTGGGCGGGACCCTCGTGATTCCTCTCGAGTGGAGACGGGTATGTCGGGGAACTTCTTGATTTGCAGCAAGGGTGTGAAGGAGCCTTTCGAAGTTCCAGAGGTGAGGTGTGATCAGCCTCGAGACGCCTCAGCGGAAATGGGCCTCATCTCGCCTGGAGGGGAGAACCTCCTGGATTTTCTCGAGTTGCGGCAGGTCTTCTCGAGTTACGACGGGGACCTCAGGGACCCGCTCTGGTGGCCTCAGGAAAGGCCAGTCCCCATGCGAGTTGCTAGGGGACCTCTCGGGATTCCTCTCCCGTCCATGCCGGGGCCTCAGTCCTTGTGCGGAGTCGGGGCCGGAACCTGAGGATTCCTCTCCAGTGTTGCCATGGATCTTGGGGAGCTTCTGAGTCTCCCCAGGGCAGTCAGGCGGCGTATCGAGTGGGGGCATGCACGTGCGCTTTCCTCCCGAGCTGCAGCAGTAGTGTCACGCTTCCTGTCACGTGGATCAAGGGATCTGTGGCTTTCCCTCGAGGCTGTCCCTCGGGGCTTTCCCACGAGGCTTTCCCACAGGGCTGTGCCACGTGCCACCTTGGTGTGAGTCGATCCTCGGCGTGAAAGACGAGCCGGTGAAGGGAAAAGAGGTTCCTCTGGAATGGACTGAGACATCTGGGGGACTCTTGGAATGGTGGCACGACCCTGGAGTTCCTCTCGCCGTTCCTGTTGAGAGGGCCTCCTCTTGAGATGCGACGGGAACGCCGGGAACTCTTTCCCGACGAAGCAGGGAAATGATCCCTCATCTCGAGCTACGAGGCGGAAACGGGGATCCTCTGGATGTGGGCGGGACCCTCGTGATTCCTCTCGAGTGGAGACGGGTATGTCGGGGAACTTCTTGATTTGCACCAAGGGTGTGAAGGAGCCTTTCGAAGTTCCAGAGGTGAGGTGTGATCAGCCTCGAGACGCCTCAGCGGAAATGGGCCTCATCTCGCCTGGAGGGGAGAACCTCCTGGATTTTCTTGAGTTGCGGCAGGTCTTCTCGAGTTACGACGGGGACCTCAGGGTCCCGCTCTGGTGGCCTCAGGAAAGGCCAGTCCCCATGCGAGTTGCTAGGGGACCTCTCGGGATTCCTCTCCCGTCCATGCTGGGGCCTCAGTCCTTTTGTGGAGTCGCGCCCGGAACCTGAAGATTCCTCTCCAGTGTTGCCATGGATCTTGGGGTGCTTCTGAGTCTCCCCAGGGGAGTCAGGCCTCGTCTCGAGTGGGGGCATGCACGTGCGCTTTCCTCCCGAGCTGCAGCAGTAGTGTCACGCTTCCTGTCACGTGGATCAAGCAATCTGTGGCTTTCCCTCGAGGCTGTCCCTCGAGGCTTTCCCACGAGGCTTTCCCACAGGGCTGTGCCACGTGCCACCTTGGTGTGAGTCGATCCTCGGCGTGAAAGACGAGCCGGTGAAGGGAAAAGAGGTTCCTCTGGAATGGACTGAGACATCTGGGGGACTCTTGGAATGGTGGCACGACCCTGGAGTTCCTCTCGCCGTTCCTGTTGAGAGGGCCTCCTCTTGAGATGCGACGGGAACGCCGGGAACTCTTTCCCGACGAAGCAGGGTAAGGATCCCTCATCTCGAGCTACGAGGCGGAAACGGGGCTCCTCTGGATGTGGGCGGGACCATCGTGATTCCTCTCGAGTGGAGACGACTATGTCGGGGAACTTCTTGATTTGCACCAAGGGTGTGAAGGAGCCTTTCGAAGTTCCAGAGGGGAGGTGTGATCAGCCTCGAGACGCCTCAGCGGAAATGGGCCTCATCTCGCCTGGAGGGGAGAACCTCCTGGATTTTCTCGAGTTGCGGCAGGTCTTCTCGAGTTACGACGGGGACCTCAGGGTCCCGCTCTGGTGGCCTCAGGAAAGGCCAGTCCCCATGCGAGTTGCTAGGGGACCTCTCGGGATTCCTCTCCCGTCCATGCCGGGGCCTCAGTCCTTGTGTGGAGTCGGGGCCGGAACCTGAGGATTCCTCTCCAGTGTTGCCATGGATCTTGGGGTGCTTCTGAGTCTCCCCAGGGGAGTCAGGCCTCGTCTCGAGTGGGGGCATGCACGTGCGCTTTCCTCCCGAGCTGCAGCAGTAGTGTCACGCTTCCTGTCACGTGGATCAAGGGATCTGTGGCTTTCCCTTGAGGCTGTCCCTCGAGGCTTTCCCACGAGGCTTTCCCACAGGGCTGTGCCACGTGCCACCTTGGTGTGAGTCGATCCTCGGCGTGAAAGACGAGCCGGTGAAGGGAAAAGAGGTTCCTCTGGAATGGACTGAGACATCTGGGGGACTCTTGGAATGGTGGCACGACCCTGGAGTTCCTCTCGCCGTTCCTGTTGAGAGGGCCTCCTCTTGAGATGCGACGGGAACGCCGGTAACTCTTTCCCGACGAAGCAGGGTAAGGATTCCTCATCTCGACCTACGAGGCGGAAAAGGGGCTCCTCTGGATGTGGGCGGGACCCTCGTGATTCCTCTCGAGTGGAGACGGCTATGTCGGGGAACTTCTTGATTTGCACCAAGGGTGTGAAGGACCCTTTCGAAGTTCCAGAGGTGAGGTGTGATCAGCCTCGAGACGCCTCAGCGGAAATGGGCCTCATCTCGCCTGGAGGGGAGAACCTCCTGGATTTTCTCGAGTTGCGGCAGGTCTTCTCGAGTTACGACGGGGACCTCAGGGTCCCGCTCTGGTGGCCTCAGGAAAGGCCAGTCCCCATGCGAGTTGCTAGGGGACCTCTCGGGATTCCTCTCCCGTCCATGCCGGGGCCTCAGTCCTTGTGCGGAGTCGGGGCCGGAACCTGAGGATTCCTCTCCAGTGTTGCCATGGATCTTGGGGTGCTTCTGAGTATCCCCAGGGGAGTCAGGCCTCGTCTCGAGTTGGGGCATGTACGTGCGCTTTCCTCCCGAGCTGCAGCAGTAGTGTCACGCTTCCTGTCACGTGGATCAAGGGATCTGTGGGTTTCCCTCGAGGCTGTCCCTCGAGGCTTTCACACGAGGCTTTCCCACAGGGCTGTGCCACGTGCCACCTTGGTGTGAGTCTATCCTCGGCGTGAAAGACGAGCCGGTGAAGGGAAAAGAGGTTCCTCTGGAATGGACTGAGACATCTGGGGGACTCTTGGAATGGTGGCACGACCCTGGAGTTCCTCTCGCCGTTCCTGTTGAGAGGGCCTCCTCTTGAGATGCGACGGGAACGCCGGGAACTCCTTCCCGACGAATCAGGGAAAGGATCCCTCATCTCGAGCTACGAGGCCGAAACGGGGCTCCTCTGGATGTGGGCGGGACCCTCGTGATTCCCCTC
Organism: Budorcas taxicolor; assembly: GCF_023091745.1. Taxonomy (NCBI): domain Eukaryota; kingdom Metazoa; phylum Chordata; class Mammalia; order Artiodactyla; family Bovidae; genus Budorcas; species Budorcas taxicolor. Next base: position 1,799,824 of record NW_026292750.1, on the reverse strand, counting down.
GAGTGGAGACGGGTATGTCGCGGAACTTCTTGATTTGCACCAAGGGTGTGAATGAGCCTTTCGAAGTTCCAGAGGTGAGGTGTGATCAGCCTCGAGACGCCTCAGCGGAAATGGGCCTCATCTCGCCTGGAGGGGAGAACCTCCTGGATTTTCTCGAGTTGCGGCAGGTCTTCTCGAGTTACGACGGGGACCTCAGGGACCCGCTCTGGTGGCCTCAGGAAAGGCCAGTCCCCATGCGAGTTGCTTGGGTACCTCTCGGGATTCCTCTCCCGTCCATGCCGGGGCCTCAGTCCTTGTGTGGAGTCGGGGCCGGAACCTGAGGATTCCTCTCCAGTGTTGCCATGGATCTTGGGGAGCTTCTGAGTCTCCCCAGGGGAGTCAGGCGGCGTCTAGAGTGCGGGCACGCACGTGCGCTTTCCTCCCGAGCTGCAGCAGTAGTGTCACGCTTCCTGTCACGTGGATCAAGGGATCTGTGGCTTTCCCTTGAGGCTGTCCCTCGAGGCTTTCCCACGAGGCTTTCCCACAGGGCTGTGCCACGTGCCACCTTGGTGTGAGTCGATCCTCGGCGTGAAAGACGAGCCGGTGAAGGGAAAAGAGGTTCCTCTGGAATGGACTGAGACATCTGGGGGACTCTTGGAATGGTGGCACGACCCTGGAGTTCCTCTCGCCGTTCCTGTTGAGAGGGCCTCCTCTTGAGATGCGACGGGAACGCCGGTAACTCTTTCCCGACGAAGCAGGGTAAGGATTCCTCATCTCGACCTACGAGGCGGAAAAGGGGCTCCTCTGGATGTGGGCGGGACCCTCGTGATTCCTCTCGAGTGGAGACGGCTATGTCGGGGAACTTCTTGATTTGCACCAAGGGTGTGAAGGACCCTTTCGAAGTTCCAGAGGTGAGGTGTGATCAGCCTCGAGACGCCTCAGCGGAAATGGGCCTCATCTCGCCTGGAGGGGAGAACCTCCTGGATTTTCTCGAGTTGCGGCAGGTCTTCTCGAGTTACGACGGGGACCTCAGGGTCCCGCTCTGGTGGCCTCAGGAAAGGCCAGTCCCCATGCGAGTTGCTAGGGGACCTCTCGGGATTCCTCTCCCGTCCATGCCGGGGCCTCAGTCCTTGTGCGGAGTCGGGGCCGGAACCTGAGGATTCCTCTCCAGTGTTGCCATGGATCTTGGGGTGCTTCTGAGTATCCCCAGGGGAGTCAGGCCTCGTCTCGAGTTGGGGCATGTACGTGCGCTTTCCTCCCGAGCTGCAGCAGTAGTGTCACGCTTCCTGTCACGTGGATCAAGGGATCTGTGGCTTTCCCTCGAGGCTGTCCCTCGAGGCTTTCACACGAGGCTTTCCCACAGGGCTGTGCCACGTGCCACCTTGGTGTGAGTCTATCCTCGGCGTGAAAGACGAGCCGGTGAAGGGAAAAGAGGTTCCTCTGGAATGGACTGAGACATCTGGGGGACTCTTGGAATGGTGGCACGACCCTGGAGTTCCTCTCGCCGTTCCTGTTGAGAGGGCCTCCTCTTGAGATGCGACGGGAACGCCGGGAACTCCTTCCCGACGAATCAGGGAAAGGATCCCTCATCTCGAGCTACGAGGCCGAAACGGGGCTCCTCTGGATGTGGGCGGGACCCTCGTGATTCCCCTCGAGTGGAGACGGGTATGTCGCGGAACTTCTTGATTTGCACCAAGGGTGTGAATGAGCCTTTCGAAGTTCCAGAGGTGAGGTGTGATCAGCCTCGAGACGCCTCAGCGGAAATGGGCCTCATCTCGCCTGGAGGGGAGAACCTCCTGGATTTTCTCGAGTTGCGGCAGGTCTTCTCGAGTTACGACGGGGACCTCAGGGACCCGCTCTGGTGGCCTCAGGAAAGGCCAGTCCCCATGCGAGTTGCTTGGGTACCTCTCGGGATTCCTCTCCCGTCCATGCCGGGGCCTCAGTCCTTGTGTGGAGTCGGGGCCGGAACCTGAGGATTCCTCTCCAGTGTTGCCATGGATCTTGGGGAGCTTCTGAGTCTCCCCAGGGGAGTCAGGCGGCGTCTAGAGTGCGGGCATGCACGTGCGCTTTCCTCCCGAGCTGCAGCAGTAGTGTCACGCTTCCTGTCACGTGGATCAAGGGATCTGTGGCTTTCCCTTGAGGCTGTCCCTCGAGGCTTTCCCACGAGGCTTTCCCACAGGGCTGTGCCACGTGCCACCTTGGTGTGAGTCGATCCTCGGCGTGAAAGACGAGCCGGTGAAGGGAAAAGAGGTTCCTCTGGAATGGACTGAGACATCTGGGGGACTCTTGGAATGGTGGCACGACCCTGGAGTTCCTCTCGCCGTTCCTGTTGAGAGGGCCTCCTCTTGAGATGCGACGGGAACGCCGGTAACTCTTTCCCGACGAAGCAGGGTAAGGATTCCTCATCTCGACCTACGAGGCGGAAAAGGGGCTCCTCTGGATGTGGGCGGGACCCTCGTGATTCCTCTCGAGTGGAGACGGCTATGTCGGGGAACTTCTTGATTTGCACCAAGGGTGTGAAGGACCCTTTCGAAGTTCCAGAGGTGAGGTGTGATCAGCCTCGAGACGCCTCAGCGGAAATGGGCCTCATCTCGCCTGGAGGGGAGAACCTCCTGGATTTTCTCGAGTTGCGGCAGGTCTTCTCGAGTTACGACGGGGACCTCAGGGTCCCGCTCTGGTGGCCTCAGGAAAGGCCAGTCCCCATGCGAGTTGCTAGGGGACCTCTCGGGATTCCTCTCCCGTCCATGCCGGGGCCTCAGTCCTTGTGCGGAGTCGGGGCCGGAACCTGAGGATTCCTCTCCAGTGTTGCCATGGATCTTGGGGTGCTTCTGAGTATCCCCAGGGGAGTCAGGCCTCGTCTCGAGTTGGGGCATGTACGTGCGCTTTCCTCCCGAGCTGCAGCAGTAGTGTCACGCTTCCTGTCACGTGGATCAAGGGATCTGTGGGTTTCCCTCGAGGCTGTCCCTCGAGGCTTTCACACGAGGCTTTCCCACAGGGCTGTGCCACGTGCCACCTTGGTGTGAGTCTATCCTCGGCGTGAAAGACGAGCCGGTGAAGGGAAAAGAGGTTCCTCTGGAATGGACTGAGACATCTGGGGGACTCTTGGAATGGTGGCACGACCCTGGAGTTCCTCTCGCCGTTCCTGTTGAGAGGGCCTCCTCTTGAGATGCGACGGGAACGCCGGGAACTCCTTCCCGACGAATCAGGGAAAGGATCCCTCATCTCGAGCTACGAGGCCGAAACGGGGCTCCTCTGGATGTGGGCGGGACCCTCGTGATTCCCCTCGAGTGGAGACGGGTATGTCGCGGAACTTCTTGATTTGCACCAAGGGTGTGAATGAGCCTTTCGAAGTTCCAGAGGTGAGGTGTGATCAGCCTCGAGACGCCTCAGCGGAAATGGGCCTCATCTCGCCTGGAGGGGAGAACCTCCTGGATTTTCTCGAGTTGCGGCAGGTCTTCTCGAGTTACGACGGGGACCTCAGGGACCCGCTCTGGTGGCCTCAGGAAAGGCCAGTCCCCATGCGAGTTGCTTGGGTACCTCTCGGGATTCCTCTCCCGTCCATGCCGGGGCCTCAGTCCTTGTGTGGAGTCGGGGCCGGAACCTGAGGATTCCTCTCCAGTGTTGCCATGGATCTTGGGGAGCTTCTGAGTCTCCCCAGGGGAGTCAGGCGGCGTCTAGAGTGCGGGCATGCACGTGCGCTTTCCTCCCGAGCTGCAGCAGTAGTGTCACGCTTCCTGTCACGTGGATCAAGGGATCTGTGGCTTTCCCTCGAGGCTGTCCCTCGAGGCTTTCCCACGAGGCTTTCCCACAGGGCTGTGCCACGTGCCACCTTGGTGTGAGTCGATCCTCGGCGTGAAAGACGAGCCGGTGAAGGGAAAAGAGGTTCCTCTGGAATGGACTGAGACATCTGGGGGACTCTTGGAATGGTGGCACGACCCTGGAGTTCCTCTCACCGTTCCTGTTGAGAGGGCCTCCTCTTGAGATGCGACAGGAACGCCGGGAACTCTTTCCCGACGAAGCAGGGAAAGGATCCCTCATCTCGAGCTGCGAGGCGGAAACGGGGCTCCTCTGGATGTGGGCGGGACCCTCGTGATTCCTCTCGAGTGGAGACGGCTATGTCGGGGAACTTCTTGATTTGCACCAAGGGTGTGAAGGACCCTTTCGAAGTTCCAGAGGTGAGGTGTGATCAGCCTCGAGACGCCTCAGCGGAAATGGGCCTCATCTCGCCTGGAGGGGAGAACCTCCTGGATTTTCTCGAGTTGCGGCAGGTCTTCTCGAGTTACGACGGGGACCTCAGGGACCCGCTCTGGTGGCCTCAGGAAAGGCCAGTCCCCAAGCGAGTTGCTAGGGGACGTCTCGGGATTCCTCTCCCGTCCATGCCGGGGCCTCAGTCCTTGTGCGGAGTCGGGGCCGGAACCTGAGGATTCCTCTCCAGTGTTGCCATGGATCTTGGGGTGCTTCTGAGTCTCCCCAGGGGAGTCAAGCCTCGTCTCGTGTGGGGGCATGTACGTGCGATTTCCTCCCGAGCTGCAGCAGTAGTGTCACGCTTCCTGTCACGTGGATCAAGGGATCTGTGGCTTTCCCTCGAGGCTGTCCCTCGAGGCTTTCCCACGAGGCTTTCCCACAGGGCTGTGCCACGTGCCACCTTGGTGTGAGTCGATCCTCGGCGTGAAAGACGAGCCGGTGAAGGGAAAAGAGGTTCCTCTGGAATGGACTGAGACATCTGGGGCACTCTTGGAATGGTGGCACGACCCTGGAGTTCCTCTCGCCGTTCCTGTTGAGAGGGCCTCCTCTTGAGATGCGACGGGAACGCCGGAAACTCTTTCCCGCCGAAGCAGGGAAAGGATACCTCATCTCGAGCTTCGAGGCGGAAACGGGGCTGCTCTGGATGTGGGCGGGACCCTCGTGATTCCTCTCGAGTGGAGACGGGTATGTCGGGGAACTTCTTGATTTGCAGCAAGGGTGTGAAGGAGCCTTTCGAAGTTCCAGAGGTGAGGTGTGATCAGCCTCGAGACGCCTCAGCGGAAATGGGCCTCATCTCGCCTGGAGGGGAGAACCTCCTGGATTTTCTCGAGTTGCGGCAGGTCTTCTCGAGTTACGACGGGGACCTCAGGGACCCGCTCTGGTGGCCTCAGGAAAGGCCAGTCCCCATGCGAGTTGCTAGGGGACCTCTCGGGATTCCTCTCCCGTCCATGCCGGGGCCTCAGTCCTTGTGTGGAGTCGGGGACGGAACCTGAGGATTCCTCTCCAGTGTTGCCATGGATCTTGGGGAGCTTCTGAGTCTCCCCAGGGGAGTCAGGCGGCGTCTAGAGTGGGGGCATGCACGTGCGCTTTCCTCCCGAACTGCAGCAGTAGTGTCACGCTTCCTGTCACGTGGATCAAGGGATCTGTGGCTTTCCCTCGAGGCTGTCCCTCGAGGCTTTCCCACGAGGCTTTCCCACAGGGCTGTGCCACGTGCCACCTTGGTGTGAGTCGATCCTCGGCGTGAAAGACGAGCCGGTGAAGGGAAAAGAGGTTCCTCTGGAATGGACTGAGACATCTGGGGGACTCTTGGAATGGTGGCACGACCCTGGAGTTCCTCTCACCGTTCCTGTTGAGAGGGCCTCCTCTTGAGATGCGACGGGAACGCCAGGAACTCTTTCCTGACGAAGCAGGGTTAGGATCCCTCATCTCGAGCTAGGAGGCGGAAACGGGGCTCCTCTGGATGTGGGCGGGACCCTCGTGATTCCTCTCGAGTGGAGACGGCTATGTCGGGGAACTTCTTGATTTGCACCAAGGGTATGAAGGACCCTTTCGAAGTTCCAGAGGTGAGGTGTGATCAGCCTCGAGACGCCTCAGCGGAAATGGGCCTCATCTCGCCTGGAGGGGAGAACCTCCTGGATATTCTCGAGTTGCGGCACGTCTTCTCGAGTTACGACGGGGACCTCAGGGACCCGCTCTGGTGGCCTCAGGAAAGGCCAGTCCCCATGCGAGTTTCTAGGGGACCTCTCGGGATTCCTCTCCCGTCCATGCCGGGGCCTCAGTCCTTGTGTGGAGTCGGGGCCGGAACCTGAGGATTCCTCTCCAGTGTTGCCATGGATCTTGGGGTGCTTCTGAGTCTCCCCAAGGGAGTCAGGCCTCGTCTCGAGTGGGGGCATGCACGTGCGCTTTCCTCCCGAGCTGCAGCAGTAGTGTCACGCTTCCTGTCACGTGGATCAAGGGATCTGTGGCTTTCCCTTGAGGCTGTCCCTCGAGGCTTTCCCACGAGGCTTTCCCACAGGGCTGTGCCACGTGCCACCTTGGTGTGAGTCGATCCTCGGCGTGAAAGACGAGCCGGTGAAGGGAAAAGAGGTTCCTCTGGAATGGACTGAGACATCTGGGGGACTCTTGGAATGGTGGCACGACCCTGGAGTTCCTCTCGCCGTTCCTGTTGAGAGGGCCTCCTCTTGAGATGCGACGGGAACGCCGGGAACTCTTTCCCGACGAAGCAGGGTAAGGATTCCTCATCTCGACCTACGAGGCGGAAAAGGGGCTCCTCTGGATGTGGGCGGGACCCTCGTGATTCCTCTCGAGTAGAGACGGCTATGTCGGGGAACTTCTTGATTTGCACCAAGGGTGTGAAGGACCCTTTCGAAGTTCCAGAGGTGAGGTGTGATCAGCCTCGAGACGCCTCAGCGGAAATGGGCCTCATCTCGCCTGGAGGGGAGAACCTCCTGGATTTTCTCGAGTTGCGGCAGGTCTTCTCGAGTTACGACGGGGACCTCAGGGTCCCGCTCTGGTGGCCTCAGGAAAGGCCAGTCCCCATGCGAGTTGCTAGGGGACCTCTCGGGATTCCTCTCCCGTCCATGCCGGGGCCTCAGTCCTTGTGCGGAGTCGGGGCCGGAACCTGAGGATTCCTCTCCAGTGTTGCCATGGATCTTGGGGTGCTTCTGAGTCTCCCCAGGGGAGTCAGGCCTCGTCTCGAGTTGGGGCATGTACGTGCGCTTTCCTCCCGAGCTGCAGCAGTAGTGTCACGCTTCCTGTCACGTGGATCAAGGGATCTGTGGCTTTCCCTCGAGGCTGTCCCTCGAGGCTTTCACACGAGGCTTTCCCACAGGGCTGTGCCACGTGCCACCTTGGTGTGAGTCTATCCTCGGCGTGAAAGACGAGCCGGTGAAGGGAAAAGAGGTTCCTCTGGAATGGACTGAGACATCTGGGGGACTCTTGGAATGGTGGCACGACCCTGGAGTTCCTCTCGCCGTTCCTGTTGAGAGGGCCTCCTCTTGAGATGCGACGGGAACGCCGGGAACTCCTTCCCGACGAATCAGGGAAAGGATCCCTCATCTCGAGCTACGAGGCCGAAACGGGGCTCCTCTGGATGTGGGCGGGACCCTCGTGATTCCCCTCGAGTGGAGACGGGTATGTCGCGGAACTTCTTGATTTGCACCAAGGGTGTGAATGAGCCTTTCGAAGTTCCAGAGGTGAGGTGTGATCAGCCTCGAGACGCCTCAGCGGAAATGGGCCTCATCTCGCCTGGAGGGGAGAACCTCCTGGATTTTCTCTAGTTGCGGCAGGTCTTCTCGAGTTACGACGGGGACCTCAGGGACCCGCTCTGGTGGCCTCAGGAAAGGCCAGTCCCCATGCGAGTTGCTTGGGTACCTCTCGGGATTCCTCTCCCGTCCATGCCGGGGCCTCAGTCCTTGTGTGGAGTCGGGGCCGGAACCTGAGGATTCTTCTCCAGTGTTGCCATGGATCTTGGGGAGCTTCTGAGTCTCCCCAGGGGAGTCAGGCCTCGTCTCGAGTGGGGGCATGCACGTGCGCTTTCCTCCTGAGCTGCAGCAGTAGTGTCACGCTTCCTGTCATGTGGATCAAGGGATCTGTGGCTTTCCCTCGAGGCTGCCCCTCGAGGCTTTCCCACGAGGCTTTCCCACAGGGCTGTGCCACGTGCCACCTTGGTGTGAGTCGATCCTCGGAGTGAAAGACGTGCCGGTGAAGGGAAAAGAGCTTCCTCTGGAATGGACTGAGACATCTGGGGGACTCTTGGAATGGTGGCACGACCCTGGAGTTCCTCTCGCCGTTCCTGTTGAGAGGGCCTCCTCTTGAGATGCGACGGGAGCGCCGGGAACTCTTTCCCGACGAAGCAGGGAAAGGATCCCTCATCTCGAGCTACGAGGCGGAAACGGGGCTCCTCTGGATGTGGGCGGGACCCTCGTGATTCCTCTCGAGTGGAGACGGCTATGTCGGGGAACTTCTTGATTTGCACCAAGGGTGTGAAGGAGCCTTTCGAAGTTCCAGAGGTGAGGTGTGATCAGCCTCGAGACGCCTCAGCGGAAATGGGCCTCATCTCGCCTGGAGGGGAGAACCTCCTGGATTTTCTCGAGTTGCGGCAGGTCTTCTCGAGTTACGACGGGGACCTCAGGGACCCGCTCTGGTGGCCTCAGGAAAGGCCAGTCCCCATGCGAGTTGCTAGGGGACCTCTCGGGATTCCTTTCCCGTCCATGCCGGGGCCTCAGTCCTTGTGTGGAGTCGGGCCCGGAACCTGAGGATTCCTCTCCAGTGTTGCCATGGATCTTGGGGAGCTTCTGAGTCTCCCCAGGGGAGTCAGGCGGCGTCTAGAGTGCGGGCATGCACGTGCGCTTTCCTCCCGAGCTGCAGCAGTAGTGTCACGCTTCCTGTCACGTGGATCAAGGGATCTGTGGCTTTCCCTCGAGGCTGTCCCTCGAGGCTTTCCCACGAGGCTTTCCCACAGGGCTGTGCCACGTGCCACCTTGGTGTGAGTCGATCCTCGGCGTGAAAGACGAGCCGGTGAAGGGAAAAGAGGTTCCTCTGGAATGGACTGAGACATCTGGGGGACTCTTGGAATGGTGGCACGACCCTGGAGTTCCTCTCACCGTTCCTGTTGAGAGGGCCTCCTCTTGAGATGCGACGGGAACGCCGGGAACTCTTTCCCGACGAAGCAGGGAAAGGATCCCTCATCTCGAGCTACGAGGCGGAAACGGGGCTCCTCTGGATGTGGGCGAGACCCTCGTGATTCCTCTCGAGTGGAGACGGCTATGTCGGGGAACTTCTTGATTTGCACCAAGGTTGTGAAGGACCCTTTCGAAGTTCCAGAGGTGAGCTGTGATCAGCCTCGAGACGCCTCAGCGGAAATGGGCCTCATCTCGCCTGGAGGGGAGAACCTCCTGGATTTTCTCGAGTTGCGGCAGGTCTTCTCGAGTTACGACGGGGACCTCAGGGACCCGCTCTGGTGGCCTCAGGAAAGGCCAGTCCCCAAGCGAGTTGCTAGGGGACGTCTCGGGATTCCTCTCCCGTCCATGCCGGGGCCTCAGTCCTTGTGCGGAGTCGGGGCCGGAACCTGAGGATTCCTCTCCAGTGTTGCCATGGATCCTGTGGTGCTTCTGAGTCTCCCCAGGGGAGTCAGGCCTCGTCTCGAGTGGGGGCATGTACGTGCGCTTTCCTCCCGAGCTGCAGCAGTAGTGTCACGCTTCCTGTCACGTGGATCAAGGGATCTGTGGCTTTCCCTCGAGGCTGTCCCTCGAGGCTTTCCCACGAGGCTTTCCCACAGGGCTGTGCCACGTGCCACCTTGGTGTGAGTCGATCCTCGGCGTGAAAGACGAGCCGGTGAAGGGAAAAGAGGTTCCTCTGGAATGGACTGAGACATCTGGGGCACTCTTGGAATGGTGGCACGACCCTGGAGTTCCTCTCGCCGTTCCTGTTGAGAGGGCCTCCTCTTGAGATGCGACGGGAACGCCGGAAACTCTTTCCCGACGAAGCAGGGAAAGGATCCCTCATCTCGAGCTTCGAGGCGGAAACGAGGCTGCTCTGGATGTGGGCGGGACCCTCGTGATTCCTCTCGAGTGGAGACGGGTATGTCGGGGAACTTCTTGATTTGCACCAAGGGTGTGAAGGAGCCTTTCGAAGTTCCAGAGGTGAGGTGTGATCAGCCTCGAGACGCCTCAGCGGAAATGGGCCTCATCTCGCCTGGAGGGGAGAACCTCCTGGATTTTCTCGAGTTGCGGCAGGTCTTCTCGAGTTACGACGGGGACCTCAGGGACCCGCTCTGGTGGCCTCAGGAAAGGCCAGTCCCCATGCGAGTTGCTAGGGGACCTCTCGGGATTCCTCTCCCGTCCATGCCGGGGCCTCAGTCCTTGTGTGGAGTCGGGGACGGAACCTGAGGATTCCTCTCCAGTGTTGCCATGGATCTTGGGGAGCTTCTGAGTCTCCCCAGGGGAGTCAGGCGGCGTCTAGAGTGCGGGCATGCACGTGCGCTTTCCTCCCGAGCTGCAGCAGTAGTGTCACGCTTCCTGTCACGTGGATCAAGGGATCTGTGGCTTTCCCTCGAGGCTGTCCCTCGAGGCTTTCCCACGAGGCTTTCCCACAGGGCTGTGCCACGTGCCACCTTGGTGTGAGTCGATCCTCGGCGTGAAAGACGAGCCGGTGAAGGGAAAAGAGCTTCCTCTGGAATGGACTGAGACATCTGGGGGACTCTTGGAATGGTGGCACGACCCTGGAGTTCCTCTCACCGTTCCTGTTGAGAGGGCCTCCTCTTGAGATGCGACGGGAACGCCGGGAACTCTTTCCCGACGAAGCAGGGAAAGGATCCCTCATCTCGAGCTACGAGGCGGAAACGGGGCTCCTCTGGATGTGGGCGAGACCCTCGTGATTCCTCTCGAGTGGAGACGGCTATGTCGGGGAACTTCTTGATTTGCACCAAGGGTGTGAAGGAGCCTTTCGAAGTTCCAGAGGTGAGGTGTGATCAGCCTCGAGACGCCTCAGCGGAAATGGGCCTCATCTCGCCTGGAGGGGAGAACCTCCTGGATTTTCTCGAGTTGCGGCAGGTCTTCTCGAGTTACGACGGGGACCTCAGGGACCCGCTCTGGTGGCCTCAGGAAAGGCCAGTCCCCAAGCGAGTTGCTAGGGGACGTCTCGGGATTCCTCTCCCGTCCATGCCGGGGCCTCAGTCCTTGTGCGGAGTCGGGGCCGGAACCTGAGGATTCCTCTCCAGTGTTGCCATGGATCCTGTGGTGCTTCTGAGTCTCCCCAGGGGAGTCAGGCCTCGTCTCGAGTGGGGGCATGTACGTGCGCTTTCCTCCCGAGCTGCAGCAGTAGTGTCACGCTTCCTGTCACGTGGATCAAGGGATCTGTGGCTTTCCCTCGAGGCTGTCCCTCGAGGCTTTCCCACGAGGCTTTCCCACAGGGCTGTGCCACGTGCCACCTTGGTGTGAGTCGATCCTCGGCGTGAAAGACGAGCCGGTGAAGGGAAAAGAGGTTCCTCTGGAATGGACTGAGACATCTGGGGCACTCTTGGAATGGTGGCACGACCCTGGAGTTCCTCTCGCCGTTCCTGTTGAGAGGGCCTCCTCTTGAGATGCGACGGGAACGCCGGAAACTCTTTCCCGACGAAGCAGGGAAAGGATCCCTCATCTCGAGCTTCGAGGCGGAAACGGGGCTGCTCTGGATGTGGGCGGGACCCTCGTGATTCCTCTCGAGTGGAGACGGGTATGTCGGGGAACTTCTTGATTTGCAGCAAGGGTGTGAAGGAGCCTTTCGAAGTTCCAGAGGTGAGGTGTGATCAGCCTCGAGACGCCTCAGCGGAAATGGGCCTCATCTCGCCTGGAGGGGAGAACCTCCTGGATTTTCTCGAGTTGCGGCAGGTCTTCTCGAGTTACGACGGGGACCTCAGGGACCCGCTCTGGTGGCCTCAGGAAAGGCCAGTCCCCATGCGAGTTGCTAGGGGACCTCTCGGGATTCCTCTCCCGTCCATGCCGGGGCCTCAGTCCTTGTGTGGAGTCGGGGACGGAACCTGAGGATTCCTCTCCAGTGTTGCCATGGATCTTGGGGAGCTTCTGAGTCTCCCCAGGGGAGTCAGGCGGCGTCTAGAGTGGGGGCATGCACGTGCGCTTTCCTCCCGACCTGCAGCAGTAGTGTCACGCTTCCTGTCACGTGGATCAAGGGATCTGTGGCTTTCCCTCGAGGCTGTCCCTCGAGGCTTTCCCACGAGGCTTTCCCACAGGGCTGTGCCACGTGCCACCTTGGTGTGAGTCGATCCTCGGCGTGAAAGACGAGCCGGTGAAGGGAAAAGAGGTTCCTCTGGAATGGACTGAGACATCTGGGGGACTCTTGGAATGGTGGCACGACCCTGGAGTTCCTCTCACCGTTCCTGTTGAGAGGGCCTCCTCTTGAGATGCGACGGGAACGCCAGGAACTCTTTCCCGACGAAGCAGGGTTAGGATCCCTCATCTCGAGCTAGGAGGCGGAAACGGGGCTCCTCTGGATGTGGGCGGGACCCTCGTGATTCCTCTCGAGTGGAGACGGCTATGTCGGGGAACTTCTTGATTTGCACCAAGGGTATGAAGGACCCTTTCGAAGTTCCAGAGGTGAGGTGTGATCAGCCTCGAGACGCCTCAGCGGAAATGGGCCTCATCTCGCCTGGAGGGGAGAACCTCCTGGATTTTCTCGAGTTGCGGCACGTCTTCTCGAGTTACGACGGGGACCTCAGGGACCCGCTCTGGTGGCCTCAGGAAAGGCCAGTCCCCATGCGAGTTTCTAGGGGACCTCTCGGGATTCCTCTCCCGTCCATGCCGGGGCCTCAGTCCTTGTGTGGAGTCGGGGCCGGAACCTGAGGATTCCTCTCCAGTGTTGCCATGGAACTTGGGGTGCTTCTGAGTCTCCCCAAGGGAGTCAGGCCTCGTCTCGAGTGGGGGCATGCACGTGCGCTTTCCTCCCGAGCTGCAGCAGTAGTGTCACGCTTCCTGTCACGTGGATCAAGCGATCTGTGGTTTCCCTCGAAGCTGTCCCTCGAGGCTTTCCCACGAGGCTTTCCCACAGGGCTGTGCCACGTGCCATCTTGGTGTGAGTCGATCCTCGGCGTGAAAGACGAGCCGGTGAAGGGAAAAGAGGTTCCTCTGGAATGGACTGAGATATCTGGGGGACTCTTGGAATGGTGGCACGACCCTGGAGTTCCTCTCACCGTTCCTGTTGAGACGGCCTCCTCTTGAGATGCGACGGGAACGCCGGGAACTCTTTCCCGACGAAGCAGGGTAAGGATCCCTCATCTCGAGCTACGAGGCGGAAACGGGGCTCCTCTGGATGTGGGCGGGACCCTCGTGATTCCTCTCGAGTGGAGACGGGTATGTCGGGGAACTTCTTGATTTGCACCAAGGGTGTGAAGGACCCTTTCGACGTTCCAGAGGTGAGGTGTGATCAGCCTCGAGGCGCCTCAGCGGAAATGGGCCTCATCTCGCCTGGATGGGAGAACCTCCTGGATTTTCTCGAGTTGCGGTAGGTGTTCTCGAGTTACGACGGGGACCTCAGGGTCCCGCTCTGGTGGCCTCAGGAAAGGCCAGTCCCCATGCGAGTTGCTAGGGGACCTCTCGGGATTCCTCTCCCGTCCATGCCGGGGCCTCAGTCCTTGTGTGGAGTCGCGCCCGGAACCTGAGGATTCCTCTCCAGTGTTGCCATGGATCTTGGGGTGCTTCTGAGTCTCCCCAGGGGAGTCAGGCCTCGTGTCGAGTGGGGGCATGCACGTGCGCTTTCCTCCCGACCTGCAGCAGTAGTGTCACGCTTCCTGTCACGTGGATCAAGCGATCTGTGGCTTTCCCTCGAGGCTGTCCCTCGAGGCTTTCACACGAGGCTTTCCTACAGGGCTGTGCCACGTGCCACCTTGGTGTGAGTCTCTCCTCGGCGTGAAAGACGAGCCGGTGAAGGGAAAAGAGGTTCCTCTGGAATGGACTGAGACATCTGGGGGACTCTTGGAATTGTGGCACGACCGTGGAGTTCCTCTCGCCGTTCCTGTTGACAGGGCCTCCTCTTGAGATGCGACGGGAACGCCGGGAACTCTTTCCCGACGAAGCAGGGAAAGGATCCCTCATCTCGAGCTACGAGGCGGAAACGGGGCTCCTCTGGTTGTGGGCGGGACCCTCGTGATTCCTCTCGAGTGGAGACGGCTATGTCGGGGAACTTCTTGATTTGCAGCAAGGGTGTGAAAGAGCCTTTCGAAGTTCCAGAGGTGAGGTGTGATCAGCCTCGAGACGCCTCAGCGGAAATGGGCCTCATCTCGCCTGGAGGGGAGAACCTCCTGGATTTTCTCGAGTTGCGGCAGGTCTTCTCGAGTTACGACGGGGACCTCAGGGTCCCGCTCTGGTGGCCTCAGGAAAGGCCAGTCCCCATGCGAGTTGCTAGGGGACCTCTCGGGATTCCTCTCCCGTCCATGCCGGGGCCTCAGTCCTTGTGTGGAGTCGCGCCCGGAACCTGAGGATTCCTCTCCAGTGTTGCCATGGATCTTGGGGTGCTTCTGAGTCTCCCCAGGGGAGTCAGGCCTCGTCTCGAGTGGGGGCATGCACGTGCGCTTTCCTCCCGACCTGCAGCAGTAGTGTCACGCTTCCTGTCACGTGGATCAAGCGATCTGTGTCTTTCCCTCGAGGCTGTCCCTCGAGGCTTTCCCACGAGGCTTTCCCACAGGGCTGTGCCAAGTGCCACCTTGGTGTGAGTCGATCCTCGGCGTGAAAGACGAGCCGGTGAAGGGAAAAGAGGTTCCTCTGGAATGGACTGAGACATCTGGGGGACTCTTGGAATGGTGGCACGACCCTGGAGTTCCTCTCGCCGTTCCAGTTGAGAGGGCCTCCTCTTGAGATGCGACGGGAACGCCGGGAACTCTTTCCCGACGAAGCAGGGTAAGGGTCCCTCATCTGGAGCTACAGGGGGAAACGGGGCTCCTCTGGATGTGGGCGGGACCCTCGTGATTCCTCTCGAGTGGAGACGGGTATGTCGGGGAACTTCTTGATTTGCACCAAGGGTGTGAAGGACCCTTTCGAAGTTCCAGAGGTGAGCTGTGATCAGCCTCGAGACGCCTCAGCGGAAATGGGCCTCATCTCGCCTGGAGGGGAGAACCTCCTGGATTTTCTCGAGTTGCGACAGGTCTTCTCGAGTTACGACGGGGACCTCAGGGACCCGCTCTGGTGGCCTCAGGAAAGGCCAGTCCCCATGCGAGTTGCTAGGGGACCTCTCGGGATTCCTCTCCCGTCCATGCCGGGGCCTCAGTCCTTGTGTGGAGTCGGGGCGGGAACCTGAGGATTCCTCTCCAGTGTTGCCATGGATCTTGGGGTGCTTCTGAGTCTCCCCAGGGGAGTCAGGCCTCGTCTCGAGTGGGGGCATGCACGTGCGCTTTCCTCCCGAGCTGCAGCAGTAGTGTCACGCTTCCTGTCACGTGGATCAAGGGATCTGTGGCTTTCCCTCGAGGCTGTCCCTCGAGGCTTTCCCACGAGGCTTTCCCACAGGGCTGTGCCACGTGCCACCTTGGTGTGAGTCGATCCTCGGCGTGAAAGACGAGCCGGTGAAGGGAAAAGAGGTTCCTCTGGAATGGACTGAGACATCTGGGGGACTCTTGGAATGGTGGCACGACCCTGGAGTTCCTCTCGCCGTTCCTGTTGAGAGGGCCTCCTCTTGAGATGCGACGGGAACGCCGGAAACTCTTTCCCGACGAAGCAGGGAAAGGATCCCTCATCTCGAGCTTCTAGGCGGAAACGGGGCTGCTCTGGATGTGGGCGGGACCCTCGTGATTCCTCTCGAGTGGAGACGGGTATGTCGGGGAACTTCTTGATTTGCAGCAAGGGTGTGAAGGAGCCTTTCGAAGTTCCAGAGGTGAGGTGTGATCAGCCTCGAGACGCCTCAGCGGAAATGGGCCTCATCTCGCCTGGAGGGGAGAACCTCCTGGATTTGCTCGAGTTGCGGCAGGTCTTCTCGAGTTACGACGGGGACCTCAGGGACCCGCTCTGGTGGCCTCAAGAAAGGCCAGTCCCCATGCGAGTTGCTAGGGGACCTCTCGGGATTCCTCTCCCGTCCATGCCGGGGCCTCAGTCCTTGTGTGGAGTCGGGGACGGAACCTGAGGATTCCTCTCCAGTGTTGCCATGGATCTTGGGGAGCTTCTGAGTCTCCCCAGGGGAGTCAGGCGGCGTCTAGAGTGGGGGCATGCACGTGCGCTTTCCTCCCGAGCTGCAGCAGTAGTGTCACGCTTCCTGTCACGTGGATCAAGGGATCTGTGGCTTTCCCTCGAGGCTGTCCCTCGAGGCTTTCACACGAGGCTTTCCCACAGGGCTGTGCCACGTGCCACCTTGGTGTGAGTCTATCCTCGGCGTGAAAGACGAGCCGGTGAAGGGAAAAGAGGTTCCTCTGGAATGGACTGAGACATCTGGGGGACTCTTGGAATGGTGGCACGACCCTGGAGTTCCTCTCGCCGTTCCTGTTGAGAGGCCCTCCTCTTGAGATGCGACGGGAACGCCGGGAACTCCTTCCCGACGAATCAGGGAAAGGATCCCTCATCTCGAGCTACGAGGCCGAAACGGGGCTCCTCTGGATGTGGGCGGGACCCTCGAGATTCCCCTCGAGTGGAGACGGGTATGTCGCGGAACTTCTTGATTTGCAACAAGGGTGTGAATGAGCCTTTCGAAGTTCCAGAGGTGAGGTGTGATCAGCCTCGAGACGCCTCAGCGGAAATGGGCCTCATCTCGCCTGGAGGGGAGAACCTCCTGGATTTTCTCTAGTTGCGGCAGGTCTTCTCGAGTTACGACGGGGACCTCAGGGACCCGCTCTGGTGGCCTCAGGAAAGGCCAGTCCCCATGCGAGTTGCTTGGGTACCTCTCGGGATTCCTCTCCCGTCCATGCCGGGGCCTCAGTCCTTGTGTGGAGTCGGGGCCGGAACCTGAGGATTCTTCTCCAGTGTTGCCATGGATCTTGGGGAGCTTCTGAGTCTCCCCAGGGGAGTCAGGCCTCGTCTCGAGTGGGGGCATGCACGTGCGCTTTCCTCCTGAGCTGCAGCAGTAGTGTCACGCTTCCTGTCACGTGGATCAAGGGATCTGTGGCTTTCCCTCGAGGCTGCCCCTCGAGGCTTTCCCACGAGGCTTTCCCACAGGGCTGTGCCACGTGCCACCTTGGTGTGAGTCGATCCTCGGAGTGAAAGACGTGCCGGTGAAGGGAAAAGAGCTTCCTCTGGAATGGACTGAGACATCTGGGGGACTCTTGGAATGGTGGCACGACCCTGGAGTTCCTCTCGCCGTTCCTGTTGAGAGGGCCTCCTCTTGAGATGCGACGGGAGCGCCGGGAACTCTTTCCCGACGAAGCAGGGAAAGGATCCCTCATCTCGAGCTACGAGGCGGAAACGGGGCTCCTCTGGATGTGGGCGGGACCCTCGTGATTCCTCTCGAGTGGAGACGGCTATGTCGGGGAACTTCTTGATTTGCACCAAGGGTGTGAAGGACCCTTTCGAAGTTCCAGAGGTGAGGTGTGATCAGCCTCGAGACGCCTCAGCGGAAATGGGCCTCATCTCGCCTGGAGGGGAGCACCTCCTGGATTTTTTCGAGTTGCGGCAGGTCTTCTCGAGTTACGACGGGGACCTCAGCGACCCGCTCTGGTGGCCTCAGGAAAGGCCAGTCCCCAAGCAAGTTGCTAGGGGACGTCTCGGGATTCCTCTCCCGTCCACGCCGGGGCCTCAGTCCTTGTGCGGAGTCGGGGCCGGAACCTGAGGATTCCTCTCCAGTGTTGCCATGGATCTTGGGGTGCTTCTGAGTCTCCCCAGGGGAGTCAGGCCTCGTCTCGAGTGGGGGCATGTACGTGCGCTTTCCTCCCGAGCTGCAGCAGTAGTGTCACGCTTCCTGTCACGTGGATCAAGCGATCTGTGGCTTTCCCTCGAGGCTGTCCCTCGAGGCTTTCCCACGAGGCTTTCCCACAGGGCTGTGCCACGTGCCACCTTGGTGTGAGTCGATCCTCGGCGTGAAAGACGAGCCGGTGAAGGGAAAAGAGGTTCCTCTGGAATGGACTGAGACATCTGGGGGACTCTTGGAATGGTGGCACGACCCTGGAGTTCCTCTCGCCGTTCCTGTTGAGAGGGCCTCCTCTTGAGATGCGACGGGAACGCCGGAAACGCTTTCCCGACGAAGCAGGGAAAGGATCCCTCATCTCGAGCTTCGAGGCGGAAACGGGGCTGCTCTGGATGTGGGCGGGACCCTCGTGATTCCTCTCGAGTGGAGACGGGTATGTCGGGGAACTTCTTGATTTGCAGCAAGGGTGTGAAGGAGCCTTTCGAAGTTCCAGAGGTGAGGTGTGATCAGCCTCGAGACGCCTCAGCGGAAATGGGCCTCATCTCGCCTGGAGGGGAGAACCTCCTGGATTTTCTCGAGTTGCGGCAGGTCTTCTCGAGTTACGACGGGGACCTCAGGGACCCGCTCTGGTGGCCTCAGGAAAGGCCAGTCCCCATGCGAGTTGCTAGGGGACCTCTCGGGATTCCTCTCCCGTCCATGCCGGGGCCTCAGTCCTTGTGTGGAGTCGGGCCCGGAACCTGAGGATTCCTCTCCAGTGTTGCCATGGATCTTGGGGAGCTTCTGAGTCTCCCCAGGGGAGTCAGGCGGCGTCTAGAGTGGGGGCATGCACGTGCGCTTTCCTCCCGAGCTGCAGCAGTAGTGTCACGCTTCCTGTCACGTGGATCAAGGGATCTGTGTCTTTCCCTCGAGGCTGTCCCTCGAGGCTTTCCCACGAGGCTTTCCCACAGGGCTGTGCCACGTGCCACCTTGGTGTGAGTCGATCCTCGGCGTGAAAGACGAGCCGGTGAAGGGAAAAGAGGTTCCTCTGGAATGGACTGAGACATCTGGGGGACTCTTGGAATGGTGGCACGACCCTGGAGTTCCTCTCACCGTTCCTGTTGAGAGGGCCTCCTCTTGAGATGCGACGGGAACGCCGGGAACTCTTTCCCGACGAAGCAGGGAAAGGATCCCTCATCTCGAGCTACGAGGCGGAAACGGGGCTCCTCTGGATGTGGGCGGGACCCTCGTGATTCCCCTCGAGTGGAGACGGGTATGTCGGGGAACTTCTTGATTTGCACCAAGGGTGTGAATGAGCCTTTCGAAGTTCCAGAGGTGAGGTGTGATCAGCCTCGAGACGCCTCAGCGGAAATGGGCCTCATCTCGCCTGGAGGGGAGAACCTCCTGGATTTTCTCTAGTTGGGGCAGGTCTTCTCGAGTTACGACGGGGACCTCAGGGACCCGCTCTGGTGGCCTCAGGAAAGGCCAGTCCCCATGCGAGTTGCTTGGGTACCTCTCGGGATTCCTCTCCCGTCCATGCCGGGGCCTCAGTCCTTGTGTGGAGTCGGGGCCGGAACCTGAGGATTCTTCTCCAGTGTTGCCATGGATCTTGGGGAGCTTCTGAGTCTCCCCAGGGGAGTCAGGCGGCGTCTCGAGTGGGGGCATGCACGTGCGCTTTCCTCATGAGCTGCAGCAGTAGTGTCACGCTTCCTGTCACGTGGATCAAGGGATCTGTGTCTTTCCCTCGAGGCTGTCCCTCGAGGCTTTCCCACGAGGCTTTCCCACAGGGCTGTGCCACGTGCCACCTTGGTGTGAGTCGATCCTCGGAGTGAAAGACGAGCCGGTGAAGGGAAAAGAGCTTCCTCTGGAATGGACTGAGACATCTGGGGGACTCTTGGAATGGTGGCACGACCCTGGAGTTCCTCTCGCCGTTCCTGTTGAGAGGGCCTCCTCTTGAGATGCGACGGGAGCGCCGGGAACTCTTTCCCGACGAAGCAGGGAAAGGATCCCTGATCTCGAGCTACGAGGCGGAAACGGGGCTCCTCTGGATGTGGGCGGGACCCTCGTGATTCCTCTCGAGTGGAGACGGCTATGTCGGGGAACTTCTTGATTTGCACCAAGGGTGTGAAGGACCCTTTCGAAGTTCCAGAGGTGAGGTGTGATCAGCCTCGAGACGCCTCAGCGGAAATGGGCCTCATCTCGCCTGGAGGGGAGAACCTCCTGGATTTTCTCGAGTTGCGGCAGGTCTTCTCGAGTTACGACGGGGACCTCAGGGACCCGCTCTGGTGGCCTCAGGAAAGGCCAGTCCCCAAGCGAGTTGCTAGGGGACGTCTCGGGATTCCTCTCCCGTCCATGCCGGGGCCTCAGTCCTTGTGCGGAGTCGGGGCCGGAACCTGAGGATTCCTCTCCAGTGTTGCCATGGATCTTGGGGTGCTTCTGAGTCTCCCCAGGGGAGTCAGGCCTCGTCTCGAGTGGGGGCATGTACGTGCGCTTTCCTCCCGAGCTGCAGCAGTAGTGTGACGCTTCCTGTCACGTGGATCAAGGGATCTGTGGCTTTCCCTCGAGGCTGTCCCTCGAGGCTTTCCCACGAGGCTTTCCCACAGGGCTGTGCCACGTGCCACCTTGGTGTGAGTCGATCCTCGGCGTGAAAGACGAGCCGGTGAAGGGAAAAGAGGTTCCTCTGGAATGGACTGAGACATCTGGGGCACTCTTGGAATGCTGGCACGACCCTGGAGTTCCTCTCGCCGTTCCTGTTGACAGGGCCTCCTCTTGAGATGCGACGGGAACGCCGGAAACTCTTTCCCGACGAAGCAGGGAAAGGATCCCTCATCTCGAGCTTCGAGGCGGAAACGGGGCTCCTCTGGATGTGGGCGGGACCCTCGTGATTCCCCTCGAGTGGAGACGGGTATGTCGGGGAACTTCTTGATTTGCACCAAGGGTGTGAATGAGCCTTTCGAAGTTCCAGAGGTGAGGTGTGATCAGCCTCGAGGCGCCTCAGCGGAAATGGGCCTCATCTCGCCTGGATGGGAGAACCTCCTGGATTTTCTCGAGTTGCGGCAGGTCTTCTCGAGTTACGACGGGGACCTCAGGGTCCCGCTCTGGTGGCCTCAGGAAAGGCCAGTCCCCATGCGAGTTGCTAGGGGACCTCTCGGGATTCCTCTCCCGTCCATGCCTGGGCCTCAGTCCTTGTGTGGAGTCGCGCCCGGAACCTGAGGATTCCTCTCCAGTGTTGCCATGGATCTTGGGGTGCTTCTGAGTCTCCCCAGGGGAGTCAGGCCTCGTCTCGAGTGGGGGCATGCACGTGCGCTTTCCTCCCGACCTGCAGCAGTAGTGTCACGCTTCCTGTCACGTGGATCAAGCGATCTGTGGCTTTCCCTCGAGGCTGTCCCTCGAGGCTTTCACACGAGGCTTTCCTACAGGGCTGTGCCACGTGCCACCTTGGTGTGAGTCTCTCCTCGGCGTGAAAGACGAGCCGGTGAAGGGAAAAGAGGTTCCTCTGGAATGGACTGAGACATCTGGGGGACTCTTGGAATGGTGGCACGACCGTGGAGTTCCTCTCGCCGTTCCTGTTGAGAGGGCCTCCTCTTGAGATGCGACGGGAACGCCGGGAACTCTTTCCCGACGAAGCAGGGAAAGGATCCCTCATCTCGAGCTACGAGGCGGAAACGCGGCTCCTCTGGTTGTGGGCGGGACCCTCGTGATTCCTCTCGAGTGGAGACGGCTATGTCGGGGAACTTCTTGATTTGCAGCAAGGGTGTGAAGGAGCCTTTCGAAGTTCCAGAGGTGAGGTGTGATCAGCCTCGAGACGCCTCAGCGGAAATGGGCCTCATCTCGCCTGGAGGGGAGAACCTCCTGGATTTTCTCGAGTTGCGGCAGGTCTTCTCGAGTTACGACGGGGACCTCAGGGTCCCGCTCTGGTGGCCTCAGGAAAGGCCAGTCCCCATGCGAGTTGCTAGGGGACCTCTCGGGATTCCTCTCCCGTCCATGCCGGGGCCTCAGTCCTTGTGTGGAGTCGCGCCCGGAACCTGAGGATTCCTCTCCAGTGTTGCCATGGATCTTGGGGTGCTTCTGAGTCTCCCCAGGGGAGTCAGGCCTCGTCTCGAGTGGGGGCATGCACGTGCGCTTTCCTCCCGACCTGCAGCAGTAGTGTCACGCTTCCTGTCACGTGGATCAAGCGATCTGTGGCTTTCCCTCGAGGCTGTCCCTCGAGGCTTTCCCACGAGGCTTTCCCACAGGGCTGTGCCACGTGCCACCTTGGTGTGAGTCGATCCTCGGCGTGAAAGACGAGCCGGTGAAGGGAAAAGAGGTTCCTCTGGAATGGACTGAGACATCTGGGGGACTCTTGGAATGGTGGCACGACCCTGGAGTTCCTCTCGCCGTTCCTGTTGAGAGGGCCTCCTCTTGAGATGCGACGGGAACGCCGGGAACTCTTTCCCGACGAAGCAGGGTAAGGATCCCTCATCTCGACCTACGAGGCGGAAACGGGGCTCCTCTGGATGTGGGCGGGACCCTCGTGATTCCTCTCGAGTGGAGACGGGTATGTCGGGGAACTTCTTGATTTGCAGCAAGGGTGTGAAGGAGCCTTTCGAAGTTCCAGAGGTGAGGTGTGATCAGCCTCGAGACGCCTCAGCGGAAATGGGCCTCATCTCGCCTGGAGGGGCGAACCTCCTGGATTTTCTCGAGTTGCGGCAGGTCTTCTCGAGTTACGACGGGGACCTCAGGGACCCGCTCTGGTGGCCTCAAGAAAGGCCAGTCCCCATGCGAGTTGCTAGGGGACCACTCGGGATTCCTCTCCCGTCCATGCCGGGGCCTCAGTCCTTGTGTGGAGTCGGGGCCGGAACCTGAGGATTCCTCTCCAGTGTTGCCATGGATCTTGGGGAGCTTCTGAGTCTCCCCAGGGGAGTCAGGCGGCGTCTAGAGTGGGGGCATGCACGTGCGCTTTCCTCCCGAGCTGCAGCAGTAGTGTCACGCTTCCTGTCACGTGGATCAAGGGATCTGTGGCTTTCCCTCGAGGCTGTCCCTCGAGGCTTTCCCACGAGGCTTCCCACAGGGCTGTTCCACGTGCCACCTTGGTGTGAGTCGATCCTCGGCGTGAAAGACGAGCCGGTGAAGGGAAAAGAGGTTCCTCTGGAATGGACTGAGACATCTGGGGGACTCTTGGAATGGTGGCACGACCCTGGAGTTCCTCTCACCGTTCCTGTTGAGAGGGCCTCCTCTTGAGATGCGATGGGAACGCCGGGAACTCTTTCCCGACGAAGCAGGGAAAGGATCCCTCATCTCGAGCTACGAGGCGGAAACGGGGCTCCTCTGGATGTGGGCGGGACCCTCGTGATTCCCCTCGAGTGGAGACGGGTATGTCGGGGAACTTCTTGATTTGCACCAAGGGTGTGAATGAGCCTTTCGAAGTTCCAGAGGTGAGGTGTGATCAGCCTCGAGACGCCTCAGCGGAAATGGGCCTCATCTCGCCTGGAGGGGAGAACCTCCTGGATTTTCTCTAGTTGCGGCAGGTCTTCTCGAGTTACGACGGGGACCTCAGGGACCCGCTCTGGTGGCCTCAGGAAAGGCCAGTCCCCATGCGAGTTGCTTGGGTACCTCTCGGGATTCCTCTCCCGTCCATGCCGGGGCCTCAGTCCTTGTGTGGAGTCGGGGCCGGAACCTGAGGATTCTTCTCCAGTGTTGCCATGGATCTTGGGGAGCTTCTGAGTCTCCCCAGGGGAGTCAGGCCTCGTCTCGAGTGGGGGCATGCACGTGCGCTTTCCTCCTGAGCTGCAGCAGTAGTGTCACGCTTCCTGTCACGTGGATCAAGGGATCTGTGGCTTTCCCTCGAGGCTGTCCCTCGAGGCTTTCCCACGAGGCTTTCCCACAGGGCTGTGCCACGTGCCATCTTGGTGTGAGTCGATCCTCGGAGTGAAAGACGAGCAGGTGAAGTGAAAAGAGCTTCCTCTGGAATGGACTGAGACATCTGGGGGACTCTTGGAATGGTGGCACGACCCTGGAGTTCCTCTCGCCGTTCCTGTTGAGAGGGCCTCCTCTTGAGATGCGACGGGAGCGCCGGGAACTCTTTCCCGACGAAGCAGGGAAAGGATCCCTGATCTCGAGCTACGAGGCGGAAACGGGGCTCCTCTGGATGTGGGCGGGACCCTCGTGATTCCTCTCGAGTGGAGACGGCTATGTCGGGGAACTTCTTGATTTGCACCAAGGGTGTGAAGGACCCTTTCGAAGTTCCAGAGGTGAGGTGTGATCAGCCTCGAGACGCCTCAGCGGAAATGGGCCTCATCTCGCCTGGAGGGGAGAACCTCCTGGATTTTCTCGAGTTGCGGCAGGTCTTCTCGAGTTACGACGGGGACCTCAGGGACCCGCTCTGGTGGCCTCAGGAAAGGCCAGTCCCCAAGCGAGTTGCTAGGGGACGTCTCGGGATTCCTCTCCCGTCCATGCCGGGGCATCAGTCCTTGTGCGGAGTCGGGGCCGGAACCTGAGGATTCCTCTCCAGTGTTGCCATGGATCTTGGGGTGCTTCTGAGTCTCCCCAGGGGAGTCAGGCCTCGTCTCGAGTGGGGGCATGTACGTGCGCTTTCCTCCCGAGCTGCAGCAGTAGTGTCACGCTTCCTGTCACGTGGATCAAGGGATCTGTGGCTTTCCCTCGAGGCTGTCCCTCGAGGCTTTCCCACGAGGCTTTCCCACAGGGCTGTGCCACGTGCCACCTTGGTGGGAGTCGATCCTCGGCGTGAAAGACGAGCCGGTGAAGGGAAAAGAGGTTCCTCTGGAATGGACTGAGACATCTGGGGGACTCTTGGAATGGTGGCACGACCCTGGAGTTCCTCTCGCCGTTCCTGTTGAGAGGGCCTCCTCTTGAGATGCGACGGGAACGCCAGAAACTCTTTCCCGACGAAGCAGGGAAAGGATCCCTCATCTCGAGCTTCGAAGCGGAAACGGGGCTGCTCTGGATGTGGGCGGGACCCTCGTGATTCCTCTCGAGTGGAGACGGGTATGTCGGGGAACTTCTTGATTTGCAGCAAGGGTGTGAAGGAGCCTTTCGAAGTTCCAGAGGTGAGGTGTGATCAGCCTCGAGACGCCTCAGCGGAAATGGGCCTCATCTCGCCTGGAGGGGAGAACCTCCTGGATTTTCTCGAGTTGCGGCAGGTCTTCTCGAGTTACGACGGGGACCTCAGGGACCCGCTCTGGTGCCCTCAGGAAAGGCCAGTCCCCATGCGAGTTGCTAGGGGACCTCTCGGGATTCCTCTCCCGTCCATGCCGGGGCCTCAGTCCTTGTGTGGAGTCGGGGCCGGAACCTGAGGATTCCTCTCCAGTGTTGCCATGGATCTTGGGAAGCTTCTGAGTCTCCCCAGGGGAGTCAGGCGGCGTCTAGAGTGGGGGTATGCACGTGCGCTTTCCTCCCGAGCTGCAGCAGTAGTGTCACGCTTCCTGTCACGTGGATCAAGGGATCTGTGGCTTTCCCTCGAGGCTGTCCCTCGAGGCTTTCCCACGAGGCTTTCCCACAGGGTTGTACCACGTGCCACCTTGGTGTGAGTCGATCCTCGGCGTGAAAGACGAGCCGGTGAAGGGAAAAGAGGTTCCTCTGGAATGGACTGAGACATCTGGGGGACTCTTGGAATGGTGGCACGACCCTGGAGTTCCTCTCACCGATCCTGTTGAGAGGGCCTCCTTTTGAGATGCGACGGGAACGCCGGGAACTCTTTCCCGACGAAGCAGGGTAAGGATCCCTCATCTCGAGCTACGAGGCGGAAACGGGGCTCCTCTGGATGTGGGCGGGACCCTCGTGATTCCTCTCGAGTGGAGACGGGTATGTCGGGGAACTTCTTGATTTGCACCAAGGGTGTGAAGGACCCTTTCGAAGTTCCAGAGGTGAGGTGTGATCAGCCTCGAGACGCCTCAGCGGAAATGGGCCTCATCTCGCCTGGAGGGGAGAACCTCCTGGATTTTCTCGAGTTGCGGCACGTCTTCTCGAGTTACGACGGGGACCTCAGGGACCCGCTCTGGTGGCCTCAGGAAAGGCCAGTCCCCATGCGAGTTGCTAGGGGACCTCTCGGGATTCCTCTCCCGTCCATGCCGGGGCCTCAGTCCTTGTGTGGAGTCGGGACCGGAACCTGAGGATTCCTCTCCAGTGTTGCCATGGATCTTGGGGTGCTTCTGAGTCTCCCCAAGGGAGTCAGGCCTCGTCTCGAGTGGGGGCATGCACGTGTGCTTTCCTCCTGAGCTGCAGCAATAGTGTCACGCTTCCTGTCACGTGGATCAAGGGATCTGTGGCTTTCCCACGAGGCTGTCCCTCGAGGCTTTCCCACGAGGCTTTCCCACACGGCTGTGCCACGTTCCACCTTGGTGTGAGTCGATCCTCGGCGTGAAAGACGAGCCGGTGAATGGAAAAGAGGTTCCTCTGGAATGGACTGAGACATCTGGGGGACTCTTGGAATGGTGGCACGACCCTGGAGTTCCTCTCGCCGTTCCTGTTGAGAGGGCCTCCTCTTGAAATGCGACGGGAACGCCGGGAACTCTTTCCCGACGAAGCAGGGAAAGGATCCCTCATCTCGAGCTACGAGGCGGAAACGGGGCTCCTCTGGATGTGGGCGGGACCCTCGTGATTCCTCTCGAGTGGAGACGGCTATGTCGGGGAACTTCTTGATTTGCAGCAAGGGTGTGAAGGAGCCTTTCGAAGTTCCAGAGGTGAGGTGTGATCAGCCTCGAGACGCCTCAGCGGAAATGGGCCTCATCTCGCCTGGATGGGAGAACCTCCTGGATTTTCTCGAGTTGCGGCAGGTCTTCTCGAGTTACGACGGGGACCTCAGGGTCCCGCTCTGGTGGCCTCAGGAAAGGCCAGTCCCCATGCGAGTTGCTAGGGGACCTCTCGGGATTCCTCTCCCGTCCATGCCGGGGCCTCAGTCCTTGTGTGGAGTCGCGCCCGGAACCTGAGGATTCCTCTCCAGTGTTGCCATGGATCTTGGGGTGCTTCTGAGTCTCCCCAGGGGAGTCAGGCCTCGTCTCGAGTGGGGGCATGCACGTGCGCTTTCCTCCCGACCTGCAGCAGTAGTGTCACGCTTCCTGTCACGTGGATCAAGCGATCTGTGGCTTTCCCTCGAGGCTGTCCCTCGAGGCTTTCCCACGAGGCTTTCCCACAGGGCTGTGCCACGTGCCACCTTGGTGTGAGTCGATCCTCGGAGTGAAAGACGAGCCGGTGAAGGGAAAAGAGCTTCCTCTGGAATGGACTGAGACATCTGGGGGACTCTTGGAATGGTGGCACGACCCTGGAGTTCCTCTCGCCGTTCCTGTTGAGAGGGCCTCCTCTTGAGATGCGACGGGAACACCGGGAACTCTTTCCCGACGAAGCAGGGTAAGGATCCCTCATCTCGAGCTACGAGGCGGAAACGGGGCTCCTCTGGATGTGGGCGGGACCCTCGTGATTCCTCTCGAGTGGAGACGGCTATGTCGGGGAACTTCTTGATTTGCACCAAGGGTGTGAAGGACCCTTTCGAAGTTCCAGAGGTGAGCTGTGATCAGCCTCGAGACGCCTCAGCGGAAATGGGCCTCATCTCGCCTGGAGGGGAGAACCTCCTGGATTTTCTCGAGTTGCGACAGGTCTTCTCGAGTTACGACGGGGACCTCAGGGACCCGCTCTGGTGGCCTCAGGAAAGGCCAGTCCCCATGCGAGTTGCTAGGGGACCTCTCGGGATTCCTCTCCCGTCCATGCCGGGGCCTCAGTCCTTGTGTGGAGTCGGGGCCGGAAACTGAGGATTCTTCTCCAGTGTTGCCATGGATCTTGGGGAGCTTCTGGGTCTCCCCAGGGGAGTTAGGCGGCGTCTCGAGTGGGGGCATGCACGTGCGCTTTCCTCCTGAGCTGCAGCAGTAGTGTCACGCTTCCTGTCACGTGGATCAAGGGATCTGTGGCTTTCCCTCGAGGCTGTCCCTCGAGGCTTTCCCACGAGGCTTTCCCACAGGGCTGTGCCACGTGCCACCTTGGTGTGAGTCGATCCTCGGAGTGAAAGACGAGCCGGTGAAGGGAAAAGAGCTTCCTCTGGAATGGACTGAGACATCTGGGGGACTCTTGGAATGGTGGCACGACCCTGGAGTTCCTCTCGCCGTTCCTGTTGAGAGGGCCTCCTCTTGAGATGCGACGGGAGCGCCGGGAACTCTTTCCCGACGAAGCAGGGAAAGGATCCCTGATCTCGAGCTACGAGGCGGAAACGGGGCTCCTCTGGATGTGGGCGGGACCCTCGTGATTCCTCTCGAGTGGAGACGGCTATGTCGGGGAACTTCTTGATTTGCACCAAGGGTGTGAAGGACCCTTTCGAAGTTCCAGAGGTGAGGTGTGATCAGCCTCGAGACGCCTCAGCGGAAATGGGCCTCATCTCGCCTGGAGGGGAGAACCTCCTGGATTTTCTCGAGTTGCGGCAGGTCTTCTCGAGTTACGACGGGGACCTCAGGGACCCGCTCTGGTGGCCTCAGGAAAGGCCAGTCCCCAAGCGAGTTGCTAGGGGACGTCTCGGGATTCCTCTCCCGTCCATGCCGGGGCCTCAGTCCTTGTGCGGAGTCGGGGCCGGAACCTGAGGATTCCTCTCCAGTGTTGCCATGGATCTTGGGGTGCTTCTGAGTCTCCCCAGGGGAGTCAGGCCTCGTCTCGAGTGGGGGCATGTACGTGCGCTTTCCTCCCGAGCTGCAGCAGTAGTGTCACGCTTCCTGTCACGTGGATCAAGGGATCTGTGGCTTTCCCTCGAGGCTGTCCCTCGAGGCTTTCCCACGAGGCTTTCCCACAGGGCTGTGCCACGTGCCACCTTGGTGTGAGTCGATCCTCGGCGTGAAAGACGAGCCGGTGAAGGGAAAAGAGGTTCCTCTGGAATGGACTGAGACATCTGGGGGACTCTTGGAATGGAGGCACGACCCTGGAGTTCCTCTCGCCGTTCCTGTTGAGAGGGCCTCCTCTTGAGATGCGACGGGAACGCCAGAAACTCTTTCCCGACGAAGCAGGGAAAGGATCCCTCATCTCGAGCTTCGAGGCGGAAACGGGGCTGCTCTGGATGTGGGCGGGACCCTCGTGATTCCTCTCGAGTGGAGACGGGTATGTCGGGGAACTTCTTGATTTGCAGCAAGGGTGTGAAGGAGCCTTTCGAAGTTCCAGAGGTGAGGTGTGATCAGCCTCGAGACGCCTCAGCGGAAATGGGCCTCATCTCGCCTGGAGGGGAGAACCTCCTGGATTTTCTCGAGTTGCGGCACGTCTTCTCGAGTTACGACGGGGACCTCAGGGACCCGCTCTGGTGGCCTCAGGAAAGGCCAGTCCCCATGCGAGTTGCTAGGGGACGTCTCGGGATTCCTCTCCCGTCCATGCCGGGGCCTCAGTCCTTGTGTGGAGTCGGGGCCGGAACCTGAGGATTCCTCTCCAGTGTTGCCATGGATCTTGGGGTGCTTCTGAGTCTCCCCAAGGGAGTCAGGCCTCGTCTCGAGTGGGGGCATGCACGTGTGCTTTCCTCCTGAGCTGCAGCAGTAGTGTCACGCTTCCTGTCACGTGGATCAAGGGATCTGTGGCTTTCCCTCGAGGCTGTCCCTCGAGGCTTTCCCACGAGGCTTTCCCACACGGCTGTGCCACGTTCCACCTTGGTGTGAGTCGATCCTCGGCGTGAAAGACGAGCCGGTGAATGGAAAAGAGGTTCCTCTGGAATGGACTGAGACATCTGGGGGACTCTTGGAATGGTGGCACGACCCTGGAGTTCCTCTCGCCGTTCCTGTTGAGAGGGCCTCCTCTTGAGATGCGACGGGAACGCCGGGAACTCTTTCCCGACGAAGCAGGGAAAGGATCCCTCATCTCGAGCTACGAGGCGGAAACGGGGCTCCTCTGGATGTGGGCGGGACCCTCGTGATTCCTCTCGAGTGGAGACGGCTATGTCGGGGAACTTCTTGATTTGCACCAAGGGTGTGAAGGAGCCTTTCGAAGTTCCAGAGGTGAGGTGTGGTCAGCCTCGAGACGCCTCAGCGGAAATGGGCCTCATCTCGCCTGGAGGGGAGAACCTCCTGGATTTTCTCGAGTTGCGGCAGGTCTTCTCGAGTTACGACGGGGACCTCAGAGACCCGCTCTGTTGGCCTCAGGAAAGGCCAGTCCCCATGCGAGTTGCTAGGGGGCCTCTCGGGATTCCTCTCCCGTCCATGCCGGGGCCTCAGTCCTTGTGTGGAGTCGCGCCCGGAACCTGAGGATTCCTCTCCAGTGTTGCCATGGATCTTGGGGTGCTTCTGAGTCTCCCAAGGGGAGTCAGGCCTCGTCTCGAGTGGGGGCATGCACGTGCGCTTTTTCCCGAGCTGCAGCAGTAGTGTCACGCTTCCTGTCACGTGGATCAAGCGATCTGTGGCTTTCCCTCGAAGCTGTCCCTCGAGGCTTTCCCACGAGGCTTTCCCAAAGGGCTGTGCCACGTGCCACCTTGGTGTGAGTCGATCCTCGGCGTGAAAGACGAGCCGGTGAAGGGAAAACAGGTTCCTCTGGAATGGACTGAGACATCTGGGGGACTCTTGGAATGGTGGCACGACCCTGGAGTTCCTCTCGCCGTTCCTGTTGAGAGGGCCTCCTCTTGAGATGCGACGGGAACGCCGGGAACTCTTTCCCGACGAAGCAGGGTAAGGATCCCTCATCTCGAGCTATGAGGCGGAAACGGGGCTCCTCTGGATGTGGGCGGGACCCTCGTGATTCCTCTCGAGTGGATACGGCTATGTCGGGGAACTTCTTGATTTGCACCAAGGGTGTGAAGGACCCTTTCGAAGTTCCAGAGGTGAGCTGTGATCAGCCTCGAGACGCCTCAGCGGAAATGGGCCTCATCTCGCCTGGAGGGGAGAACCTCCTGGATTTTCTCGAGTTGCGACAGGTCTTCTCGAGTTACGACGGGGACCTCAGGGTCCCGCTCTGGTGGCCTCAGGAAAGGCCAGTCCCCATGCGAGTTGCTAGGGGACCTCTCGGGATTCCTCTCCCGTCCATGCCGGGGCCTCAGTCCTTGTGTGGAGTCGGGGCCGGGACCTGAGGATTCCTCTCCAGTGTTGCCATGGATCTTGGGGTGCTTCTGAGTCTCCCCAGGGGAGTCAGGCCTCGTCTCGAGTGGGGGCATGCACGTGCGCTTTCCTCCCGAGCTGCAGCAGTAGTGTCACGCTTCCTGTCACGTGGATCAAGGGATCTGTGGCTTTCCCTCGAGGCTGTCCCTCGAGGCTTTCCCACGAGGCTTTCCCACAGGACTGTGCCACGTTCCACCTTGGTGTGAGTCGATCCTCGGGGTGAAAGACGAGCCGGTGAAGGGAAAAGAGGTTCCTCTGGAATGGACTGAGACATCTGGGGGACTCTTGGAATGGTGGCACGACCCTGGAGTTCCTCTCGCCGTTCCTGTTGAGAGGGCCTCCTCTTGAGATGCGACGGGAACGCCGGGAACTCTTTCCCGACGAAGCAGGGAAAGGATCCCTCATCTCGAGCTACGAGGCGGAATCGGGGCTCCTCTGGATGTGGGCGGGACCCTCGTGATTCCTCTCGAGTGGAGACGGCTATGTCGGGGAACTTCTTGATTTGCACCAAGGGTGTGAAGGACCCTTTCGAAGTTCCAGAGGTGAGGTGTGATCAGCCTCGAGACGCCTCAGCGGAAATGGGCCTCATCTCGCCTGGAGGGGAGAACCTCCTGGATTTTCTCGAGTTGCGGCAGGACTTCTGGAGTTACGACGGGGACCTCAGGGTCCCGCTCTGGTGGCCTCAGGAAAGGCCAGTCCCCATGCGAGTTGCTAGGGGACCTCTCGGGATTCCTCTCCCGTCCATGCCGGGGCCTCAGTCCTTGTGTGGAGTCGGGGCCGGGACCTGAGGATTCCTCTCCAGTGTTGCCATGGATCTTGGGGTGCTTCTGAGTCTCCCCAGGGGAGTCAGGCCTCGTCTCGAGTGGGGGCATGCACGTGCGCTTTCCTCCCGAGCTGCAGCAGTAGTGTCACGCTTCCTGTCACGTGGATCAA
Source organism: Budorcas taxicolor (assembly GCF_023091745.1). Lineage (NCBI taxonomy): Eukaryota > Metazoa > Chordata > Mammalia > Artiodactyla > Bovidae > Budorcas > Budorcas taxicolor. The sequence continues at coordinate 1,768,355 of NW_026292750.1, read as the reverse complement.
GGGATCTGTGGCTTTCCCTCGAGGCTGTCCCTCGAGGCTTTCCCACGAGGCTTTCCCACAGGGCTGTGCCACGTTCCACCTTGGTGTGAGTCGATCCTCGGCGTGAAAGACGAGCCGGTGAAGGGAAAAGAGGTTCCTCTGGAATGGACTGAGACATCTGGGGGACTCTTGGAATGGTGGCACGACCCTGGAGTTCCTCTCGCCGTTCCTGTTGAGAGGGCCTCCTCTTGAGATGCGACGGGAACGCCGGGAACTCTTTCCCGACGAAGCAGGGAAAGGATCCCTCATCTCGAGCTACGAGGCGGAAACGGGGCTCCTCTGGATGTGGGCGGGACCCTCGTGATTCCTCTCGAGTGGAGACGGCTATGTCGGGGAACTTCTTGATTTGCACCAAGGGTGTGAAGGACCCTTTCGAAGTTCCAGAGGTGAGGTGTGATCAGCCTCGAGACGCCTCAGCGGAAATGGGCCTCATCTCGCCTGGAGGGGAGAACCTCCTGGATTTTCTCGAGTTGCGGCAGGACTTCTGGAGTTACGACGGGGACCTCAGGGTCCCGCTCTGGTGGCCTCAGGAAAGGCCAGTCCCCATGCGAGTTGCTAGGGGACCTCTCGGGATTCCTCTCCCGTCCATGCCGGGGCCTCAGTCCTTGTGTGGAGTCGCGCCCGGAACCTGAGGATTCCTCTCCAGTGTTGCGATGGATCTTGGGGTGCTTCTGAGTCTCCCCAGGGGAGTCAGGCCTCGTCTCGAGTGGGGGCATGCACGTGCGCTTTCCTCCCGACCTGCAGCAGTAGTGTCACGCTTCCTGTCACGTGGATCAAGCGATCTGTGGCTTTCCCTCGAGGCTGTCCCTCGAGGCTTTCCCACGAGGCTTTCCCACAGGGCTGTGCCACGTGCCACCTTGGTGTGAGTCGATCCTCGGCGTGAAAGACGAGCCGGTGAAGGGAAAAGAGGTTCCTCTGGAATGGACTGAGACATCTGGGGGACTCTTGGAATGGTGGCACGACCCTGGAGTTCCTCTCGCCGTTCCTGTTGAGAGGGCCTCCTCTTGAGATGCGACGGGAACGCCGGGAACTCTTTCCCGACGAAGCAGGGTAAGGATCCCTCATCTCGACCTACGAGGCGGAAACGGGGCTCCTCTGGATGTGGGCGGGACCCTCGTGATTCCTCTCGAGTGGAGACGGCTATGTCGGGGAACTTCTTGATTTGCACCAAGGGTGTGAAGGACCCTATCGAAGTTCCAGAGGTGAGCTGTGATCAGCCTCGAGACGCCTCAGCGGAAATGGGCCTCATCTCGCCTGGAGGGGAGAACCTCCTGGATTTTCTCGAGTTGCGACAGGTCTTCTCGAGTTACGACGGGGACCACAGGGACCCGCTCTGGTGGCCTCAGGAAAGGCCAGTCCCCATGCGAGTTGCTAGGGGACCTCTCGGGATTCCTCTCCCGTCCATGCCGGGACCTCAGTCCTTGTGTGGAGTCGGGGCCGGAACCTGAGGATTCCTCTCCAGTGTTGCCATGGATCTTGGGGTGCTTCTGAGTCTCCCCAGGGGAGTCAGGCCTCATCTCGAGTGGGGGCATGCACGTGCGCTTTCCTCCCGAGCTGCAGCAGTAGTGTCACGCTTCCTGTCACGTGGATCAAGGGATCTGTGGCTTTCCCTCGAGGCTGTCCCTCGAGGCTTTCCCACGAGGCTTTCCCACAGGGCTGTGCCACGTTCCACCTTGGTGTGAGTCGATCCTCGGCGTGAAAGACGAGCCGGTGAAGGGAAAAGAGTTTCCTCTGGAATGGACTGAGACATCTGGGGGACTCTTGGAATGGTGGCACGACCCTGGAGTTCCTCTCGCCGTTCCTGTTGAGAGGGCCTCCTCTTGAGATGCGACGGGAACGCCGGGAACTCTTTCCCGACGAAGCAGGGAAAGGATCCCTCATCTCGAGCTACGAGGCGGAAACGGGGCTCCTCTGGATGTGGGCGGGACCCTCGTGATTCCTCTCGAGTGGAGACGGCTATGTCGGGGAACTTCTTGATTTGCAGCAAGGGTGTGAAGGAGCCTTTCGAAGTTCCAGAGGTGAGGTGTGATCAGCCTCGAGACGCCTCAGCGGAAATGGGCCTCATCTCGCCTGGATGGGAGAACCTCCTGGATTTTCTCGAGTTGCGGCAGGTCTTCTCGAGTTACGAAGGGGACCTCAGGGTCCCGCTCTGGTGGCCTCAGGAAAGGCCAGTCCCCATGCGAGTTGCTAGGGGACCTCTCGGGATTCCTTTCCCGTCCATGCCGGGGCCTCAGTCCTTGTGTGGAGTCGCGCCCGGAACCTGAGGATTCCTCTCCAGTGTTGCCATGGATCTTGGGGTGCTTCTGAGTCTCCCCAGGGGAGTCAGGCCTCGTCTCGAGTGGGGGCATGCACGTGCGCTTTCCTCCCGACCTGCAGCAGTAGTGTCACGCTTCCTGTCACGTGGATCAAGCGATCTGTGGCTTTCCCTCGAGGCTGTCCCTCGAGGCTTTCCCACGAGGCTTTCCCACAGGGCTGTGCCACGTGCCACCTTGGTGTGAGTCGATCCTCGGAGTGAAAGACGAGCCGGTGAAGGGAAAAGAGCTTCCTCTGGAATGGACTGAGACATCTGGGGGACTCTTGGAATGGTGGCACGACCCTGGAGTTCCTCTCGCCGTTCCTGTTGAGAGGGCCTCCTCTTGAGATGCGACGGGAACACCGGGAACTCTTTCCCGACGAAGCAGGGTAAGGATCCCTCATCTCGAGCTACGAGGCGGAAACGGGGCTCCTCTGGATGTGGGCGGGACCCTCGTGATTCCTCTCGAGTGGAGACGGCTATGTCGGGGAACTTCTTGATTTGCACCAAGGGTGTGAAGGACCCTTTCGAAGTTCCAGAGGTGAGCTGTGATCAGCCTCGAGACGCCTCAGCGGAAATGGGCCTCATCTCGCCTGGAGGGGAGAACCTCCTGGATTTTCTCGAGTTGCGACAGGTCTTCTCGAGTTACGACGGGGACCTCAGGGACCCGCTCTGGTGGCCTCAGGAAAGGCCAGTCCCCATGCGAGTTGCTAGGGGACCTCTCGGGATTCCTCTCCCGTCCATGCCGGGGCCTCAGTCCTTGTGTGGAGTCGGGGCCGGAAACTGAGGATTCTTCTGCAGTGTTGCCATGGATCTTGGGGAGCTTCTGGGTCTCCCCAGGGGAGTTAGGCGGCGTCTCGAGTGGGGGCATGCACGTGCGCTTTCCTCCTGAGCTGCAGCAGTAGTGTCACGCTTCCTGTCACGTGGATCAAGGGATCTGTGGCTTTCCCTCGAGGCTGTCCCTCGAGGCTTTCCCACGAGGCTTTCCCACAGGGCTGTGCCACGTGCCACCTTGGTGTGAGTCGATCCTCGGAGTGAAAGACGAGCCGGTGAAGGGAAAAGAGCTTCCTCTGGAATGGACTGAGACATCTGGGGGACTCTTGGAATGGTGGCACGACCCTGGAGTTCCTCTCGCCGTTCCTGTTGAGAGGGCCTCCTCTTGAGATGCGACGGGAGCGCCGGGAACTCTTTCCCGACGAAGCAGGGAAAGGATCCCTGATCTCGAGCTACGAGGCGGAAACGGGGCTCCTCTGGATGTGGGCGGGACCCTCGTGATTCCTCTCGAGTGGAGACGGCTATGTCGGGGAACTTCTTGATTTGCACCAAGGGTGTGAAGGACCCTTTCGAAGTTCCAGAGGTGAGGTGTGATCAGCCTCGAGACGCCTCAGCGGAAATGGGCCTCATCTCGCCTGGAGGGGAGAACCTCCTGGATTTTCTCGAGTTGCGGCAGGTCTTCTCGAGTTACGACGGGGACCTCAGGGACCCGCTCTGGTGGCCTCAGGAAAGGCCAGTCCCCAAGCGAGTTGCTAGGGGACGTCTCGGGATTCCTCTCCCGTCCATGCCGGGGCCTCAGTCCTTGTGCGGAGTCGGGGCCGGAACCTGAGGATTCCTCTCCAGTGTTGCCATGGATCTTGGGGTGCTTCTGAGTCTCCCCAGGGGAGTCAGGCCTCGTCTCGAGTGGGGGCATGTACGTGCGCTTTCCTCCCGAGCTGCAGCAGTAGTGTCACGCTTCCTGTCACGTGGATCAAGGGATCTGTGGCTTTCCCTCGAGGCTGTCCCTCGAGGCTTTCCCACGAGGCTTTCCCACAGGGCTGTGCCACGTGCCACCTTGGTGTGAGTCGATCCTCGGCGTGAAAGACGAGCCGGTGAAGGGAAAAGAGGTTCCTCTGGAATGGACTGAGACATCTGGGGGACTCTTGGAATGGAGGCACGACCCTGGAGTTCCTCTCGCCGTTCCTGTTGAGAGGGCCTCCTCTTGAGATGCGACGGGAACGCCAGAAACTCTTTCCCGACGAAGCAGGGAAAGGATCCCTCATCTCGAGCTTCGAGGCGGAAACGGGGCTGCTCTGGATGTGGGCGGGACCCTCGTGATTCCTCTCGAGTGGAGACGGGTATGTCGGGGAACTTCTTGATTTGCAGCAAGGGTGTGAAGGAGCCTTTCGAAGTTCCAGAGGTGAGGTGTGATCAGCCTCGAGACGCCTCAGCGGAAATGGGCCTCATCTCGCCTGGAGGGGAGAACCTCCTGGATTTTCTCGAGTTGCGGCAGGTCTTCTCGAGTTACGACGGGGACCTCAGGGTCCCGCTCTTGTGGCCTCAGGAAAGGCCAGTCCCCATGCGAGTTGCTAGGGGACCTCTCGGGATTCCTCTCCCGTCCATGCCGGGGCCTCAGTCCTTGTGTGGAGTCGCGCCCGGAACCTGAGGATTCCTCTCCAGTGTTGCCATGGATCTTGGGGTGCTTCTGAGTCTCCCCAGGGGAGTCAGGCCTCGTCTCGAGTGGGGGCATGCACGTGAGCTTTCCTCCCGACCTGCAGCAGTAGTGTCACGCTTCCTGTCACGTGGATCAAGCGATCTGTGGCTTTCCCTCGAGGCTGTCCCTCGAGGCTTTCCCACGAGGCTTTCCCACAGGGCTGTGCCACGTGCCACCTTGGTGTGAGTCGATCCTCGGCGTGAAAGACGAGCCGGTGAAGGGAAAACAGGTTCCTCTGGAATGGACTGAGACATCTGGGGGACTCTTGGAATGGTGGCACGACCCTGGAGTTCCTCTCGCCGTTCCTGTTGAGAGGGCCTCCTCTTGAGATGCGACGGGAACGCCGGGAACTCTTTCCCGACGAAGCAGGGTAAGGATCCCTCATCTCGAGCTATGAGGCGGAAACGGGGCTCCTCTGGATGTGGGCGGGACCCTCGTGATTCCTCTCGAGTGGATACGGCTATGTCGGGGAACTTCTTGATTTGCACCAAGGGTGTGAAGGACCCTTTCGAAGTTCCAGAGGTGAGCTGTGATCAGCCTCGAGACGCCTCAGCGGAAATGGGCCTCATCTCGCCTGGAGGGGAGAACCTCCTGGATTTTCTCGAGTTGCGACAGGTCTTCTCGAGTTACGACGGGGACCTCAGGGTCCCGCTCTGGTGGCCTCAGGAAAGGCCAGTCCCCATGCGAGTTGCTAGGGGACCTCTCGGGATTCCTCTCCCGTCCATGCCGGGGCCTCAGTCCTTGTGTGGAGTCGGGGCCGGGACCTGAGGATTCCTCTCCAGTGTTGCCATGGATCTTGGGGTGCTTCTGAGTCTCCCCAGGGGAGTCAGGCCTCGTCTCGAGTGGGGGCATGCACGTGCGCTTTCCTCCCGAGCTGCAGCAGTAGTGTCACGCTTCCTGTCACGTGGATCAAGGGATCTGTGGCTTTCCCTCGAGGCTGTCCCTCGAGGCTTTCCCACGAGGCTTTCCCACAGGACTGTGCCACGTTCCACCTTGGTGTGAGTCGATCCTCGGGGTGAAAGACGAGCCGGTGAAGGGAAAAGAGGTTCCTCTGGAATGGACTGAGACATCTGGGGGACTCTTGGAATGGTGGCACGACCCTGGAGTTCCTCTCGCCGTTCCTGTTGAGAGGGCCTCCTCTTGAGATGCGACGGGAACGCCGGGAACTCTTTCCCGACGAAGCAGGGAAAGGATCCCTCATCTCGAGCTACGAGGCGGAATCGGGGCTCCTCTGGATGTGGGCGGGACCCTCGTGATTCCTCTCGAGTGGAGACGGCTATGTCGGGGAACTTCTTGATTTGCACCAAGGGTGTGAAGGACCCTTTCGAAGTTCCAGAGGTGAGGTGTGATCAGCCTCGAGACGCCTCAGCGGAAATGGGCCTCATCTCGCCTGGAGGGGAGAACCTCCTGGATTTTCTCGAGTTGCGGCAGGACTTCTGGAGTTACGACGGGGACCTCAGGGTCCCGCTCTGGTGGCCTCAGGAAAGGCCAGTCCCCATGCGAGTTGCTAGGGGACCTCTCGGGATTCCTCTCCCGTCCATGCCGGGGCCTCAGTCCTTGTGTGGAGTCGGGGCCGGGACCTGAGGATTCCTCTCCAGTGTTGCCATGGATCTTGGGGTGCTTCTGAGTCTCCCCAGGGGAGTCAGGCCTCGTCTCGAGTGGGGGCATGCACGTGCGCTTTCCTCCCGAGCTGCAGCAGTAGTGTCACGCTTCCTGTCACGTGGATCAAGGGATCTGTGGCTTTCCCTCGAGGCTGTCCCTCGAGGCTTTCCCACGAGGCTTTCCCACAGGGCTGTGCCACGTTCCACCTTGGTGTGAGTCGATCCTCGGCGTGAAAGACGAGCCGGTGAAGGGAAAAGAGGTTCCTCTGGAATGGACTGAGACATCTGGGGGACTCTTGGAATGGTGGCACGACCCTGGAGTTCCTCTCGCCGATCCTGTTGAGAGGGCCTCCTCTTGAGATGCGACGGGAACGCCGGGAACTCTTTCCCGACGAAGCAGGGAAAGGATCCCTCATCTCGAGCTACGAGGCGGAAACGGGGCTCCTCTGGATGTGGGCGGGACCCTCGTGATTCCTCTCGAGTGGAGACGGCTATGTCGGGGAACTTCTTGATTTGCACCAAGGGTGTGAAGGACCCTTTCGAAGTTCCAGAGGTGAGGTGTGATCAGCCTCGAGACGCCTCAGCGGAAATGGGCCTCATCTCGCCTGGAGGGGAGAACCTCCTGGATTTTCTCGAGTTGCGGCAGGTCTTCTCGAGTTACGACGGGGACCTCAGGGACCCGCTCTGGTGGCCTCAGGAAAGGCCAGTCCCCATGCGAGTTGCTAGGGGACCTCTCGGGATTCCTCTCCCGTCCATGCCGGGGCCTCAGTCCTTGTGTGGAGTCGCGCCCGGAACCTGAGGATTCCTCTCCAGTGTTGCCATGGATCTTGGGGTGCTTCTGAGTCTCCCCAGGGGAGTCAGGCCTCGTCTCGAGTGGGGGCATGCACGTGCGCTTTCCTCCCGACCTGCAGCAGTAGTGTCACGCTTCCTGTCACGTGGATCAAGCGATCTGTGGCTTTCCCTCGAGGCTGTCCCTCGAGGCTTTCCCACGAGGCTTTCCCACAGGGCTGTGCCACGTGCCACCTTGGTGTGAGTCGATCCTCGGCGTGAAAGACGAGCCGGTGAAGGGAAAAGAGGTTCCTCTGGAATGGACTGAGACATCTGGGGGACTCTTGGAATGGTGGCACGACCCTGGAGTTCCTCTCGCCGTTCCTGTTGAGAGGGCCTCCTCTTGAGATGCGACGGGAACGCCGGGAACTCTTTCCCGACGAAGCAGGGTAAGGATCCCTCATCTCGACCTACGAGGCGGAAACGGGGCTCCTCTGGATGTGGGCGGGACCCTCGTGATTCCTCTCGAGTGGAGACGGCTATGTCGGGGAACTTCTTGATTTGCACCAAGGGTGTGAAGGACCCTATCGAAGTTCCAGAGGTGAGCTGTGATCAGCCTCGAGACGCCTCAGCGGAAATGGGCCTCATCTCGCCTGGAGGGGAGAACCTCCTGGATTTTCTCGAGTTGCGACAGGTCTTCTCGAGTTACGACGGGGACCACAGGGACCCGCTCTGGTGGCCTCAGGAAAGGCCAGTCCCCATGCGAGTTGCTAGGGGACCTCTCGGGATTCCTCTCCCGTCCATGCCGGGACCTCAGTCCTTGTGTGGAGTCGGGGCCGGAACCTGAGGATTCCTCTCCAGTGTTGCCATGGATCTTGGGGTGCTTCTGAGTCTCCCCAGGGGAGTCAGGCCTCATCTCGAGTGGGGGCATGCACGTGCGCTTTCCTCCCGAGCTGCAGCAGTAGTGTCACGCTTCCTGTCACGTGGATCAAGGGATCTGTGGCTTTCCCTCGAGGCTGTCCCTCGAGGCTTTCCCACGAGGCTTTCCCACAGGGCTGTGCCACGTGCCACCTTGGTGTGAGTCGATCCTCGGCGTGAAAGACGAGCCGGTGAAGGGAAAAGAGGTTCCTCTGGAATGGACTGAGACATCTGGGGGACTCTTGGAATGGTGGCACGACCCTGGAGTTCCTCTCACCGTTCCTGTTGAGAGGGCCTCCTCTTGAGATGCGACGGGAACGCCGGGAACTCTTTCCCGACGAAGCAGGGAAAGGATCCCTCATCTCGAGCTACGAGGCGGAAACTGGGCTCCTCTGGATGTGGGCGGGACCCTCGTGATTCCCCTCGAGTGGAGACGGGTATGTCGGGGAACTTCTTGATTTGCACCAAGGGTGTGAATGAGCCTTTCGAAGTTCCAGAGGTGAGGTGTGATCAGCCTCGAGACGCCTCAGCGGAAATGGGCCTCATCTCGCCTGGAGGGGAGAACCTCCTGGATTTTCTCTAGTTGCGGCAGGTCTTCTCGAGTTACGACGGGGACCTCAGGGTCCCGCTCTGGTGGCCTCAGGAAAGGCCAGTCCCCATGCGAGTTGCTTGGGTACCTCTCGGGATTCCTCTCCCGTCCATGCCGGGGCCTCAGTCCTTGTGTGGAGTCGGGGCCGGAACCTGAGGATTCTTCTCCAGTGTTGCCATGGATCTTGGGGAGCTTCTGGGTCTCCCCAGGGGAGTCAGGCGGCGTCTCGAGTGGGGGCATGCACGTGCGCTTTCCTCCTGAGCTGCAGCAGTAGTGTCACGCTTCCTGTCACGTGGATCAAGGAATCTGTGGCTTTCCCTCGAGGCTGTCCCTCGAGGCTTTCCCACGAGGCTTTCCCACAGGGCTGTGCCACGTGCCACCTTGGTGTGAGTCGATCCTCGGAGTGAAAGACGAGCCGGTGAAGGTAAAAGATCTTCCTCTGGAATGGACTGAGACATCTGGGGGACTCTTGGAATGGTGTCACGACCCTGGAGTTCCTCTCGCCGTTCCTGTTGAGAGGGCCTCCTCTTGAGATGCGACGGGAGCGCCGGGAACTCTTTCCCGACGAAGCAGGGAAAGGATCCCTCATCTCGAGCTACGAGGCGGAAACGGGCCTCCTCTGGATGTGGGCGGGACCCTCGTGATTCCTCTCGAGTGGAGACGGCTATGTCGGGGAACTTCTTGATTTGCACCAAGGGTGTGAAGGACCCTTTCGAAGTTCCACAGGTGAGGTGTGATCAACCTCGAGACGCCTCAGCGGAAATGGGCCTCATCTCGCCTGGAGGGGAGAACCTCCTGGATTTTCTCGAGTTGCGGCAGGTCTTCTCGAGTTACGACGGGGACCTCAGGGACCCGCTCTGGTGGCCTCAGGAAAGGCCAGTCTCCAAGCGAGTTGCTAGGGGACGTCTCGGGATTCCTCTCCCGTCCATGCCGGGGCCTCAGTCCTTGTGCGGAGTCGGGGCCGGAACCTGAGGATTCCTCTCCAGTGTTGCCATGGATCTTGGGGTGCTTCTGAGTCTCCCCAGGGGAGTCAGGCCTCGTCTCGAGTGGGGGCATGTACGTGCGCTTTCCTCCCGAGCTGCAGCAGTAGTGTCACGCTTCCTGTCACGTGGATCAAGGGATCTGTGGCTTTCCCTCGAGGCTGTCCCTCGAGGCTTTCCCACGAGGCTTTCCCACAGGGCTGTGCCACGTGCCACCTTGGTGTGAGTCGATCCTCGGCGTGAAAGACGTGCCGGTGAAGGGAAAAGAGGTTCCTCTGGAATGGACTGAGACATCTGGGGGACTCTTGGAATGGTGGCACGACCCTGGAGTTCCTCTCGCCGTTCCTGTTGAGAGGGCCTCCTCTTGAGATGCGACGGGAACGCCGGAAACTCTTTCCCGACGAAGCAGGGAAAGGATCCCTCATCTCGAGCTTCGAGGCGGAAACGGGGCTGCTCTGGATGTGGGCGGGACCCTCGTGATTCCTCTCGAGTGGAGACGGGTATGTCGGGGAACTTCTTGATTTGCAGCAAGGGTGTGAAGGAGCCTTTCGAAGTTCCAGAGGTGAGGTGTGATCAGCCTCGAGACGCCTCAGCGGAAATGGGCCTCATCTCGCCTGGAGGGGAGAACCTCCTGGATTTTCTCGAGTTGCGGCAGGTCTTCTCGAGTTATGACGGGGACCTCAGGGACCCGCTCTGGTGGCCTCAGGAAAGGCCAGTCCCCATGTGAGTTGCTAGGGGACCTCTCGGGATTCCTCTCCCGTCCATGCCGGGGCCTCAGTCCTTGTGTGGAGTCGGGGACGGAACCTGAGGATTCCTCTCCAGTGTTGCCATGGATCTTGGGAAGCTTCTGAGTCTCCCCAGGGGAGTCAGGCGGCGTCTAGAGTGGGGGCATGCACGTGCGCTTTCCTCCCGAGCTGCAGCAGTAGTGTCACGCTTCCTGTCACGTGGATCAAGCGATCTGTGGCTTTCCCTCGTGGCTGTCCCTCGAGGCTTTCCCACGAGGCTTTCCCACAGGGCTGTGCCACGTGCCACCTTGGTGTGAGTCGATCCTCGGCGTGAAAGACGAGCCGGTGAAGGGAAAAGAGGTTCCTCTGGAATGGACTGAGACATCTGGGGGACTCTTGGAATGGTGGCACGACCCTGGAGTTCCTCTCGCCGTTCCTGTTGAGAGGGCCTCCTCTTGAGATGCGACGGGAACGCCGGGAACTCTTTCCCGACGAAGCAGGGTAAGGATCCCTCATCTCGACTTACGAGGCGGAAACGGGGCTCCTCTGGATGTGGGCGGGACCCTCGTGATTCCTCTCGAGTGGAGACGGCTATGTCGGGGAACTTCTTGATTTGCACCAAGGGTGTGAAGGACCCTTTCGAAGTTCCAGAGGTGAGGTGTGATCAGCCTCGAGACGCCTCAGCGGAAATGGGCCTCATCTCGCCTGGATGGGAGAACCTCCTGGATTTTCTCGAGTTGAGGCAGGTCTTCTCGAGTTACGACGGGGACCTCAGGGTCCCGCTCTTGTGGCCTCAGGAAAGGCCAGTCCCCATGCGAGTTGCTAGGGGACCTCTCGGGATTCCTCTCCCGTCCATGCCGGGGCCTCAGTCCTTGTGCGGAGTCGGGGCCGGAACCTGAGGATTCCTCTCCAGTGTTGCCATGGATCTTGGGGTGCTTCTGAGTCTCCCCAGGGGAGTCAGGCCTCGTCTCGAGTGGGGGCATGTACGTGCGCTTTCCTCCCGAGCTGCAGCAGTAGTGTCACGCTTCCTGTCACGTGGATCAAGGGATCTGTGGATTTCCCTCGAGGCTGTCCCTCGAGGCTTTCACACGAGGCTTTCCTACAGGGATGCGCCACGTGCCACCTTGGTGTGAGTCTCTCCTCGGCGTGAAAGACGAGCCTGAGAAGGGAAAAGAGGTTCCTCTGGAATGGACTGAGACATCTGGGGGACTCTTGGAATGGTGGCACGACCCTGGAGTTCCTCTCGCCGTTCCTGTTGAGAGGGCCTCCTCTTGAGATGCGACGGGAACGCCGGGAACTCTTTCCCGACGAAGCAGGGAAAGGATCCCTCATCTCGAGCTACGAGGCGGAAACGGGGCTCCTCTGGATGTGGGCGGGACCCTCGTGATTCCTCTCGAGTGGAGACGTCTATGTCGGGGAACTTCTTGATTTGCAGCAAGGGTGTGAAGGAGCCTTTCGAAGTTCCAGAGGTGAGGTGTGATCAGCCTCGAGACGCCTCAGCGGAAACGGGCCTCATCTCGCCTGGAGGGGAGAACCTCCTGGATTTTCTCGAGTTGCGGCAGGTCTTCTCGAGTTACGACGGGGACCTCAGGGTCCCGCTCTGGTGGCCTCAGGAAAGGCCAGTCCCCATGCGAGTTGCTAGGGGACCTCTCGGGATTCCTCTCCCGTCCATGCCGGGGCCTCAGTCCTTGTGTGGAGTCGCGCCCGGAAACTGAGGATTCCTCTCCAGTGTTGCCATGGATCTTGGGGTGCTTCTGAGTCTCCCCAGGGGAGTCAGGCCTCGTCTCGAGTGGGGGCATGCACGTGCGCTTTCCTCCCGAGCTGCAGCAGTAGTGTCACGCTTCCTGTCACGTGGATCAAGCAATCTGTGGCTTTCCCTCGAGGCTGTCCCTCGAGGCTTTCCCACGAGGCTTTCCCACAGGGCTGTGCCACGTGCCACCTTGGTGTGAGTCGATCCTCGGCGTGAAAGACGAGCCTGTGAAGGGAAAAGAGGTTCCTCTGGAATGGACAGAGACATCTGGGGGACTCTTGGAATGGTGGCACGACCCTGGAGTTCTGCTCGCCGTTCCTGTTGAGAGGGCCTCCTCTTGAGATGCGACGGGAACGCCGGGAACTCTTTCCCGACGAAGCAGGGTAAGGATCCCTCATCTCGACTTACGAGGCGGAAACGGGGCTCCTCTGGATGTGGGCGGGACCCTCGTGATTCCTCTCGAGTGGAGACGGCTATGTCGGGGAACTTCTTGATTTGCACCAAGGGTGTGAAGGACCCTTTCGAAGTTCCAGAGGTGAGGTGTGATCAGCCTCGAGACGCCTCAGCGGAAATGGGCCTCATCTCGCCTGGATGGGAGAACCTCCTGGATTTTCTCGAGTTGAGGCACGTCTTCTCGAGTTACGACGGGGACCTCAGGGTCCCGCTCTTGTGGCCTCAGGAAAGGCCAGTCCCCATGCGAGTTGCTAGGGGACCTCTCGGGATTCCTCTCCCGTCCATGCCGGGGCCTCAGTCCTTGTGCGGAGTCGGGGCCGGAACCTGAGGATTCCTCTCCAGTGTTGCCATGGATCTTGGGGTGCTTCTGAGTCTCCCCAGGGGAGTCAGGCCTCGTCTCGAGTGGGGGCATGTACATGCGCTTTCCTCCCGAGCTGCAGCAGTAGTGTCACGCTTCCTGTCACGTGGATCAAGGGATCTGTGGATTTCCCTCGAGGCTGTCCCTCGAGGCTTTCACACGAGGCTTTCCTACAGGGATGCGCCACGTGCCACCTTGGTGTGAGTTTCTCCTCGGCGTGAAAGACGAGCCTGTGAAGGGAAAAGAGGTTCCTCTGGAATGGACTGAGACATCTGGGGGACTCTTGGAATGGTGGCACGACCCTGGAGTTCCTCTCGCCGTTCCTGTTGAGAGGGCCTCCTCTTGAGATGCGACGGGAACGCCGGGAACTCTTTCCCGACGAAGCAGGGAAAGGATCCCTCATCTCGAGCTACGAGGCGGAAACGGGGCTCCTCTGGATGTGGGCGGGACCCTCGTGATTCCTCTCGAGTGGAGACGTCTATGTCGGGGAACTTCTTGATTTGCAGCAAGGATGTGAAGGAGCCTTTCGAAGTTCCAGAGGTGAGGTGTGATCAGCCTCGAGACGCCTCAGCGGAAACGGGCCTCATCTCGCCTGGAGGGGAGAACCTCCTGGATTTTCTCGAGTTGCGGCAGGTCTTCTCGAGTTACGACGGGGACCTCAGGGTCCCGCTCTGGTGGCCTCAGGAAAGGCCAGTCCCCATGCGAGTTGCTAGGGGACCTCTCGGGATTCCTCTCCCGTCCATGCCGGGGCCTCAGTCCTTGTGTGGAGTCGCGCCCGGAAACTGAGGATTCCTCTCCAGTGTTGCCATGGATCTTGGGGTGCTTCTGAGTCTCCCCAGGGGAGTCAGGCCTCGTCTCGAGTGGGGGCATGCACGTGCGCTTTCCTCCCGAGCTGCAGCAGTAGTGTCACGCTTTCTGTCACGTGGATCAAGCGATCTGTGGCTTTCCCTCGAGGCTGTCCCTCGAGGCTTTCCCACGAGGCTTTCCCACAGGGCTGTGCCACGTGCCACCTTGGTGTGAGTCGATCCTCGGCGTGAAAGACGAGCCTGTGAAGGGAAAAGAGGTTCCTCTGGAATGGACTGAGACATCTGGGGGACTCTTGGAATGGTGGCACGACCCTGGAGTTCCTCTCGCCGTTCCTGTTGAGAGGGCCTCCGCTTGAGATGCGACGGGAACGCCGGGAACTCTTTCCCGACGAAGCAGGGTAAGGATCCCTCATCTCGACTTACGAGGCGGAAACGGGGCTCCTCTGGATGTGGGCGGGACCCTCGTGATTCCTCTCGAGTGGAGACGGCTATGTCGGGGAACTTCTTGATTTGCACCAAGGGTGTGAAGGACCCTTTCGAAGTTCCAGAGGTGAGGTGTGATCAGCCTCGAGACGCCTCAGCGGAAATGGGCCTCATCTCGCCTGGAGGGGAGAACCTCCTGGATTTTCTCGAGTTGCGGGAGGTCTTCTTGAGTTACGACGGGGACCTCAGGGTCCCGCTCTGGTGGCCTCAGGAAAGGCCAGTCCCCATGCGAGTTGCTAGGGGACCTCTCGGGATTCCTCTCCCGTCCATGCCGGGGCGTCAGTCCTTGTGCGGAGTCGCGCCCGGAACCTGAGGATTCCTCTCCAGTGTTGCCATGGATCTTGGGGTGCTTCTGAGTCTCCCCAGGGGAGTCAGGCCTCGTCTCGAGTGGGGGCATGTACGTGCGCTTTCCTCCCAAGCTGCAGCAGTAGTGTCACGCTTCCTGTCACGTGGATCAAGCGATCTGTGGCTTTCCCTCGAGGCTGTCCCTCGAGGCTTTCACACGAGGCTTTCCCACAGGGCTGTGCCACGTGCCACCTTGGTGTGAGTCTATCCTCGGCGTGAAAGACGAGCCGGTGAAGGGAAAAGAGGTTCCTCTGGAATGGACTGAGACATCTGGGGGACTCTTGGAATGGTGGCACGATCCTGGAGTTCCTCTCGCCGTTCCTGTTTAGAGGGCCTCCTCTTGAGATGCGACGGGAACGCCGGGAAATCCTTCCCGACGAATCAGGGAAAGGATCCCTCATCTCGAGCTACGAGGCGGAAACGGGGCTCCTCTGGATGTGGGCGGGACCCTCGTGATTCCCCTCGAGTGGAGACGGGTATGTCGGGGAACTTCTTGATTTGCACCAAGGGTGTGAACGAGCCTTTCGAAGTTCCAGAGGTGAGGTGTGATCAGCCTCGAGACGCCTCAGCGGAAATGGGCCTCATCTCGCCTGGAGGGGAGAACCTCCTGGATTTTCTCTAGTTGCGGCAGGTCTTCTCGAGTTACGACGGGGACCTCAGGGACCCGCTCTGGTGGCCTCAGGAAAGGCCAGTCCCCATGCGAGTTGCTTGGGTACCTTTCGGGATTCCTCTGCCGTCCATGCCGGGGCCTCAGTCCTTGTGTGGAGTCGGGGACGGAACCTGAGGATTCTTCTCCAGTGTTGCCATGGATCTTGGGGAGCTTCTGAGTCTCCCCAGGGGAGTCAGGCGGCGTCTCGAGTGGGGGCATGCACGTGCGCTTTCCTCCCGAGCTGCAGCAGTAGTGTCACGTTTCCTGTCACGTGGATCAAGGGATCTGTGGCTTTCCCTCGAGGCTGTCCCTCGAGGCTTTCCCACGAGGCTTTCCCACAGGGCTGTGCCACGTGCCACCTTGGTGTGAGTCGATCCTCGGAGTGAAAGACGAGCCGGTGAAGGGAAAAGAGCTTCCTCTGGAATGGACTGAGACATCTGGGGGACTCTTGGAATGGTGGCACGACCCTGGAGTTCCTCTCGCCGTTCCTGTTGAGAGGGCCTCCTCTTGAGATGCGACGGGAACGCCGGGAACTCTTTCCCGACGAAGCAGGGAAAGGATCCCTCATCTCGAGCTACGAGGCGGAAACGGGGCTCCTCTGGATGTGGGCGGGACCCTCGTGATTCCTCTCGAGTGGAGACGGGTATGTCGGGGAACTTCTTGATTTGCAGCAAGGGTGTGAAGGAGCCTTTCGAAGTTCCAGAGGTGAGGTGTGATCAGCCTCGTGACGCCTCAGCGGAAATGGGCCTCATCTCGCCTGGATGGGAGAACCTCCTGGATTTTCTCGAGTTGCGGCAGGTCTTCTCGAGTTACGACGGGGACCTCAGGGACCCGCTCTGGTGGCCTCAGGAAAGGCCAGTCCCCATGCGAGTTGCTAGGGGACCTCTCGGGATTCCTCTCCCGTCCATGCCGGGGCCTCAGTCCTTGTGTGGAGTCGGGGCCGGAACCTGAGGATTCCTTTCCAGTGTTGCCATGGATCTTGGGGTGCTTCTGAGTATCCCCAGGGGAGTCAGGCCTCGTCTCGAGTGGGGGCATGCACGTGCGCTTTCCTCCCGAGCTGCAGCAGTAGTGTCACGCTTCCTGTCACGTGGATCAAGGGATCTGTGGCTTTCCCTCGAGGCTGTCCCTCGAGGCTTTCCCACGAGGCTTTCCCACAGGGCTGTGCCACGTGCCACCTTGGTGTGAGTCGATCCTCGGCGTGAAAGACGAGCCGGTGAAGGGAAAAGAGGTTCCTCTGGAATGGACTGAGACATCTGGGGGACTCTTGGAATGGTGGCATGACCCTGGAGTTCCTCTCGCCGTTCCTGTTGAGAGGGCCTCCTCTTGAGTTGCGACGGGAACGCCGGGAACTCTTTCCCAACGAAGCAGGGAAAGGATCCCTCATCTCGAGCTACGAGGCGCAAACGGGGCTCCTCTGGCTGTGGGCGGGACCCTCGTGATTCCTCTCGAGTGGAGACGGCTATGTCGGGGAACTTCTTGATGTGCACCAAGGGTGTGAAGGACCCTTTCGAAGTTCCAGAGGTGAGGTGTGATCAGCCTCGAGACGCCTCAGCGGAAATGGGCCTCATCTCGCCTGGATGGGAGAACCTCCTGGATTTTCTCGAGTTGCGGCAGGTCTTCTTGAGTTACGACGGGGACCTCAGGGTCCCGCTCTGGTGGCCTCAGGAAAGGCCAGTCCCCATGCGAGTTGCTAGGGGACCTCTCGGGATTCCTCTCCCGTCCTTGCCGGGGCCTCAGTCCTTGTGCGGAGTCGCGCCCGGAACCTGAGGATTCCTCTCCAGTGTTGCCATGGATCTTGGGGAGCTTCTGAGTCTCCCCAGGGGAGTCAGGCCTCGTCTCGAGTGGGGGCATGCAAGTGCGCTTTCCTCCCGAGCTGCAGCAGTAGTGTCACGCTTCCTGTCACGTGGATCAAGCGATCTGTGGCTTTCCCTCGAGGCTGTCCCTCGAGGCTTTCCCACGAGGCTTTCCCACAGGGCTGTGCCACGTGCCACCTTGGTGTGAGTCGATCCTCGGCGTGAAAGACGAGCCGGTGAAGGGAAAAGAGGTTCCTCTGGAATGGACTGAGACATCTGGGGGACTCTTGGAATGGTGGCACGACCCTGGAGTTCCTCTCGCCGTTCCTGTTGAGAGGGCCTCCTCTTGAGATGCGACGGGAACGCCGGGAACTCTTTCCCGACGAAGCAGGGTAAGGATCCCTCATCTCGACTTACGAGGCGGAAACGGGGCTCCTCTGGATGTGGGCGGGACCCTCGTGATTCCTCTCGAGTGGAGACGGCTTTGTCGGGGAACTTCTTGATTTGCACCAAGGGTGTGAAGGACCCTTTCGAAGTTCCAGAGGTGAGCTGTGATCAGCCTCGAGACACCTCAGCGGAAATGGGCCTCATCTCGCCTGGATGGGAGAACCTCCTGGATTTTCTCGAGTTGCGGCAGGTCTTATCGAGTTACGACGGGGACCTCAGGGTCCCGCTCTTGTGGCCTCAGGAAAGGCCAGTCCCCATGCGAGTTGCTAGGGGACCTCTCGGGATTCCTCTCCCGTCCATGCCGGGTCCTCAGTCCTTGTGCGGAGTCGGGGCCGGAACCTGAGGATTCCTCTCCAGTGTTGCCATGGATCTTGGGGTGCTTCTGAGTCTCCCCAGGGGAGTCAGGCCTCGTCTCGAGTGGGGGCATGTACGTGCGCTTTCCTCCCGAGCTGCAGCAGTAGTGTCACGCTTCCTGTCACGTGGATCAAGGGATCTGTGGCTTTCCCTCGAGGCTGTCCCTCGAGGCTTTCACACGAGGCTTTCCTACAGGGATGCGCCACGTGCCACCTTGGTGTGAGTCTCTCCTCGGCGTGAAAGACGAGCCGGTGAAGGGAAAAGAGGTTCCTCTGGAATGGACTGAGACATCTGGGGGACTCTTGGAATGGTGGCACGACCCTGGAGTTCCTCTCGCCGTTCCTGTTGAGAGGGCCTCCTCTTGAGATGCGACGGGAACGCCGGGAACTCTTTCCCGACGAAGCAGGGAAAGGATCCCTCATCTCGAGCTACGAGGCGGAAACGGGGCTCCTCTGGATGTGGGCGGGACCCTCGTGATTCCTCTCGAGTGGAGACGTCTATGTCGGGGAACTTCTTGATTTGCAGCAAGGGTGTGAAGGAGCCTTTCGAAGTTCCAGAGGAGAGGTGTGATCAGCCTCGAGACGCCTCAGCGGAAATGGGCCTCATCTCGCCTGGAGGGGAGAACCTCCTGGATTTTCTCGTGTTGCGGCAGGTCTTCTCGAGTTACGACGGGGACCTCAGGGTCCCGCTCTGGTGGCCTCAGGAAAGGCCAGTCCCCATGCGAGTTGCTAGGGGACCTCTCGGGATTCCTCTCCCGTCCATGCCGGGGCCTCAGTCCTTGTGTGGAGTCGCGCTCGGAAACTGAGGATTCCTCTCCAGTGTTGCCATGGATCTTGGGGTGCTTCTGAGTCTCCCCAGGGGAGTCAGGCCTCGTCTCGAGTGGGGGCATGCACGTGCGCTTTCCTCCCGAGCTGCAGCAGTAGTGTCACGCTTCCTGTCACGTGGATCAAGCGATCTGTGGCTTTCCCTCGAGGCTGTCCCTCGAGGCTTTCCCACGAGGCTTTCCCACAGGGCTGTGCCACGTGCCACCTTGGTGTGAGTCGATCCTCGGCGTGAAAGACGAGCCGGTGAAGGGAAAAGAGGTTCCTCTGGAATGGACTGAGACATCTGGGGGACTCTTGGAATGGTGGCACGACCCTGGAGTTCCTCTCGCCGTTCCTGTTGAGAGGGCCTCCTCTTGAGATGCGACGGGAACGCCGGGAACTCTTTCCCGACGAAGCAGGGTAAGGATCCCTCATCTCGACTTACGAGGCGGAAACGGGGCTCCTCTGGATGTGGGCGGGACCCTCGTGATTCCTCTCGAGTGGAGACGGCTATGTCGGGGAACTTCTTGATTTGCACCAAGGGTGTGAAGGACCCTTTCGAAGTTCCAGAGGTGAGGTGTGATCAGCCTCGAGACGCCTCAGCGGAAATGGGCCTCATCTCGCCTGGAGGGGAGAACCTCCTGGATTTTCTCGAGTTGCGGCAGGTCTTCTTGAGTTACGACGGGGACCTCAGGGTCCCGCTCTGGTGGCCTCAGGAAAGGCCAGTCCCCATGCGAGTTGCTAGGGGACCTCTCGGGATTCCTCTCCCGTCCATGCCGGGGCCTCAGTCCTTGTGTGGAGTCGGGGCCGGAACCTGAGGATTCCTCTCCAGTGTTGCCATGGATCTTGGGGTGCTTCTGAGTCTCCCCAGGGGAGTCAGGCCTCGTCTCGAGTGGGGGCATGCACGTGCGCTTTCCTCCCGAGCTGCAGCAGTAGTGTCACGCTTCCTGTCACGTGGATCAAGGGATCTGTGGCTTTCCCTCGAGGCTGTCCCTGGAGGCTTTCCCACGAGGCTTTCCCACAGGGCTGTGCCACGTGCCACCTTGGTGTGAGTCGATCCTCGGCGTGAAAGACGAGCCGGTGAAGGGAAAAGAGTTTCCTCTGGAATGGACTGAGACATCTGGGGGACTCTTGGAATGGTGGCACGACCCTGGATTTCCTCTCGCCGTTCCTGTTGAGAGGGCCTCCTCTTGAGATGCGACGGGAACGCCGGGAACTCTTTCCCGACGAAGCAGGGAAAGGATCCCTCATCTCGAGCTTCGAGGCGGAAACGGGGCTCCTCTGGATGTGGCCGGAACCCTCGTGATTCCTCTCGAGTGGAGACGGGTATGTCGGGGAACTTCTTGATTTGCACCAAGGGTGTGAAGGAGCCTTTCGAAGTTCCAGAGGTGAGGTGTGATCAGCCTCGAGACGCCTCAGCGGAAATGGGCCTCATCTCGCCTGGATGGGAGAACCTCCTGGATTTTCTCGAGTTGCGGCAGGTCTTCTCGAGTTACGACGGGGACCTCAGGGTCCCGCTCTGGTGGCCTCAGGAAAGGCCAGTCCCCATGCGAGTTGCTAGGGGACCTCTCGGGATTCCTCTCCCGTCCATGCCGGGGCCTCAGTCCTTGTGCGGAGTCGCGCCCGGAACCTGAGGATTCCTCTCCAGTGTTGCCATGGATCTTGGGGTGCTTCTGAGTCTCCCCAGGGGAGTCAGGCCTCGTCTCGAGTGGGGGCATGTACGTGCGCTTTCCTCCCGAGCTGCAGCAGTAGTGTCATGCTTCCTGTCACGTGGATCAAGCGATCTGTGGCTTTCCCTCGAGGCTGTCCCTCGAGGCTTTCACACGAGGCTTTCCCACAGGGCTGTGCCACGTGCCACCTTGGTGTGAGTCTATCCTCGGCGTGAAAGACGAGCCGGTGAAGGGAAAAGAGGTTCCTCTGGAATGGACTGAGACATCTGGGGGACTCTTGGAATGGTGGCACGACCCTGGAGTTCCTCTCGCCGTTCCTGTTTAGAGGGCCTCCTCTTGAGATGCGACGGGAACGCCGGGAAATCCTTCCCGACGAATCAGGGAAAGGATCCCTCATCTCAAGCTACGAGGCGGAAACGGGGCTCCTCTGGATGTGGGCGGGACCCTCGTGATTCCCCTCGAGTGGAGACGGGTATGTCGGGGAACTTCTTGATTTGCACCAAGGGTGTGAAGGAGCCTTTCGAAGTTCCAGAGGTGAGGTGTGATCAGCCTCGAGACGCCTCAGCGGAAATGGGCCTCATCTCGCCTGGAGGGGAGAACCTCCTGGATTTTCTCTAGTTGCGGCAGGTCTTCTCGAGTTACGACGGGGACCTCAGGGACCCGCTCTGGTGGCCTCAGGAAAGGCCAGTCCCCATGCGAGTTGCTTGGGTACCTCTCGGGATTCCTCTCCCGTCCATGCCGGGGCCTCAGTCCTTGTGTGGAGTCGGGGCCGGAACCTGAGGATTCCTCTCCAGTGTTGCCATGGATCTTGGGGTGCTTCTGAGTATCCCCAGGGGAGTCAGGCCTCGTCTCGAGTGGGGGCATGCACGTGCGCTTTCCTCCCGAGCTGCAGCAGTAGTGTCACGCTTCCTGTCACGTGGATCAAGGGATCTGTGGCTTTCCCTCGAGGCTGTCCCTCGAGGCTTTCCCACGAGGCTTTCCCACAGGGCTGTGCCACGTGCCACCTTGGTGTGAGTCGATCCTCGGCGTGAAAGACGAGCCGGTGAAGGGAAAAGAGGTTCCTCTGGAATGGACTGAGACATCAGGGGGACTCTTGGAATGGTGGCACGACCCTGGAGTTCCTCTCGCCGTTCCGGTTGAGAGGGCCTCCTCTTGAGTTGCGACGGGAACGCCGGGAACTCTTTCCCAACGAAGCAGGGAAAGGATCCCTCATCTCGAGCTACGAGGCGGAAACGGGGCTCCTCTGGATGTGGGCGGGACCCTCGTGATTCCTCTCGAGTGGAGACGTCTATGTCGGGGAACTTCTTGATTTGCAGCAAGGGTGTGAAGGAGCCTTTCGAAGTTCCAGAGGTGAGGTGTGATCAGCCTCGAGACGCCTCAGCGGAAATGGGCCTCATCTCGCCTGGAGGGGAGAACCTCCTGGATTTTCTCGAGTTGCGGCAGGTCTTCTCGAGTTACGACGGGGACCTCAGGGTCCCGCTCTGGTGGCCTCAGGAAAGGCCAGTCCCCATGCGAGTTGCTAGGGGACCTCTCGGGATTCCTCTCCCGTCCATGCCGGGGCCTCAGTCCTTGTGTGGAGTCGCGCCCGGAAACTGAGGATTCCTCTCCAGTGTTGCCATGGATCTTGGGGTGCTTCTGAGTCTCCCCAGGGGAGTCAGGCCTCGTCTCGAGTGGGGGCATGCACGTGCGCTTTCCTCCCGAGCTGCAGCAGTAGTGTCACGCTTCCTGTCACGTGGATCAAGCGATCTGTGGCTTTCCCTCGAGGCTGTCCCTCGAGGCTTTCCCACGAGGCTTTCCCACAGGGCTGTGCCACGTGCCACCTTGGTGTGAGTCGATCCTCGGCGTGAAAGACGAGCCGGTGAAGGGAAAAGAGGTTCCTCTGGAATGGACTGAGACATCTGGGGGACTCTTGGAATGGTGGCACGACCCTGGAGTTCCTCTCGCCGTTCCTGTTGAGAGGGCCTCCTCTTGAGATGCGACGGGAACGCCGGGAACTCTTTCCCGACGAAGCAGGGAAAGGATCCCTCATCTCGACTTACGAGGCGGAAACGGGGCTCCTCTGGATGTGGGCGGGACCCTCGTGATTCCTCTCGAGTGGAGACGGCTATGTCGGGGAACTTCTTGATTTGCACCAAGGGTGTAAAGGAGCCTTTCCAAGTTCCAGAGGTGAGGTGTGATCAGCCTCGTGACGCCTCAGCGGAAATGGGCCTCATCTCGCCTGGATGGGAGAACCTCCTGGATTTTCTCGAGTTGCGGCAGGTCTTCTCGAGTTACGACGGGGACCTCAGGGACCCGCTCTGGTGGCCTCAGGAAAGGCCAGTCCCCATGCGAGTTGCTAGGGGACCTCTCGGGATTCCTCTCCCGTCCATGCCGGGGCCTCAGTCCTTGTGTGGAGTCGGGGCCGGAACCTGAGGATTCCTCTCCAGTGTTGCCATGGATCTTGGGGTGCTTCTGAGTCTCCCCAGGGGAGTCAGGCCTCGTCTCGAGTGGGGGCATGCACGTGCGCTTTCCTCCCGAGCTGCAGCAGTAGTGTCACGCTTCCTGTCACGTGGATCAAGGGATCTGTGGCTTTCCCTCGAGGCTGTCCCTCGAGGCTTTCCCACGAGGCTTTCCCACAGGGCTGTGCCACGTGCCACCTTGGTGTGAGTCGATCCTCGGCGTGAAAGACGAGCCGGTGAAGGGAAAAGAGGTTCCTCTGGAATGGACTGAGACATCTGGGGGACTCTTGGAATGGTGGCACGACCCTGGAGTTCCTCTCGCCGTTCCTGTTGAGAGGGCCTCCTCTTGAGATGCGACGGGAACGCCGGGAACTCTTTCCCGACGAAGCAGGGAAAGGATCCCTCATCTCGACTTACGAGGCGGAAACGGGGCTCCTCTGGATGTGGGCGGGACCCTCGTGATTCCTCTCGAGTGGAGACGGCTATGTCGGGGAACTTCTTGATTTGCACCAAGGGTGTGAAGGAGCCTTTCGAAGTTCCAGAGGTGAGGTGTGATCAGCCTCGAGACGCCTCAGCGGAAATGGGCCTCATCTCGCCTGGATGGGAGAACCTCCTGGATTTTCTCGAGTTGCGGCAGGTCTTCTCGAGTTACGACGGGGACCTCAGGGTCCCGCTCTGGTGGCCTCAGGAAAGGCCAGTCCCCATGCGAGTTGCTAGGGGACCTCTCGGGATTCCTCTCCCGTCCATGCCGGGGCCTCAGTCCTTGTGCGGAGTCGCGCCCGGAACCTGAGGATTCCTCTCCAGTGTTGCCATGGATCTTGGGGTGCTTCTGAGTCTCCCCAGGGGAGTCAGGCCTCGTCTCGAGTGGGGGCATGTACGTGCGCTTTCCTCCCGAGCTGCAGCAGTAGTGTCACGCTTCCTGTCACGTGGATCAAGCGATCTGTGGCTTTCCCTCGAGGCTGTCCCTCGAGGCTTTCACACGAGGCTTTCCCACAGGGCTGTGCCACGTGCCACCTTGGTGTGAGTCTATCCTCGGCGTGAAAGACGAGCCGGTGAAGGGAAAAGAGGTTCCTCTGGAATGGACTGAGACATCTGGGGGACTCTTGGAATGGTGGCACGACCCTGGAGTTCCTCTCGCCGTTCCTGTTTAGAGGGCCTCCTCTTGAGATGCGACGGGAACGCCGGGAAATCCTTCCCGACGAATCAGGGAAAGGATCCCTCATCTCGAGCTACGAGGCGGAAACGGGGCTCCTCTGGATGTGGGCGGGACCCTCGTGATTCCCCTCGAGTGGAGACGGGTATGTCGGGGAACTTCTTGATTTGCACCAAGGGTGTGAAGGAGCCTTTCGAAGTTCCAGAGGTGAGGTGTGATCAGCCTCGAGACGCCTCAGCGGAAATGGGCCTCATCTCGCCTGGAGGGGAGAACCTCCTGGATTTTCTCTAGTTGCGGCAGGTCTTCTCGAGTTACGACGGGGACCTCAGGGACCCGCTCTGGTGGCCTCAGGAAAGGCCAGTCCCCATGCGAGTTGCTTGGGTACCTCTCGGGATTCCTCTCCCGTCCATGCCGGGGCCTCAGTCCTTGTGTGGAGTCGGGGCCGGAACCTGAGGATTCCTCTCCAGTGTTGCCATGGATCTTGGGGTGCTTCTGAGTCTCCCCAGGGGAGTCAGGCCTCGTCTCGAGTGGGGGCATGCACGTGCGCTTTCCTCCCGAGCTGCAGCAGTAGTGTCACGCTTCCTGTCACGTGGATCAAGGGATCTGTGGCTTTCCCTCGAGGCTGTCCCTCGAGGCTTTCCCACGAGGCTTTCCCACAGGGCTGTGCCACGTGCCACCTTGGTGTGAGTCGATCCTCGGCGTGAAAGACGAGCCGGTGAAGGGAAAAGAGGTTCCTCTGGAATGGACTGAGACATCTGGGGGACTCTTGGAATGGTGGCACGACCCTGGAGTTCCTCTCGCCGTTCCTGTTGAGAGGGCCTCCTCTTGAGTTGCGACGGGAACGCCGGGAACTCTTTCCCGACGAAGCAGGGAAAGGATCCCTCATCTCGAGCTTCGAGGCGGAAACGGGGCTCCTCTGGATGTGGCCGGAACCCTCGTGATTCCTCTCGAGTGGAGACGGGTATGTCGGGGAACTTCTTGATTTGCACCAAGGGTGTGAAGGAGCCTTTCGAAGTTCCAGAGGTGAGGTGTGATCAGCCTTGAGACGCCTCAGTGGAAATGGGCCTCATCTCGCCTGGAGGGGAGAACCTCCTGGATTTTCTCGAGTTGCGGCAGGTCTTCTCGAGTTACGACGGGGACCTCAGGGACCCGCTCTGGTGGCCTCAGGAAAGGCCAGTCCCCATGCGAGTTGCTAGGGGACCTCTCGGGATTCCTCTCCCGTCCATGCCGGGGACTCAGTCCATGAGCGGAGTCGGGGCCGGAACCTGAGGATTCCTCTCCAGTGTTGCCATGGATCTTGGGGTGCTTCTGAGTCTCCCCAGTGGAGTCAGGCCTCGTCTCGTGTGGGGGCATGTACGTGCGCTTTCCTCCCGAGCTGCAGCAGTAGTGTCATGCTTCCTGTCACGTGGATCAAGGGATCTGTGGCTTTCCCTCGAGGCTGTCCCTCGAGGCTTTCACACGAGGCTTACCCACAGGGCTGTGCCACGTGCCACCTTGGTGTGAGTCTATCCTCGGCGTGAAAGACGAGCCGGTGAAGGGAAAAGAGGTTCCTCTGGAATGGACTGAGACTTCTGGGGGACTCTTGGAATGGTGGCACGACCCTGGAGTTACTCTCGCCGTTCCTGTTTAGAGGGCCTCCTCTTGAGATGCGACGGGAACGCCGGGAAATCCTTAACGACGAATCAGGGAAAGGATCCCTCATCTCGAGCTACGAGGCCGAAACGGGGCTCCTCTGGATGTGGGCGGGACCCTCGTGATTCCTCTCGAGTGGAGACGGCTATGTCGGGGAACTTCTTGATTTGCACCAAGGGTGTGAAGGACCCTTTCGAAGTTCCAGAGGTGAGGTGTGATCAGCCTCGAGACGCCTCAGCGGAAATGGGCCTCATCTCGCCTGGAGGGGAGAACCTCCTGGATTTTCTCTAGTTTCGGCAGGTCTTCTCGAGTTACGACGGGGACCTCAGGGACCCGCTCTGGTGGCCTCAGGAAAGGCCAGTCCCCATGCGAGTTGCTTGGGTACCTCTCGGGATTCCTCTCCCGTCCATGCTGGGGCCTCAGTCCTTGTGTGGAGTCGGGGCCGGAACCTGAGGATTCTTCTCCAGTGTTGCCATGGATCTTGGGGAGCTTCTGAGTCTCCCCAGGGGAGTCAGGCGGCATCTCGAGTGGGGGCATGCACGTGCGCTTTCCTCCTGAGCTGCAGCAGTAGTGTCACGCTTCCTGTCACGTGGATCAAGGGATCTGTGGCTTTCCCTCGAGGCTGTCCCTCGAGGCTTTCCCACGAGGCTTTCCCACAGGGCTGTGCCACGTGCCACCTTGGTGTGAGTCGATCCTCGGCGTGAAAGATGAGCCGGTGAAGGGAAAAGAGTTTCCTCTGGAATAGACTGAGACATCTGGGGGACTCTTGGAATGGTGGCACGACCCTGGATTTCCTCTCGCCGTTCCTGTTGAGAGGGCCTCCTCTTGAGATGCGACGGGAACGCCGGGAACTCTTTCCCGACGAAGCAGGGAAAGGATCCCTCATCTCGAGCTTCGAGGCGGAAACGGGGCTCCTCTGGATGTGGCCGGAACCCTCGTGATTCCTCTCGAGTGGAGACGGGTATGTCGGGGAACTTCTTGATTTGCACCAAGGGTGTGAAGGAGCCTTTCGAAGTTCCAGAGGTGAGGTGTGATCAGCCTCGAGACGCCTCAGCGGAAATGGGCCTCATCTCGCCTGGATGGGAGAACCTCCTGGATTTTCTCGAGTTGCGGCAGGTCTTCTCGAGTTACGACGGGGACCTCAGGGTCCCGCTCTGGTGGCCTCAGGAAAGGCCAGTCCCCATGCGAGTTGCTAGGGGACCTCTCGGGATTCCTCTCCCGTCCATGCCGGGGCCTCAGTCCTTGTGCGGAGTCGCGCCCTGAACCTGAGGATTCCTCTCCAGTGTTGCCATGGATCTTGGGGTGCTTCTGAGTCTCCCCAGGGGAGTCAGGCCTCGTCTCGAGTGGGGGCATGTACGTGCGCTTTCCTCCCGAGCTGCAGCAGTAGTGTCACGCTTCCTGTCACGTGGATCAAGCGATCTGTGGCTTTCCCTCGAGGCTGTCCCTCGAGGCTTTCACACGAGGCTTTCCCACAGGGCTGTGCCACGTGCCACCTTGGTGTGAGTCTATCCTCGGCGTGAAAGACGAGCCGGTGAAGGGAAAAGAGGTTCCTCTGGAATGGACTGAGACATCTGGGGGACTCTTGGAATGGTGGCACGACCCTGGAGTTCCTCTCGCCGTTCCTGTTTAGAGGGCCTCCTCTTGAGATGCGACGGGAACGCCGGGAAATCCTTCCCGACGAATCAGGGAAAGGATCCCTCATCTCGAGCTACGAGGCGGAAACGGGGCTCCTCTGGATGTGGGCGGGACCCTCGTGATTCCCCTCGAGTGGAGACGGGTATGTCGGGGAACTTCTTGATTTGCACCAAGGGTGTGAAGGAGCCTTTCGAAGTTCCAGAGGTGAGGTGTGATCAGCCTCGAGACGCCTCAGCGGAAATGGGCCTCATCTCGCCTGGAGGGGAGAACCTCCTGGATTTTCTCTAGTTGCGGCAGGTCTTCTCGAGTTACGACGGGGACCTCAGGGACCCGCTCTGGTGGCCTCAGGAAAGGCCAGTCCCCATGCGAGTTGCTTGGGTACCTCTCGGGATTCCTCTCCCGTCCATGCCGGGGCCTCAGTCCTTGTGTGGAGTCGGGGCCGGAACCTGAGGATTCCTCTCCAGTGTTGCCATGGATCTTGGGGTGCTTCTGAGTATCCCCAGGGGAGTCAGGCCTCGTCTCGAGTGGGGGCATGCACGTGCGCTTTCCTCCCGAGCTGCAGCAGTAGTGTCACGCTTCCTGTCACGTGGATCAAGGGATCTGTGGCTTTCCCTCGAGGCTGTCCCTCGAGGCTTTCCCACGAGGCTTTCCCACAGGGCTGTGCCACGTGCCACCTTGGTGTTAGTCGATCCTCGGCGTGAAAGACGAGCCGGTGAAGGGAAAAGAGGTTCCTCTGGAATGGACTGAGACATCTGGGGGACTCTTGGAATGGTGGCACGACCCTGGAGTTCCTCTCGCCGTTCCTGTTGAGAGGGCCTCCTCTTGAGTTGCGACGGGAACGCCGGGAACTCTTTCCCAACGAAGCAGGGAAAGGATCCCTCATCTCGAGCTACGAGGCGGAAACGGGGCTCCTCTGGATGTGGGCGGGACCCTCGTGATTCCTCTCGAGTGGAGACGTCTATGTCGGGGAACTTCTTGATTTGCAGCAAGGGTGTGAAGGAGCCTTTCGAAGTTCCAGAGGTGAGGTGTGATCAGCCTCGAGACGACTCAGCGGAAATGGGCCTCATCTCGCCTGGAGGGGAGAACCTCCTGGATTTTCTCGAGTTGCGGCAGGTCTTCTCGAGTTACGACGGGGACCTCAGGGTCCCGCTCTGGTGGCCTCAGGAAAGGCCAGTCCCCATGCGAGTTGCTAGGGGACCTCTCGGGATTCCTCTCCCGTCCATGCCGGGGCCTCAGTCCTTGTGTGGAGTCGCGCCCGGAAACTGAGGATTCCTCTCCAGTGTTGCCATGGATCTTGGGGTGCTTCTGAGTCTCCCCAGGGGAGTCAGGCCTCGTCTCGAGTGGGGGCATGCACGTGCGCTTTCCTCCCGAGCTGCAGCAGTAGTGTCACGCTTCCTGTCACGTGGATCAAGCGATCTGTGGCTTTCCCTCGAGGCTGTCCCTCGAGGCTTTCCCACGAGGCTTTCCCACAGGGCTGTGCCACGTGCCACCTTGGTGTGAGTCGATCCTCGGCGTGAAAGACGAGCCGGTGAAGGGAAAAGAGGTTCCTCTGGAATGGACTGAGACATCTGGGGGACTCTTGGAATGGTGGCACGACCCTGGAGTTCCTCTCGCCGTTCCTGTTTAGAGGGCCTCCTCTTGAGATGCGACGGGAACGCCGGGAACTCTTTCCCGACGAAGCAGGGAAAGGATCCCTCATCTCGACTTACGAGGCGGAAACGGGGCTCCTCTGGATGTGGGCGGGACCCTCGTGATTCCTCTCGAGTGGAGACGGCTATGTCGGGGAACTTCTTGATTTGCACCAAGGGTGTAAAGGAGCCTTTCCAAGTTCCAGAGGTGAGGTGTGATCAGCCTCGTGACGCCTCAGCGGAAATGGGCCTCATCTCGCCTGGATGGGAGAACCTCCTGGATTTTCTCGAGTTGCGGCAGGTCTTCTCGAGTTACGACGGGGACCTCAGGGACCCGCTCTGGTGGCCTCAGGAAAGGCCAGTCCCCATGCGAGTTGCTAGGGGACCTCTCGGGATTCCTCTCCCGTCCATGCCGGGGCCTCAGTCCTTGTGTGGAGTCGGGGCCGGAACCTGAGGATTCCTCTCCAGTGTTGCCATGGATCTTGGGGTGCTTCTGAGTATCCCCAGGGGAGTCAGGCCTCGTCTCGAGTGGGGGCATGCACGTGCGCTTTCCTCCCGAGCTGCAGCAGTAGTGTCAC
Organism: Budorcas taxicolor; assembly: GCF_023091745.1. Lineage (NCBI taxonomy): Eukaryota > Metazoa > Chordata > Mammalia > Artiodactyla > Bovidae > Budorcas > Budorcas taxicolor. The sequence continues at coordinate 1,739,000 of NW_026292750.1, read as the reverse complement.
GCATCCTGTCACGTGGATCAAGGGATCTGTGGCTTTCCCTCGAGGCTGTCCCTCGAGGCTTTCCCACGAGGCTTTCCCACAGGGCTGTGCCACGTGCCACCTTGGTGTGAGTCGATCCTCGGCGTGAAAGACGAGCCGGTGAAGGGAAAAGAGGTTCCTCTGGAATGGACTGAGACATCTGGGGGCCTCTTGGAATGGTGGCACGACCCTGGAGTTACTCTCGCCGTTCCTGTTTAGAGGGCCTCCTCTTGAGATGCGACGGGAACGCCGGGAAATCCTTCCCGACGAATCAGGCAAAGGATCCCTCATCTCGAGCTACGAGGCGGAAACGGGGCTCCTCTGGATGTGGGCGGGACCCTCGTGATTCCCCTCGAGTGGAGACGGGTATGTCGGGGAACTTCTTGATTTGCACCAAGGGTGTGAAGGAGCCTTTCGAAGTTCCAGAGGTGAGGTGTGATCAGCCTCGAGACGCCTCAGCGGAAATGGGCCTCATCTCGCCTGGAGGGGAGAACCTCCTGGATTTTCTCTAGTTGCGGCAGGTCTTCTCGAGTTACGACGGGGACCTCAGGGACCCGCTCTGGTGGCCTCAGGAAAGGCCAGTCCCCATGCGAGTTGCTTGGGTACCTCTCGGGATTCCTCTCCCGTCCATGCCGGGGCCTCAGTCCTTGTGTGGAGTCGGGGCCGGAACCTGAGGATTCCTCTCCAGTGTTGCCATGGATCTTGGGGTGCTTCTGAGTCTCCCCAGGGGAGTCAGGCCTCGTCTCGAGTGGGGGCATGCACGTGCGCTTTCCTCCCGAGCTGCAGCAGTAGTGTCACGCTTCCTGTCACGTGGATCAAGCGATCTGTGGCTTTCCCTCGAGGCTGTCCCTCGAGGCTTTCCCACGAGGCTTTCCCACAGGGCTGTGCCACGTGCCACCTTGGTGTGAGTCGATCCTCGGCGTGAAAGACGAGCCGGTGAAGGGAAAAGAGGTTCCTCTGGAATGGACTGAGACATCTGGGGGACTCTTGGAATGGTGGCACGACCCTGGAGTTCCTCTCGCCGTTCCTGTTGAGAGGGCCTCCTCTTGAGATGCGACGGGAACGCCGGGAAATCCTTCCCGACGAATCAGGGAAAGGATCCCTCATCTCGAGCTACGAGGCGGAAACGGGGCTCCTCTGGATGTGGGCGGGACCCTCGTGATTCCCCTCGAGTGGAGACGGGTATGTCGGGGAACTTCTTGATTTGCACCAAGGGTGTGAAGGAGCCTTTCGAAGTTCCAGAGGTGAGGTGTGATCAGCCTCGAGACGCCTCAGCGGAAATGGGCCTCATCTCGCCTGGAGGGGAGAACCTCCTGGATTTTCTCTAGTTGCGGCAGGTCTTCTCGAGTTACGACGGGGACCTCAGGGACCCGCTCTGGTGGCCTCAGGAAAGGCCAGTCCCCATGCGAGTTGCTTGGGTACCTCTCGGGATTCCTCTCCCGTCCATGCCGGGGCCTCAGTCCTTGTGTGGAGTCGGGGCCGGAACCTGAGGATTCTTCTACAGTGTTGCCATGGATCTTGGGGAGCTTCTGAGTCTCCCCAGGGGAGTCAGGCGGCGTCTCGAGTGGGGGCATGCACGTGCGCTTTCCTCATGAGCTGCAGCAGTAGTGTCACGCTTCCTGTCACGTGGATCAAGGGATCTGTGGCTTTCCCTCGAGGCTGTCCCTCGAGGCTTTCCCACGAGGCTTTCCCACAGGGCTGTGCCACGTGCCACCTTGGTGTGAGTCGATCCTCGGAGTGAAAGACGAGCCGGTGAAGGGAAAAGAGCTTCCTCTGGAATGGACTGAGACATCTGGGGGACTCTTGCAATGGTGGCACGACCCTGGAGTTCCTCTCGCCGTTCCTGTTGAGAGGGCCTCCTCTTGAGATGCGACGGGAACGCCGGGAACTCTTTCCCGACGAAGCAGGGAAAGGATCCCTCATCTCGAGCTACGAGGCGGAAACGGGGCTCCTCTGGATGTGGGCGGGACCCTCGTGATTCCTCTCGAGTGGAGACGGGTATGTCGGGGAACTTCTTGATTTGCAGCAAGGGTGTGAAGGAGCCTTTCGAAGTTCCAGAGGTGAGGTGTGATCAGCCTCGAGACGCCTCAGCGGAAATGGGCCTCATCTCGCCTGGATGGGAGAACCTCCTGGATTTTCTCGAGTTGCGGCAGGTCTTCTCGAGTTACGACGGGGACCTCAGGGACCCGCTCTGGTGGCCTCAGGAAAGGCCAGTCCCCATGCGAGTTGCTAGGGGACCTCTCGGGATTCCTCTCCCGTCCATGCCGGGGCCTCAGTCCTTGTGTGGAGTCGGGGCCGGAACCTGAGGATTCCTCTCCAGTGTTGCCATGGATCTTGGGGTGCTTCTGAGTATCCCCAGGGGAGTCAGGCCTCGTCTCGAGTGGGGGCATGCACGTGCGCTTTCCTCCCGAGCTGCAGCAGTAGTGTCACGCTTCCTGTCACGTGGATCAAGGGATCTGTGGCTTTCCCTCCAGGCTGTCCCTCGAGGCTTTCCCACGAGGCTTTCCCACAGGGCTGTGCCACGTGCCACCTTGGTGTGAGTCGATCCTCGGCGTGAAAGACGAGCCGGTGAAGGGAAAAGAGGTTCCTCTGGAATGGACTGAGACATCTGGGGGACTCTTGGAATGGTGGCACGACCCTGGAGTTCCTCTCGCCGTTCCTGTTGAGAGGGCCTCCTCTTGAGTTGCGACGGGAACGCCGGGAACTCTTTCCCAACGAAGCAGGGAAAGGATCCCTCATCTCGAGCTACGAGGCGCAAACGGGGCTCCTCTGGATGTGGGCGGGACCCTCGTGATTCCTCTCGAGTGAAGACGGCTATGTCGGGGAACTTCTTGATGTGCACCAAGGGTGTGAAGGACCCTTTCGAAGTTCCAGAGGTGAGGTGTGATCAGCCTCGAGACGCCTCAGCGGAAATGGGCCTCATCTCGCCTGGAGGGGCGAACCTCCTGGATTTTCTCGAGTTGCGGCAGGTCTTCTCGAGTTACGACGGGGACCTCAGGGACCCGCTCTGGTGGCCTCAGGAAAGGCCAGTCCCCATGCGAGTTGCTAGGGGACCTCTCGGGATTCCTCTCCCGTCCATGCCGGGACCTCAGTCCTTGTGTGGAGTCGGGCCCGTAACCTGAGGATTCCTCTCCAGTGTTGCCATGGATCTTGGGGTGCTTCTGAGTCTCCCCAGGGGAGTCAGGCCTCGTCTCGAGTGGGGGCATGCACGTGCGCTTTCCTCCCGAGCTGCAGCAGTAGTGTCACGCTTCCTGTCACGTGGATCAAGGGATCTGTGGCTTTCCCTCGAGGCTGTCCCTCGAGGCTTTCCCACGAGGCTTTCCCACAGGGCTGTGCCACGTGCCACCTTGGTGTGAGTCGATCCTCGGCGTGAAAGACGAGCCGGTGAAGGGAAAAGAGTTTCCTCTGGAATAGACTGAGACATCTGGGGGACTCTTGGAATGGTGGCACGACCCTGGAGTTCCTCTCGCCGTTCCTGTTGAGAGGGCCTCCTCTTGAGATGCGACGGGAACGCCGGGAAATCCTTCCCGACGAATCAGGGAAAGGATCCCTCATCTCGAGCTACGAGGCGGAAACGGGGCTCCTCTGGATGTGGGCGGGACCCTCGTGATTCCCCTCGAGTGGAGACGGGTATGTCGGGGAACTTCTTGATTTGCACCAAGGGTGTGAAGGAGCCTTTCGAAGTTCCAGAGGTGAGGTGTGATCAGCCTCGAGACGCCTCAGCGGAAATGGGCCTCATCTCGCCTGGAGGGGAGAACCTCCTGGATTTTCTCTAGTTGCGGCAGGTCTTCTCGAGTTACGACGGGGACCTCAGGGACCCGCTCTGGTGGCCTCAGGAACGGCCAGTCCCCATGCGAGTTGCTTGGGTACCTCTCGGGATTCCTCTCCCGTCCATGCCGGGGCCTCAGTCCTTGTGTGGAGTCGGGGCCGGAACCTGAGGATTCTTCTCCAGTGTTGCCATGGATCTTGGGGTGCTTCTGAGTCTCCCCAGGGGAGTCAGGCGGCGTCTCGAGTGGGGGCATGCACGTGCGCTTTCCTCATGAGCTGCAGCAGTAGTGTCACGCTTCCTGTCACGTGGATCAAGGGATCTGTGGCTTTCCCTCGAGGCTGTCCCTCGAGGCTTTCCCACGAGGCTTTCCCACAGGGCTGTGCCACGTGCCACCTTGGTGTGAGTCGATCCTCGGCGTGAAAGACGAGCCGGTGAAGGGAAAAGAGCTTCCTCTGGAATGGACTGAGACATCTGGGGGACTCTTGCAATGGTGGCACGACCCTGGAGTTCCTCTCGCCGTTCCTGTTGAGAGGGCCTCCTCTTGAGATGCGACGGGAACGCCGGGAACTCTTTCCCGACGAAGCAGGGAAAGGATCCCTCATCTCGAGCTACGAGGCGGAAACGGGGCTCCTCTGGATGTGGGCGGGACCCTCGTGATTCCTCTCGAGTGGAGACGGCTATGTCGGGGAACTTCTTGATTTGCAGCAAGGGTGTGAAGGAGCCTTTCGAAGTTCCAGAGGTGAGGTGTGATCAGCCTCGTGACGCCTCAGCGGAAATGGGCCTCATCTCGCCTGGATGGGAGAACCTCCTGGATTTTCTCGAGTTGCGGCAGGTCTTCTCGAGTTACGACGGGGACCTCAGGGACCCGCTCTGGTGGCCTCAGGAAAGGCCAGTCCCCATGCGAGTTGCTAGGGGACCTCTCGGGATTCCTCTCCCGTCCATGCCGGGGCCTCAGTCCTTGTGTGGAGTCGGGGCCGGAACCTGAGGATTCCTCTCCAGTGTTGCCATGGATCTTGGGGTGCTTCTGAGTATCCCCAGGGGAGTCAGGCCTCGTCTCGAGTGGGGGCATGCACGTGCGCTTTCCTCCCGAGCTGCAGCAGTAGTGTCACGCTTCCTGTCACGTGGATCAAGGGATCTGTGGCTTTCCCTCGAGGCTGTCCCTCGAGGCTTTCCCACGAGGCTTTCCCACAGGGCTGTGCCACGTGCCACCTTGGTGTGAGTCGATCCTCGGCGTGAAAGACGAGCCGGTGAAGGGAAAAGAGGTTCCTCTGGAATGGACTGAGACATCTGGGGGACTCTTGGAATGGTGGCACGACCCTGGAGTTCCTCTCGCCGTTCCTGTTGAGAGGGCCTCCTCTTGAGTTGCGACGGGAACGCCGGGAACTCTTTCCCAACGAAGCAGGGAAAGGATCCCTCATCTCGAGCTACGAGGCGCAAACGGGGCTCCTCTGGATGTGGGCGGGACCCTCGTGATTCCTCTCGAGAGGAGACGGCTATGTCGGGGAACTTCTTGATTTGCACCAAGGGTGTGAAGGACCCTTTCGAAGTTCCAGAGGTGAGGTGTGATCAGCCTCGAGACGCCTCAGCGGAAATGGGCCTCATCTCGCCTGGAGGGGAGAACCTCCTGGATTTTCTCGAGTTGCGGCAGGTCTACTCGAGTTACGACGGGGACCTCAGGGACCCGCTCTGGTGGCCTCAGGAAAGGCCAGTCCCCATGCGAGTTGCTAGGGGACCTCTCGGTATTCCTCTCCCGTCCATGCCGGGACCTCAGTCCTTGTGTGGAGTCGGGCCCGTAACCTGAGGATTCCTCTCCAGTGTTGCCATGGATCTTGGGGTGCTTCTGAGTCTCGCCAGGGGAGTCAGGCCTCGTCTCGAGTGGGGGCATGCACGTGCGCTTTCCTCCCGAGCTGCAGCAGTAGTGTCACGCTTCCTGTCACGTGGATCAAGGGATCTGTGGCTTTCCCTCGAGGCTGTCCCTGGAGGCTTTCCCACGAGGCTTTCCCACAGGGCTGTGCCACGTGCCACCTTGGTGTGAGTCGATCCTCGGCGTGAAAGACGAGCCGGTGAAGGGAAAAGAGTTTCCTCTGGAATAGACTGAGACATCTGGGGGACTCTTGGAATGGTGGCACGACCCTGGATTTCCTCTCGCCGTTCCTTTTGAGAGGGCCTCCTCTTGAGATGCGACGGGAACGCCGGGAACTCTTTCCCGACGAAGCAGGGAAAGGATCCTTCATCTCGAGCTTCGAGGTGGAAACGGGGCTCCTCTGGATGTGGCCGGAACCCTGGTGATTCCTCTCGAGTGGAGACGGGTATGTCGGGGAACTTCTTGATTTGCACCAAGGGTGTGAAGGAGCCTTTCGAAGTTCCAGAGGTGAGGTGTGATCAGCCTCGAGACGCCTCAGTGGAAATGGGCCTCATCTCGCCTGGAGGGGAGAACCTCCTGGATTTTCTCGAGTTGCGGCAGGTCTTCTCGAGTTACGACGGGGACCTCAGGGACCCGCTCTGGTGGCCTCAGGAAAGGCCAGTCCCCATGCGAGTTGCTAGGGGACCTCTCGGGATTCCTCTCCCGTCCATGCCGGGGCCTCAGTCCTTGAGCGGAGTCGGGGCCGGAACCTGAGGATTCCTCTCCAGTGTTGCCATGGATCTTGGGGTGCTTCTGAGTCTCCCCAGTGGAGTCAGGCCTCGTCTCGTGTGGGGGCATGTACGTGCGCTTTCCTCCCGAGCTGCAGCAGTAGTGTCACGCTTCCTGTCACGTGGATCAAGGGATCTGTGGCTTTCCCTCGAGGCTGTCCCTCGAGGCTTTCACACGAGGCTTTCCCACAGGGCTGTGCCACGTGCCACCTTGGTGTGAGTCGATCCTCGGCGTGAAAGACGAGCCGGTGAAGGGAAAAGAGGTTCCTCTGGAATGGACTGAGACTTCTGGGGGACTCTTGGAATGGTGGCACGACCCTGGAGTTACTCTCGCCGTTCCTGTTTAGAGGGCCTCCTCTTGAGATGCGACGGGAACGCCGGGAAATCCTTAACGACGAATCAGGGAAAGGATCCCTCATCTCGAGCTACGAGGCCGAAACGGGGCTCCTCTGGATGTGGGCGGGACCCTCGTGATTCCTCTCGAGTGGAGACGGCTATGTCGGGGAACTTCTTGATTTGCACCAAGGGTGTGAAGGACCCTTTCGAAGTTCCAGAGGTGAGGTGTGATCAGCCTCGAGACGCCTCAGCGGAAATGGGCCTCATCTCGCCTGGAGGGGAGAACCTCCTGGATTTTCTCTAGTTGCGGCAGGTCTTCTCGAGTTACGACGGGGACCTCAGGGACCCGCTCTGGTGGCCTCAGGAACGGCCAGTCCCCATGCGAGTTGCTTGGGTACCTCTCGGGATTCCTCTCCCGTCCATGCCGGGGCCTCAGTCCTTGTGTGGAGTCGGGGCCGGAACCTGAGGATTCTTCTCCAGTGTTGCCATGGATCTTGGGGTGCTTCTGAGTCACCCCAGGGGAGTCAGGCGGCGTCTCGAGTGGGGGCATGCACGTGCGCTTTCCTCATGAGCTGCAGCAGTAGTGTCACGCTTCCTGTCACGTGGATCAAGGGATCTGTGGCTTTCCCTCGAGGCTGTCCCTCGAGGCTTTCCCACGAGGCTTTCCCACAGGGCTGTGCCACGTGCCACCTTGGTGTGAGTCGATCCTCGGCGTGAAAGACGAGCCGGTGAAGGGAAAAGAGCTTCCTCTGGAATGGACTGAGACATCTGGAGGACTCTTGCAATGGTGGCACGACCCTGGAGTTCCTCTCGCCGTTCCTGTTGAGAGGGCCTCCTCTTGAGATGCGACGGGAACGCCGGGAACTCTTTCCCGACGAAGCAGGGAAAGGATCCCTCATCTCGAGCTACGAGGCGGAAACGGGGCTCCTCTGGATGTGGGCGGGACCCTCGTGATTCCTCTCGAGTGGAGACGGGTATGTCGGGGAACTTCTTGATTTGCAGCAAGGGTGTGAAGGAGCCTTTCGAAGTTCCAGAGGTGAGGTGTGATCAGCCTCGTGACGCCTCAGCGGAAATGGGCCTCATCTCGCCTGGATGGGAGAACCTCCTGGATTTTCTCGAGTTGCGGCAGGTCTTCTCGAGTTACGACGGGGACCTCAGGGACCCGCTCTGGTGGCCTCAGGAAAGGCCAGTCCCCATGCGAGTTGCTAGGGGACCTCTCGGGATTCCTCTCCCGTCCATGCCGGGGCCTCAGTCCTTGTGTGGAGTCGGGGCCGGAACCTGAGGATTCCTCTCAAGTGTTGCCATGGATCTTGGGGTGCTTCTGAGTATCCCCAGGGGAGTCAGGCCTCGTCTCGAGTGGGGGCATGCACGTGCGCTTTCCTCCCGAGCTGCAGCAGTAGTGTCACGCTTCCTGTCACGTGGATCAAGGGATCTGTGGCTTTCCCTCGAGGCTGTCCCTCGAGGCTTTCCCACGAGGCTTTCCCACAGGGCTGTGCCACGTGCCACCTTGGTGTGAGTCGATCCTCGGCGTGAAAGACGAGCCGGTGAAGGGAAAAGAGGTTCCTCTGGAATGGACTGAGACATCTGGGGGACTCTTGGAATGGTGGCACGACCCTGGAGTTCCTCTCGCCGTTCCTGTTGAGAGGGCCTCCTCTTGAGTTGCGACGGGAACGCCGGGAACTCTTTCCCAACGAAGCAGGGAAAGGATCCCTCATCTCGAGCTACGAGGCGCAAACGGGGCTCCTCTGGATGTGGGCGGGACCCTCGTGATTCCTCTCGAGAGGAGACGGCTATGTCGGGGAACTTCTTGATTTGCACCAAGGGTGTGAAGGACCCTTTCGAAGTTCCAGAGGTGAGGTGTGATCAGCCTCGAGACGCCTCAGCGGAAATGGGCCTCATCTCGCCTGGAGGGGAGAACCTCCTGGATTTTCTCGAGTTGCGGCAGGTCTACTCGAGTTACGACGGGGACCTCAGGGACCCGCTCTGGTGGCCTCAGGAAAGGCCAGTCCCCATGCGAGTTGCTAGGGGACCTCTCGGTATTCCTCTCCCGTCCATGCCGGGACCTCAGTCCTTGTGTGGAGTCGGGCCCGTAACCTGAGGATTCCTCTCCAGTGTTGCCATGGATCTTGGGGTGCTTCTGAGTCTCGCCAGGGGAGTCAGGCCTCGTCTCGAGTGGGGGCATGCACGTGCGCTTTCCTCCCGAGCTGCAGCAGTAGTGTCACGCTTCCTGTCACGTGGATCAAGGGATCTGTGGCTTTCCCTCGAGGCTGTCCCTGGAGGCTTTCCCACGAGGCTTTCCCACAGGGCTGTGCCACGTGCCACCTTGGTGTGAGTCGATCCTCGGCGTGAAAGACCAGCCGGTGAAGGGAAAAGAGTTTCCTCTGGAATAGACTGAGACATCTGGGGGACTCTTGGAATGGTGGCACGACCCTGGATTTCCTCTCGCCGTTCCTGTTGAGAGGGCCTCCTCTTGAGATGCGACGGGAACGCCGGGAACTCTTTCCCGACGAAGCAGGGAAAGGATCCCTCATCTCGAGCTTCGAGGCGGAAACGGGGCTCCTCTGGATGTGGCCGGAACCCTGGTGATTCCTCTCGAGTGGAGACGGGTATGTCGGGGAACTTCTTGATTTGCACCAAGGGTGTGAAGGAGCCTTTCGAAGTTCCAGAGGTGAGGTGTGATCAGCCTCGAGACGCCTCAGTGGAAATGGGCCTCATCTCGCCTGGAGGGGAGAACCTCCTGGATTTTCTCGAGTTGCGGCAGGTCTTCTCGAGTTACGACGGGGACCTCAGGGACCCGCTCTGGTGGCCTCAGGAAAGGCCAGTCCCCATGCGAGTTGCTAGGGGACCTCTCGGGATTCCTCTCCCGTCCATGCCGGGGCCTCAGTCCTTGAGCGGAGTCGGGGCCGGAACCTGAGGATTCCTCTCCAGTGTTGCCATGGATCTTGGGGTGCTTCTGAGTCTCCCCAGGGGAGTCAGGCCTCGTCTCGAGTGGGGGCATGCACGTGCGCTTTCCTCCCGAGCTGCAGCAGTAGTGTCACGCTTCCTGTCACGTGGATCAAGGGATCTGTGGCTTTCCCTCGAGGCTGTCCCTCGAGGCTTTCCCACGAGGCTTTCCCACAGGGCTGTGCCACGTGCCACCTTGGTGTGAGTCGATCCTCGGCGTGAAAGACGAGCCGGTGAAGGGAAAAGAGGTTCCTCTGGAATGGACTGAGACATCTGGGGGACTCTTGGAATGGTGGCACGACCCTGGAGTTCCTCTCGCCGTTCCTGTTGAGAGGGCCTCCTCTTGAGTTGCGACGGGAACGCCGGGAACTCTTTCCCAACGAAGCAGGGAAAGGATCCCTCATCTCGAGCTACGAGGCGCAAACGGGGCTCCTCTGGATGTGGGCGGGACCCTCGTGATTCCTCTCGAGTGGAGACGGCTATGTCGGGGAACTTCTTGATTTGCACCAAGGGTGTGAAGGACCCTTTCGAAGTTCCAGAGGTGAGGTGTGATCAGCCTCGAGACGCCTCAGCGAAAATGGGCCTCATCTCGCCTGGAGGGGAGAACCTCCTGGATTTTCTCGAGTTGCGGCAGGTCTTCTCGAGTTACGAAGGGGACCTCAGGGACCCGCTCTGGTGGCCTCAGGAAAGGCCAGTCCCCATGCGAGTTGCTAGGGGACCTCTCGGGATTCCTCTCCCGTCCATGCCGGGACCTCAGTCCTTGTGTGGAGTCGGGCCCGGAGCCTGAGGATTCCTCTCCAGTGTTGCCATGGATCTTGGGGTGCTTCTGAGTCTCCCCAGGGGAGTCAGGCCTCGTCTCGAGTGGGGGCATGCACGTGCGCTTTCCTCCCGAGCTGCAGCAGTAGTGTCACGCTTCCTGTCACGTGGATCAAGGGATCTGTGGCTTTCCCTCGAGGCTGTCCCTGGAGGCTTTCCCACGAGGCTTTCCCACAGGGCTGTGCCACGTGCCACCTTGGTGTGAGTCGATCCTCGGCGTGAAAGACGAGCCGGTGAAGGGAAAAGAGTTTCCTCTGGAATAGACTGAGACATCTGGGGGACTCTTGGAATGGTGGCACGACCCTGGATTTCCTCTCGCCGTTCCTGTTGAGAGGGCCTCCTCTTGAGATTCGACGGGAACGCCGGGAACTCTTTCCCGACGAAGCAGGGAAAGGATCCCTCATCTCGAGCTTCGAGGCGGAAACGGGGCTCCTCTGGATGTGGCCGGAACCCTCGTGATTCCTCTCGAGTGGAGACGGGTATGTCGGGGAACTTCTTGATTTGCACCAAGGGTGTGAAGGAGCCTTTCGAAGTTCCAGAGGTGAGCTGTGATCAGCCTCGAGACGCCTCAGTGGAAATGGGCCTCATCTCGCCTGGAGGGGAGAACCTCCTGGATTTTCTCGAGTTGCGGCAGGTCTTCTCGAGTTACGACGGGGACCTCAGGGACCCGCTCTGGTGGCCTCAGGAAAGGCCAGTCCCCATGCGAGTTCCTAGGGGACCTCTCGGGATTCCTCTCCCGTCCATGCCGGGGCCTCAGTCCTTGTGTGGAGTCGCGCCCGGAACCTGAGGATTCCTCTCCAGTGTTGCCATGGATCTTGGGGTGCTTCTGAGTCTCCCCAGGGGAGTCAGGCCTCGTCTCGAGTGGGGGCATGCACGTGCGCTTTCCTCCCGAGCTGCAGCAGTAGTGTCACGCTTCCTGTCACGTGGATCAAGCGATCTGTGGCTTTCCCTCGAGGCTGTCCCTCGAGGCTTTCCCACGAGGCTTTCCCACAGGGCTGTGCCACGGTCCACCTTGGTGTGAGTCGATCCTCGGCGTGAAAGACGAGCCGGTGAAGGGAAAAGAGGTTCCTCTGGAATGGACTGAGACATCTGGGGGACTCTTGCAATGGTGGCACGACCCTGGAGTTCCTCTCGCCGTTCCTGTTGAGAGGGCCTCCTCTTGAGATGCGACGGGAACGCCGGGAACTCTTTCCCGACGAAGCAGGGAAAGGATCCCTCATCTCGAGCTACGAGGCGGAAACGGGGCTCCTCTGGATGTGGGCGGGACCCTCGTGATTCCTCTCGAGTGGAGACGGGTATGTCGGGGAACTTCTTGATTTGCAGCAAGGGTGTGAAGGAGCCTTTCGAAGTTCCAGAGGTGAGGTGTGATCAGCCTCGTGACGCCTCAGCGGAAATGGGCCTCATCTCGCCTGGATGGGAGAACCTCCTGGATTTTCTCGAGTTGCGGCAGGTCTTCTCGAGTTACGACGGGGACCTCAGGGACCCGCTCTGGTGGCCTCAGGAAAGGCCAGTCCCCATGCGAGTTGCTAGGGGACCTCTCGGGATTCCTCTCCCGTCCATGCCGGGGCCTCAGTCCTTGTGTGGAGTCGGGGCCGGAACCTGAGGATTCCTCTCCAGTGTTGCCATGGATCTTGGGGTGCTTCTGAGTATCCCCAGGGGAGTCAGGCCTCGTCTCGAGTGGGGGCATGCACGTGCGCTTTCCTCCCGAGCTGCAGCAGTAGTGTCACGCTTCCTGTCACGTGGATCAAGGGATCTGTGGCTTTCCCTCGAGGCTGTCCCTCGAGGCTTTCCCACGAGGCTTTCCCACAGGGCTGTGCCACGTGCCACCTTGGTGTGAGTCGATCCTCGGCGTGAAAGACGAGCCGGTGAAGGGAAAAGAGGTTCCTCTGGAATGGACTGAGACATCTGGGGGACTCTTGGAATGGTGGCACGACCCTGGAGTTCCTCTCGCCGTTCCTGTTGAGAGGGCCACCTCTTGAGTTGCGACGGGAACGCCGGGAACTCTTTCCCAACGAAGCAGGGAAAGGATCCCTCATCTCGAGCTACGAGGCGCAAACGGGGCTCCTCTGGATGTGGGCGGGACCCTCGTGATTCCTCTCGAGAGGAGACGGCTATGTCGGGGAACTTCTTGATTTGCACCAAGGGTGTGAAGGACCCTTTCGAAGTTCCAGAGGTGAGGTGTGATCAGCCTCGAGACGCCTCAGCGGAAATGGGCCTCATTTCGCCTGGAGGGGAGAACCTCCTGGATTTTCTCGAGTTGCGGCAGGTCTTCTCGAGTTACGACGGGGACCTCAGGGACCCGCTCTGGTGGCCTCAGGAAAGGCCAGTCCCCATGCGAGTTGCTAGGGGACCTCTCGGGATTCCTCTCCCGTCCATGCCGGGACCTCAGTCCTTGTGTGGAGTCGGGCCCGGAACCTGAGGATTCCTCTCCAGTGTTGCCATGGATCTTGGGGTGCTTCTGAGTCTCCCCAGGGGAGTCAGGCCTCGTCTCGAGTGGGGGCATGCACGTGCGCTTTCCTCCCGAGCTGCAGCAGTAGTGTCACGCTTCCTGTCACGTGGATCAAGGGATCTGTGGCTTTCCCTCGAGGCTGTCCCTGGAGGCTTTCCCACGAGGCTTTCCCACAGGGCTGTGCCACGTGCCACCTTGGTGTGAGTCGATCCTCGGCGTGAAAGACGAGCCGGTGAAGGGAAAAGAGTTTCCTCTGGAATAGACTGAGACATCTGGGGGACTCTTGGAATGGTGGCACGACCCTGGATTTCCTCTCGCCGTTCCTGTTGAGAGGGCCTCCTCTTGAGATTCGACGGGAACGCCGGGAACTCTTTCCCGACGAAGCAGGGAAAGGATCCCTCATCTCGATCTACGAGGCGGAAACGGGGCTCCTCTGGATGTGGCCGGAACCCTCGTGATTCCTCTCGAGTGGAGACGGGTATGTCGGGGAACTTCTTGATTTGCACCAAGGGTGTGAAGGAGCCTTTCGAAGTTCCAGAGGTGAGCTGTGATCAGCCTCGAGACGCCTCAGTGGAAATGGGCCTCATCTCGCCTGGAGGGGAGAACCTCCTGGATTTTCTCGAGTTGCGGCAGGTCTTCTCGAGTTACGACGGGGACCTCAGGGACCCGCTCTGGTGGCCTCAGGAAAGGCCAGTCCCCATGCGAGTTCCTAGGGGACCTCTCGGGATTCCTCTCCCGTCCATGCCGGGGCCTCAGTCCTTGTGTGGAGTCGCGCCCGGAACCTGAGGATTCCTCTCCAGTGTTGCCATGGATCTTGGGGTGCTTCTGAGTCTCCCCAGGGGAGTCAGGCCTCGTCTCGAGTGGGGGCATGCACGTGCGCTTTCCTCCCGAGCTGCAGCAGTAGTGTCACGCTTCCTGTCACGTGGATCAAGCGATCTGTGGCTTTCCCTCGAGGCTGTCCCTCGAGGCTTTCCCACGAGGCTTTCCCACAGGGCTGTGCCACGTGCCACCTTGGTGTGAGTCGATCCTCGGCGTGAAAGACGAGCCGGTGAAGGGAAAAGAGGTTCCTCTGGAATGGACTGAGACATCTGGGGGACTCTTGGAATGGTGGCACGACCCTGGAGTTCCTCTCGCCGTTCCTGTTGAGAGGGCCTCCTCTTGAGATGCGACGGGAACGCCGGGAACTCTTTCCCGACGAAGCAGGGTAAGGATCCCTCATCTCGACTTACGAGGCGGAAACGGGGCTCCTCTGGATGTGGGCGGGACCCTCGTGATTCCTCTCGAGTGGAGACGGCTATGTCGGGGAACTTCTTGATTTGCACCAAGGGTGTGAAGGACCCTTTCGAAGTTCCAGAGGTGAGGTGTGATCAGCCTCGAGACGCCTCAGCGGAAATGGGCCTCATCTCGCCTGGATGGGAGAACCTCCTGGATTTTCTCGAGTTGCGGCAGGTCTTCTCGAGTTACGACGGGGACCTCAGGGACCCGCTCTGGTGGCCTCAGGAAAGGCCAGTCCCCATGCGAGTTGCTAGGGGACCTCTCGGGATTCCTCTCCCGTCCATGCCGGGGCCTCAGTCCTTGTGTGGAGTCGGGGCCGGAACCTGAGGATTCCTCTCCAGTGTTGCCATGGATCTTGGGGTGCTTCTGAGTCTCCCCAGGGGAGTCAGGCCTCGTCTCGAGTGGGTGCATGCAAGTGCGCTTTCCTCCCGAGCTGCAGCAGTAGTGTCACGCTTCCTGTCACGTGGATCAAGGGATCTGTGGCTTTCCCTCGAGGCTGTCCCTCGAGGCTTTCCCTCGAGGCTTTCCCACAGGGCTGTGCCACGGTCCACCTTGGTGTGAGTCGATCCTCGGCGTGAAAGACGAGCCGGTGAAGGGAAAAGAGGTTCCTCTGGAATGGACTGAGACATCTGGGGGACTCTTGCAATGGTGGCACGACCCTGGAGTTCCTCTCGCCGTTCCTGTTGAGAGGGCCTCCTCTTGAGATGCGACGGGAACGCCGGGAACTCTTCCCCGACGAAGCAGGGAAAGGATCCCTCATCTCGAGCTACGAGGCGGAAACGGGGCTCCTCTGGATGTGGGCGGGACCCTCGTGATTCCTCTCGAGTGGAGACGGGTATGTCGGGGAACTTCTTGATTTGCAGCAAGGGTGTGAAGGAGCCTTTCGAAGTTCCAGAGGTGAGGTGTGATCAGCCTCGTGACGCCTCAGCGGAAATGGGCCTCATCTCGCCTGGATGGGAGAACCTCCTGGATTTTCTCGAGTTGCGGCAGGTCTTCTCGAGTTACGACGGGGACCTCAGGGACCCGCTCTGGTGGCCTCAGGAAAGGCCAGTCCCCATGCGAGTTGCTAGGGGACCTCTCGGGATTCCTCTCCCGTCCATGCCGGGGCCTCAGTCCTTGTGTGGAGTCGGGGCCGGAACCTGAGGATTCCTCTCCAGTGTTGCCATGGATCTTGGGGTGCTTCTGAGTCTCCCCAGGGGAGTCAGGCCTCGTCTCGAGTGGGGGCATGCACGTGCGCTTTCCTCCCGAGCTGCAGCAGTAGTGTCACGCTTCCTGTCACGTGGATCAAGGGATCTGTGGCTTTCCCTCGAGGCTGTCCCTCGAGGCTTTCCCACGAGGCTTTCCCACAGGGCTGTGCCACGTGCCACCTTGGTGTGAGTCGATACTCGGCGTGAAAGACGAGCCGGTGAAGGGAAAAGAGGTTCCTCTGGAATGGACTGAGACATCTGGGGGACTCTTGGAATGGTGGCACGACCCTGGAGTTCCTCTCGCCGTTCCTGTTGAGAGGGCCTCCTCTTGAGTTGCGACGGGAACGCCGGGAACTCTTTCCCAACGAAGCAGGGAAAGGATCCCTCATCTCGAGCTACGAGGCGCAAACGGAGCTCCTCTGGATGTGGGCGGGACCCTCGTGATTCCTCTCGAGTGGAGACGGCTATGTCGGGGAACTTCTTGATTTGCACCAAGGGTGTGAAGGACCCTTTCGAAGTTCCAGAGGTGAGGTGTGATCAGCCTCGAGACGCCTCAGCGGAAATGGGCCTCATCTCGCCTGGAGGGGAGAACCTCCTGGATTTTCTCGAGTTGCGGCAGGTCTTCTCGAGTTACGACGGGGACCTCAGGGACCCGCTCTGGTGGCCTCAGGAAAGGCCAGTCCCCATGCGAGTTGCTAGGGGACCTCTCGGGATTCCTCTCCCGTCCATGCCGGGACCTCAGTCCTTGTGTGCAGTCGGGCCCGGAACCTGAGGATTCCTCTCCAGTGTTGCCATGGATCTTGGGGTGCTTCTGAGTCTCCCAAGGGGAGTCAGGCCTCGTCTCCAGTGGGGGCATGCACGTGCGCTTTCCTCCCGAGCTGCAGCAGTAGTGTCACGCTTCCTGTCACGTGGATCAAGGGATCTGTGGCTTTCCCTCGAGGCTGTCCCTGGAGGCTTTCCCACGAGGCTTTCCCACAGGGCTGTGCCACGTGCCACCTTGGTGTGAGTCGATCCTCGGCGTGAAAGACGAGCCGGTGAAGGGAAAAGAGTTTCCTCTGGAATAGACTGAGACATCTGGGGGACTCTTGGAATGGTGGCACGACCCTGGAGTTCCTCTCGCCGTTCCTGTTGAGAGGGCCTCCTCTTGAGATGCGACGGGAACGCCGGGAACTCTTTCCCGACGAAGCAGGGAAAGGATCCCTCATCTCGAGCTTCGAGGTGGAAACGGGGCTCCTCTGGATGTGGCCGGAACCCTCGTGATTCCTCTCGAGTGGAGACGGGTATGTCGGGGAACTTCTTGATTTGCACCAAGGGTGTGAAGGAGCCTTTCGAAGTTCCAGAGGTGAGGTGTGATCAGCCTCGAGACGCCTCAGTGGAAATGGGCCTCATCTCGCCTGGAGGGGAGAACCTCCTGGATTTTCTCGAGTTGCGGCAGGTCTTCTCGAGTTACGATGGGGACCTCAGGGACCCGCTCTGGTGGCCTCAGGAAAGGCCAGTCCCCATGCGAGTTGCTAGGGGACCTCTCGGGATTCCTCTCCCGTCCATGCCGGGGCCTCAGTCCTTGTGCGGAGTCGGGGCCGGAACCTGAGGTTTCCTCTCCAGTGTTGCCATGGATCTTGGGGTGCTTCTGAGTCTCCCCAGTGGAGTCAGGCCTCGTCTCGTGTGGGGGCATGTACGTGCGCTTTCCTCCCGAGCTGCAGCAGTAGTGTCATGCTTACTGTCACGTGGATCAAGGGATCTGTGGCTTTCCCTCGAGGCTCTCCCTCGAGGCTTTCACACGAGGCTTTCCCACAGGGCTGTGCCACGTGCCACCTTGGTGTGAGTCTATCCTCGGCGTGAAAGACGAGCCGGTGAAGGGAAAAGAGGTTCCTCTGGAATGGACTGAGACATCTGGGGGACTCTTGGAATGGTGGCACGACCCTGGAGTTCCTCTCGCCGTTCCTGTTGAGAGGGCCTCCTCTTGAGATGCGACGGGAACGCCGGGAACTCTTTCCCGACGAAGCAGGGAAAGGATCCCTCATCTCGAGCTTCGAGGCGGAAACGGGGCTCCTCTGGATGTGGCCGGAACCCTCGTGATTCCTCTCGAGTGGAGACGGGTATGTCGGGGAACTTCTTGATTTGCACCAAGGGTGTGAAGGAGCCTTTCGAAGTTCCAGAGGTGAGGTGTGATCAGCCTCGAGACGCCTCAGTGGAAATGGGCCTCATCTCGCCTGGAGGGGAGAACCTCCTGGATTTTCTCGAGTTGCGGCAGGTCTTCTCGAGTTACGACGGGGACCTCAGGGACCCGCTCTGGTGGCCTCAGGAAAGGCCAGTCCCCATGCGAGTTGCTAGGGGACCTCTCGGGATTCCTCTCCCGTCCATGCCGGGGCCTCAGTCCTTGTGCGGAGTCGGGGCCGGAACCTGAGGTTTCCTCTCCAGTGTTGCCATGGATCTTGGGGTGCTTCTGAGTCTCCCCAGTGGAGTCAGGCCTCGTCTCGTGTGGGGGCATGTACGTGCGCTTTCCTCCCGAGCTGCAGCAGTAGTGTCATTCTTCCTGTCACGTGGATCAAGGGATCTGTGGCTTTCCCTCGAGGCTGTCCCTCGAGGCTTTCACACGAGGCTTTCCCACAGGGCTGTGCCACGTGCCACCTTGGTGTGAGTCTATCCTCGGCGTGAAAGACGAGCCGGTGAAGGGAAAAGAGGTTCCTCTGGAATGGACTGAGACATCTGGGGGACTCTTGGAATGGTGGCACGACCCTGGAGTTCCTCTCGCCGTTCCTGTTTAGAGGGCCTCCTCTTGAGATGCGACGGGAACGCCGGGAAATCCTTCCCGACGAATCAGGGAAAGGATCCCTCATCTCGAGCTACGAGGCCGGAACGGGGCTCCTCTGGATGTGGGCGGGACCCTCGTGATTCCTCTCGATTGGAGACGGGTATGTCGGGGAACTTCTTGATTTGCACCAAGGGTGTGAAGGACCCTTTCGAAGTTCCAGAGGTGAGGTATGATCAGCCTCGAGACGCCTCAGCGGAAATGGGCCTCATCTCGCCTGGAGGGGAGAACCTCCTGGATTTTCTCGAGTTGCGGCAGGTCTTCTCGAGTTACGACGGGGACCTCAGGGGCCCGCTCTGGTGACCTCAGGAAAGGCCAGTCCCCATGCGAGTTGCTAGGGGACCTCTCGGGATTCCTCTCCCGTCCATGCCGGGGCCTCAGTCCTTGTGTGGAGTCGGGGCCATAACCTGAGGATTCCTCTCCGGTGTTGCCATGGATCTTGGGGTGCTTCTGAGTCTCCCCAGGGGAGTCAGGCCTCGTCTCGAGTGGGGGCATGCACGTGCGCTTTCCTCCCGAGCTGCAGCAGTAGTGTCATGCTTCCTGTCACGTGGATCAAGGGATCTGTGGCTTTCCCTCGAGGCTGTCCCTTGAGGCTTTCCCACGAGGCTTTCCCACAGGGCTCTGCCACGTGCCACCCTGGTGTAAGTCGATCCTCGGGGTGAAAGACGAGCCGGTGAAGGGAAAAGAGGTTCCTCAGGAATGGACTGAGACATCTGGGGGACTCTTGGAATGGTGGCACGACCCTGGAGTTCCTCTCGCCGATCCTGTTGAGAGGGCCTCCTCTTGAGATGCGACGGGAACGCCGGGAACTCTTTCCCGACGAAGCAGGGTAAGGATCCCTCATCTCGAGCTACGAGGCGGAAACGGGGCTCCTTTGGATGTGGGCGGGACCCTCGTGATTCCCCTCGAGTGGAGACGGGTATGTCGGGGAACTTCTTGATTTGCACCAAGGGTGTGAATGAGCCTTTCGAAGTTCCAGAGGTGAGGTGTGATCAGCCTCGAGACGCCTCAGCGGAAATGGGCCTCATCTCGCCTGGAGGGGAGAACCTCCTGGATTTTCTCGAGTTGCGGCAGGTCTTCTCGAGTTACGACGGGGACCTCAGGGACCCGCTCTGGTGGCCTCAGGAAAGGCCAGTCCCCATTGGAGTTGCTAGGGGACCTCTCGGGATTCCTCTCCCGTCCATGCCGGGGCCTCAGTCCTTGTGTGGAGTCGGGGCCGGAACCTGAGGATTCCTCTCCAGTGTTGCCATGGATCTTGGGGTGCTTCTGAGTATCCCCAGGGGAGTCAGGCCTCGTCTCGAGTGGGGGCATGCACGTGCGCTTTCCTCCCGAGCTGCAACAGTAGTGTCACGCTTCCTGTCACGTGGATCAAGGGATCTGTGGCTTTCCCTCGAGGCTGTCCCTCGAGGCTTTCCCACGAGGCTTTCCCACAGGGCTGTGCCACGTGCCACCTTGGTGTGAGTCGATCCTCGGCGTGAAAGACGAGCCGGTGAAGGGAAAAGAGGTTCCTCTGGAATGGACTGAGACATCTGGGGTCTCTTGGAATGGTGGCACGACCCTGCAGTTCCTCTCGCCGTTCCTGTTGAGAGGGCCTCCTCTTGAGTTGCGACGGGAACGCCGGGAACTCTTTCCCAATGAAGCAGGGAAAGGATCCCTCATCTCGAGCTACGAGGCGCAAACGGGGCTCCTCTGGATGTGGGCGGGACCCTCGTGATTCCTCTCGAGTGGAGACGGCTATGTCGGGGAACTTCTTGATTTGCACCAAGGGTGTGAAGGACCCTTTCGAAGTTCCAGAGGTGAGGTGTGATCAGCCTCGAGACGCCTCAGCGGAAATGGGCCTCATCTCGCCTGGAGGGGAGAACCTCCTGGATTTTCTCGAGTTGCGGCAGGTCTTCTCGAGTTACGACGGGGACCTCAGGGACCCGCTCTGGTGGCCTCAGGAAAGGCCAGTCCCCATGCGAGTTGCTAGGGGACCTCTCGGGATTCCTCTCCCGTCCATGCCGGGACCTCAGTCCTTGTGTGGAGTCGGGCCCGGAACCTGAGGATTCCTCTCCAGTGTTGCCATGGATCTTGGGGTGTTTGTGAGTCTCCCCAGGGGAGTCAGGCCTCGTCTCGAGTGGGGGCATGCACGTGCGCTTTCCTCCCGAGCTGCAGCAGTAGTGTCACGCTTCCTGTCACGTGGATCAAGGGATCTGTGGCTTTCCCTCGAGGCTGTCCCTGGAGGCTTTCCCACGAGGCTTTCCCACAGGGCTGTGCCACGTGCCACCTTGGTGTGAGTCGATCCTCGGCGTGAAAGACGAGCCGGTGAAGGGAAAAGAGGTTCCTCTGGAATGGACTGAGACATCTGGGGGACTCTTGGAATGGTGGCACGACCCTGGAGTTCCTCTCGCCGTTCCTGTTGAGAGGGCCTCCTCTTGAGTTGCGACGGGAACGCCGGGAACTCTTTCCCAACGAAGCAGGGAAAGGATCCCTCATCTCGAGCTACGAGGCGCAAACGGGGCTCCTCTGGATGTGGGCGGGACCCTCGTGATTCCTCTCGAGTGGAGACGGCTATGTCGGGGAACTTCTTGATTTGCACCAAGGGTGTGAAGGACCCTTTCGAAGTTCCAGAGGTGAGGTGTGATCAGCCTCGAGACGCCTCAGCGGAAATGGGCCTCATCTCGCCTGGAGGGGAGAACCTCCTGGATTTTCTCGAGTTGCGGCAGGTCTTCTCGAGTTTCGACGGGGACCTCAGGGACCCGCTCTGGTGGCCTCAGGAAAGGCCAGTCCCCATGCGAGTTGCTAGGGGACCTCTCGGGATTCCTCTCCCGTCCATGCCGGGGCCTCAGTCCTTGTGTGGAGTCGGGCCCGGAAGCTGAGGATTCCTCTCCAGTGTTGCCATGGATCTTGGGGTGCTTCTGAGTCTCCCCAGGGGAGTCAGGCCTCGTCTCGAGTGGGGGCATGCACGTGCGCTTTCCTCCCGAGCTGCAGCAGTAGTGTCACGCTTCCTGTCACGTGGATCAAGCGATCTGTGGCTTTCCCTCGAGGCTGTCCCTCGAGGCTTTCCCACGAGGCTTTCCCACAGGGCTGTGCCACGTGCCACCTTGGTGTGAGTCGATCCTCGGCGTGAAAGACGAGCCTGTGAAGGGAAAAGAGGTTCCTCTGGAATGGACTGAGACATCTGGGGGACTCTTGGAATGGTGGCACGACCCTGGAGTTCCTCTCGCCGTTCCTGTTGAGAGGGCCTCCTCTTGAGATGCGACGGGAACGCCGGGAACTCTTTCCCGACGAAGCAGAGTAAGGATCCCTCATCTCGACTTACGAGGCGGAAACGGGGCTCCTCTGGATGTGGGCGGGACCCTCGTGATTCCTCTCGAGTGGAGACGGCTATGTCGGGGAACTTCTTGATTTGCACCAAGGGTGTGAAGGACCCTTTCGAAGTTCCAGATGTGAGGTGTGATCAGCCTCGAGATGCCTCAGCGGAAATGGGCCTCATCTCGCCTGGAGGGGAGAACCTCCTGGATTTTCTCGAGTTGCGGCAGGTCTTCTTGAGTTACGACGGGGACCTCAGGGTCCCGCTCTGGTGGCCTCAGGAAAGGCCAGTCCCCATGCGAGTTGCTAGGGGACCTCTCGGGATTCCTCTCCCGTCCATGCCGGGGCCTCAGTCCTTGTGCGGAGTCGCGCCCGGAACCTGAGGATTCCTCTCCAGTGTTGCCATGGATCTTGGGGTGCTTCTGAGTCTCCCCAGGGGAGTCAGGCCTCGTCTCGAGTGGGGGCATGTACGTGCGCTTTCCTCCCGAGCTGCAGCAGTAGTGTCACGCTTCCTGTCACGTGGATCAAGCGATCTGTGGCTTTCCCTCGAGGCTGTCCCTCGAGGCTTTCCCACGAGGCTTTCCCACAGGGCTGTGCCACGTGCCACCTTGGTGTGAGTCGATCCTCGGCGTGAAAGACGAGCCTGTGAAGGGAAAAGAGGTTCCTCTGGAATGGACTGAGACATCTGGGGGACTCTTGGAATGGTGGCACGACCCTGGAGTTCCTCTCGCCGTTCCTGTTGAGAGGGCCTCCTCTTGAGATGCGACGGGAACGCCGGGAACTCTTTCCCGACGAAGCAGAGTAAGGATCCCTCATCTCGACTTACGAGGCGGAAACGGGGCTCCTCTGGATGTGGGCGGGACCCTCGTGATTCCTCTCGAGTGGAGACGGCTATGTCGGGGAACTTCTTGATTTGCACCAAGGGTGTGAAGGACCCTTTCGAAGTTCCAGATGTGAGGTGTGATCAGCCTCGAGATGCCTCAGCGGAAATGGGCCTCATCTCGCCTGGAGGGGAGAACCTCCTGGATTTTCTCGAGTTGCGGCAGGTCTTCTTGAGTTACGACGGGGACCTCAGGGTCCCGCTCTGGTGGCCTCAGGAAAGGCCAGTCCCCATGCGAGTTGCTAGGGGACCTCTCGGGATTCCTCTCCCGTCCATGCCGGGGCCTCAGTCCTTGTGCGGAGTCGCGCCCGGAACCTGAGGATTCCTCTCCAGTGTTGCCATGGATCTTGGGGTGCTTCTGAGTCTCCCCAGGGGAGTCAGGCCTCGTCTCGAGTGGGGGCATGTACGTGCGCTTTCCTCCCGAGCTGCAGCAGTAGTGTCACGCTTCCTGTCACGTGGATCAAGCGATCTGTGGCTTTCCCTCGAGGCTGTCCCTCCAGGCTTTCACACGAGGCTTTCCCACAGGGCTGTGCCACGTGCCACCTTGGTGTGAGTCTATCCTCGGGGTGAAAGACGAGCCGGTGAAGGGAAAAGAGGTTCCTCTGGAATGGACTGAGACATCTGGGGGACTCTTGGAATGGTGGCACGACCCTGGAGTTCCTCTCGCCGTTCCTGTTTAGAGGGCCTCCTCTTGAGATGCGACGGGAACGCCGGGAAATCCTTCCCGACGAATCAGGGAAAGGATCCCTCATCTCGAGCTACGAGGCGGAAACGGGGCTCCTCTGGATGTGGGCGGGACCCTCGTGATTCCCCTCGAGTGGAGACGGGTATGTCGGGGAACTTCTTGATTTGCACCAAGGGTGTGAACGAGCCTTTCGAAGTTCCAGAGGTGAGGTGTGATCAGCCTCGAGACGCCTCAGCGGAAATGGGCCTCATCTCGCCTGGAGGGGAGAACCTCCTGGATTTTCTCTAGTTGCGGCAGGTCTTCTCGAGTTACGACGGGGACCTCAGGGACCCGCTCTGGTGGCCTCAGGAAAGGCCAGTCCCCATGCGAGTTGCTTGGGTACCTCTCGGGATTCCTCTCCCGTCCATGCCGGGGCCTCAGTCCTTGTGTGGAGTCGGGGCCGGAACCTGAGGATTCTTCTCCAGTGTTGCCATGGATCTTGGGGAGCTTCTGAGTCTCCCCAGGGGAGTCAGGTGGCGTCTCGAGTGGGGGCATGCACGTGCGCTTTCCTCCTGAGCTGCAGCAGTAGTGTCACGCTTCCTGTCAAGTGGATCAAGGGATCTGTGGCTTTCCCTCGAGGCTGTCCCTCGAGGCTTTCCCACGAGGCTTTCCCACAGGGCTGTG
The DNA here is from genome assembly GCF_023091745.1 of Budorcas taxicolor. Lineage (NCBI taxonomy): Eukaryota > Metazoa > Chordata > Mammalia > Artiodactyla > Bovidae > Budorcas > Budorcas taxicolor. The sequence goes on along the minus strand of NW_026292750.1, from coordinate 1,715,248 downwards.
CCACGTGCCACCTTGGTGTGAGTCGATCCTCGGAGGGAAAGACGAGCCGGTGAAGGGAAAAGAGCTTCCTCTGGAATGGACTGAGACATCTGGGGGACTCTTGCAATGGTGGCACGACCCTGGAGTTCCTCTCGCCGTTCCTGTTGAGAGGGCCTCCTCTTGAGATGCGACGGGAACGCCGGGAACTCTTTCCCGACGAAGCAGGGAAAGGATCCCTCATCTCGAGCTACGAGGCGGAAACGGGGCTCCTCTGGATGTGGGCGGGACCCTCGTGATTCCTCTCGAGTGGAGACGGGTATGTCGGGGAACTTCTTGATTTGCAGCAAGGGTGTGAAGGAGCCTTTCGAAGTTCCAGAGGTGAGGTGTGATCAGCCTCGTGACGCCTCAGCGGAAATGGGCCTCATCTCGCCTGGATGGGAGAACCTCCTGGATTTTCTCGAGTTGCGGCAGGTCTTCTCGAGTTACGACGGGGACCTCAGGGACCCGCTCTGGTGGCCTCAGGAAAGGCCAGTCCCCATGCGAGTTGCTAGGGGACCTCTCGGGATTCCTCTCCCGTCCATGCCGGGACCTCAGTCCTTGTGTGGATTCGGGCCCGTAACCTGAGGATTCTTCTCCAGTGTTGCCATGGATCTTGGGGTGCTTCTGAGTCTCCCCAGGGGAGTCAGGCCTCATCTCGAGTGGGGGTATGCACGTGCGCTTTCCTCCCGAGCTGCAGCAGTAGTGTCACGCTTCCTGTCACGTGGATCAAGGGATCTGTGGCTTTCCCTCGAGGCTGTCCCTGGAGGCTTTCCCACGAGGCTTTCCCACAGGGCTGTGCCACGTGCCACCTTGGTGTGAGTCGATCCTCGGCGTGAAAGACGAGCCGGTGAAGGGAAAAGAGTTTCCTCTGGAATAGACTGAGACATCTGGGGGACTCTTGGAATGGTGGCACGACCCTGGAGTTCCTCTCGCCGTTCCTGTTGAGAGGGCCTCCTCTTGAAATGCGACGGGAACGCCGGGAACTCTTTCCCGACGAAGCAGGGAAAGGATCCCTCATCTCGAGCTTCGAGGCGGAAACGGGGCTCCTCTGGATGTGGCCGGAACCCTCGTGATTCCTCTCGAGTGGAGACGGGTATGTCGGGGAACTTCTTGATTTGCACCAAGGGTGTGAAGGAGCCTTTCGAAGTTCCAGAGGTGAGGTGTGATCAGCCTCGAGACGCCTCAGCGGAAATGGGCCTCATCTCGCCTGGATGGGAGAACCTCCTGGATTTTCTCGAGTTGCGGCAGGTCTTCTCGAGTTACGACGGGGACCTCAGGGTCCCGCTCTGGTGGCCTCAGGAAAGGCCAGTCCCCATGCGAGTTGCTAGGGGACCTCTCGGGATTCCTCTCCCGTCCATGCCGGGGCCTCAGTCCTTGTGCGGAGTCGCGCCTGGAACCTGAGGATTCCTCTCCAGTTTTGCCATGGATCTTGGGGTGCTTCTGAGTCTCCCCAGGGGAGTCAGGCCTCGTCTCGAGTGGGGGCATGTACGTGGGCTTTCCTCCCGAGCTGCAGCAGTAGTGTCACGCTTCCTGTCACGTGGATCAAGCGATCTGTGGCTTTCCCTCGAGGCTGTCCCTCGAGGCTTTCACACGAGGCTTTCCCACAGGGCTGTGCCACGTGCCACCTTGGTGTGAGTCTATCCTCGGCGTGAAAGACGAGCCGGTGAAGGGAAAAGAGGTTCCTCTGGAATGGACTGAGACATCTGGGGGACTCTTGGAATGGTGGCACGACCCTGGAGTTCCTCTCGCCGTTCCTGTTTAGAGGGCCTCCTCTTGAGATGCGACGGGAACGCCGGGAAATCCTTCCCGACGAATCAGGGAAAGGATCCCTCATCTCGAGCTACGAGGCGGAAACGGGGCTCCTCTGGATGTGGGCGGGACCCTCGTGATTCCCCTCGAGTGGAGACGGGTATGTCGGGGAACTTCTTGATTTGCACCAAGGGTGTGAAGGAGCCTTTCGAAGTTCCAGAGGTGAGGTGTGATCAGCCTCGAGACGCCTCAGCGGAAATGGGCCTCATCTCGCCTGGAGGGGAGAACCTCCTGGATTTTCTCTAGTTGCGGCAGGTCTTCTCGAGTTACGACGGGGACCTCAGGGACCCGCTCTGGTGGCCTCAGGAAAGGCCAGTCCCCATGCGAGTTGCTTGGGTACCTCTCGGGATTCCTCTCCCGTCCATGCCGGGGCCTCAGTCCTTGTGTGGAGTCGGGGCCGGAACCTGAGGATTCTTCTCCAGTGTTGCCATGGATCTTGGGGAGCTTCTGAGTCTCCCCAGGGGAGTCGGGCGGCGTCTCGAGTGGGGGCATGCACGTGCGCTTTCCTCCTGAGCTGCAGCAGTAGTGTCACGCTTCCTGTCACGTGGATCAAGGGATCTGTGGCTTTCCCTCGAGGCTGTCCCTCGAGGCTTTCCCACGAGGCTTTCCCACAGGGCTGTGCCACGTGCCACCTTGGTGTGAGTCGATCCTCGGAGTGAAAGACGAGCCGGTGAAGGGAAAAGAGCTTCCTCTTAAATGGACTGAGACATCTGGGGGACTCTTGCAATGGTGGCACGACCCTGGAGTTCCTCTCGCCGTTCCTGTTGAGAGGGCCTCCTCTTGAGATGCGACGGGAACGCCGGGAACTCTTTCCCGACGAAGCAGGGAAAGGATCCCTCATCTCGAGCTACGAGGCGGAAACGGGGCTCCTCTGGATGTGGGCGGGACCCTCGTGATTCCTCTCGAGTGGAGACGGGAATGTCGGGGAACTTCTTGATTTGCAGCAAGGGTGTGAAGGAGCCTTTCGAAGTTCCAGAGGTGAGGTGTGATCAGCCTCGTGACGCCTCAGCGGAAATGGGCCTCATCTCGCCTGGATGGGAGAACCTCCTGGAATTTCTCGAGTTGCGCCAGGTCTTCTCGAGTTACGATGGGGACCTCAGGGACCCGCTCTAGTGGCCTCAGGAAAGGCCAGTCCCCATGCGAGTTGCTAGGGGACCTCTCGGGATTCCTCTCCCGTCCATGCCGGGGCCTCAGTCCTTGTGTGGAGTCGGGGCCGGAACATGAGGATTCCTCTCCAGTGTTGCCATGGATCTTGGGGTGCTTCTGAGTCTCCCCAAGGGAGTCAGGCCTCGTCTCGAGTGGGGGCATGTACGTGCGCTTTCCTCCCGAGCTGCAGCAGTAGTGTCACGCTTCCTGTCACGTGGATCAAGGGATCTGTGGCTTTCCCTCGAGGCTCTCCCTCGAGGCTTTCACACGAGGCTTTCCTACAGGGATGCGCCACGTGCCACCTTGGTGTGAGTCTCTCCTCGGCGTGAAAGACGAGCCTGTGAAGGGAAAAGAGGTTCCTCTGGAATGGACTGAGACATCTGGGGGACTCTTGGAATGGTGGCACGACCCTGGAGTTCCTCTCGCCGTTCCTGTTGAGAGGGCCTCCTCTTGAGATGCGACGGGAACGCCGGGAACTCTTTCCCGATGAAGCAGGGAAAGGATCCCTCATCTCGAGCTACGAGGCGGAAACGGGGCTCCTCTGGATGTGGGCGGGACCCTCGTGATTCCTCTCGAGTGGAGACGTCTATGTCGGGGAACTTCTTGATTTGCAGCAAGGGTGTGAAGGAGCCTTTCGAAGTTCCAGAGGTGAGGTGTGATCAGCCTCGAGACGCCTCAGCGGAAATGGGCCTCATCTCGCCTGGAGGGGAGAACCTCCTGGATTTTCTCGAGTTGCGGCAGGTCTTCTCGAGTTACGACGGGGACCTCAGGGTCCCGCTCTGGTGGCCTCAGGAAAGGCCAGTCCCCATGCGAGTTGCTAGGGGACCTCTCGGGATTCCTCTCCCGTCCATGCCGGGGCCTCAGTCCTTGTGTGGATTCGCGCCCGGAACCTGAGGATTCCTCTCCAGTGTTGCCATGGATCTTGGGGTGCTTCTGAGTCTCCCCAGGGGAGTCAGGCCTCGTCTCGAGTGGGGGCATGCACGTGCGCTTTCCTCCCGAGCTGCAGCAGTAGTGTCACGCTTCCTCTCACGTGGATCAAGCGATCTGTGGCTTTCCCTCGAGGCTGTCCCTCGAGGCTTTCCCACGAGGCTTTCCCACAGGGCTGTGCCACGTGCCACCTTGGTGTGAGTCGATTCTCGGCGTGAAAGACGAGCCGGTGAAGGGAAAAGAGGTTCCTCTGGAATGGACTGAGACATCTGGGGGACTCTTGGAATGGTGGCACGACCCTGGAGTTCCTCTCGCCGTTCCTGTTGAGAGGGCCTCCTCTTGAGATGCGACGGGAACGCCGGGAACTCTTTCCCGACGAAGCAGGGTAAGGATCCCTCATCTCGACTTACGAGGCGGAAACGGGGCTCCTCTGGATGTGGGCGGGACCCTCGTGATTCCTCTCGAGTGGAGACGGCTATGTCGGGGAACTTCTTGATTTGCACCAAGGGTGTGAAGGACCCTTTCGAAGTTCCAGAGGTGAGGTGTGATCAGCCTCGAGACGCCTCAGCGGAAATGGGCCTCATCTCGCCTGGAGGGGAGAACCTCCTGGATTTTCTCGTGTTGCGGCAGGTCTTCTTGAGTTACGACGGGGACCTCAGGGTCCCGCTCTGGTGGCCTCAGGAAAGGCCAGTCCCCATGCGAGTTGCTAGGGGACCTCTCGGGATTCCTCTCCCGTCCATGCCGGGGCCTCAGTCCTTGTGCGGAGTCGCGCCCGGAACCTGAGGATTCCTCTCCAGTGTTGCCATGGATCTTGGAGTGCTTCTGAGTCTCCCCAGGGGAGTCAGGCCTCGTCTCGAGTGGGGGCATGTACGTGCGCTTTCCTCCCGAGCTGCAGCAGTAGTGTCGCGCTTCCTGTCACGTGGATCAAGCGATCTGTGGCTTTCCCTCGAGGCTGTCCCTCGAGGCTTTCACACGAGGCTTTCCCACAGGGCTGTGCCACGTGCCACCTTGGTGTGAGTCGATCCTCGGCGTGAAAGACGAGCCGGTGAAGGGAAAAGAGGTTCCTCTGGAATGGACTGAGACATCTGGGGGACTCTTGGAATGGTGGCACGACCCTGGAGTTCCTCTCGCCGTTCCTGTTTAGAGGGCCTCCTCTTGAGATGCGACGGGAACGCCGGGAAATCCTTCCCGACGAATCAGGGAAAGGATCCCTCATCTCGAGCTACGAGGCGGAAACGGGGCTCCTCTGGATGTGGGCGGGACCCTCGTGATTCCCCTCGAGTGGAGACGGGTATGTCGGGGAACTTCTTGATTTGCACCAAGGGTGTGAACGAGCCTTTCGAAGTTCCAGAGGTGAGGTGTGATCAGCCTCGAGACGCCTCAGCGGAAATGGGCCTCATCTCGCCTGGAGGGGAGAACCTCCTGGATTTTCTCTAGTTGCGGCAGGTCTTCTCGAGTTACGACGGGGACCTCAGGGACCCGCTCTGGTGGCCTCAGGAAAGGCCAGTCCCCATGCGAGTTGCTTGGGTACCTCTCGGGATTCCTCTCCCGTCCATGCCGGGGCCTCAGTCCTTGTGTGGAGTCGGGGCCGGAACCTGAGGATTCTTCTCCAGTGTTGCCATGGATCTTGGGGAGCTTCTGAGTCTCCCCAGGGGAGTCAGGCGGCGTCTCGAGTGGGGGCATGCACGTGCGCTTTCCTCCTGAGCTGCAGCAGTAGTGTCACGCTTCCTGTCACGTGGATCAAGGGATCTGTGGCTTTCCCTCGAGGCTGTCCCTCGAGGCTTTCCCACGAGGCTTTCCCACAGGGCTGTGCCACGTGCCACCTTGGTGTGAGTCGATCCTCGGAGTGAAAGACGAGCCGGTGAAGGGAAAAGAGCTTCCTCTGGAATGGACTGAGACATCTGGGGGACTCTTGGAATGGTGGCACGACCCTGATTTCCTCTCGCCGTTCCTGTTGAGAGGGCCTCCTCTTGAGATGCGACGGGAACGCCGGGAACTCTTTCCCGACGAAGCAGGGAAAGGATCCCTCATCTCGAGCTTCGAGGCGGAAACGGGGCTCCTCTGGATGTGGCCGGAACCCTCGTGATTCCTCTCGAGTGGAGACGGGTATGTCGGGGAACTTCTTGATTTGCACCAAGGGTGTGAAGGAGCCTTTCGAAGTTCCAGAGGTGAGGTGTGATCAGCCTCGAGACGCCTCAGTGGAAATGGGCCTCATCTCGCCTGGAGGGGAGAACCTCCTGGATTTTCTCGAGTTGCGGCAGGTCTTCTCGAGTTACGACGGGGACCTCAGGGACCCGCTCTGGTGGCCTCAGGAAAGGCCAGTCCCCATGCGAGTTGCTAGGGGACCTCTCGGGATTCCTCTCCCGTCCATGCCGGGGCCTCAGTCCTTGTGCGGAGTCGGGGCCGGAACCTGAGGATTCCTCTCCAGTGTTGCCATGGATCTTGGGGTGCTTCTGAGTCTCCCCAGTGGAGTCAGGCCTCGTCTCGAGTGGGGGCATGTACGTGCGCTTTCCTCCCGAGCTGCAGCAGTAGTGTCATGCTTCCTGTCACGTGGATCAAGGGATCTGTGGCTTTCCCTCGAGGCTGTCCCTCGAGGCTTTCACACGAGGCTTTCCCACAGGGCTGTGCCACGTGCCACCTTGGTGTGAGTCTATCCTCGGCGTGAAAGACGAGCCGGTGAAGGGAAAAGAGGTTCCTCTGGAATGGACTGAGACTTCTGGGGTCTCTTGGAATGGTGGCACGACCCTGGAGTTACTCTCGCCGTTCCTGTTTAGAGGGCCTTCTCTTGAGATGCGACGGGAACGCCGGGAAATCCTTCCCGACGAATCAGGGAAAGGATCCCTCATCTCGAGCTACGAGGCCGAAACGGGGCTCCTCTGGATGTGGGCGGGACCCTCGTGATTCCTCTCGAGTGGAGACGGCTATGTCGGGGAACTTCTTGATTTGCACCAAGGGTGTGAAGGACCCTTTCGAAGTTCCAGAGGTGAGGTGTGATCAGCCTCGAAACGCCTCAGCGGAAATGGGCCTCATCTCGCCTGGAGGGGAGAACCTCCTGGATTTTCTCTAGTTGCGGCAGGTCTTCTCGAGTTACGACGGGGACCTCAGGGACCCGCTCTGGTGGCCTCAGGAAAGGCCAGTCCCCATGCGAGTTGCTTGGGTACCTCTCGGGATTCCTCTCCCGTCCATGCTGGGGCCTCAGTCCTTGTGTGGAGTCGGGGCCGGAAACTGAGGATTGTTCTCCAGTGTTGCCATGGATCTTGGGGAGCTTCTGAGTCTCCCCAGGGGAGTCAGGCGGCATCTCGAGTGGGGGCATGCACGTGCGCTTTCCTCCTGAGCTGCAGCAGTAGTGTCACGCTTCCTGTCACGTGGATCAAGGGATCTGTGGCTTTCCCTCGAGGCTGTCCCTCGAGGCTTTCCCACGAGGCTTTCCCACAGGGCTGTGCCACGTGCCACCTTGGTGTGAGTCGATCCTCGGCGTGAAAAACGAGCCGGTGAAGGGAAAAGAGGTTCCTCTGGAATGGACTGAGACATCTGGGGGACTCTTGGAATGGTGGCACGACCCTGGAGTTCCTCTCGCCGTTCCTGTTGAGAGGGCCTCCTCTTGAGATGCGACGGGAACGCCGGGAACTCTTTCCCGACGAAGCAGGGAAAGGATCCCTCATCTCGAGCTACGAGGCGGAAACGGGGCTCCTCTGGATGTGGGCGGGACCCTCGTGATTCCTCTCGAGGGGAGACGGCTATGTCGGGGAACTTCTTGATTTGCAGCAAGGGTGTGAAGGAGCCTTTCGAAGTTCCAGAGGTGAGGTGTGATCAGCCTCGTGACGCCTCAGCGGAAATGGGCCTCATCTCGCCTGGATGGGAGAACCTCCTGGATTTTCTCGAGTTGCGGCAGGTCTTCTCGAGTTACGACGGGGACCTCAGGGACCCGCTCTGGTGGCCTCAGGAAAGGCCAGTCCCCATGCAAGTTGCTAGGGGACCTCTCGGGATTCCTCTCCCGTCCATGCCGGGGCCTCAGTCCTTGTGTGGAGTCGGGGCCGGAACCTGAGGATTCCTCTCCAGTGTTGCCATGGATCTTGGGGTGCTTCTGAGTCTCCCCAGGGGAGTCAGGCCTCGTCTCGAGTTGGGGCATGCACGTGCGCTTTCCTCCCGAGCTGCAGCAGTAGTGTCACGCTTCCTGTCACGTGGATCAAGGGATCTGTGGCTTTCCCTCGAGGCTGTCCCTCGAGGCTTTCCCACGAGGCTTTCCCACAGGGCTGTGCCACGTGCCACCTTGGTGTGAGTCGATCCTCGGCGTGAAAGACGAGCCGGTGAAGGGAAAAGAGGTTCCTCTGGAATGGACTGAGACATCTGGGGGACTCTTGGAATGGTGGCACGACCCTGGAGTTCCTCTCGCCGTTCCTGTTGAGAGGGCCTCCTCTTGAGTTGCGACGGGAACGCCGGGAACTCTTTCCCAACGAAGCAGGGAAAGGATCCCTCATCTCGAGCTACGAGGCGCAAACGGGGCTCCTCTGGATGTGGGCGGGACCCTCGTGATTCCTCTCGAGTGGAGACGGCTATGTCGGGGAACTTCTTGATTTGCACCAAGGGTGTGAAGGACCCTTTCGAAGTTCCAGAGGTGAGGTGTGATCAGCCTCGAGACGCCTCAGCGGAAATGGGCCTCATCTCGCCTGGAGGGGAGAACCTCCTGGATTTTCTCGAGTTGCGGCAGGTCTTCTCGAGTTACGAAGGGGACCTCAGGGACCCGCTCTGGTGGCCTCAGGAAAGGCCAGTCCCCATGCGAGTTGCTAGGGGACCTCTCGGGATTCCTCTCCCGTCCATGCCGGGACCTCAGTCCTTGTGTGGAGTCGGGCCCGGAACCTGAGGATTCCTCTCCAGTGTTGCCATGGATCTTGGGGTGCTTCTGAGTCTCCCCAGGGGAGTCAGGCCTCGTCTCGAGTGGGGGCATGCACGTGCGCTTTCCTCCCGAGCTGCAGCAGTAGTGTCACGCTTCCTGTCTCGTGGATCAAGGGATCTGTGGCTTTCCCTCGAGGCTGTCCCTCGAGGCTTTCCCACGAGGCTTTCCCACAGGGCTGTGCCACGTGCCACCTTGGTGTGAGTCGATCCTCGGCGTGAAAGACGAGCCGGTGAAGGGAAAAGAGTTTCCTCTGGAATAGACTGAGACATCTGGGGGACTCTTGGAATGGTGGCACGACCCTGGATTTCCTCTCGCCGTTCCTGTTGAGAGGGCCTCCTCTTGAGATTCGACGGGAACGCCGGGAACTCTTTCCCGACGAAGCAGGGAAAGGATCCCTCATCTCGAGCTACGAGGCCGAAACGGGGCTCCTCTGGATGTGGGCGGGACCCTCGTGATTCCTCTCGAGTGGAGACGGCTATGTCGGGGAACTTCTTGATTTGCACCAAGGGTGTGAAGGACCCTTTCGAAGTTCCACAGGTGAGGTGTGATCAGCCTCGAAACGCCTCAGCGGAAATGGGCCTCATCTCGCCTGGAGGGGAGAACCTCCTGGATTTTCTCTAGTTGCGGCAGGTCTTCTCGAGTTACGACGGGGACCTCAGGGACCCGCTCTGGTGGCCTCAGGAAAGGCCAGTCCCCATGCGAGTTGCTTGGGTACCTCTCGGGATTCCTCTCCCGTCCATGCTGGGGCCTCAGTCCTTGTGTGGAGTCGGGGCCGGAAACTGAGGATTGTTCTCCAGTGTTGCCATGGATCTTGGGGAGCTTCTGAGTCTCCCCAGGGGAGTCAGGCGGCATCTCGAGTGGGGGCATGCACGTGCGCTTTCCTCCTGAGCTGCAGCAGTAGTGTCACGCTTCCTGTCACGTGGATCAAGGGATCTGTGGCTTTCCCTCGAGGCTGTCCCTCGAGGCTTTCCCACGAGGCTTTCCCACAGGGCTGTGCCACGTGCCACCTTGGTGTGAGTCGATCCTCGGCGTGAAAAACGAGCCGGTGAAGGGAAAAGAGGTTCCTCTGGAATGGACTGAGACATCTGGGGGACTCTTGGAATGGTGGCACGACCCTGGAGTTCCTCTCGCCGTTCCTGTTGAGAGGGCCTCCTCTTGAGATGCGACGGGAACGCCGGGAACTCTTTCCCGACGAAGCAGGGAAAGGATCCCTCATCTCGAGCTACGAGGCGGAAACGGGGCTCCTCTGGATGTGGGCGGGACCCTCGTGATTCCTCTCGAGTGGAGACGGCTATGTCGGGGAACTTCTTGATTTGCAGCAAGGGTGTGAAGGAGCCTTTCGAAGTTCCAGAGGTGAGGTGTGATCAGCCTCGTGACGCCTCAGCGGAAATGGGCCTCATCTCGCCTGGATGGGAGAACCTCCTGGATTTTCTCGAGTTGCGGCAGGTCTTCTCGAGTTACGACGGGGACCTCAGGGACCCGCTCTGGTGGCCTCAGGAAAGGCCAGTCCCCATGCAAGTTGCTAGGGGACCTCTCGGGATTCCTCTCCCGTCCATGCCGGGGCCTCAGTCCTTGTGTGGAGTCGGGGCCGGAACCTGAGGATTCCTCTCCAGTGTTGCCATGGATCTTGGGGTGCTTCTGAGTCTCCCCAGGGGAGTCAGGCCTCGTCTCGAGTGGGGGCATGCACGTGCGCTTTCCTCCCGAGCTGCAGCAGTAGTGTCACGCTTCCTGTCACGTGGATCAAGGGATCTGTGGCTTTCCCTCCAGGCTGTCCCTCGAGGCTTTCCCACGAGGCTTTCCCACAGGGCTGTGCCACGTGCCACCTTGGTGTGAGTCGATCCTCGGCGTGAAAGACGAGCCGGTGAAGGGAAAAGAGGTTACTCTGGAATGGACTGAGACATCTGGGGGACTCTTGGAATGGTGGCACGACCCTGGAGTTCCTCTCGCCGTTCCTGTTGAGAGGGCCTCCTCTTGAGTTGCGACGGGAACGCCGGGAACTCTTTCCCAACGAAGCAGGGAAAGGATCCCTCATCTCGAGCTACGAGGCGCAAACGGGGCTCCTCTGGATGTGGGCGGGACCCTCGTGATTCCTCTCGAGTGGAGACGGCTATGTCGGGGAACTTCTTGATTTGCACCAAGGGTGTGAAGGACCCTTTCGAAGTTCCAGAGGTGAGGTGTGATCAGCCTCGAGACGCCTCAGCGGAAATGGGCCTCATCTCGCCTGGAGGGGAGAACCTCCTGGATTTTCTCGAGTTGCGGCAGGTCTTCTCGAGTTACGAAGGGGACCTCAGGGACCCGCTCTGGTGGCCTCAGGAAAGGCCAGTCCCCATGCGAGTTGCTAGGGGACCTCTCGGGATTCCTCTCCCGTCCATGCCGGGACCTCAGTCCTTGTGTGGAGTCGGGCCCGGAACCTGAGGATTCCTCTCCAGTGTTGCCATGGATCTTGGGGTGCTTCTGAGTATCCCCAGGGGAGTCAGGCCTCGTCTCGAGTGGGGGCATGCACGTGCGCTTTCCTCCCGAGCTGCAGCAGTAGTGTCACGCTTCCTGTCACGTGGATCAAGGGATCTGTGGCTTTCCCTCGAGGCTGTCCCTCGAGGCTTTCCCACGAGGCTTTCCCACAGGGCTGTGCCACGTGCCACCTTGGTGTGAGTCGATCCTCGGCGTGAAAGACGAGCCGGTGAAGGGAAAAGAGTTTCCTCTGGAATAGACTGAGACATCTGGGGGACTCTTGGAATGGTGGCACGACCCTGGATTTCCTCTCGCCGTTCCTGTTGAGAGGGCCTCCTCTTGAGATTCGACGGGAACGCCGGGAACTCTTTCCCGACGAAGCAGGGAAAGGATCCCTCATCTCGAGCTTCGAGGTGGAAACGGGGCTCCTCTGGATGTGGCCGGAACCCTCGTGATTCCTCTCGAGTGGAGACGGGTATGTCGGGGAACTTCTTGATTTGCACCAAGGGTGTGAAGGAGCCTTTCGAAGTTCCAGAGGTGAGCTGTGATCAGCCTCGAGACGCCTCAGTGGAAATGGGCCTCATCTCGCCTGGAGGGGAGAACCTCCTGGATTTTCTCGAGTTGCGGCAGGTCTTCTCGAGTTACGACGGGGACCTCAGGGACCCGCTCTGGTGGCCTCAGGAAAGGCCAGTCCCCATGCGAGTTGCTAGGGGACCTCTCGGGATTCCTCTCCCGTCCATGCCGGGGCCTCAGTCCTTGTGTGGAGTCGCGCCCGGAACCTGAGGATTCCTCTCCAGTGTTGCCATGGATCTTGGGGTGCTTCTGAGTCTCCCCAGGGGAGTCAGGCCTCGTCTCGAGTGGGGGCATGCACGTGCGCTTTCCTCCCGAGCTGCAGCAGTAGTGTCACGCTTCCTGTCACGTGGATCAAGCGATCTGTGGCTTTCCCTCGAGGCTGTCCCTCGAGGCTTTCCCACGAGGCTTTCCCACAGGGCTGTGCCACGTGCCACCTTGGTGTGAGTCGATCCTCGGCGTGAAAGACGAGCCGGTGAAGGGAAAAGAGTTTCCTCTGGAATGGACTGAGACATCTGGGGGACTCTTGGAATGGTGGCACGACCCTGGAGTTCCTCTCGCCGTTCCTGTTTAGAGGGCCTCCTCTTGAGATGCGACGGGAACGCCGGGAACTCTTTCCCGACGAAGCAGGGTAAGGATCCCTCATCTCGACTTACGAGGCGGAAACGGGGCTCCTCTGGATGTGGGCGGGACCCTCGTGATTCCTCTCGAGTGGAGACGGCTATGTCGGGGAACTTCTTGATTTGCACCAAGGGTGTGAAGGACCCTTTCGAAGTTCCAGAGGTGAGGTGTGATCAGCCTCGAGACGCCTCAGCGGAAATGGCCTCATCTCGCCTGGATGGGAGAACCTCCTGGATTTTCTCGAGTTGCGGCAGGTCTTCTCGAGTTACGACGGGGACCTCAGGGACCCGTTCTGGTGGCCTCAGGAAAGGCCAGTCCCCATGCGAGTTGCTAGGGGACCTCTCGTGATTCCTCTCCCGTACATGCCGGGGCCTCAGTCCTTGTGTGGAGTCGGGGCCGGAACCTGAGGATTCCTCTCCAGTGTTGCCATGGATCTTGGGGTGCTTCTGAGTCTCCCCAGGGGAGTCAGGCCTCGTCTCGAGTGGGGGCATGCACGTGCGCTTTCCTCCCGAGCTGCAGCAGTAGTGTCACGCTTCCTGTCACGTGGATCAAGGGATCTGTGGCTTTCCCTCGAGGCTGTCCCTCGAGGCTTTCCCACGAGGCTTTCCCACAGGGCTGTGCCACGTGCCACCTTGGTGTGAGTCGATCCTCGGCGTGAAAGACGAGCCGGTGAAGGGAAAAGAGGTTACTCTGGAATGGACTGAGACATCTGGGGGACTCTTGGAATGGTGGCACGACCCTGGAGTTCCTCTCGCCGTTCCTGTTGAGAGGGCCTCCTCTTGAGTTGCGACGGGAACGCCGGGAACTCTTTCCCAACGAAGCAGGGAAAGGATCCCTCATCTCGAGCTACGAGGCGCAAACGGGGCTCCTCTGGATGTGGGCGGGACCCTCGTGATTCCTCTCGAGTGGAGACGGCTATGTCGGGGAACTTCTTGATTTGCACCAAGGGTGTGAAGGACCCTTTCGAAGTTCCAGAGGTGAGGTGTGATCAGCCTCGAGACGCCTCAGCGGAAATGGGCCTCATCTCGCCTGGAGGGGAGAACCTCCTGGATTTTCTCGAGTTGCGGCAGGTCTTCTCGAGTTACGACGGGGACCTCAGGGACCCGCTCTGGTGGCCTCAGGAAAGGCCAGTCCCCATGCGAGTTGCTAGGGGACCTCTCGGGATTCCTCTCCCGTCCATGCCGGGACCTCAGTCCTTGTGTGGAGTTGGGCCCGGAACCTGAGGATTCCTCTCCAGTGTTGCCATGGATCATGGGGTGCTTCTGAGTCTCCCCAGGGGAGTCAGGCCTCGTCTCGAGTGGGGGCATGCACGTGCGCTTTCCTCCCGAGCTGCAGCAGTAGTGTCACGCTTCCTGTCACGTGGATCAAGGGATCTGTGGCTTTCCCTCGAGGCTGTCCCTGGAGGCTTTCCCACGAGGCTTTCCCACAGGGCTGTGCCACGTGCCACCTTGGTGTGAGTCGATCCTCGGCGTGAAAGACGAGCCGGTGAAGGGAAAAGAGTTTCCTCTGGAATAGACTGAGACATCTGGGGGACTCTTGGAATGGTGGCACGACCCTGGATTTCCTCTCGCCGTTCCTGTTGAGAGGGCCTCCTCTTGAGATGCGACGGGAACGCCGGGAACTCTTTCCCGACAAAGCAGGGAAAGGATCCCTCATCTCGAGCTTCGAGGCGGAAACGGGGCTCCTCTGGATGTGGCCGGAACCCTCGTGATTCCTCTCGAGTGGAGACGGGTATGTCGGGGAACTTCTTGATTTGCACCAAGGGTGTGAAGGACCCTTTCGAAGTTCCAGAGGTGAGGTGTGATCAGCCTCGAGACGCCTCAGTGGAAATGGGCCTCATCTCGCCTGGAGGGGAGAACCTCCTGGATTTTCTCGAGTTGCGGCAGGTCTTCTCGAGTTACGACGGGGACCTCAGGGACCCGCTCTGGTGGCCTCAGGAAAGGCCAGTCCCCATGCGAGTTGCTAGGGGACCTCTCGGGATTCCTCTCCCGTCCATGCCGGGGCCTCAGTCCTTGTGCGGAGTCGGGGCCGGAACCTGAGGTTTCCTCTCCAGTGTTGCCATGGATCTTGGGGTGCTTCTGAGTCTCCCCAGTGGAGTCAGGCCTCGTCTCGTGTGGGGGCATGTACGTGCGCTTTCCTCCCGAGCTGCAGCAGTAGTGTCATGCTTCCTGTCACGTGGATCAAGGGATCTGTGGCTTTCCCTCGAGGCTGTCCCTCGAGGCTTTCACACGAGGCTTTCCCACAGGGCTGTGCCACGTGCCACCTTGGTGTGAGTCTATCCTCGGCGTGAAAGACGAGCCGGTGAAGGGAAAAGAGGTTCCTCTGGAATGGACTGAGACATCTGGGGGACTCTTGGAATGGTGGCACGACCCTGGAGTTCCTCTCGCCGTTCCTGTTTAGAGGGCCTCCTCTTGAGATGCGACGGGAACGCCGGGAAATCCTTCCCGACGAATCAGGGAAAGGATCCCTCATCTCGAGCTACGAGGCCGAAACGGGGCTCCTCTGGATGTGGGCGGGACCCTCGTGATTCCTCTCGATTGGAGACGGGTATGTCGGGGAACTTCTTGATTTGCACCAAGGGTGTGAAGGACCCTTTCGAAGTTCCAGAGGTGAGGTATGATCAGCCGCGAGACGCCTCAGAGGAAATGGGCCTCATCTCGCCTGGAGGGGAGAACCTCCTGGATTTTCTCGAGTTGCGGCAGGTCTTCTCGAGTTACGACGGGGACCTCAGGGGCCCGCTCTGGTGACCTCAGGAAAGGCCAGTCCCCATGCGAGTTGCTAGGGGACCTCTCGGGATTCCTCTCCCGTCCATGCCGGGGCCTCAGTCCTTGTGTGGAGTCGGGGCCATAACCTGAGGATTCCTCTCCGGTGTTGCCATGGATCTTGGGGTGCTTCTGAGTCTCCCCAGGGGAGTCAGGCCTCGTCTCGAGTGGGGGCATGCACGTGCGCTTTCCTCCCGAGCTGCAGCAGTAGTGTCACGCTTCCTGTCACGTGGATCAAGCGATCTGTGGCTTTCCCTCGAGGCTGTCCCTCGAGGCTTTCCCACGAGGCTTTCCCACAGGGCTGTGCCACGTGCCACCTTGGTGTGAGTCGATCCTCGGCGTGAAAGACGAGCCGGTGAAGGGAAAAGAGCTTCCTCTGGAATGGACTGAGACATCTGGGGGACTCTTGCAATGGTGGCACGACCCTGGAGTTCCTCTCGCCGTTCCTGTTGAGAGGGCCTCCTCTTGAGATGCGACGGGAACGCCGGGAACTTTTTCCCGACGAAGCAGGGAAAGGATCCCTCATCTCGAGCTACGAGGCGCAAACGGGGCTCCTCTGGATGTGGGCGGGACCCTCGTGATTCCTCTCGAGTGGAGACGGCTATGTCGGGGAACTTCTTGATTTGCAGCAAGGGTGTGAAGGACCCTTTCGAAGTTCCAGAGGTGAGGTGTGATCAGCCTCGAGACGCCTCAGCGGAAATGGGCCTCATCTCGCCTGGAGGGGAGAACATCCTGGATTTTCTCGAGTTGCGGCAGGTCTTCTCGAGTTACGACGGGGACCTCAGGGACCCGCTCTGGTGGCCTCAGGAAAGGCCAGTCCCCATGCGAGTTGCTAGGGGACCTCTCGGGATTCCTCTCCCGTCCATGCCGGGACCTCAGTCCTTGTGTGGAGTCGGGCCCGTAACCTGAGGATTCCTCTCCAGTGTTGCCGTGGATCTTGGGGTGCTTCTGAGTCTCGCCAGGGGAGTCAGGCCTCGTCTCGAGTGGGGGCATGCACGTGCGCTTTCCTCCCGAGCTGCAGCAGTAGTGTCACGCTTCCTGTCACGTGGATCAAGGGATCTGTGGCTTTCCCTCGAGGCTGTCCCTGGAGGCTTTCCCACAGGGCTGTGCCACGTGCCACCTTGGTGTGAGTCGATCCTCGGCGTGAAAGACGAGCCGGTGAAGGGAAAAGAGTTTCCTCTGGAATAGACTGAGACATCTGGGGGACTCTTGGAATGGTGGCACGACCCTGGATTTCCTCTCGCCGTTCCTGTTGAGAGGGCCTCCTCTTGAGATGCGACGGGAACGCCGGGAACTCTTTCCCGACGAAGCAGGGAAAGGATCCCTCATCTTGAGCTTCGAGGCGGAAACGGGGCTCCTCTGGATGTGGCCGGAACCCTCGTGATTCCTCTCGAGTGGAGACGGGTATGTCGGGGAACTTCTTGATTTGCACCAAGGGTGTGAAGGAGCCTTTCGAAGTTCCAGAGGTGAGGTGTGATCAGCCTCGAGACGCCTCAGTGGAAATGGGCCTCATCTCGCCTGGAGGGGAGAACCTCCTGGATATTCTCGAGTTGCGGCAGGTCTTCTCGAGTTACGACGGGGACCTCAGGGACCCGCTCTGGTGGCCTCAGGAAAGGCCAGTCCCCATGCGAGTTGCTAGGGGACCTCTCGGGATTCCTCTCCCGTCCATGCCGGGGCCTCAGTCCTTGTGCGGAGTCGGGGCCGGAACCTGAGGATTCCTCTCCAGTGTTGCCATGGATCTTGGGGTGCTTCTGAGTCTCCCCAGTGGAGTCAGGCCTCGTCTCGTGTGGGGGCATGTACGTGCGCTTTCCTCCCGAGCTGCAGCAGTAGTGTCATGCTTCCTGTCACGTGGATCAAGGGATCTGTGGCTTTCCCTCGAGGCTGTCCCTCGAGGCTTTCACACGAGGCTTTCCCACAGGGCTGTGCCACGTGCCACCTTGGTGTGAGTCGATCCTCGGCGTGAAAGACGAGCCGGTGAAGGGAAAAGAGGTTCCTCTGGAATGGACTGAGACTTCTGGGGGACTCTTGGAAGGGTGGCACGACCCTGGAGTTACTCTCGCCGTTCCTGTTTAGAGGGCCTCCTCTTGAGATGCGACGGGAACGCCGGGAAATCCTTCCCGACGAATCAGGGAAAGGATCCCTCATCTCGAGCTACGAGCCCGAAACGGGGCTCCTCTGGATGTGGGCGGGACCCTCGTGATTCCTCTCGAGTGGAGACGGCTATGTCGGGGAACTTCTTGATTTGCACCAAGGGTGTGAAGGACCCTTTCGAAGTTCCAGAGGTGAGGTGTGATCAGCCTCGAGACGCCTCAGCGGAAATGGGCCTCATCTCGCCTGGAGGGGAGAACCTCCTGGATTTTCTCGAGTTGCGGCAGGTCTTCTCGAGTTACGACGGGGACCTCAGGGACCCGCTCTGGTGGCCTCAGGAAAGGCCAGTCCCCATGCGAGTTGCTTGGGTACCTCTCGGGATTCCTCTCCCGTCCATGCTGGGGCCTCTGTCCTTGTGTGGAGTCGGGGCCGGAAACTGAGGATTCTTCTCCAGTGTTGCCATGGATCTTGGGGAGCTTCTGAGTCTCCCCAGGGGAGTCAGGCGGCATCTCGAGTGGGGGCATGCACGTGCGCTTTCCTCCTGAGCTGCAGCAGTAGTGTCACGCTTCCTGTCACGTGGATCAAGGGATCTGTGGCTTTCCCTCGAGGCTGTCCCTCGAGGCTTTCCCACGAGGCTTTCCCACAGGGCTGTGCCACGTGCCACCTTGGTGTGAGTCGATCCTCGGCGTGAAAAACGAGCCGGTGAAGGGAAAAGAGGTTCCTCTGGAATGGACAGAGACATCTGGGGGACTCTTGGAATGGTGGCACGACCCTGGAGTTCCTCTCGCCGTTCCTGTTGAGAGGGCCTCCTCTTGAGATGCGACGGGAACGCCGGGAACTCTTTCCCGACGAAGCAGGGAAAGGATCCCTCATCTCGAGCTACGAGGCGGAAACGGGGCTCCTCTGTATGTGGGCGGGACCCTCGAGATTCCTCTCGAGTAGAGACGGCTATGTCGGGGAACTTCTTGATTTGCACCAAGGGTGTGAAGGAGCCTTTCGAAGTTCCAGAGGTGAGGTGTGATCAGCCTCGTGACGCCTCAGCGGAAATGGGCCTCATCTCGCCTGGATGGGAGAACCTCCTGGATTTTCTCGAGTTGCGGCAGGTCTTCTAGAGTTACGACGGGGACCTCAGGGACCCGCTCTGGTGGCCTTAGGAAAGGCCAGTCCCCATGCAAGTTGCTAGGGGACCTCTCGGGATTCCTCTCCCGTCCATGCCGGGGCCTCAGTCCTTGTGTGGAGTCGGGGCCGGAACCTGAGGATTCCTCTCCAGTGTTGCCATGGATCTTGGGGTGCTTCTGAGTCTCCCCAGGGGAGTCAGGCCTCGTCTCGAGTGGGGGCATGCACATGCGCTTTCCTCCCGAGCTGCAGCAGTAGTGTCACGCTTCCTGTCACATGGATCAAGGGATCTGTGGCTTTCCCTCGAGGCTGTCCCTCGAGGCTTTCCCACGAGGCTTTCCCACAGGGCTGTGCCACGTGCCACCTTGGTGTGAGTCGATCCTCGGCGTGAAAGACGAGCCGGTGAAGGGAAAAGAGGTTCCTCTGGAATGGACTGAGACATCTGGGGGACTCTTGGAATGGTGGCACGACCCTGGAGTTCCTCTCGCCGTTCCTGTTGAGAGGGCCTCCTCTTGAGTTGCGACGGGAACGCCGGGAACTCTTTCCCAACGAAGCAGGGAAAGGATCCCTCATCTCGAGCTACGAGGCGCAAACGGGGCTCCTCTGGATGTGGGCGGGACCCTCGTGATTCCTCTCGAGTGGAGACGGCTATGTCGGGGAACTTCTTGATTTGCACCAAGGGTGTGAAGGACCCTTTCGAAGTTCCAGAGGTGAGCTGTGATCAGCCTCGAGACGCCTCAGCGGAAATGGGCCTCATCTCGCCTGGAGGGGAGAACCTCCTGGATTTTCTCGAGTTGCGGCAGGTCTTCTCGAGTTACGACGGGGACCTCAGGGACCCGCTCTGGTGGCCTCAGGAAAGGCCAGTCCCCATGCGAGTTGCTAGGGGACCTCTCGGGATTCCTCTCCCGTCCATGCCGGGGCCTCAGTCCTTGTGTGGAGTCGCGCCCGGAACCTGAGGATTCCTCTCCAGTGTTGCCATGGATCTTGGGTGCTTCTGAGTCTCCCCAGGGGAGTCAGGCCTCGTCTCGAGTGGGGGCATGCACGTGCGCTTTCCTCCCGAGCTGCAGCAGTAGTGTCACGCTTCCTGTCACGTGGATCAAGCGATCTGTGGCTTTCCCTCGAGGCTGTCCCTCGAAGCTTTCCCACGAGGCTTTCCCACAGGGCTGTGCCACGTGCCACCTTGGTGTGAGTCGATCCTCGGCGTGAAAGACGAGCCGGTGAAGGGAAAAGAGGTTCCTCTGGAATGGACTGAGACATCTGGGGGACTCTTGGAATGGTGGCACGACCCTGGAGTTCCTCTCGCCGTTCCTGTTGAGAGGGCCTCCTCTTGAGATGCGACGGGAACGCCGGGAAATCTTTCCCGACGAAGCAGGGTAAGGATCCCTCATCTCGACTTACGAGGCGGAAACGGGGCTCCTCTGGATGTGGGCGGTACCCTCGTGATTCCTCTCGAGTGGAGACGGGTATGTCGGGGAACTTCTTGATTTGCACCAAGGGTGTGAAGGACCCTTTCGAAGTTCCAGAGGTGAGGTGTGATCAGCCTCGAGACGCCTCAGCGGAAATGGGCCTAATCTCGCCTGGAGGGGAGGACCTCCTGGATTTTCTCGAGTTGTGGCAGGTCTTCTCGAGTTACGACGGGGACCTCAGGGACCCGCTCTGGTGGCCTCAGGAAAGGCCAGTCCCCATGCGAGTTGCTAGGGGACCTCTCGGGATTCCTCTCCCGTCCATGCCGGGGCCTCAGTCCTTGTGTGGAGTCGGGGCCGGAACCTGAGGATTCCTCTCCAGTGTTGCCATGGATCTTGGGGTGCTTCTGAGTCTCCCCATGGGAGTCAGGCCTCGTCTCGAGTGGGGGCATGCACGTGCGCTTTCCTCCCGAGCTGCAGCAGTAGTGTCACGCTTCCTGTCACGTGGATCAAGGGATCTGTGGCTTTCCCTCGAGGCTGTCCCTGGAGGCTTTCCCACGAGGCTTTCCCACAGGGCTGTGCCACGTGCCACCTTGGTGTGAGTCGATCCTCGGCGTGAAAGACGAGCCGGTGATGGGAAAAGAGGTTCCTCTGGAATGGACTGAGACATCTGGGGGACTCTTGGAATGGTGGCACGACCCTGGAGTTCCTCTCGCCGTTCCTGTTGAGAGGGCCTCCTCTTGAGTTGCGACGGGAACGCCGGGAACTCTTTCCCAACGAAGCAGGGAAAGGATCCCTCATCTCGAGCTACGAGGCGCAAACGGGGCTCCTCTGGATGTGGGCGGGACCCTCGTGATTCCTCTCGAGTGGAGACGGCTATGTCGGGGAACTTCTTGATTTGCACCAAGGGTGTGAAGGACCCTTTCGAAGTTCCAGAGGTGAGGTGTGATCAGCCTCGAGACGCCTCAGCGGAAATGGGCCTCATCTCGCCTGGAGGGGAGCACCTCCTGGATTTTCTCGAGTTGCGGCAGGTCTTCTCGAGTTACGACGGGGACCTCAGGGACCCGCTCTGGTGGCCTCAGGAAAGGCCAGTCCCCATGCGAGTTGCTAGGGGACCTCTCGGCATTCCTCTCCCGTCCATGCCGGGACCTCAGTCCTTGTGTGGAGTCGGGCCCGGAACCTGAGGATTCCTCTCCAGTGTTGCCATGGATCTTGGGGTGCTTCTGAGTCTCCCCAGGGGAGTCAGGCCTCGTCTCGAGTGGGGGCATGCACGTGCGCTTTCCTCCCGAGCTGCAGCAGTAGTGTCACGCTTCCTGTCACGTGGATCAAGGGATCTGTGGCTTTCCCTCGAGGCTGTCCCTGGAGGCTTTCCCACGAGGCTTTCCCACAGGGCTGTGCCACGTGCCACCTTGGTGTGAGTCGATCCTCGGCGTGAAAGACGAGCCGGTGAAGGGAAAAGAGGTTCCTCTGGAATGGACTGAGACATCTGGGGGACTCTTGGAATGGTGGCACGACCCTGGAGTTCCTCTCGCCGTTCCTGTTGAGAGGGCCTCCTCTTGAGTTGCGACGGGAACGCCGGGAACTCTTTCCCAACGAAGCAGGGAAAGGATCCCTCATCTCGAGCTACGAGGCGCAAACGGGGCTCCTCTGGATGTGGGCGGGACCCTCGTGATTCCTCTCGAGTGGAGACGGCTATGTCGGGGAACTTCTTGATTTGCACCAAGGGTGTGAAGGACCCTTTCGAAGTTCCAGAGGTGAGGTGTGATCAGCCTCGAGACGCCTCAGCGGAAATGGGCCTCATCTCGCCTGGAGGGGAGAACCTCCTGGATTTTCTCGAGTTGCGGCAGGTCTTCTCGAGTTACGACGGGGACCTCAGGGACCCGCTCTGGTGGCCTCAGGAAAGGCCAGTCCCCATGCGAGTTGCTAGGGGACCTCTCGGGATTCCTCTCCCGTCCATGCCGGGGCCTCAGTCCTTGTGTGGATTCGCGCCCGGAACCTGAGGATTCCTCTCCAGTGTTGCCATGGATCTTGGGGTGCTTCTGAGTCTCCCCAGGGGAGTCAGGCCTCGTCTCGAGTGGGGGCATGCACGTGCGCTTTCCTCCCGAGCTGCAGCAGTAGTGTCACGCTTCCTGTCACGTGGATCAAGCGATCTGTGGCTTTCCCTCGAGGCTGTCCCTCGAGGCTTTCCCACGAGGCTTTCCCACAGGGCTGTGCCACGTGCCACCTTGGTGTGAGTCGATCCTCGGCGTGAAAGACGAGCCGGTGAAGGGAAAAGAGGTTCCTCTGGAATGGACTGAGACATCTGGGGGACTCTTGGAATGGTGGCACGACCCTGGAGTTCCTCTCGCCGTTCCTGTTGAGAGGGCCTCCTCTTGAGATGCGACGGGAACGCCGGGAACTCTTTCCCGACGAAGCAGGGAAAGGATCCCTCATCTCGAGCTACGAGGCGGAAACGGGGCTCCTCTGGATGTGGGCGGGACCCTCGTGATTCCTCTCGAGTGGAGACGGGTATGTCGGGGAACTTCTTGATTTGCAGCAAGGGTGTGAAGGAGCCTTTCGAAGTTCCAGAGGTGAGGTGTGATCAGCCTCGTGACGCCTCAGCGGAAATGGGCCTCATCTCGCCTGGATGGGAGAACCTCCTGGATTTTCTCGAGTTGCGGCAGGTCTTCTCGAGTTACGACGGGGACCTCAGGGACCCGCTCTGGTGGCCTCAGGAAAGGCCAGTCCCCATGCGAGTTGCTAGGGGACCTCTCGGGATTCCTCTCCCGTCCATGCCGGGGCCTCAGTCCTTGTGTGGAGTCGCGCCCGGAACCTGAGGATTCCTCTCCAGTGTTGCCATGGATCTTGGGGTGCTTCTGAGTCTCCCCAGGGGAGTCAGGCCTCGTCTCGAGTGGGGTCATGCACGTGCGCTTTCCTCCCGAGCTGCAGCAGTAGTGTCACGCTTCCTGTCACGTGGATCAAGCGATCTGTGGCTTTCCCTCGAGGCTGTCCCTCGAGGCTTTCCCACGAGGCTTTCCCACAGGGGTGTGCCACGTGCCACCTTGGTGTGAGTCGATCCTCGGCGTGAAAGACGAGCCGGTGAAGGGAAAAGAGGTTCCTCTGGAATGGACTGAGACATCTGGGGGACTCTTGGAATGCTGGCTCGACCCTGGAGTTCCTCTCGCCGTTCCTGTTGAGAGGGCCTCCTCTTGAGATGCGACGGGAACGCCGGGAACTCTTTCCCGACGAAGCAGGGAAAGGATCCCTCATCTCGAGCTACGAGGCGCAAACGGGGCTCCTCTGGATGTGGGCGGGACCCTCGTGATTCCTCTCGAGTGGAGACGGGTATGTCGGGGAACTTCTTGATTTGCACCAAGGGTGTGAAGGAGCCTTTCGAAGTTCCAGAGGTGAGGTGTGATCAGCCTCGAGACGCCTCAGCGGAAATGGGCCTCATCTCGCCTGGAGGGGAGAACCTCCTGGATTTTCTCGAGTTGCGGCAGGTCTTCTCGAGTTACGACGGGGACCTCAGGGACCCGCTCTGGTGGCCTCAGGAAAGGTCAGTCCCCATGCGAGTTGCTAGGGGACCTCTCGGGATTCCTCTCCCGTCCATGCCGGGGCCTCAGTCCTTGTGTGGAGTCGCGCCCGGAACCTGAGGATTCCTCTCCAGTGTTGCCATGGATCTTGGGGTGCTTCTGAGTCTCCCCAGGGGAGTCAGGCCTTGTCTCCAGTGGGGGCATGCACGTGCGCTTTCCTCCCGAGCTGCAGCAGTAGTGTCACGCTTCCTGTCACGTGGATCAAGGGATATGTGGCTTTCCCTCGAGGCTGTCCCTCGAGGCTTTCCCACGAGGCTTTCCCACAGGGCTGTGCCACGTGCCACCTTGGTGTGAGTCGATCCTCGGCGTGAAAGACGAGCCGGTGAACGGAAAAGTGGTTCCTCTGGAATGGACTGAGACATCTGGGGGACTCTTGGAATGGTGGCACGACCCTGGAGTTCCTCTGGCCGTTCCTGTAGAGAGTGCCTCCTCTTGAGATGCGACGGGAACGCCGGGAACTCTTTCCCGACGAAGCAGGGAAAGGATCCCTCATCTCGAGCTTCGAGGCGGAAACGGGGCTCCTCTGGATGTGGGCGGTACCCTCGTGATTCCTCTCGAGTGGAGACGGGTATGTCGGGGAACTTCTTGATTTGCACCAAGGGTGTGAAGGACCCTTTCGAAGTTCCAGAGGTGAGGTGTGATCAGCCTCGAGACGCCTCAGCGGAAATGGGCCTAATCTCGCCTGGAGGGGAGGACCTCCTGGATTTTCTCGAGTTGTGGCAGGTCTTCTCGAGTTACGACGGGGACCTCAGGGACCCGCTCTGGTGGCCTCAGGAAAGGCCAGTCCCCATGCGAGTTGCTAGGGGACCTCTCGGGATTCCTCTCCCGTCCATGCCGGGGCCTCAGTCCTTGTGTGGAGTCGGGGCCGGAACCTGAGGATTCCTCTCCAGTGTTGCCATGGATCTTGGGGTGCTTCTGAGTCTCCCCATGGGAGTCAGGCCTCGTCTCGAGTGGGGGCATGCACGTGCGCTTTCCTCCCGAGCTGCAGCAGTAGTGTCACGCTTCCTGTCACGTGGATCAAGGGATCTGTGGCTTTCCCTCGAGGCTGTCCCTGGAGGCTTTCCCACGAGGCTTTCCCACAGGGCTGTGCCACGTGCCACCTTGGTGTGAGTCGATCCTCGGCGTGAAAGACGAGCCGGTGATGGGAAAAGAGGTTCCTCTGGAATGGACTGAGACATCTGGGGGACTCTTGGAATGGTGGCACGACCCTGGAGTTCCTCTCGCCGTTCCTGTTGAGAGGGCCTCCTCTTGAGTTGCGACGGGAACCCCGGGAACTCTTTCCCAACGAAGCAGGGAAAGGATCCCTCATCTCGAGCTACGAGGCGCAAACGGGGCTCCTCTGGATGTGGGCGGGACCCTCGTGATTCCTCTCGAGTGGAGACGGCTATGTCGGGGAACTTCTTGATTTGCACCAAGGGTGTGAAGGACCCTTTCGAAGTTCCAGAGGTGAGGTGTGATCAGCCTCGAGACGCCTCAGCGGAAATGGGCCTCATCTCGCCTGGAGGGGAGCACCTCCTGGATTTTCTCGAGTTGCGGCAGGTCTTCTCGAGTTACGACGGGGACCTCAGGGACCCGCTCTGGTGGCCTCAGGAAAGGCCAGTCCCCATGCGAGTTGCTAGGGGACCTCTCGGCATTCCTCTCCCGTCCATGCCGGGACCTCAGTCCTTGTGTGGAGTCGGGCCCGGAACCTGAGGATTCCTCTCCAGTGTTGCCATGGATCTTGGGGTGCTTCTGAGTCTCCCCAGGGGAGTCAGGCCTCGTCTCGAGTGGGGGCATGCACGTGCGCTTTCCTCCCGAGCTGCAGCAGTAGTGTCACGCTTCCTGTCACGTGGATCAAGGGATCTGTGGCTTTCCCTCGAGGCTGTCCCTGGAGGCTTTCCCACGAGGCTTTCCCACAGGGCTGTGCCACGTGCCACCTTGGTGTGAGTCGATCCTCGGCGTGAAAGAAGAGCCGGTGAAGGGAAAAGAGTTTCCTCTGGAATAGACTGAGACATCTGGGGGACTCTTGGAATGGTGGCACGACCCTGGATTTCCTCTCGCCGTTCCTGTTGAGAGGGCCTCCTCTTGAGATTCGACGGGAACGCCGGGAACTCTTTCCCGACGAAGCAGGGAAAGGATCCCTCATCTCGAGCTTCGAGGCGGAAACGGGGCTCCTCTGGATGTGGCCGGAACCCTCGTGATTCCTCTCGAGTGGAGACGGGTATGTCGGGGAACTTCTTGATTTGCACCAAGGATGTGAAGGAGCCTTTCGAAGTTCCAGAGGTGAGGTGTGATCAGCCTCGAGACGCCTCAGTGGAAATGGGCCTCATCTCGCCTCGAGGGGAGAACCTCCTGGATTTTCTCGAGTTGCGGCAGGTCTTCTCGAGTTACGACGGGGACCTCAGAGACCCGCTCTGGTGGCCTCAGGAAAGGCCAGTCCCCATGCGAGTTGCTAGGGGACCTCTCGGGATTCCTCTCCCGTCCATGCCGGGGCCTCAGTCCTTGTGTGGAGTCGCGCCCGGAACCTGAGGATTCCTCTCCAGTGTTGCCATGGATCTTGGGGTGCTTCTGAGTCTCCCCAGGGGAGTCAGGCGGCGTCTCGAGTGGGGGCATGCACGTGCGCTTTCCTCCCGAGCTGCAGCAGTAGTGTCACGCTTCCTGTCACGTGGATCAAGCGATCTGTGGCTTTCCCTCGAGGCTGTCCCTCGAGGCTTTCCCACGAGGCTTTCCCTCAGGGCTGTGCCACGTGCCACCTTGGTGTGAGACGATCCTCGGCGTGAAAGACGAGCAGGTGAAGGGAAAAGAGGTTCCTCTGGAATGGACTGAGACATCTGGGGGACTCTTGGAATGGTGGCACGACCCTGGAGTTCCTCTCGCCGTTCCTGTTGAGAGGGCCTCCTCTTGAGATGCGACGGGAACGCCGGGAACTCTTTCCCGACGAAGCAGGGTAAGGATCCCTCATCTCGACTTACGAGGCGGAAACGGGGCTCCTCTGGATGTGGGCGGAACCCTCGTGATTCCTCTCAAGTGGAGACGGCTATGTCGGGGAACTTCTTGATTTGCACCAAGGGTGTGAAGGACCCTTTCGAAGTTCCAGAGGTGAGGTGTGATCAGCCTCGAGACGCCTCAGCGGAAATGGGCCTCATCTCGCCTGGAGGGGAGAACCTCCTGGATTTTCTCGAGTTGCGGCAGGTCTTCTCGAGTTACGACGGGGACCACAGGGTCCCGATCTGGTGGCCTCAGGAAAGGCCAGTCCCCGTGCGAGTTGCTAGGGGCCATCTCGGGATTCCTCTCCCGTCCATGCCGGGGCCTAAGACCTTGTGTGGAGTCGGGGCCGGAACCTGAGGATTCCTCTCCAGTGTTTCCATGGATCTTGTGGTGCCTCTGAGTCTCCCGAGGGGAGTCAGGCCTCGTCTCGAGTGTGGGCATGCACGTGCGCTTCCCTCCCGGGCTGCAGCAGTAGTGTCACGCTTCCTGTCACGTGGATCAAGGGATCTGTGGCTTTCCCTCGAGGCTTTCCCTCCAGGATTTCCCACGAGGCTTTCCCACAGGGCTGTGCAACGTTCCACCTTGGTGTGAGTCGATCTTCGGCGTGAATGACGAGCCTGTGAAGAGAAAAGAGGTTCCTCCTTAATGTACTGAGACATCTGGGGGACTCTTGGAATGGTGGCACGACCCTGGAGTTCCTCTCGCCGTTCCTGTTGAGAGGGCCTCCTCTTGAGATGCGATGGGAATGCCGTGAACTCTTTCCCGACGAAGCAGGGAAAGGATCCCTCATCTCGAGCTACAAGGCGGAAACGGGGCTCCTCTGGATGTGGACGTGACCCTCGTGTTTCCTCTCGAGTGGAGACGGGTATGTCGGGGAACTTCTTGATTTGCACCAAGGGTGGGAAAGACCTTTCCAAGTTCCAGAGGGGAGGTGTGATCAGACTCGAGACGCCTCAGCGGAAATGGGCCTCATCTCGCCTGGAGGGGAGAACCTCCTGGATTTTCTCGAGTTGCGGCAGGTCTTCTCGAGTTACAACGGGGACCTCAGGGACCCGCTCTGGTGGCCTCAGGAAAGGCCAGTCCCCATGCGAGTTGCTAGGGGACCTCTCGGGATTCCTCCCCGTCCATGCCGGGACCTCAGTCCTTGTGTGGAGTCGGGCCCGGAACCTGAGGATTCCTCTCCAGTGTTGCCATGGATCTTGGGGTGCTTCTGAGTCTCCCCAGGGGAGTCAGGCGGCGTCTCGAGTGGGGGCATGCACGTGCGCTTTCCTCCCGAGCTGCAGCAGTAGTGTCACGCTTCCTGTCACGTGGATCAAGGGATCTGTGGCTTTCCCTCGAGGCTGTCCCTCGAGGCTTTCCCACGAGGCTTTCCCTCAGGGCTGTGCCACGTGCCACCTTGGTGTGAGACGATCCTCGGCGTGAAAGACGAGCAGGTGAAGGGAAAAGAGGTTCCTCTGGAATGGACTGAGACATCTGGGGGACTCTTGGAATGGTGGCACGACCCTGGAGTTCCTCTCGCCGTTCCTGTTGAGAGGGCCTCCTCTTGAGATGCGACGGGAACGCCGGGAACTCTTTCCCGACGAAGCAGGGTAAGGATCCCTCATCTCGACTTACGAGGCGGAAACGGGGCTCCTCTGGATGTGGGCGGAACCCTCGTGATTCCTCTCGAGTGGAGACGGCTATGTCGGGGAACTTCTTGATTTGCACCAAGGGTGTGAAGGACCCTTTCGAAGTTCCAGAGGTGAGGTGTGATCAGCCTCGAGACGCCTCAGCGGAAATGGGCCTCATCTCGCCTGGAGGGGAGAACCTCCTGGATTTTCTCGAGTTGCGGCAGGTCTTCTCGAGTTACGACGGGGACCACAGGGTCCCGATCTGGTGGCCTCAGGAAAGGCCAGTCCCCATGCGAGTTGCTAGGGGACCTCTCGGGATTCCTCTCCCATCCATGCCGGGGCCTCAGTCCTTGTGTGGAGTCGGGGCCGGAACCTGAGGATTCCTCTCCAGTGTTGCCATGGATCTTGGGGAGCTTCTGAGTCTCCCCAGGGGAGTCAGGCGGCGTCTCGAGTGGGGGCATGCACGTGCGCTTTCCTCCCGAGCTGCAGCAGTAGTGTCACGCTTCCTGTCACGTGGATCAAGGGATCTGTGGCTTTCCCTCGAGGCTGTCCCTCGAGGCTTTCCCACGAGGCTTTCCCACAGGGCTGTGCCACGTGCCACCTTGGTGTGAGTCGATCCTCGGCGTGAAAGACGAGCCGGTGAAGGGAAAAGAGGTTCCTCTGGAATGGACTGAGACATCTGGGGGACTCTTGGAATGGTGGCACGACCCTGGAGTTCCTCTCGCCGTTCCTGTTGAGAGGGCCTCCTCTTGAGTTGCGACGGGAACGCCGGGAACTCTTTCCCAACGAAGCAGGGAAAGGATCCCTCATCTCGAGCTACGAGGCGCAAACGGGGCTCCTCTGGATGTGGGCGGGAACCTCGTGATTCCTCTCGAGTGGAGACGGCTATGTCGGGGAACTTCTTGATGTGCACCAAGGGTGTGAAGGACCCTTTCGAAGTTCCAGAGGTGAGGTGTGATCAGCCTCGAGACGCCTCAGCGGAAATGGGCCTCATCTCGCCTGGAGGGGAGAACCTCCTGGATTTTCTCGAGTTGCGGCAGGTCTTCTCGAGTTACGACGGGGACCTCAGGGACCCGCTCTGGTGGCCTCAGGAAAGGCCAGTCCCCATGCGAGTTGCTAGGGGACCTCTCGGGATTCCTCCCCGTCCATGCCGGGACCTCAGTCCTTGTGTGGAGTCGGGCCCGGAACCTGAGGATTCCTCTCCAGTGTTGCCATGGATCTTGGGATGCTTCTGAGTCTCCCCAGGGGAGTCAGGCGGCGTCTCGAGTGGGGGCATGCACGTGCGCTTTCCTCCCGAGCTGCAGCAGTAGTGTCACGCTTCCTGTCACGTGGATCAAGCGATCTGTGGCTTTCCCTCGAGGCTGTCCCTCGAGGCTTTCCCACGAGGCTTTCCCTCAGGGCTGTGCCACGTGCCACCTTGGTGTGAGACGATCCTCGGCGTGAAAGACGAGCAGGTGAAGGGAAAAGAGGTTCCTCTGGAATGGACTGAGACATCTGGGGGACTCTTGGAATGGTGGCACGACCCTGGAGTTCCTCTCGCCGTTCCTGTTGAGAGGGCCTCCTCTTGAGATGCGACGGGAACGCCGGGAACTCTTTCCCGACGAAGCAGGGTAAGGATCCCTCATCTCGACTTACGAGGCGGAAACGGGGCTCCTCTGGATGTGGGCGGAACCCTCGTGATTCCTCTCGAGTGGAGACGGCTATGTCGGGGAACTTCTTGATTTGCACCAAGGGTGTGAAGGACCCTTTCGAAGTTCCAGAGGTGAGGTGTGATCAGCCTCGAGACGCCTCAGCGGAAATGGGCCTCATCTCGCCTGGAGGGGAGAACCTCCTGGATTTTCTCGAGTTGCGGCAGGTCTTCTCGAGTTACGACGGGGACCTCAGGGACCCGCTCTGGTGGCCTCAGGAAAGGCCAGTCCCCATGCGAGTTGCTAGGGGACCTCTCGGGATTCCTCTCCCGTCCATGCCGGGGCCTCAGTCCTTGTGTGGAGTCGGGGCCGGAACCTGAGGATTCCTCTCCAGTGTTGCCATGGATCTTGGGGTGCTTCTGAGTCTCCCCAGGGGAGTCAGGCCTCGTCTCGAGTGGGGGCATGCACGTGCGCTTTCCTCCCGAGCTGCAGCAGAAGGGTCACGCTTCCTGTCACGTGGATCAAGGGATCTGTGGCTTTCCCTCGAGGCTGTCCCTGGAGGCTTTCCCACGAGGCTTTCCCACAGGGCTGTGCCACGTGCCACCTTGGTGTGAGTCGATCCTCGGCGTGAAAGAAGAGCCGGTGAAGGGAAAAGAGTTTCCTCTGGAATAGACTGAGACATCTGGGGGACTCTTGGAATGGTGGCACGACCCTGGATTTCCTCTCGCCGTTCCTGTTGAGAGGGCCTCCTCTTGAGATTCGACGGGAACGCCGGGAACTCTTTCCCGACGAAGCAGGGAAAGGATCCCTCATCTCGAGCTTCGAGGCGGAAACGGGGCTCCTCTGGATGTGGCCGGAACCCTCGTGATTCCTCTCGAGTGGAGACGGGTATGTCGGGGAACTTCTTGATTTGCACCAAGGATGTGAAGGAGCCTTTCGAAGTTCCAGAGGTGAGGTGTGATCAGCCTCGAGACGCCTCAGTGGAAATGGGCCTCATCTCGCCTCGAGGGGAGAACCTCCTGGATTTACTCGAGTTGCGGCAGGTCTTCTCGAGTTACGACGGGGACCTCAGGGACCCGCTCTGGTGGCCTCAGGAAAGGCCAGTCCCCATGCGAGTTGCTAGGGGACCTCTCGGGATTCCTCTCCCGTCCATGCCGGGGCCTCAGTCCTTGTGTGGAGTCGCGCCCGGAACCTGAGGATTCCTCTCCAGTGTTGCCATGGATCTTGGGGTGCTTCTGAGTCTCCCCAGGGGAGTCAGGCGGCGTCTCGAGTGGGGGCATGCACGTGCGCTTTCCTCCCGAGCTGCAGCAGTAGTGTCACGCTTCCTGTCACGTGGATCAAGCGATCTGTGGCTTTCCCTCGAGGCTGTCCCTCGAGGCTTTCCCACGAGGCTTTCCCTCAGGGCTGTGCCACGTGCCACCTTGGTGTGAGACGATCCTCGGCGTGAAAGACGAGCAGGTGAAGGGAAAAGAGGTTCCTCTGGAATGGACTGAGACATCTGGGGGACTCTTGGAATGGTGGCACGACCCTGGAGTTCCTCTCGCCGTTCCTGTTGAGAGGGCCTCCTCTTGAGATGCGACGGGAACGCCGGGAACTCTTTCCCGACGAAGCAGGGTAAGGATCCCTCATCTCGACTTACGAGGCGGAAACGGAGCTCCTCTGGATGTGGGCGGAACCCTCGTGATTCCTCTCGAGTGGAGACGGCTATGTCGGGGAACTTCTTGATTTGCACCAAGGGTGTGAAGGACCCTTTCGAAGTTCCAGAGGTGAGGTGTGATCAGCCTCGAGACGCCTCAGCGGAAATGGGCCTCATCTCGCCTGGAGGGGAGAACCTCCTGGATTTTCTCGAGTTGCGGCAGGTCTTCTCGAGTTACGACGGGGACCACAGGGTCCCGCTCTGGTGGCCTCAGGAAAGGCCAGTCCCCATGCGAGTTGCTAGGGGACCTCTCGGGATTCCTCTCCCATCCATGCCGGGGCCTCAGTCCTTGT
Source organism: Budorcas taxicolor (assembly GCF_023091745.1). Lineage (NCBI taxonomy): Eukaryota > Metazoa > Chordata > Mammalia > Artiodactyla > Bovidae > Budorcas > Budorcas taxicolor. The sequence continues at coordinate 1,683,680 of NW_026292750.1, read as the reverse complement.
GTGGAGTCGGGGCCGGAACCTGAGGATTCCTCTCCAGTGTTGCCATGGATCTTGGGGAGCTTCTGAGTCTCCCCAGGGGAGTCAGGCGGCGTCTCGAGTGGGGGCATGCACGTGCGCTTTCCTCCCGAGCTGCAGCAGTAGTGTCACGCTTCCTGTCACGTGGATCAAGGGATCTGTGGCTTTCCCTCGAGGCTGTCCCTGGAGGCTTTCCCACGAGGCTTTCCCACAGGGGTGTGCCACGTGCCACCTTGGTGTGAGTCGATCCTCGGCGTGAAAGACGAGCCGGTGAAGGGAAAAGAGTTTCCTCTGGAATGGACTGAGACATCTGGGGACTCTTGGAATGGTGGCACGACCCTGGAGTTCCTCTCGCCGTTCCTGTTGAGAGGGCCTCCTCTTGAGATGCGATGGGAATGCCGTTAACTCTTTCCCGACGAAGCAGGGAAAGGATCCCTCATCTCGAGCTACAAGGCGGAAACGGGGCTCCTCTGGATGTGGGCGTGACCCTCGTGTTTCCTCTCGAGTGGAGACGGGTATGTCGGGGAACTTCTTGATTTGCACCAAGGGTGGGAAAGACCTTTCGAAGTTCCAGAGGTGAGGTGTGATCAGCCTCGAGACGCCTCAGCGGAAATGGGCCTCATCTCGCCTGGAGGGGAGAACCTCCTGGATTTTCTCGAGTTGCGGCAGGTCTCCTCGAGTTACGACGGGGACCTCAGGGACCCGCTCTGGTGGCCTCAGGAAAGGCCAGTCCCCATGCGAGTTGCTAGGGGACCTCTCGGGATTCCTCTCTGGTCCATACCTGGGCCTCAGTCCTTGTGTGGAGTCGGGGCCGGAACCTGAGGATTCCTCTCCAGTGTTGCCATGGATCTTGGGGTGCTTTTGAGTCTCCCCAAGGGAGTCAGGCCTCGTCTCGAGTAGGGGCATGCACGTGCGCTTTCCTCCCGTGCTGCAGCAGTAGTGTCACGCTTCCTGTCACGTGGATCAAGGGATTGATGGCTTTCCCTCTAGGCTGTCCCTCGAGGCTTTCCCACGAGGCTTTCCCACGAGGCTTTCCCACAGGGCTGTGCCACATGCCACCTTGGTGTGAGTCGATCCTCGCTGTGAAAGACGAGCCGGTGAAGGGAGAAAAGCTTCCTCTGGAATGGACTGAGACATCTGGGGGACTCTTGGAATGGTGGCACGACCCTGGAGTTCCTCTCGCCGTTCCTGTTGAGAGGGCCTCCTCTTGAGATGCGACGGGAACGCCGGGAACTCTTTCCCGACGAAGCAGGGAAAGGATCCCTCATCTCGAGCTACGAGGCAGAATCGGGGCTCGGCTTGATGTGGGCGGGACCCTAGTGATTCCTCTCGAGTGGAGACGGGTATGTCCGGGAACTTCTTGATTTGCACCAAGGGTGCGAAGGACCCTTTCGAAGTTCCAGAGGTGAGGTGTGATCAGCCTCGAGACGCCTCAGCGGAAATGGGCCTCATCTCGCCTGGAGGGGAGAACCTCCTTGACTTTCTCGAGTTTCGGCAGGTCTTCTCGAGTTACGACGGGGACCTCAGGGACCCGCTCCGGTGGCCTCAGGAAGGGCCAGACACCTTGCGAGTTGCTAGGGGCCATCTCGGGATGCCTCTCCTGTCGATGCCGGGGCCTAAGACCTTGTGTGGAGTCGGGGCCGGAACCTGAGGATTCCTCTCCAGTGTTGACATGGATTTCGGGGTGCCTCTGAGTCTCCCCAGGGGAGTCAGGCATCGTCTCGTGTTGGGGCATGCACGTGCACTTCCCTCCCGAACTGCAGCAGTAGGGTCAGGCTTCCTGTCACGTGCATCCAGGGATCTGTGGCTTTCCCTCAAAGCTTTCCCTCGAGGCTTTCCACGAGTCTTTCCCACAGGGCCATGCCAAGTGCCACCTTGGTGTGAGTCGATCCTCGGCGTGAAAGACGAGCCGGTGAAGGGAAAAGAGGTTCCTCTGGAATGGACTGAGACATCTGGGGGACTCTTGGAATGGTGGCACGACCCCGGAGTTCCTATCGCGGTTACTGTTGAAAGGGCCTCCTCTTGAGATGCGACGGGAACGCCGGGAACTCTTTCCCGACGAAGCAGGGTAAGGATCCCTCATCTCGACTTACGAGGCGGAAACGGAGCTCCTCTGGATGTGGGCGGAACCCTCGTGATTCCTCTCGAGTGGAGACGGCTATGTCGGGGAACTTCTTGATTTGCACCAAGGGTGTGAAGGACCCTTTCGAAGTTCCAGAGGTGAGGTGTGATCAGCCTCGAGACGCCTCAGCGGAAATGGGCCTCATCTCGCCTGGAGGGGAGAACCTCCTGGATTTTCTCGAGTTGCGGCAGGTCTTCTCGAGTTACGACGGGGACCACAGGGTCCCGCTCTGGTGGCCTCAGGAAAGGCCAGTCCCCATGCGAGTTGCTAGGGGACCTCTCGGGATTCCTCTCCCATCCATGCCGGGGCCTCAGTCCTTGTGTGGAGTCGGGGCCGGAACCTGAGGATTCCTCTCCAGTGTTGCCATGGATCTTGGGGAGCTTCTGAGTCTCCCCAGGGGAGTCAGGCGGCGTCTCGAGTGGGGGCATGCACGTGCGCTTTCCTCCCGAGCTGCAGCAGTAGTGTCACGCTTCCTGTCACGTGGATCAAGGGATCTGTGGCTTTCCCTCGAGGCTGTCCCTGGAGGCTTTCCCACGAGGCTTTCCCACAGGGCTGTGCCACGTGCCACCTTGGTGTGAGTCGATCCTCGGCGTGAAAGACGAGCCGGTGTAGGGAAAAGAGGTTCCTCTGGAATGGACTGAGACATCTGGGGGACTCTTGGAATGGTGGCACGACCCTGGAGTTCCTCTCGCCGTTCCTGTTGAGAGGGCCTCCTCTTGAGATGCGACGGGAACGCCGGGAACTCTTTCCCGAAGAAGCAGGGAAAGGATTCCTCCTCTTGAGCTGCGAGGCGGAAACGGGGCTCCTCTGGATGTGGGCGGGACCCTCGTGATTCCTCTCGAGTGGAGACGGGTATGTCGGGGAAATTCTTGATTTGCACCAAGGGTGTGAAGGACCCTTTCGAAGTTCCAGAGGTGAGGTGTGATCAGCCTCGAGACGCCTCAGCGGAAATGGGCCTCATCTCGCCTGGAGGGGAGAACCTCCTGGATTTTCTCGAGTTGCGGCAGGTCTTCTCGAGTTACGACGGGGACCTCAGGGACCCGCTCTGGTGGCCTCAGGAAAGGCCAGTCCCCATGCGAGTTGCTAGGGGACCTCTCGGGATTCCTCTCCCGTCCATGCCGGGGCCTCAGTCATTGTGTGGAGTCGGGGCCGGAACCTGAGGATTCCTCTCCAGTGTTGCCATGGATCTTGGGGTGCTTCTGAGTCTCCCCAGGGGAGTCAGGCGTCGTCTCGAGTGGGGGCATGCACGTGTGCTTCCCTCCCGAGCTGCAGGTGTAGTGTCATGCTTCCTGTCACGTGGATCAAGGGATCTGTGGCTTTCCCTCGAGGCTGTCCCTCGAGGCTGTCCCACGAGGCTTTCCCACAGGGCTGTGCCACGTGCCACCTTGGTGTGAGTCGATCATCGGCGTGAAAGACGAGCCGGTGTAGGGAAAAGAGGTTCCTCTGGAATGGACTGAGACATCTGGGGGACTCTTGGAATGGTGGCACGACCCTGGAGTTCCTCTCGCCGTTCCTGTTGAGAGGGCCTCCTCTTGAGATGCGACGGGAACGCCGGGAACTCTTTCCCGACGAAGCAGGGAAAGGATCCCTCATCTCGAGCTACGAGGCGGAAACGGGGCTCCTCTGGATGTGGGCGGGACCCTCGTGTTTCCTCTCGAGTGGAGACGGGTATGTCGGGGAAATTCTTGATTTGCACCAAGGGTGTGAAGGACCCTTTCGAAGTTCCAGAGGGGAGGTGTGATCAGCCTCGAGACGCCTCAGCGGAAAGGGGTCTCATCTCGCCTGGAGGGGAGAACCTCCTGGATTTTCTCGAGTTGCGGCAGGTCTTCTCGAGTTACGACGGGGACCTCAGGGACCCGCTCTGGTGGCCTCAGGAAAGGCCAGTCCCCATGCGAGTTGCTAGGGGACCTCTCGGGATTCCTCTCCCGTCCATGCCGGGGCCTCAGTCCTTGTGTGGAGTCGGGGCCGGAACCTGAGGATTCCTCTCCAGTGTTGCCATGGATCTTGGGGTGCTTCTGAGTCTCCCCAGGGGAGTCAGGCCTCGTCTCGAGTGGGGGCATGCCCTTGCGCTTTCCTCCCGAGCTGCAGCAGTAGTGTCACGCTTCCTGTCACGTGGATCAAGGGATCTGTGGCTCTCCCTCGAGGCTGTCCCTCGAGGCTTTCCCACGAGGCTTTCCCACAGGGCTGTGCCACGTGCCACCTTGGTGTGAGTCGATCCTCGGCATGAAAGACGAGCCGGTGTAGGGAAAAGAGGTTCCTCTGGATTGGACTGAGACTACTGGGGGACTCTTGGAATGGTGGCACGACTTTGGAGTTCCTCTCGCCGTTCCTGTTGAGAGGGCCTCCTCTTGAGATGCGACGGGAACGCCGGGAACCCTTTCCCGACGAAGCACGGAAAGGATCCCTCATCTCGAGCTACGAGGCGGAACCGGAGCTCCTCTGAATGTGGGCAGGACCCTCGTGATTCCTCTCGAGTGGAGACGGGTATGTCGGGGAAATTCTTGATTTGCACCAAGGGTGTGAAGGACCCTTTCGAAGTTCCAGAGGGGAGGTGTGATCAGCCTCGAGAGGCCTCAGCGGCAATGGGCCTCATATCGCCTGGAGGGGAGAACCTCCTGGATTTTCTCGAGTTGCGGCAGGTCTCTTCGAGTTACGACGGGGACCTCAGGGACCCGCTCTGGTGGCCTCAGGAGAGGCCAGTCCCCATGGAAGTTGCTAGGGGACCTCTCAGGATTCCTCTCCCGTCCATGCCGGGGCCTCAGTCCTTGTGTGGAGTCTGGGCCGGAACCTGAGGATTCCTCTCCAGTGTTGCCATGGATCTTGGGGTGCTTCTGAGTCTCCCCAGGGGAGTCAGGCCTCGTCTCGAGTGGGGGCATGAACGTGCGCTTTCCTCCCGAGCTGCAGCAGTAGTGTCACGCTTCCTGTCACGTGGAACATGGGATCTGTGGCTTTCCCTCGAGGCTGTCCCTCGAGGCTTTCCCACGAGGCTTTCCCACAGGGCTGTGCCACCTGCCACCTTGGTGTGAGTCGATCCTCGGCGTGAAAGACGAGCCGGTGAAGGGAAAAGGGGTTCCTCTGGAATGGACTGAGACATCTGGGGGACTCTTGGAATGGTGGCACGTCCCTGGAGTTCCTCTCGCCGTTCCTGTTGAGAGGGCCTCCTCTTGAGATGCGACGGGAACGCCGGGAACCCTTTCCCGACGAAGCAGGGAAAGGATCCCTCATCTCGAGCTACGAGGCGGAAACGGGGCTCCTCTGGATGTGGGCAGGACGCTCGTGATTCCCCTCGAGTGGAGACGGGGATGTCGGGGAACTTCTTGATTTGCACCAAGGGTGTGAAGGAGCCTTTCGAAGTTCCAGAGGGGAGGTGTGATCAGCCTCGAGACGCCTCAGCGGAAAGGGGTCTCATCTCGCCTGGAGGGGAGAACCTCCTGGATTTTCTCGAGTTGCGGCAGGTCTTCTCGAGTTACGACGGGGACCTCAGGGACCCGCTCTGGTGGCCTCAGGAAAGGCCAGTCCCCATGCGAGTTGCTAGGGGACCTCTCGGGATTCCTCTCCCGTCCATGCCGGGGCCTCACTCCTTGTGTGGAGTCGGGGCCGGAACCTGAGGATTCCTCTCCAGTGTTGCCATGGATCTTGGGGTGCTTCTGAGTCTCCCCAGGGGAGTCAGGCCTCGTCTCGAGTGGGGGCATGCCCGTGCGCTTTCCTCCTGAGCTGCAGCAGTAGTGTCACGCTTCCTGTAACGTGGATCAAGGGATCTGTGGCTTTCCCTCGAGGCTGTCCCTCGATGCTTTCCCACGAGGCTTTCCCACAGGGCTGTGCCACGTGCCACCTTGGTGTGAGTCGATCCTCAGCGTGAAAGACGAGCCGGTGTAGGGAAAAGAGGTTCCTCTGGTATGGACTGAGACATCTGGGGGACTCTTGGAATGGTGGCACGACCCTGGAGTTCCTCTCGCCGTTCCAGTTGAGAGGGCCTCCTCTTGAGATGCGATGGGAACGCCGGGAACTCTTTCCCGACGAAGCAGGGAAAGGATCCCTCACCTCGAGCTACGAGGCGGAAACGGGGCTCCTCTGGATGTGGACGGGACCCACGTGTTTCCTCTCGAGGGGAGGCGGGTATGTCGGGGAACTTCTTGATTTGCACCAAGGGTGTGAAGGACCCTTTCGAAGTTCCAGAGGGGAGGTGTGATCAGCCTCGAGACGCCTCAGCGGAAATGGGCCTCATCTCGCCTGGAGGGGAGAAACTCCTGGATTTTCTCGAGTTGCGGCAGGTCTTCTCGAGTTACGACGGGGACCTCAGGGACCCGCTCTGGTGGCCTCAGGAAAGGCCAGTCCCCATGCGAGTTGCTAGGGGACCTCTCGGGATTCCTCTCCCGTCCATGCCGGGGCCTCAGTCCTTGTGTGGAGTCGGGGCTGGAACCTGAGGATTCCTCTCCAGTGTTGCCATGGATATTGGGGTGATTCTGAGTCTCCCGAGGGGAGTCAGGCCTCGTCTCGAGTGGGGGCATGCACGTGCGCTTCCCTCCCGAGCTGCAGCAGTAGTGTCACGCTTCCTGTCATGTGGATCCAGGGATCTGTGTCTTTCCCTCGAGGCTTTCCCACGAGGCTTTCCCACAGGGCTGTGCCACGTGCCACCTTGGTGTGAGTCGATCCTCGGCGTGAAAGACGAGCCGGTGTAGGGAAAAGAGGTTCCTCTTGTATGGACTGAGACATCTGGGGTACTCTTGGAATGGTTGCACGACCCTGGAGTTCCTCTCGCCGTTCCTGTTGAGGGGGCCTCCTCTTGAGATGCGACGGGAACGCCGGGAACTCTTTCCCGACGAAGCAGGGAAAGGATCCCTCATCTCGAGCTACGAGGCCGAAACGGGGCTCCTCTGGATGTGGGCGGGACCTTCGTGTTTCCTCTCGAGTGGAGACGGGTATGTCGGGGAACTTCTTGATTAGCACCAAGGGTGTGAAGGACCCTTTCGAAGTTCCAGAGGGGAGCTGTGATCAGCCTCGAGACGCCTCAGCCGAAATGGGCCTCATCTCGCCTGGAGGGGTGAACCTCCTGGATTTTCTCGAGTTGTGGCAGGTCTCCTCGAGTTACGACGTGGACCTCAGGGACCCGCTCTGGTGGCCTCAGGAAAGGCCAGTCCCCATGCGAGTTGCTAGGGGACCTCTCAGGATTCCTCTCCCGTCCATGCCGGGGCTTCAGTCCTTGTGTGGAGTCTGGGCCGGAACATGAGGATTCCTCTCCAGTGTTGCCATGGATCTTGGGGTGCTTCTGAGTCTCCCCAGGGGAGTCAGGCCTCGTCTCGAGTGGGGGCATGAACGTGCGCTTTCCTCCCGAGCTGCAGCAGTAGTGTCACGCTTCCTGTCACGTGGATCATGGGATCTGTGGCTTTCCCTCGAGACTGTCCCTCGAGGCTTTCCCACGAGGCTTTCCCACAGGGCTGTGCCACGTGCCACCTTGGTGTGAGTCGATCCTCGGGGTGAAAGACGAGCCGGTGAAGGGAAAAGAGGTTCCTCTGGAATGGACTGAGACATCTGGGGGACTCTTGGAATGGTGGCACGACCCTGGAGTTCCTCTCGCCGTTCCTGTTGAGAGGGCCTCCTCTTGAGATGCGACTGAAACGCCCGGAACGCTTTCCCGACGAAGCAGGGAAAGGATCCCTCATCTCGATCTACGAGGCGGAAACGGGGCGCCTCTGGATGTTGGTGGAACCCTCGTGTTTCCTCTCTAGTGGAGACGGGTATGTCGGGGAACTTCTTGATTAGCACCAAGGGTGTGAAGGACCCTTTCGAAGTTCCAGAGGGGAGGTGTGATCAGCCTCGAGACGCCTCAGCGGAAATGGGCCTCATCTCGCCTGGAGGGGAGAACCTCCTGGATTTTCTCGAGTTGCGGCAGGTCTTCTCGATTTACGACGGGGACCTCAGGGACCCGCTCTGGTGGCCTCAGGAAAGGTCATTCCCCATGCGAGTTGCTAGGGGACCTCTCGGGATTCCTCTCCCGTCCATGCCGGGGCCTCAGTCCTTGTGTGGAGTCGGGGCCAGAACCTGAGGTTTCCTATCCAGTGTTGCCATGGATCTTGGGGTGCTTCTGAGTCTCCCCAGAGGAGTCAGGCCTCCTCTCGAGTGGGGGCATGCACGTGCGCTTTCCTCAAGCGCTGTAGCAGTAGTGTCACGCTTCCTGTCACGTGGATCAAGGGATCTGTGGCTTTCCCTCGAGGCTGTCCCACGAGGATTTCCCACAGGGCTGTGCCACGTGCCACCTTGGTGTGAGTCGATCTTCGGCGTGAAAGAGGAGCCGGTGAAGGGAAAAGAGGTTCCTCTGGAATGGACTGAGACATCTGGGGGACTCTTGGAATGGTGGCACGACCCTGGAGTTCCTCTCGCCGTTCCTGTTGAGAGGGCCTCCTCTTGAGATGCGACTGAAACGCCGGGAACGCTTTCCCGACGAAGCAGGGAAAGGATCCCTCATCTCGATCTACGAGGCGGAAACGGGGCGCCTCTGGATGTGGGTGGAACCCTCGTGTTTCCTCTCGAGTGGAGACGGGTATGTCGGGGAACTTCTTGTTTTGCACCAAGGGTATGAAGGACCCTTTTTACGTTCCAGATATGAGGTGTGATCGGCCTCGAGACGCCTCAGCGGAAATGGGCCTCATCTCGTCTGGAGGGGAGAACCTCCTGGATTTTCTCGAGTTGCAGCAGGTCTTCTCGAGTTACGACGGGGACCTCAGGGACTCGCTCTGGTGGCCTCAGGAGAGGCCAGTCCCCATGCGAGTTGCTAGGGGACCACTCGGGATTCCTCTCCCGTCCATGCCGGGGCCTCAGTCCTTGTGTGGAATCGGGGCCGGAACCTGAGGATTCCTCTCCAGTGTTGCCATGGATCTTGGGGTGCTTCTGAGTCTCCCCAGGGGAGTCAGGCGTCGTCTCGAGTGGGGGCATGCACGTGTGCTTCCCTCCCGAGCTGCAGGTGTAGTGTCATGCTTCCTGTCACGTGGATCAAGGGATCTGTGGCTTTCCCTCGAGGCTGTCCCTCGAGGCTGTCCCACGAGGCTTTCCCACAGGGCTGTGCCACGTGCCACCTTGGTGTGAGTCGATCATCGGCGTGAAAGACGAGCCGGTGTAGGGAAAAGAGGTTCCTCTGGAATGGACTGAGACATCTGGGGGACTCTTGGAATGGTGGCACGACCCTGGAGTTCCTCTCGCCGTTCCTGTTGAGAGGGCCTCCTCTTGAGATGCGACGGGAACGCCGGGAACTCTTTCCCGACGAAGCAGGGAAAGGATCCCTCATCTCGAGCTACGAGGCGGAAACGGGGCTCCTCTGGATGTGGGCGGGACCCTCGTGTTTCCTCTCGAGTGGAGACGGGTATGTCGGGGAAATTCTTGATTTGCACCAAGGGTGTGAAGGACCCTTTCGAAGTTCCAGAGGGGAGGTGTGATCAGCCTCGAGACGCCTCAGCGGAAAGGGGTCTCATCTCGCCTGGAGGGGAGAACCTCCTGGATTTTCTCGAGTTGCGGCAGGTCTTCTCGAGTTACGACGGGGACCTCAGGGACCCGCTCTGGTGGCCTCAGGAAAGGCCAGTCCCCATGCGAGTTGCTAGGGGACCTCTCGGGATTCCTCTCCCGTCCATGCCGGGGCCTCAGTCCTTGTGTGGAGTCGGGGCCGGAACCTGAGGATTCCTCTCCAGTGTTGCCATGGATCTTGGGGTGCTTCTGAGTCTCCCCAGGGGAGTCAGGCCTCGTCTCGAGTGGGGGCATGCCCTTGCGCTTTCCTCCCGAGCTGCAGCAGTAGTGTCACGCTTCCTGTCACGTGGATCAAGGGATCTGTGGCTCTCCCTCGAGGCTGTCCCTCGAGGCTTTCCCACGAGGCTTTCCCACAGGGCTGTGCCACGTGCCACCTTGGTGTGAGTCGATCCTCGGCATGAAAGCCGAGCCGGTGTAGGGAAAAGAGGTTCCTCTGGATTGGACTGAGACTACTGGGGGACTCTTGGAATGGTGGCACGACTTTGGAGTTCCTCTCGCCGTTCCTGTTGAGAGGGCCTCCTCTTGAGATGCGACGGGAACGCCGGGAACCCTTTCCCGACGAAGCACGGAAAGGATCCCTCATCTCGAGCTACGAGGCGGAACCGGAGCTCCTCTGAATGTGGGCAGGACCCTCGTGATTCCTCTCGAGTGGAGACGGGTATGTCGGGGAAATTCTTGATTTGCACCAAGGGTGTGAAGGACCCTTTCGAAGTTCCAGAGGGGAGGTGTGATCAGCCTCGAGAGGCCTCAGCGGCAATGGGCCTCATATCGCCTGGAGGGGAGAACCTCCTGGATTTTCTCGAGTTGCGGCAGGTCTCTTCGAGTTACGACGGGGACCTCAGGGACCCGCTCTGGTGGCCTCAGGAGAGGCCAGTCCCCATGGAAGTTGCTAGGGGACCTCTCAGGATTCCTCTCCCGTCCATGCCGGGGCCTCAGTCCTTGTGTGGAGTCTGGGCCGGAACCTGAGGATTCCTCTCCAGTGTTGCCATGGATCTTGGGGTGCTTCTGAGTCTCCCCAGGGGAGTCAGGCCTCGTCTCGAGTGGGGGCATGAACGTGCGCTTTCCTCCCGAGCTGCAGCAGTAGTGTCACGCTTCCTGTCACGTGGAACATGGGATCTGTGGCTTTCCCTCGAGGCTGTCCCTCGAGGCTTTCCCACGAGGCTTTCCCACAGGGCTGTGCCACCTGCCACCTTGGTGTGAGTCGATCCTCGGCGTGAAAGACGAGCCGGTGAAGGGAAAAGGGGTTCCTCTGGAATGGACTGAGACATCTGGGGGACTCTTGGAATGGTGGCACGTCCCTGGAGTTCCTCTCGCCGTTCCTGTTGAGAGGGCCTCCTCTTGAGATGCGACGGGAACGCCGGGAACCCTTTCCCGACGAAGCAGGGAAAGGATCCCTCATCTCGAGCTACGAGGCGGAAACGGGGCTCCTCTGGATGTGGGCAGGACGCTCGTGATTCCCCTCGAGTGGAGACGGGGATGTCGGGGAACTTCTTGATTTGCACCAAGGGTGTGAAGGAGCCTTTCGAAGTTCCAGAGGGGAGGTGTGATCAGCCTCGAGACGCCTCAGCGGAAAGGGGTCTCATCTCGCCTGGAGGGGAGAACCTCCTGGATTTTCTCGAGTTGCGGCAGGTCTTCTCGAGTTACGACGGGGACCTCAGGGACCCGCTCTGGTGGCCTCAGGAAAGGCCAGTCCCCATGCGAGTTGCTAGGGGACCTCTCGGGATTCCTCTCCCGTCCATGCCGGGGCCTCACTCCTTGTGTGGAGTCGGGGCCGGAACCTGAGGATTCCTCTCCAGTGTTGCCATGGATCTTGGGGTGCTTCTGAGTCTCCCCAGGGGAGTCAGGCCTCGTCTCGAGTGGGGGCATGCCCGTGCGCTTTCCTCCTGAGCTGCAGCAGTAGTGTCACGCTTCCTGTAACGTGGATCAAGGGATCTGTGGCTTTCCCTCGAGGCTGTCCCTCGATGCTTTCCCACGAGGCTTTCCCACAGGGCTGTGCCACGTGCCACCTTGGTGTGAGTCGATCCTCAGCGTGAAAGACGAGCCGGTGTAGGGAAAAGAGGTTCCTCTGGTATGGACTGAGACATCTGGGGGACTCTTGGAATGGTGGCACGACCCTGGAGTTCCTCTCGCCGTTCCAGTTGAGAGGGCCTCCTCTTGAGATGCGATGGGAACGCCGGGAACTCTTTCCCGACGAAGCAGGGAAAGGATCCCTCACCTCGAGCTACGAGGCGGAAACGGGGCTCCTCTGGATGTGGACGGGACCCACGTGTTTCCTCTCGAGGGGAGGCGGGTATGTCGGGGAACTTCTTGATTTGCACCAAGGGTGTGAAGGACCCTTTCGAATTTCCAGAGGGGAGGTGTGATCAGCCTCGAGACGCCTCAGCGGAAATGGGCCTCATCTCGCCTGGAGGGGAGAAACTCCTGGATTTTCTCGAGTTGCGGCAGGTCTTCTCGAGTTACGACGGGGACCTCAGGGACCCGCTCTGGTGGCCTCAGGAAAGGCCAGTCCCCATGCGAGTTGCTAGGGGACCTCTCGGGATTCCTCTCCCGTCCATGCCGGGGCCTCAGTCCTTGTGTGGAGTCGGGGCTGGAACCTGAGGATTCCTCTCCAGTGTTGCCATGGATATTGGGGTGATTCTGAGTCTCCCGAGGGGAGTCAGGCCTCGTCTCGAGTGGGGGCATGCACGTGCGCTTCCCTCCCGAGCTGCAGCAGTAGTGTCACGCTTCCTGTCATGTGGATCCAGGGATCTGTGTCTTTCCCTCGAGGCTTTCCCACGAGGCTTTCCCACAGGGCTGTGCCACGTGCCACCTTGGTGTGAGTCGATCCTCGGCGTGAAAGACGAGCCGGTGTAGGGAAAAGAGGTTCCTCTTGTATGGACTGAGACATCTGGGGTACTCTTGGAATGGTTGCACGACCCTGGAGTTCCTCTCGCCGTTCCTGTTGAGGGGGCCTCCTCTTGAGATGCGACGGGAACGCCGGGAACTCTTTCCCGACGAAGCAGGGAAAGGATCCCTCATCTCGAGCTACGAGGCCGAAACGGGGCTCCTCTGGATGTGGGCGGGACCTTCGTGTTTCCTCTCGAGTGGAGACGGGTATGTCGGGGAACTTCTTGATTAGCACCAAGGGTGTGAAGGACCCTTTCGAAGTTCCAGAGGGGAGCTGTGATCAGCCTCGAGACGCCTCAGCCGAAATGGGCCTCATCTCGCCTGGAGGGGTGAACCTCCTGGATTTTCTCGAGTTGTGGCAGGTCTCCTCGAGTTACGACGTGGACCTCAGGGACCCGCTCTGGTGGCCTCAGGAAAGGCCAGTCCCCATGCGAGTTGCTAGGGGACCTCTCAGGATTCCTCTCCCGTCCATGCCGGGGCTTCAGTCCTTGTGTGGAGTCTGGGCCGGAACATGAGGATTCCTCTCCAGTGTTGCCATGGATCTTGGGGTGCTTCTGAGTCTCCCCAGGGGAGTCAGGCCTCGTCTCGAGTGGGGGCATGAACGTGCGCTTTCCTCCCGAGCTGCAGCAGTAGTGTCACGCTTCCTGTCACGTGGATCATGGGATCTGTGGCTTTCCCTCGAGGCTGTCCCTCGAGGCTTTCCCACGAGGCTTTCCCACAGGGCTGTGCCACGTGCCACCTTGGTGTGAGTCGATCCTCGGGGTGAAAGACGAGCCGGTGAAGGGAAAAGAGGTTCCTCTGGAATGGACTGAGACATCTGGGGGACTCTTGGAATGGTGGCACGACCCTGGAGTTCCTCTCGCCGTTCCTGTTGAGAGGGCCTCCTCTTGAGATGCGACTGAAACGCCCGGAACGCTTTCCCGACGAAGCAGGGAAAGGATCCCTCATCTCGATCTACGAGGCGGAAACGGGGCGCCTCTGGATGTTGGTGGAACCCTCGTGTTTCCTCTCGAGTGGAGACGGGTATGTCGGGGAACTTCTTGATTAGCACCAAGGGTGTGAAGGACCCTTTCGAAGTTCCAGAGGGGAGGTGTGATCAGCCTCGAGACGCCTCAGCGGAAATGGGCCTCATCTCGCCTGGAGGGGAGAACCTCCTGGATTTTCTCGAGTTGCGGCAGGTCTTCTCGATTTACGACGGGGACCTCAGGGACCCGCTCTGGTGGCCTCAGGAAAGGTCATTCCCCATGCGAGTTGCTAGGGGACCTCTCGGGATTCCTCTCCCGTCCATGCCGGGGCCTCAGTCCTTGTGTGGAGTCGGGGCCAGAACCTGAGGTTTCCTATCCAGTGTTGCCATGGATCTTGGGGTGCTTCTGAGTCTCCCCAGAGGAGTCAGGCCTCCTCTCGAGTGGGGGCATGCACGTGCGCTTTCCTCAAGCGCTGTAGCAGTAGTGTCACGCTTCCTGTCACGTGGATCAAGGGATCTGTGGCTTTCCCTCGAGGCTGTCCCACGAGGATTTCCCACAGGGCTGTGCCACGTGCCACCTTGGTGTGAGTCGATCTTCGGCGTGAAAGAGGAGCCGGTGAAGGGAAAAGAGGTTCCTCTGGAATGGACTGAGACATCTGGGGGACTCTTGGAATGGTGGCACGACCCTGGAGTTCCTCTCGCCGTTCCTGTTGAGAGGGCCTCCTCTTGAGATGCGACTGAAACGCCGGGAACGCTTTCCCGACGAAGCAGGGAAAGGATCCCTCATCTCGATCTACGAGGCGGAAACGGGGCGCCTCTGGATGTGGGTGGAACCCTCGTGTTTCCTCTCGAGTGGAGACGGGTATGTCGGGGAACTTCTTGTTTTGCACCAAGGGTATGAAGGACCCTTTTTACGTTCCAGATATGAGGTGTGATCGGCCTCGAGACGCCTCAGCGGAAATGGGCCTCATCTCGTCTGGAGGGGAGAACCTCCTGGATTTTCTCGAGTTGCAGCAGGTCTTCTCGAGTTACGACGGTGACCTCAGGGACTCGCTCTGGTGGCCTCAGGAGAGGCCAGTCCCCATGCGAGTTGCTAGGGGACCACTCGGGATTCCTCTCCCGTCCATGCCGGGGCCTCAGTCCTTGTGTGGAATCGGGGCCGGAACCTGAGGATTCCTCTCCAGTGTTGCCATGGATCTTGGGGTGCTTCTGAGTCTCCCCAGGGGAGTCAGGCGTCGTCTCGAGTGGGGGCATGCACGTGCGCTTCCCTCCCGAGCTGCAGCTGTAGTGTCACGCTTCCTGTCACGTGGATCAAGGGTTCTGTGGCTTTCCCTCGAGGCTGTCCCTCGAGGCTGTCCCACGAGGCTTTCCCACAGGGCTGTGCCACGTGCCACCTTGGTGTGAGTCGATCCTCGGCGTGAAAGACGAGCCGGTGTAGGGAAAAGAGGTTCCTCTGGAATGGACTGAGACATCTGGGGGACTCTTGGAATGGTGGCACGACCCTGGAGTTCCTCTCGCCGTTCCTGTTGAGAGGGCCTCCTCTTGAGATGCGACGGGAACGCCGGGAACTCTTTCCCGACGAAGCAGGGAAAGGATTCCTCCTCTTGAGCTGCGAGGCGGAAACGGGGCTCCTCTGGATGTGGGCGGGACCCTCGTGATTCCTCTCGAGTGGAGACGGGTATGTCGGGGAAATTCTTGATTTGCACCAAGGGTGTGAAGGACCCTTTCGAAGTTCCAGAGGTGAGGTGTGATCAGCCTCGAGACGCCTCAGCGGAAATGGGCCTCATCTCGCCTGGAGGGGAGAACCTCCTGGATTTTCTCGAGTTGCGGCAGGTCTTCTCGAGTTACGACGGGGACCTCAGGGACCCGCTCTGGTGGCCTCAGGAAAGGCCTGTCCCCATGCGAGTTGCTAGGGGACCTCTCAGGATTCCTCTCCCGTCCATGCCGGGGCCTCAGTCATTGTGTGGAGTCGGGGCCGGAACCTGAGGATTCCTCTCCAGTGTTGCCATGGATCTTGGGGTGCTTCTGAGTCTGCCCAGGGGAGTCAGGCGTCGTCTCGAGTGGGGGCATGCACGTGTGCTTCCCTCCCGAGCTGCAGGTGTAGTGTCATGCTTCCTGTCACGTGGATCAAGGGATCTGTGGCTTTCCCTCGAGGCTGTCCCTCGAGGCTGTCCCACGAGGCTTTCCCACAGGGCTGTGCCACGTGCCACCTTGGTGTGAGTCGATCATCGGCGTGAAAGACGAGCCGGTGTAGGGAAAAGAGGTTCCTCTGGAATGGACTGAGACATCTGGGGGACTCTTGGAATGGTGGCACGACCCTGGAGTTCCTCTCGCCGTTCCTGTTGAGAGGGCCTCCTCTTGAGATGCGACGGGAACGCCGGGAACTCTTTCCCGACGAAGCAGGGAAAGGATCCCTCATCTCGAGCTACGAGGCCGAAACGGGGCTCCTCTGGATGTGGGCGGGACCCTCGTGTTTCCTCTCGAGTGGAGACGGGTATGTCGGGGAAATTCTTGATTTGCACCAAGGGTGTGAAGGACCCTTTCGAAGTTCCAGAGGGGAGATGTGATCAGCCTCGAGACGCCTCAGCGGCAATGGGCCTCATATCGCCTGGAGTGGAGAACCTCCTGGATTTTCTCGAGTTGCAGCAGGTCTTCTCGAGTTACGACGGGGACCTCAGGGACCCGCTCTGGTGGCCTCAGGAAAGGCCAGTCCCCATGCGAGTTGCTACGGGACCTCTCGGGATTCCTCTCCCGTCCATGCCGGGGCCTCAGTCCTTGTGTGGAGTCGGGGCCGGAACCTGAGGATTCCTCTCCAGTGTTGCCATGGATCTTGGGGTGCTTCTGAGTCTCCCCAGGGGAGTCAGGCCTCGTCTCGAGTGGGGGCATGCCCTTGCGCTTTCCTCCCGAGCTGCAGCAGTAGTGTCACGCTTCCTGTCACGTGGATCTAGGGATCTGTGGCTCTCCCTCGAGGCTGTCCCTCGAGGCTTTCCCACGAGGCTTTCCCACAGGGCTGTGCCACGTGCCACCTTGGTGTGAGTCGATCCTCGGCATGAAAGACGAGCCGGTGTAGGGAAAAGAGGTTCCTCTGGATTGGACTGAGACTACTGGGGGACTCTTGGAATGGTGGCACGACCTTGGAGTTCCTCTCGCCGTTCCTGTTGAGAGGGCCTCCTCTTGAGATGCGACGGGAACGCCGGGAACCCTTTCCCGACGAAGCACGGAAAGGATCCCTCATCTCGAGCTACGAGGCGGAACCGGAGCTCCTCTGAATGTGGGCAGGACCCTCGTGATTCCTCTCGAGTGGAGACGGGTATGTCGGGGAAATTCTTGATTTGCACCAAGGGTGTGAAGGACCCTTTCGAAGTTCCAGAGGGGAGGTGTGATCAGCCTCGAGAGGCCTCAGCGGCAATGGGCCTCATATCGCCTGGAGGGGAGAACCTCCTGGATTTTCTCGAGTTGCGGCAGGTCTCTTCGAGTTACGACGGGGACCTCAGGGACCCGCTCTGGTGGCCTCAGGAGAGGCCAGTCCCCATGGAAGTTGCTAGGGGACCTCTCAGGATTCCTCTCCCGTCCATGCCGGGGCCTCAGTCCTTGTGTGGAGTCTGGGCCGGAACCTGAGGATTCCTCTCCAGTGTTGCCATGGATCTTGGGGTGCTTCTGAGTCTCCCCAGGGGAGTCAGGCCTCGTCTCGAGTGGGGGCATGAACGTGCGCTTTCCTCCCGAGCTGCAGCAGTAGTGTCACGCTTCCTGTCACGTGGAACATGGGATCTGTGGCTTTCCCTCGAGGCTGTCCCTCGAGGCTTTCCCACGAGGCTTTCCCACAGGGCTGTGCCACCTGCCACCTTGGTGTGAGTCGATCCTCGGCGTGAAAGATGAGCCGGTGAAGGGAAAAGGGGTTCCTCTGGAATGGACTGAGACATCTGGGGGACTCTTGGAATGGTGGCACGTCCCTGGAGTTCCTCTCGCCGTTCCTGTTGAGAGGGCCTCCTCTTGAGATGCGACGGGAACGCCGGGAACCCTTTCCCGACGAAGCAGGGAAAGGATCCCTCATCTCGAGCTACGAGGCGGAAACGGGGCTCCTCTGGATGTGGGCAGGACGCTCGTGATTCCCCTCGAGTGGAGACGGGGATGTCGGGGAACTTCTTGATTTGCACCAAGGGTGTGAAGGAGCCTTTCGAAGTTCCAGAGGGGAGGTGTGATCAGCCTCGAGACGCCTCAGCGGAAAGGGGTCTCATCTCGCCTGGAGGGGAGAACCTCCTGGATTTTCTCGAGTTGCGGCAGGTCTTCTCGAGTTACGACGGGGACCTCAGGGACCCGCTCTGGTGGCCTCAGGAAAGGCCAGTCCCCATGCGAGTTGCTAGGGGACCTCTCGGGATTCCTCTCCCGTCCATGCCGGGGCCTCACTCCTTGTGTGGAGTCGGGGCCGGAACCTGAGGATTCCTCTCCAGTGTTGCCATGGATCTTGGGGTGCTTCTGAGTCTCCCCAGGGGAGTCAGGCCTCGTCTCGAGTGGGGGCATGCCCGTGCGCTTTCCTCCCGAGCTGCAGCAGTAGTGTCACGCTTCCTGTAACGTGGATCAAGGGATCTGTGGCTTTCCCTCGAGGCTGTCCCTCGAGGCTTTCCCACGAGGCTTTCCCACAGGGCTGTGCCACGTGCCACCTTGGGGTGAGTCGATCCTCAGCGTGAAAGACGAGCCGGTGTAGGGAAAAGAGGTTCCTCTGGTATGGACTGAGACATCTGGGGGACTCTTGGAATGGTGGCACGACCCTGGAGTTCCTCTCGCCGTTCCTGTTGAGAGGGCCTCCTCTTGAGATGCGATGGGAACGCCGGGAACCCTTTCCCGACGAAGCAGGGAAAGGATCCCTCATCTCGAGCTACGAGGCGGAAACGGGGCTCCTCTGGATGTGGGCGGGACCCACGTGTTTCCTCTCGAGGGGAGGCGGGTATGTCGGGGAACTTCTTGATTTGCACCAAGGGTGTGAAGGACCCTTTCGAAGTTCCAGAGGGGAGGTGTGATCAGCCTCGAGACGCCTCAGCGGAAATGGGCCTCATCTCGCCTGGAGGGGAGAAACTCCTGGATTTTCTCGAGTTGCGGCAGGTCTTCTCGAGTTACGACGGGGACCTCAGGGACCCGCTCTGGTGGCCTCAGGAAAGGCCAGTCCCCATGCGAGTTGCTAGGGGACCTCTCGGGATTCCTCTCCCGTCCATGCCGGGGCCTCAGTCCTTGTGTGGAGTCGGGGCTGGAACCTGAGGATTCCTCTCCAGTGTTGCCATGGATATTGGGGTGCTTCTGAGTCTCCCGAGGGGAGTCAGGCCTCGTCTCGAGTGGGGGCATGCACGTGCGCTTCCCTCCCGAGCTGCAGCAGTAGTGTCACGCTTCCTGTCATGTGGATCCAGGGATCTGTGTCTTTCCCTCGAGGCTTTCCCACGAGGCTTTCCCACAGGGCTG
This sequence comes from Budorcas taxicolor, assembly GCF_023091745.1. Classification (NCBI taxonomy): domain Eukaryota; kingdom Metazoa; phylum Chordata; class Mammalia; order Artiodactyla; family Bovidae; genus Budorcas; species Budorcas taxicolor. The sequence goes on along the minus strand of NW_026292750.1, from coordinate 1,664,733 downwards.
TGCCACGTGCCACCTTGGTGTGAGTCGATCCTCGGCGTGAAAGACGAGCCGGTGTAGGGAAAAGAGGTTCCTCTTGTATGGACTGAGACATCTGGGGTACTCTTGGAATGGTTGCACGACCCTGGAGTTCCTCTCGCCGTTCCTGTTGAGGGGGCCTCCTCTTGAGATGCGACGGGAACGCCGGGAACTCTTTCCCGACGAAGCAGGGAAAGGATCCCTCATCTCGAGCTACGAGGCCGAAACGGGGCTCCTCTGGATGTGGGCGGGACCCTCGTGTTTCCTCTCGAGTGGAGACGGGTATGTCGGGGAACTTCTTGATTAGCACCAAGGGTGTGAAGGACCCTTTCCAAGTTCCAGAGGGGAGCTGTGATCAGCCTCGAGACGCCTCAGCCGAAATGGGCCTCATCTCGCCTGGAGGGGTGAACCTCCTGGATTTTCTCGAGTTGTGGCAGGTCTCCTCGAGTTACGACGTGGACCTCAGGGACCCGCTCTGGTAGCCTCAGGAAAGGCCAGTCCCCATGCGAGTTGCTAGGGGACCTCTCAGGATTCCTCTCCCGTCCATGCCGGGGCTTCAGTCCTTGTGTGGAGTCTGGGCCGGAACATGAGGATTCCTCTCCAGTGTTGCCATGGATCTTGGGGTGCTTCTGAGTCTCCCCAGGGGAGTCAGGCCTCGTCTCGAGTGGGGGCATGAACGTGCGCTTTCCTCCCGAGCTGCAGCAGTAGTGTCACGCTTCCTGTCACGTGGATCATGGGATCTGTGGCTTTCCCTCGAGGCTGTCCCTCGAGGCTTTCCCACGAGGCTTTCCCACAGGGCTGTGCCACGTGCCACCTTGGTGTGAGTCGATCCTCGGGGTGAAAGACGAGCCGGTGAAGGGAAAAGAGGTTCCTCTGGAATGGACTGAGACATCTGGGGGACTCTTGGAATGGTGGCACGACCCTGGAGTTCCTCTCGCCGTTCCTGTTGAGAGGGCCTCCTCTTGAGATGCGACTGAAACGCCCGGAACGCTTTCCCGACGAAGCAGGGAAAGGATCCCTCATCTCGATCTACGAGGCGGAAACGGGGCGCCTCTGGATGTTGGTGGAACCCTCGTGTTTCCTCTCGAGTGGAGACGGGTATGTCGGGGAACTTCTTGATTAGCACCAAGGGTGTGAAGGACCCTTTCGAAGTTCCAGAGGGGAGGTGTGATCAGCCTCGAGACGCCTCAGCGGAAATGGGCCTCATCTCGCCTGGAGGGGAGAACCTCCTGGATTTTCTCGAGTTGCGGCAGGTCTTCTCGATTTACGACGGGGACCTCAGGGACCCGCTCTGGTGGCCTCAGGAAAGGTCATTCCCCATGCGAGTTGCTAGGGGACCTCTCGGGATTCCTCTCCCGTCCATGCCGGGGCCTCAGTCCTTGTGTGGAGTCGGGGCCAGAACCTGAGGTTTCCTATCCAGTGTTGCCATGGATCTTGGGGTGCTTCTGAGTCTCCCCAGAGGAGTCAGGCCTCGTCTCGAGTGGGGGCATGCACGTGCGCTTTCCTCAAGCGCTGTAGCAGTAGTGTCACGCTTCCTGTCACGTGGATCAAGGGATCTGTGGCTTTCCCTCGAGGCTGTCCCACGAGGATTTCCCACAGGGCTGTGCCACGTGCCACCTTGGTGTGAGTCGATCTTCGGCGTGAAAGAGGAGCCGGTGAAGGGAAAAGAGGTTCCTCTGGAATGGACTGAGACATCTGGGGGACTCTTGGAATGGTGGCACGACCCTGGAGTTCCTCTCGCCGTTCCTGTTGAGAGGGCCTCCTCTTGAGATGCGACTGAAACGCCGGGAACGCTTTCCCGACGAAGCAGGGAAAGGATCCCTCATCTCGATCTACGAGGCGGAAACGGGGCGCCTCTGGATGTGGGTGGAACCCTCGTGTTTCCTCTCGAGTGGAGACGGGTATGTCGGGGAACTTCTTGTTTTGCACCAAGGGTATGAAGGACCCTTTTGAAGTTCCAGATATGAGGTGTGATCGGCCTCGAGACGCCTCAGCGGAAATGGGCCTCATCTCGCCTGGAGGGGAGAACCTCCTGGATTTTCTCGAGTTGCAGCAGGTCTTCTCGAGTTATGACGGTGACCTCAGGGACTCGCTCTGGTGGCCTCAGGAGAGGCCAGTCCCCATGCGAGTTGCTAGGGGACCACTCGGGATTCCTCTCCCGTCCATGCCGGGGCCTCAGTCCTTGTGTGGAATCGGGGCCGGAACCTGAGGATTCCTCTCCAGTGTTGCCATGGATCTTGGGGTGCTTCTGAGTCTCCCCAGGGGAGTCAGGCGTCGTCTCGAGTGGGGGCATGCACGTGCGCTTCCCTCCCGAGCTGCAGCTGTAGTGTCACGCTTCCTGTCACGTGGATCAAGGGTTCTGTGGCTTTCCCTCGAGGCTGTCCCTCGAGGCTGTCCCACGAGGCTTTCCCACAGGGCTGTGCCACGTGCCACCTTGGTGTGAGTCGATCCTCGGCGTGAAAGACGAGCCGGTGTAGGGAAAAGAGGTTCCTCTGGAATGGACTGAGACATCTGGGGGACTCTTGGAATGGTGGCACGACCCTGGAGTTCCTCTCGCCGTTCCTGTTGAGAGGGCCTCCTCTTGAGATGCGACGGGAACGCCGGGAAATCTTTCCCGACGAAGCAGGGAAAGGATTCCTCCTCTTGAGCTGCGAGGCGGAAACGGGGCTCCTCTGGATGTGGGCGGGACCCTCGTGATTCCTCTCGAGTGGAGACGGGTATGTCGGGGAAATTCTTGATTTGCACCAAGGGTGTGAAGGACCCTTTCGAAGTTCCAGAGGTGAGGTGTGATCAGCCTCGAGACGCCTCAGCGGAAATGGGCCTAATCTCGCCTGGAGGGGATAACCTCCTGGATTTTCTCGAGTTGCAGCAGGTCTTCTCGAGTTACGACGGGGACCTCAGGGACCCGCTCTGGTGGCCTCAGGAAAGGCCAGTCCCCATGCGAGTTGCTAGGGGACCTCTCAGGATTCCTCTCCCGTCCATGCCGGGGCCTCAGTCCTTGTGTGGAGTCGGGGCCGGAACCTGAGGATTCCTCTCCAGTGTTGCCATGGATCTTGGGGTGCTTCTGAGTCTCCCCAGGGGAGTCAGGCGTCGTCTCGAGTGGGGGCATGCACGTGTGCTTCCCTCCCGAGCTGCAGGTGTAGTGTCACGCTTCCTGTCACGTGGATCAAGGGATCTGTGGCTTTCCCTCGAGGCTGTCCCTCGAGGCTTTCCAACGAGGCTTTCCCACAGGGCTGTGCCACGTGCCACCTTGGTGTGAGTCGATCCTCGGCGTGAAAGACGAGCCGGTGTAGGGAAAAGAGGTTCATCTGGTATGGACTGAGACATCTGGGGTACTCTTGGAATGGTTGCACGACCCTGGAGTTCCTCTCGCCGTTCCTGTTGAGGGGGCCTTCTCTTGAGATGCGACGGGAACGCCGGGAACTCTTTCCCGACGAAGCAGGGAAAGGATCCCTCATCTCGAGCTACGAGGCCGAAACGGGGCTCCTCTGGATGTGGGCGGGACCCTCGTGTTTCCTCTCGAGTGGAGACGGGTATGTCGGGGAACTTCTTGATTAGCACCAAGGGTGTGAAGGAGCCTTTCGAAGTTCCAGAGGGGAGGTGTGATCAGCCTCGAGACGCCTCAGCGGAAAGGGGCCTCATCTCGCCTGGAGGGGAGAACCTCCTTGATTTTCTCGAGTTGCGGCAGGTCTTCTCGATTTACGACGGGGACCTCAGAGACCCGCTCTGGTGGCCTCAGGAAGGGGCAGTCCCCATGTGAGTTGCTAGGGGCCATCTCGGGATTCCTCTCCCGTCGATGCCGGGGCCTAAGACCTTGTGTGGAGTCGGGGCCGGAAACTGAGCATTCCTCTCCAGTGTTGACATGGATCTTGGGGTGCCTCTGAGTCTCCCCAGTGGCGTCAGGCTTCGTCTCGAGTGGCGGCATGCACGTGCGCTTTCCTCCCGAGCTGCAGCAGTAGGGTCACGCTTCCTGTCACATGGATCAAGGGATCTGTGGCTTTCCCTCGAGGCTTTCCCTCGAGGTTCTCCCACGAGGCTTTCCCACAGGGCTGTGCCAAGTGCCACCTTGGTGTGAGTCGATCCTGGGCGTGAAAGACGAGCCAGTGAAGGGAAAAGAGTTTCTGCTGGAATGGACTGAGACATCTGGCGGACTCTTGGAATGGTGGCACGACCCTGGAGTTCCACTCGCCGTTCCTGTTCAGAGGGCCTCCTCTTGAGATGCGACGGGAACGCCGGGAATTCTTTCCCGACGAAGCAGGGAAAGGATCCGTCACCTCGAGCTAGGAGGCGGAAACGGGGCTCCTCTGGATGTGGGCGGGACCATCGTGTTTCCTCTCTAGTGGAGACGGGTATGTCGGGGAACTTCTTGAGTTGCACCCAGGGTGTGAAGGACCCTTTCGAAGTTCCAGAGGTGAGGTGTGATTAGCCCCGAGAAGCCTCTGCGGAAATGGGCCTCCTCTCGCATGGAGGGGAGAACCTACTGGATTTTCTCGAGTTGCGGCAGGTCTTCTCGAGTTACGACGGGGACCTCAGGGACCCGCTCTTGTGGCCTAAGGAAGGGCCAGTCCCCATGTGAGTTGCTAGGGGCCATCTCGGGATTCCTCTCCCGTCGATGCCGGGGCCTAAGACCTTGTGTGGAGTCGGGCCGGAACCTGAGGATTCCTCTCCAGTGTTGACATGGATCTTGGGGTGCCTCTGAGTCTCCCCAGGGGAGTCAGGCCTCATCTCGAGTTGGGGCATGCACGTGCGCTTCCCTCCCGAGCTGCAGCAGTAGTGTCACGCTTCCTGTCACGTGGATCAAGGGATCTGTGGCTTTCCCTCGAGGCTTTCCCTCGAGGCTTTCCCACGAGGCTACCCCACAGGGCTGTTCCAAGTGCCACCTTGGTGTGAGTTGATCCTCGGCGTGATAGACGAGCCGGTGAAAGGAAAAGTGGTTCCTCTGGAATGTACTGAGACATCTGGGGGACTCTGGGAATGGTGGCACGACCCTGGAGTTCCTCTCGCCGTTCCTGTTGAGAGGGCCTCCTCTTGAGATGCGATGGGAACGCCGGGAATTCTTTCCCGACGAAGCAGGGAAAGGATCCGTCACCTCGAGCTAAGAGGCGGAAACGGGGCTCCTCTGGATGTGGGCGGGACCCTCGTGTTGCCTCTCGAGTGGAGACGGGTATGTCGGGGAACTTCTTGAGTTGCACCCAGGGTGTGAAGGACCCTTTCGAAGTTCGAGAGGTGAGGTGTGATTAGACCCGAGAAACCTCTGCGGAAATGGGCCTCCTCTCGCATGGAGGGGAGAACCTCCTGGATTTTCTCGCGTTGCGGCAGGTCTTCTCGAGTTACCACGGGGACCTCAGGGACCCGCTCTGGTGGCCTCAGGAAGGGGCAGTCCCCATGTGAGTTGCTAGGGGCCATCTCGGGATTCCTCTCCCGTCGATGCCGGGGCCTAAGACCTTGTGTGGAGTCGGGGCCGGAACCTGAGGATTCCTTTCCAGTGTTGACATGGATCTTGGGGTGCCTCTGAGTCTCCCCAGGGGAGTCAAGCCTCGTCTCGAGTGAGGGCATGCAGGTGCGCTTCCCTCCCGAGCTGCAGCAGTAGGGTCACCCTTTCTGTCACGTGGATCAAGGGATCTGTGGCTTTCCCTCGAGGCTTTCCCTCGAGGCTTTCCCACGAGGCTTTCCCACAGGGCTGTGCCAAGTGCCACCTTGGTGTGAGTCGATCCTCGGCGTGAAAGACGAGCCGGTGAAGGGAAAAGAGGTTCCTCTGGAATGGACTGAGATATCTGGGGGACTCTTGGAATGGTGGCACGACCCTGGAGTTCCTCTCGCCGTTCCTGTTGAGAGGGCCTCCTCTTGAGATGCGACGGGAACGCCGGGAATTCTTTCCCGACGAAGCAGGGAAAGGATCCCTCACCTCGAGCTACGAGGCGGAAACGGGGCTCCTCTGGATGTGGGCGGGACCCTCGTGTTTCCTCTAGAGTGGAGACGGGTATGTTCGGGAAATTCTTGAGTTGCACCCAGGGTGTTAAGGACCATTTCGAAGTTCCAGAGGTGAGGTGTGATTAGCCCCGAGAAGCCTCTGCGGAAATGGGCCTCCTTTCGCATGGAGGGGAGAACCTCCTGGGTTTTCTCGAGTTGCGGCAGGTCTTCTCGAGTTACGACGGGGATCTCATGGACCCGCTCTGGTGGCCTCAGGAAGGGCCAGTCCCCATGCGAGTTGCTAGGGGCCATCTCGGGATTCCTCTCCCGTCGATGACGAGGCCTAAGACCTTGTGTGGAGTCGGGGCCGGAACCTGAGCATTCCTCTCCAGTGTTGACATGGATCTTGGGGTGCCTCTGAGTCTCCCCAGGGGAGGCAGGCTTCGTTTCGAGTGGCGGCATGCACGTGCGCTTTCCTCCTGAGCTGCAGCAGTAGGGTTACGCTTCCTGTCACGTGGATCAAGGGATCTGTGGCTTTCCCTTGAGGCTTTCCCACGAGGCTTTCCCACAGGGCTGTGCCAAGTGCCACCTTGGTGTGGGTCGATCCTCGGCGTGAAAGACGAGCCGGTGAAGGGAAAAGAGGTTCTGCTGGAATGGACTGAGACATCTGGCGGACTCTTGGAATGGTGGCACGACCCTGGAGTTCCACTCGCCGTTCCTGTTCAGAGGGCCTCCTCTTGAGATGCGACGGGAACGCCGGGAATTCTTTCCCGACGAAGCAGGGAAAGGATCCGTCACCTCGAGCTAGGAGGCGGAAACGGGGCTCCTCTGGATGTGGGCGGGACCATCGTGTTTCCTCTCTAGTGGAGACGGGTATGTCGGGGAACTTCTTGAGTTGCACCCAGGGTGTGAAGGACCCTTTCGAAGTTCCAGAGGTGAGGTGTGATTAGCCCCGAGAAGCCTCTGCGGAAATGGGCCTCCTCTCGCATGGAGGGGAGAACCTACTGGATTTTCTCGAGTTGCGGCAGGTCTTCTCGAGTTACGACGGGGACCTCAGGGACCCGCTCTTGTGGCCTAAGGAAGGGCCAGTCCCCATGTGAGTTGCTAGGGGCCATCTCGGGATTCCTCTCCCGTCGATGCCGGGGCCTAAGACCTTGTGTGGAGTCGGGCCGGAACCTGAGGATTCCTCTCCAGTGTTGACATGGATCTTGGGGTGCCTCTGAGTCTCCCCAGGGGAGTCAGGCCTCATCTCGAGTTGGGGCATGCACGTGCGCTTCCCTCCCGAGCTGCAGCAGTAGTGTCACGCTTCCTGTCACGTGGATCAAGGGATCTGTGGCTTTCCCTCGAGGCTTTCCCTCGAGGCTTTCCCACGAGGCTACCCCACAGGGCTGTTCCAAGTGCCACCTTGGTGTGAGTTGATCCTCGGCGTGATAGACGAGCCGGTGAAAGGAAAAGTGGTTCCTCTGGAATGTACTGAGACATCTGGGGGACTCTGGGAATGGTGGCACGACCCTGGAGTTCCTCTCGCCGTTCCTGTTGAGAGGGCCTCCTCTTGAGATGCGATGGGAACGCCGGGAATTCTTTCCCGACGAAGCAGGGAAAGGATCCGTCACCTCGAGCTAAGAGGCGGAAACGGGGCTCCTCTGGATGTGGGCGGGACCCTCGTGTTGCCTCTCGAGTGGAGACGGGTATGTCGGGGAACTTCTTGAGTTGCACCCAGGGTGTGAAGGACCCTTTCGAAGTTCGAGAGGTGAGGTGTGATTAGACCCGAGAAACCTCTGCGGAAATGGGCCTCCTCTCGCATGGAGGGGAGAACCTCCTGGATTTTCTCGCGTTGCGGCAGGTCTTCTCGAGTTACCACGGGGACCTCAGGGACCCGCTCTGGTGGCCTCAGGAAGGGGCAGTCCCCATGTGAGTTGCTAGGGGCCATCTCGGGATTCCTCTCCCGTCGATGCCGGGGCCTAAGACCTTGTGTGGAGTCGGGGCCGGAACCTGAGGATTCCTTTCCAGTGTTGACATGGATCTTGGGGTGCCTCTGAGTCTCCCCAGGGGAGTCAAGCCTCGTCTCGAGTGAGGGCATGCAGGTGCGCTTCCCTCCCGAGCTGCAGCAGTAGGGTCACCCTTTCTGTCACGTGGATCAAGGGATCTGTGGCTTTCCCTCGAGGCTTTCCCTCGAGGCTTTCCCACGAGGCTTTCCCACAGGGCTGTGCCAAGTGCCACCTTGGTGTGAGTCGATCCTCGGCGTGAAAGACGAGCCGGTGAAGGGAAAAGAGGTTCCTCTGGAATGGACTGAGATATCTGGGGGACTCTTGGAATGGTGGCACGACCCTGGAGTTCCTCTCGCCGTTCCTGTTGAGAGGGCCTCCTCTTGAGATGCGACGGGAACGCCGGGAATTCTTTCCCGACGAAGCAGGGAAAGGATCCCTCACCTCGAGCTACGAGGCGGAAACGGGGCTCCTCTGGATGTGGGCGGGACCCTCGTGTTTGCTCTAGAGTGGAGACGGGTATGTTCGGGAAATTCTTGAGTTGCACCCAGGGTGTTAAGGACCATTTCGAAGTTCCAGAGGTGAGGTGTGATTAGCCCCGAGAAGCCTCTGCGGAAATGGGCCTCCTTTCGCATGGAGGGGAGAACCTCCTGGGTTTTCTCGAGTTGCGGCAGGTCTTCTCGAGTTACGACGGGGATCTCATGGACCCGCTCTGGTGGCCTCAGGAAGGGCCAATCCCCATGCGAGTTGCTAGGGGCCATCTCGGGATTCCTCTCCCGTCGATGACGAGGCCTAAGACCTTGTGTGGAGTCGGGGCCGGAACCTGAGCATTCCTCTCCAGTGTTGACATGGATCTTGGGGTGCCTCTGAGTCTCCCCAGGGGAGGCAGGCTTCGTTTCGAGTGGCGGCATGCACGTGCGCTTTCCTCCTGAGCTGCAGCAGTAGGGTTACGCTTCCTGTCACGTGGATCAAGGGATCTGTGGCTTTCCCTTGAGGCTTTCCCACGAGGCTTTCCCACAGGGCTGTGCCAAGTGCCACCTTGGTGTGGGTCGATCCTCGGCGTGAAAGATGAGCCGGTGAAGGGAAAAGAGGTTCCTCTGGAATGGACTGAGACATCTGGGGGACTCTTGGAATGGTGGCACGACCCTGGAGTTCCTCTCACCGTTCCTGTTCAGAGGGCCTCCTCTTGAGATGCGACGGGAACGCCGGGAATTCTTTCCCGACGAAGCAGGGAAAGGATCCCTCACCTCGAGCTATGAGGCGGAAACGGGGCTCCTCTGGATGTGGGCGGGACCCTCGTGTTTCCTCTCGAGTGGAGACGGGTATGTCAGGGAACTTCTTGAGTTGCACCAAGGGTGTGAAGGACCCTTTCGAAGTTCCAGAGGTGAGGTATGATTAGCCCCGAGAAGCCTCTGCGGAAATGGGCCTCCTCTCGCATGGAGGGGAGAACCTACTGGATTTTCTCGAGTTCCGGCAGGTCTTCTCGAGTTACGACGGGGACCTCAGGGACCCGCTCTTGTGGCCTAAGGAAGGGCCAGTCCCCACGTGAGTTGCTAGGGGCCATCTCGGGATTCCTCTCCCGTCGATGCCGGGGCCTAAGACCTTGTGTGGAGTCGGGCCGGAACCTGAGGATTCCTCTCCAGTGTTGACATGGATCTTGGGGTGCCTCTGAGTCTCCCCAGGGGAGTCAGGCCTCATCTCGAGTTGGGGCATGCACGTGCGCTTCCCTCCCGAGCTGCAGCAGTAGTGTCACGCTTCCTGTCACGTGGATCAAGGGATCTGTGGCTTTCCCTCGAGGCTTTCCCTCGAGGCTTTCCCACGAGGCTTTCCCACAGGGCTGTGCCAAGTGCCACCTTGTTGTGAGTCGATCCTCGGCGTGAAAGACGAGCCGGTGAAGGGAAAAGAGGTTCCTCTGGAATGGACTGAGATATCTGGGGGACTCTTGGAATGGTGGCACGACCCTGGAGTTCCTCTCGCCGTTCCTGTTGAGAGGGCCTCCTCTTGAGATGTGACGGGAACGCCGGGAATTCTTTCCCGACGAAGCAGGGAAAGGATCCCTCACCTCGAGCTACGAGGCGGAAACGGGGCTCCTCTGGATGTGGGCGGGACCCTCGTGTTTTCTCTCGAATGGAGAAGCGTATGTTCGGGAAATTCTTGAGTTGCACCCAGGGTGTTAAGGACCATTTCGAAGTTCCAGAGGTGAGGTGTGATTAGCCCCGAGAAGCCTCTGCGGAAATGGGCCTCCTTTCGCATGGAGGGGAGAACCTCCTGGGTTTTCTCGAGTTGCGGCAGGTCTTCTCGAGTTACGACGGCGACCTTAGGGACCCGCTCTGTTGGCCTCAGGAAGGGGCAGTCCCCATGTGAGTTGCTAGGGGCCATCTCGGGATTCCTCTCCCGTCGATGCCGGGGCCTAAGACCTTGTGTGGAGTCGGGGCCGGAAACTGAGCATTCCTCTCCAGTGTTGACATGGATCTTGGGGTGCCTCTGAGTCTCCCCAGTGGCGTCAGGCTTCGTCTCGAGTGGCGGCATGCACGTGCGCTTTCCTCCCGAGCTGCAGCAGTAGGGTCACGCTTCCTGTCACGTGGATCAAGGGATCTGTGGCTTTCCCTCGAGGCTTTCCCTCGAGGTTCTCCCACGAGGCTTTCCCACAGGGCTGTGCCAAGTGCCACCTTGGTGTGAGTCGATCCTGGGCGTGAAAGACGAGCCAGTGAAGGGAAAAGAATTTCTGCTGGAATGGACTGAGAAATCTGGCGGACTCTTGGAATGGTGGCACGACCCTGGAGTTCCACTCGCCGTTCCTGTTCAGAGGGCCTCCTCTTGAGATGCGACGGGAACGCCGCGAATTCTTTCCCGACGAAGCAGGGAAAGGATCCCTCACCTCGAGCTACGAGACGGAAACTGGGCTCCTCTGGATGTGGGCGGACCCTCGTGTTTCCTCTCGAGTGGAGACGGATATGTCGGGGAACTTCTTGAGTTGCACCCAGGGTGTGAAGTACCCTTTCGAAGTTCCAGAGGTGAGGAGTGATTAGCCCCGAGAAGCCTCTGCGGAAATGGGCCTCATCTCGCCTGCAGGGGAGAACCTCCTGGATATTCTCGAGTTGCGGCAGGTCTTCTCGAGTTACGACTGGGACCTCAGGGACCCGCTCTGGTGGCCTCAGGAAGGGACAGTCCCCATGCGAGTTGCTAGGGGCCAACTCGGGATTCCTCTCCCGTCGATGCCGGGGAATAAGGCCTTGTGTGGAATCGGGGCCGGAACCTGAGCATTCCTCTCCAGTGTTGACATGGATCTTGGGGTGCCTCTGAGTCTCCCCAGGGGAGTCAGGCCTCGTCTCGAGTGGGGGCATGCACGTGCGCTTCCCTCCCGAGCTGCAGCAGTAGGGTCACGCTTCCTGTCACGTGGATCAAGGGATCTGTGGCTTTCCCTCGAGGCTTTCCCTCGAGGCTTTCCCACGAGGCTTTCCCAAAGGGCTGTGCCAAGTGATACCTTGGTGTGAGTCGATCCTCGGCGTGAAAGACGAGCTGGTGAAGGGAAAAGAGGTTCCTCTGGAATGGACAGAGACATCTGGGGGACTCTTGGAATGGTGACACGACCCTGGAGTCCCTCTCGCCGTTCCTGTTGAGAGGGCCTCCTCTTGAGATGCGACGGGAACGCCGGGAATTCTTTCCCGACGAAGCAGGGAAAGGATCCCTCACCTCGAGCTATGAGGCGGAAACGGGGCTCCTCTGGATGAGGGCGGGACCCTCGTGTTTCCTCTCGAGTGGAGACGGGTATGTCGGGGAACTTCTTGAGTTGCACCCAGGGTGTGAAGGACCCTTTCGAAGTTCCAGAGGTGAGGTGTGATTAGCCCCGAGAAGCCTCTGCGGAAATGGGACTCCTCTCGCATGGAGGGGAGAACCTCCTGGATTTTCTCGAGTTGCGGCAGGTCTTCTCGAGTTACGACGGGGACCTCAGGGACCCGCTCTGTTCGCCTCAGGAAGAGCCAGTCCCCATGAGAGTTGCTAGGGGCTATCTCGGGATTCCTCTCCCGTCGATGCCAGGGCCTAAGAGCTTGTGTGGAGTCGGGGCCGGAACCTGAGGATTCCTCTCCAGTGTTGACATGGATCTTGGGGTGCCTCTGAGTCTCCCCAGGGGAGTCAGGCCTCGTCTCGAGTGGGGGCATGCAAGTGCGCTTCCCTCCCGTGCTGCAGCAGTAGGGTCACGCTTCCTGTCACGTGGATCAAGGGATCTGTGGCTTTCCCTCGAGGCTGTCCCTCGAGGCTTTCCCACGAGGCTTTCCCACAGGGCTGTGCCAAGTGCCACCTTGGTGTGAGTCGATCCTCGGCGTGAAAGACGAGCCGGTGAAGGGAAAAGAGGTTCCTCTGGAATGGACTGAGACATCTGGGGGACTCCTGGAATGGTGGCACGACCCTGGAGTTCCTCTCGCCGTTCCTGTTCAGAGGGCCTCCTCTTGAGATGCGAGGGGAACGCCAGAATTCTTTCCCGACGAAGCAGGGAAAGGATCCCTCACCTCGAGCTACGAGGCGGAAACGGGGCTCCTCTGGATGTGGGCGGGACCCTCGTGTTTCCTCTCGAGTGGAGACGGGTATGTCCGGGAAATTCTTCAGTGGCACCCAGGGTGTGAAGGACCATTTCGAAGTTCCAGAGGTGAGGTGTGATTAGCCCCGAGAAGCCTCTGCGGAAATGGGCCTCCTTTCGCATGGAGGGGAGAACCTCCTGGGTTTTCTCGAGTTGCGGCAGGTCTTCTCGAGTTACGACTGGGACCTCAGGGACCCGCTCTGGTGGCCTCATGAAGGGGCAGTCCCCATGTGAGTTGATAGGGGCCATCTCGGGATTCCTCTCCCGTCGATGCCGGGGCCTAAGACCTTGTGTGGAGTCGGGGCCGGAACCTGAGGATTCCTCTCCAGTGTTGACATGGATCTTGGGGTGCCTCTGAGTCTCCCCAGGGGAGTCAAGCCTCGTCTCGAGTGGGGGCATGCACGTGCGCTTCCCTCCCGAGCTGCAGCAGTAGTGTCACGCTTCCTGTCACGTGGATCAAGGGATCTGTGGCTTTCCCTCGAGGCTTTCCCTCGAGGCTTTCCCACGAGGCTTTCCCACAGGGCTGTGCCAAGTGCCACCTTGGTGTGAGTCGATCCTCGGCGTGAAAGACGAGCCGGTGAAGGGAAAAGAGGTTCCTCTGGAATGGACTGAGATATCTGGGGGACTCTTGGAATGGTGGCACGACCCTGGAGTTCCTCTCGCCGTTCCTGTTGAGAGGGCCTCCTCTTGAGATGCGACGGGAACGCCGGGAATTCTTTCCCGACGAAGCAGGGAAAGGATCCCTCACCTCGAGCTACGAGGCGGAAACGGGGCTCCTCTGGATGTGGGCGGGACCCTCGTGTTTCCTCTAGAGTGGAGACTGGTATGTTCGGGAAATTCTTGAGTTGCACCCAGGGTGTTAAGGACCATTTCGAAGTTCCAGAGGTGAGGTGTGATTAGCCCCGAGAAGCCTCTGCGGAAATGGGCCTCCTTTCGCATGGAGGGGAGAACCTCCTGGGTTTTCTCGAGTTGCGGCAGGTCTTCTCGAGTTACGACGGGGACCTCAGGGACCCGCTCTGGTGGCCTCAGGAAGGGGCAGTCCCCATGTGAGTTGCTAGGGGCCATCTCGGGATTCCTTTCCCGTCGATGCCGGGGCCTAAGACCTTGTGTGGAGTCGGGGCCGGAAACTGAGCTTTCCTCTCCAGTGTTGACATGGATCTTGGGGTGCCTCTGAGTCTCCCCAGTGGCGTCAGGCTTCGTCTCGAGTGGCGGCATGCACGTGCCCTTTCCTCCCGAGCTGCAGCAGTAGGGTCACGCTTCCTGTCACGTGGATCAAGGGATCTGTGGCTTTCCCTCGAGGCTTTCCCTCGAGGTTCTCCCACGAGGCTTTCCCACAGGGCTGTGCCAAGTGCCACCTTGGTGTGAGTCGATCCTGGGCGTGAAAGACGAGCCAGTGAAGGGAAAAGAGTTTCTGCTGGAATGGACTGAGACATCTGGCGGACTCTTGGAATGGTGGCACGACCCTGGAGTTCCACTCGCCGTTCCTGTTCAGAGGGCCTCCTCTTGAGATGCGACGGGAACGCCGGGAATTCTTTCCCGACGAAGCAGGGAAAGGATCCGTCACCTCGAGCTAGGAGGCGGAAACGGGGCTCCTCTGGATGTGGGCGGGACCATCGTGTTTCCTCTCTAGTGGAGACGGGTATGTCGGGGAACTTCTTGAGTTGCACCCAGGGTGTGAAGGACCGTTTCGAAGTTCCAGAGGTGAGGTGTGATTAGCCCCGAGAAGCCTCTGCGGAAATGGGCCTCCTCTCGCATGGAGGGGAGAACCTACTGGATTTTCTCGAGTTGCAGCAGGTCTTCTCGAGTTACGACGGGGACCTCAGGGACCCGCTCTTGTGGCCTAAGGAAGGGCCAGTCCCCATGTGAGTTGCTAGGGGCCATCTCGGGATTCCTCTCCCGTCGATGCCGGGGCCTAAGACCTTGTGTGGAGTCGGGCCGGAACCTGAGGATTCCTCTCCAGTGTTGACATGGATCTTGGGGTGCCTCTGAGTCTCCCCAGGGGAGTCAGGCCTCATCTCGAGTTGGGGCATGCACGTGCGCTTCCCTCCCGTGCTGCAGCAGTAGTGTCACGCTTCCTGTCACGTGGATCAAGGGATCTGTGGCTTTCCCTCGAGGCTTTCCCTCGAGGCTTTCCCACGAGGCTACCCCACAGGGCTGTTCCAAGTGCCACCTTGGTGTGAGTTGATCCTCGGCGTGAAAGACGAGCCGGTGAAGGGAAAAGTGGTTCCTCTGGAATGTACTGAGACATCTGGGGGACTCTGGGAATGGTGGCACGACCCTGGAGTTCCTCTCGCCGTTCCTGTTGAGAGGGCCTCCTCTTGAGATGCGATGGGAACGCCGGGAATTCTTTCCCGACGAAGCAGGGAAAGGATCCGTCACCTCGAGCTAAGAGGCGGAAACGGGGCTCCTCTGGATGTGGGCGGGACCCTCGTGTTGCCTCTCGAGTGGAGACGGGTATGTCGGGGAACTTCTTGAGTTGCACCCAGGGTGTGAAGGACCCTTTCGAAGTTCGAGAGGTGAGGTGTGATTAGACCCGAGAAACCTCTGCGGAAATGGGCCTCCTCTCGCATGGAGGGGAGAACCTCCTGGATTTTCTCGCGTTGCGGCAGGTCTTCTCGAGTTACCACGGGGACCTCAGGGACCCGCTCTGGTGGCCTCAGGAAGGGGCAGTCCCCATGTGAGTTGCTAGGGGCCATCTCGGGATTCCTCTCCCGTCGATGCCGGGGCCTAAGACCTTGTGTGGAGTCGGGGCCGGAACCTGAGGATTCCTCTCCAGTGTTGACATGGATCTTGGGGTGCCTCTGAGTCTCCCCAGGGGAGTCAAGCCTCGTCTCGAGTGAGGGCATGCACGTGCGCTTCCCTCCCGAGCTGCAGCAGTAGGGTCACCCTTTCTGTCACGTGGATCAAGGGATCTGTGGCTTTCCCTCGAGGCTTTCCCTCGAGGCTTTCCCACGAGGCTTTCCCACAGGGCTGTGCCAAGTGCCACCTTGGTGTGAGTCGATCCTCGGCGTGAAAGACGAGCCGGTGAAGGGAAAAGAGGTTCCTCTGGAATGGACTGAGATATCTGGGGGACTCTTGGAATGGTGGCACGACCCTGGAGTTCCTCTCGCCGTTCCTGTTGAGAGGGCCTCCTCTTGAGATGCGACGGGAACGCCGGGAATTCTTTCCCGACGAAGCAGGGAAAGGATCCCTCACCTCGAGCTACGAGGCGGAAACGGGGCTCCTCTGGATGTGGGCGGGACCCTCGTGTTTCCTCTAGAGAGGAGACGGGTATGTTCGGGAAATTCTTGAGTTGCACCCAGGGTGTTAAGGACCATTTCGAAGTTCCAGAGGTGAGGTGTGATTAGCCCCGAGAAGCCTCTGGGGAAATGGGCCTCCTTTCGCATGGAGGGGAGAACCTCCTGGGTTTTCTCGAGTTGCGGCAGGTCTTCTCGAGTTACGACGGGGATCTCATGGACCCGCTCTGGTGGCCTCAGGAAGGGCCAGTCCCCATGCGAGTTGCTAGGGGCCATCTCGGGATTCCTCTCCCGTCGATGACGAGGCCTAAGACCTTGTGAGGAGTCGGGGCCGGAACCTGAGCATTCCTCTCCAGTGTTGACATGGATCTTGGGGTGCCTCTGAGTCTCCCCAGGGGAGGCAGGCTTCGTTTAGAGTGGCGGCACGCACGTGCGCTTTCCTCCTGAGCTGCAGCAGTAGGGTTACGCTTCCTGTCACGTGGATCAAGGGATCTGTGGCTTTCCCTCGAGGCTTTCCCACGAGGCTTTCCCACAGGGCTGTGCCAAGTGCCACCTTGGTGTGGGTCGATCCTCGGCGTGAAAGACGAGCCGGTGACGGGAAAAGAGGTTCCTCTGGAATGGACTGAGACATCTGGGGGACTCTTGGAATGGTGGCACGACCCTGGAGTTCCTCTCACCGTTCCTGTTCAGAGGGCCTCCTCTTGAGATGCGACGGGAACGCCGGGAATTCTTTCCCGACGAAGCAGGGAAAGGATCCCTCACCTCGAGCTATGAGGCGGAAACGGGGCTCCTCTGGATGTGGGCGGGACCCTCGTGTTTCCTCTCGAGTGGAGACGGGTATGTCGGGGAACTTCTTGAGTTGCACCAAGGGTGTGAAGGACCCTTTCGAAGTTCCAGAGGTGAGGTGTGATTAGCCCCGAGAAGCCTCTGCGGAAATGGGCCTCCTCTCGCATGGAGGGGAGAACCTACTGGATTTTCTCGTGTTCCGGCAGGTCTTCTCGAGTTACGACGGGGACCTCAGGGACCCGCTCTTGTGGCCTAAGGAAGGGCCAGTCCCCATGTGAGTTGCTAGGGGCCATCTCGGGATTCCTCTCCCGTCGATGCCGGGGCCTAAGACCTTGTGTGGAGTCGGGCCGGAACCTGAGGATTCCTCTCCAGTGTTGACATGGATCTTGGGGTGCCTCTGAGTCTCCCCAGGGGAGTCAGGCCTCATCTCGAGTTGGGGCATGCACGTGCGCTTCCCTCCCGAGCTGCAGCAGTAGTGTCACGCTTCCTGTCACGTGGATCAAGGGATCTGTGGCTTTCCCTCGAGGCTTTCCCTCGAGGCTTTCCCACGAGGCTTTCCCACAGGGCTGTGCCAAGTGCCACCTTGTTGTGAGTCGATCCTCGGCGTGAAAGACGAGCCGGTGAAGGGAAAAGAGGTTCCTCTGGAATGGACTGAGATATCTGGGGGACTCTTGGAATGGTGGCACGACCCTGGAGTTCCTCTCGCCGTTCCTGTTGAGAGGGCCTCCTCTTGAGATGTGACGGGAACGCCGGGAATTCTTTCCCGACGAAGCAGGGAAAGGATCCCTCACCTCGAGCTACGAGGCGGAAACGGGGCTCCTCTGGATGTGGGCGGGACCCTCGTGTTTTCTCTCGAATGGAGAAGGGTATGTTCGGGAAATTCTTGAGTTGCACCCAGGGTGTTAAGGACCATTTCGAAGTTCCAGAGGTGAGGTGTGATTAGCCCCGAGAAGCCTCTGCGGAAATGGGCCTCCTTTCGCATGGAGGGGAGAACCTCCTGGGTTTTCTCGAGTTGCGGCAGGTCTTCTCGAGTTACGACGGGGACCTTAGGGACCCGCTCTGTTGGCCTCAGGAAGGGGCAGTCCCCATGTGAGTTGCTAGGGGCCATCTCGGGATTCCTCTCCCGTCGATGCCGGGGCCTAAGACCTTGTGTGGAGTCGGGGCCGGAAACTGAGCATTCCTCTCCAGTGTTGACATGGATCTTGGGGTGCCTCTGAGTCTCCGCAGTGGCGTCAGGCTTCGTCTCGAGTGGCGGCATGCACGTGCGCTTTCCTCCCGAGCTGCAGCAGTAGGGTCACGCTTCCTGTCACGTGGATCAAGGGATCTGTGGCTTTCCCTCGAGGCTTTCCCTCGAGGTTCTCCCACGAGGCTTTCCCACAGGGCTGTGCCAAGTGCCACCTTGGTGTGAGTCGATCCTGGGCGTGAAAGACGAGCCAGTGAAGGGAAAAGAGTTTCTGCTGGAATGGACTGAGAAATCTGGCGGACTCTTGGAATGGTGGCACGAACCTGGAGTTCCACTCGCCGTTCCTGTTCAGAGGGCCTCCTCTTGAGATGCGACGGGAACGCCGGGAATTCTTTCCCGACGAAGCAGGGAAAGGATCCCTCACCTCGAGCTACGAGACGGAAACAGGGCTCCTCTGGATGTGGGCGGAACCTCGTGTTTCCTCTGGAGTGGAGACGGATATGTCGGGGAACTTCTTGAGTTGCACCCAGGGTGTGAAGTACCCTTTCGAAGTTCCAGAGGTGAGGAGTGATTAGCCCCGAGAAGCTTCTGCGGAAATGGGCCTCCTCTCGCCTGCAGGGGAGAACCTCCTGGATATTCTCGAGTTGCGGCAGGTCTTCTCGAGTTACGACGGGGACCTCAGGGACCCGCTCTGTTCGCCTCAGGAAGAGCCAGTCCCCATGAGAGTTGCTAGGGGCCATCTCGGGATTCCTCTCCCGTCGATGCCAGGGCCTAAGAGCTTGTGTGGAGTCGGGGCCGGAACCTGAGGATTCCTCTCCAGTGTTGACATGGATCTTGGGGTGCCTCTGAGTCTCCCCAGGGGAGTCAGGCCTCGTCTCGAGTGGGGGCATGCACGTGCGCTTCCCTCCCGAGCTGCAGCAGTAGGGTCACGCTTCCTGTCACGTGGATCAAGGGATCTGTGGCTTTCCTTCGAGGCTGTCCCTCGAGGCTTTCCCACGAGGCTTTCCCACAGGGCTGTGCCAAGTGCCACCTTGGTGTGAGTCGATCCTCGGCGTGAAAGACTAGCCGGTGAAGGGAAAAGAGGTTCCTCTGGAATGGACTGAGACATCTGGGGGACTCCTGGAATGGTGGCACGACCCTGGAGTTCCTCTCGCCATTCCTGTTGAGAGGGCCTCCTCTTGAGTTGCGACGGGATCGCCTGGAATTCTTTCCCGACGAAGCAGGGAAAGGATCCCTCACCTCGAGCTACGAGGCGGAAACAGGGCTCCTCTGGATGTGGACGGGACCCTCGTGTTTCCTCTCGAGTGGAGAAGGGTATGTCGGGGAACTTCTTGAGTTGCACCCAGGGTGTGAAGGACCCTTTCGAAGTTCCAGAGGTGAGGTGTGATTAGCCCCGAGAAGCCTCTGCGGAAATGGGCCTCCTCTCGCATGGAGGGGAGAACCTCCTGGATTTTCTCGAGTTGCGGCAGGTCTTCTCGAGTTACGACGGGTACCTCAGGGACCCGCTCTGGTGGCCTCAGGAAGGGCCAGTCCCCATGCGAGTTGCTAGGGGCCATCTCGGGATTCCTCTCCCGTCGATGCCGGGGAATAAGGCCTTGTGTGGAGTCGGGGCCGGAACCTGAGCATTCCTCTCCAGTGTTGACATGGATCTTGGGGTGCCTCTGAGTCTCCCCAGGGGAGTCAGGCCTCGTCTCGTGTAGGGGCATGCACGTGCGATTCCCTCCCGAGCTGCAGCAGTAGTGTCACGCTTCCTGTCACGTGGATCATAGAATCTGTGGCTTTCCCTCGAGGCTTTCCCACAGGGCTGTGCCAAGTGCCACCTTGGTGTGAGTCGATCCTCGGCGTGAAAGATGAGCCGGTGAAGGGAAAAGAGGTTCCTCTGGAATGGACAGAGACATCTGGGGGACTCTTGGAATGGTGGCACGACCCTGGAGTTCCTCTCGCCGTTCCTGTTCAGAGGGCCTCCACTTCAGATGCGACGGGAATGCCGGGAATTCTTTCCCGACGAAGCAGGGAAAGGATCCCTCACCTCGAGCTACGAGGCGGAAACGGGGCTCCTCTGGATGTGGGCGGGACCCTCGTGTTTCCTCTCGAGTGGAGACCGGTATGTCGGGGAAATTCTTGAGTTGCACCCAGGGTGTGAAGGACCCTTTCGACGTTCCAGAGGTGAGGTGTGATTAGCCCCGAGAAGCCTCTGCGGAAATGGGACTCCTCTCGCATGGAGGGGAGAACCTCCTGGATTTTCTCGAGTTGCGGCAGGTCTTCTCGAGTTACGACGGGGACCTCAGGGACCCGCTCTGTTCGCCTCAGGAAGAGCCAGTCCCCATGAGAGATGCTAGGGGCCATCTCGGGATTCCTCTCCCGTCGATGCCGGGGCCTAAGACCTTGTGTGGAGTCGGGGCCGGAACCTGAGGATTCCTTTCCAGTGTTGACATGGATCTTGGGGTGCCTCTGAGTCTCCCCAGGGAAGTCAAGCCTCGTCTCGAGTGGGGGCATGCACGTGCGCTTCCCTCCTGAGCTGCAGCAGTATGGTCAGGCTTCCTGTCACGTGGATCAAGGGATCTGTGGCTTTCCCTCGAGGCTCACCCTCGAGGCTTTCCCACGAGGCTTTCCCACAGGGCTGTGCCAAGTGCCACCTTGGTGTGAATCGATCCTCGGCGTGAAAGACGAGCCGGTGAAGGGAAAAGAGGTTCCTCTGGAATGGACTGAGACATCTGGGGGACTCTTGGAATGGTGGCACGACCCTGAAATTCCTCTCGCCGTTCCTGTTCAGAGGGCCTCCTCTTGAGATGCGACGGGAACGCCGGGAACTCTTTCCCGACGAAGCAGGGAAAGGATCCCTCATCTCGAGCTACAAAGCTGAAACGGGGCTCCTCTGGATGTGAGCGGGACCCTCGTGTTTCCTCTCGAGTGGAGACGGGTATGTCGGGGATCTTCTTGAGTTGCACC
Organism: Budorcas taxicolor; assembly: GCF_023091745.1. Taxonomy (NCBI): domain Eukaryota; kingdom Metazoa; phylum Chordata; class Mammalia; order Artiodactyla; family Bovidae; genus Budorcas; species Budorcas taxicolor. The sequence continues at coordinate 1,644,093 of NW_026292750.1, read as the reverse complement.
AAGGATGTGAAGGACCCTTTCGACGTTCCAGAGGTGAGGTGTGATTAGCCCCGAGAAGCCTCTGCGGAAATGGGCCTCTTCTCGCCTGCAGGGGAGAACCTCCTGGATATTCTCGAGTTGCGGCAGGTCTTCTCGAGTTACGACGGGGATCTCAGGGACCCGCTCTGGTGGCCTCAGGAAGGGCCAGTCCCCATGTGAGTTGCTTTGGGCCATCTCGGGATTCCTCTCCCATCGATGCCGGGGCCTAAGACCTTGTGTGGAGTTGGGGCCGGAACCTGAGGATTCCTCTAGAGTGTTGACATGGATCTTGGGGTGCCTCTGAGTCTCCCCATGGGAGTCAGGCCTCGTCTCGAGTGGGGGCATGCACATGCGCTTTGCTCCCGAGCTGCAGCAATAGGTCACGCTTCCTGTCACGTGGATCAAGGTATCTGAGGCTTTCCCTGGAGGCTTTCCCTCGAGGCTTTCCCACAGGGCTGTGCCAAGTGCCACCTTGGTGTGAGTCGATCCTCGGCGTGAAAGACGAGCCGGTGAAGGGAAAAGAGGTTCCTCTGGAATGGACTGAGACATCTGGGGAACTCCTGGAATGGTGGCACGACCCTGGAGTTCCTCTCGCCGTTCCTGATGAGAGGGCCTCCTCTTGAGATGCGACGGGATCGCCTGGAATTCTTTCCCGACGAAGAAGGGAAAGGATCCCTCACCTCGAGCTACGAGGCGGAAACAGGGCTCCTCTGGATGTGGGCGGGACCCTCGTGTTTCCTCTCGAGTGGAGACGGGTATGTCGGGGAACTTCTTGAGTTGCACCCAGGGTGTGAAGGACCCTTTCGAAGTTCCAGAGGTGAGGTGTGATTAGCCCCGAGAAGCCTCTGCGGAAATGGGCCTCCTCTCGCATGGAGGGGAGAACCTCCTGGATTTTCTCGAGTTGGGGCAGGTCTTCTCGAGTTACGACGGGGACCTCAGGGACCACCTCTGGTGGCCTCAGGAAGGGCCAGTCCCCATGTGAGTTGCTAGGGGCCATCTCGGGATTCCTCTCCCGTCGATGCCGGGGCCTAAGACCTTGTGTGGAGTCGGGGCCGGAACCTGAGGATACCTCTCCAGTTTTGACATGGATCTTGGGGTGACTCTGAGTCACCCCAGGGGAGTCAAGCCTCGTCTCGAGTGGGGGCATGCACGTGCGCTTCCCTCCCGAGCTGCAGCAGTAGGGTCACGCTTCCTGTCACGTGTAACAAGGGATCTGTGGCTTTCCCTCGAGGCTTTCCCTCGAGGCCTTCCCACGAGGCTTTCCCACAGGGCTGTGCCAAGTGCCACCTTGGTGTGAGTCGATCCTCGGCGTGAAAGACGAGCCGGTGAAGGGAAAAGAGGTTCCTCTGGAATGGACTGAGACATGTGGGGGACTATTGGAATGTTGGCACGACCCTGGAGTTCCTCTCGCCGTTCCTGTTGAGAGGGCCTCCTCTTGAGATGCGACGGGAACGCCGGGAATTCTTTCCCGACGAAGCAGGGAAAGGATCCGTCACCTCGTGCTACGAGGTGGAAACGGGGCTCCTCTGGATGAGGGCGGGACCCTCGTGTTTCCTCTCGAGTGGAGACGGGTATGTCGGGGAACTTCTTGAGTTGCACCCAGGGTGTGAAGGACCCTTTCGACGTTCCAGAGGTGAGGTGTGATTAGCCCCGAGAAACCTCTGCGGATATGGGCCGCCTCTCGCATGGAGGGGAGAACCTCCTGGATTTTCTCGAGTTGAGGCAGGTCTTCTCGAATAACGACGGGGACCTCAGGGACCACCTCTGGTGGCCTCAGGAAGGGCCAGTCCCCATGTGAGTTGCTAGGGGCCATCTCGGGATTCCTCTCCCGTCGATGCCGGGGCCTAAGACCATGTGTGGAGTCGGGGCCGGAACCTGAGGATTCCTTTCCAGTGTTGACATGGATCTTCGGGTGCCTCAGAGTCTCCCCAGGGGAGTCAGGCCTCGTCTCGAGTGGGGGCATGCACGTGCGCTTCCCTCCTTTGCTGCCGCAGTATGGTCAGGCTTCCTGTCACGTGGATCAAGGGATCTGTGGCTTTCCATCGAGGCTTTCCCACAGGGCTGTGCCAAGTGCCACCTTGGTGTGATTCGATCCTCGCCGTGAAAGACGAGCCGGTGAAGGGAAAAGAGGTTCCTCTGGAATGGACTGAGACATCTGGGGGACTCTTGGAATGGTGGCACGACCCTGGAGTTCCTCTCGCCGTTCCTGTTCAGAGGGCCTCCGCTTCAGATGCGACGGGAATGCCGGGAATTCTTTCCCGACGAAGCAGGGAAAGGATCCCTCATCTCGAGCTACGAGGCGGAAACGGGGCTCCTCTGGATGTGGGCGGGACCCTCGTGTTTCCTCTCGAGTGGAGACCGGTATGTCGGGGAAATTCTTGAGTTGCACCCAGGGTGTCAAGGACCCTTTCAACGTTCCAGAGGTGAGGTGTGATTAGCCCCGAGAAGCCTCTGCGGAAATGGGACTCCTCTCACATGGAGGGGAGAACCTCCTGGATTTTCTCGATTTGCGGCAGGTCTTCTCGAGTTACGACGGGGACCTCAGGGACCCGCTCTGTTGGCCTCAGGAAGAGCCAGTCCCCATGTGAGTTGCTAGGGTCCATCTCGGGATTCCTCTCCCGTCGATGCCGGAGCCTAAGACCTTGTGTGGAGTCGGGGCCGGAACCTGAGGATACCCCTCCAGTGTTGACATGGATCTTGGGGTGCCTCTGAGTCACCCCAGGGGAGTCAAGCCTCGTCTCGAGTAGGGGCATGCATGTGCGCTTCCCTCCCGAGCTGCAGCAGTAGGGTCACGCTTCCTGTCACGTGTAACAAGGGATCTGTGGCTTTCCCTCGAGGCTTTCCCTCGAGGCTTTCCCACGAGGCTTTCCCACAGGGCTGTGCCAAGTGCCACCTTGGTGTGAGTCGATCCTCGGCGTGAAAGACGAGCCGGTGAAGGGAAAAGAGGTTCCTCTGGAATGGACTGAGACATGTGGGGGACTATTGGAATGGTGGCACGACCCTGGAGTTCCTCTGGCCGTTCCTGTTGAGAGGGCCTCCACTTGAGATTCGACGGGAACGCCGGGAATTCTTTCCCGACGAAGCAGAGAAAGGATCCGTCACCTCGTGCTACGAGGTGGAAACGGGGCTTCTCTGGATGTGGGCGGGACCCTCGTGTTTCCTCTCGAGTGGAGACGGGTATGTCGGGGAACTTCTTGAGTTGCACCCAGGGTGGGAAGGACCCTTTCGACGTTCCAGAGGTGAGGTGTGATTAGCCCCGAGAAGCCTCTGCGGAAATGGGCCTCATCTCGCCTGCCGGGGAGAACCTCCTGGATATTCTTGAGTTGCGGCAGGTCTTCTCGAGTTACGACGGGGACCTCAGCGACCCGCTCTGGTGGCCTCAGGAAGGGCCAGTCCCCATGCGAGTTACTAGGGGCCAACTCGGGATTCCTCTCCCGTCGATGCCGGGGAATAAGGCCTTGTGTGGAGTCGGGGCCGGAACCTGAACATTCCTCTCCAGTGTTGACATGGATCTTGGGGTGCCTCTGAGTCTCCCCAGGGGAGTCAGGCCTCGTCTCGAGTAGGGGCATGCACGTGCGCTTCCCTCCCGAGCTGCAGCAGTAGGGTCACGCTTCCTGTCACGTGGATCAAGGGATCTGTGGCTTTCCCTCGAGGCTTTCCCTCGAGGCTTTCCCACGAGGCTTTCCCACAGGGATGTGCCAAGTGATACCTTGGTGTGAGTCGATCCTCGGCGTGAAAGACGAGCCGGTGAAGGGAAAATAGGTTCCTCTGGAATGGACAGAGACATCTGGAGGACTCTTGGAATTGTGGCACGACCCTGGAGTTCCTCTTGCCGTTCCTGTTCAGAGGGCCTCCTCTTGAGATGCGACGGGAACGCCGGGAATTCTTTCCCGACGAAGGAGGGAAAGGATCCCTCACCTCGAGCTATGAGGCGGAAAAGGGGCTCCTCTGGATGAGGGCGGGAACCTCGTGTTTCCTCTCGAGTGGAGACGGGTATGTCGGGGAACTTCTTGAGTTGCACCCAGGGTGTGAAGGACCCTTTCGACGTTCCAGAGGTGAGGTGTGATTAGCCCGGAGAAACCTCTGCGGATATGGGCCGCCTCTCGCATGGAGGGGAGAACCTCCTGGATTTTCTCGAGTTGAGGCAGGTCTTCTCGAATAACGACGGGGACCTCAGGGACCACCTCTGGTGGCCTCAGGAAGGGCCAGTTCCCATGTGAGTTGCTAGGGGCCATCTCGGGATTCCTCTCCCGTCGATGCCGGGGCCTAACACCTTGTGTGGAGTCGGGGCCGGAACCTGAGGATTCCTTTCCAGTGTTGACATGGATCTTGGGGTGCCTCTGAGTCTCCCCAGGGGAGTCAAGACTCGTCTCGAGTGGGGGCATGCACGTGCGCTTCCCTCCCGAGCTGCAGCAGTAGTGTCACGCTTCCTGTCACGTGTAACAAGGGATCTGTGGCTTTCCCTCGAGGCTTTCCCTCGAGGCTTTCCCACGAGGCTTTCCCACAGGGCTGTGCCAAGTGCCACCTTGGTGTGAGTCGATCCTCGGCGTGAAAGACGAGCCGGTGAAGGGAAAAGAGGTTCCTCTGGAATGGACTGAGACATGTGGGGGACTATTGGAATGGTGGCACGACCCTGGAGTTCCTCTCGCCGTTCCTGTTGAGAGGGCCTCCACTTGAGATGCGACGGGAACGCCGGGAATTCTTTCCCGACGAAGCAGGGAAAGGATCCGACACCTCGTGCTACGAGGTGGAAACGGGGCTTCTCTGGATGTGGGCGGGACCCTCGTGTTTCCTCTCGAGTGGAGACGGGTATGTCGGGGAACTTCTTGAGTTGCACCCAGGGTGGGAAGGACCCTTTCGACGTTCCAGAGGTGAGGTGTGATTAGCCCCGGGAAGCCTCTGCGGAAATGGGCCTCATCTCGCCTGCCGGGGAGAACCTCCTGGATATTCTCGAGTTGCGGCAGGTCTTCTCGAGTTACGACGGGGACCTCAGGGACCCGCTCTGGTGGCCTCAGGAAGGGCCAGTCCCCATGCGAGTTGCTAGGGGCCATCTCGGGATTCCTCTCCCGTCGATGCCGGGGAATAAGGCCTTGTGTGGAGTCGGGGCCGGAACCTGAGCATTCCTCTCCAGTGTTTACATGGATCTTGGGGTGCCTCTGAGTCTCCCCAGGGGAGTCAGGCCTCGTCTCGAGTAGGGGCATGCACGTGCGCTTCCCTCCCGAGCTGCAGCAGTAGGGTCACGCTTCCTGTCACGTGGATCAAAGGATCTGTGGCTTTCCCTCGAGGCTCACCCTCGAGGCTTTCCCACGAGGCTTTCCCACAGGGCTGTGCCAAGTGCCACCTTGGTGTGAATCGATCCTCGGCGTGAAAGATGAGCCGGTGAAGGGAAAAGAGGTTCCTCTGGAATGGACTGAGACATCTGGGGGACTCTTGGAATGGTGGCACGACCCTGGAATTCCTCTCGCCGTTCCTGTTCAGAGGGCCTCCTCTTGAGATGCGACGGGAACGCCGGGAATTCTTTCCCGACGAAGCAGGGAAAGGATCCCTCACCTCGAGCTACGAGGCGGAAACAGGGTTCCACTGGATGTGGGCGGGACCCTCGTGTTTCCTCTCGAGTGGAGACGGGTATGTCGGGGATCTTCTTGAGTTGCACCAAGGATGTGAAGGACCCTTTCGACGTTCCAGAGGTGAGGTGTGATTAGCCCCGAGAAGCCTCTGCGGAAATGGGCCTCTTCTCGCCTGCAGGGGAGAACCTCCTGGATATTCTCTAGTTGCGGCAGGTCTTCTCGACTTACGACGGGGACCTCAGGGACCCGCTCTGGTGGCCTCAGGAAGGGCCAGTCCCCATGTGAGTTGCTTTGGGCCATCTCGGGATTCCTCTCCCATCGATGCCGGGGCCTAAGACCTTGTGTGGAGTTGGGGCCGGAACCTGAGGATTCCTCTCGAGTGTTGACATGGATCTTGGGGTGCCTCTGAGTTTCCCCAGGGGAGTCAGGCCTCGTCTCGAGTGGGGGCATGCACATGCGCTTTCCTCCCGAGCTGCAGCAGTAGGTCACGCTTCCTGTCACGTGGATCAAGGGATGTGAGGCTTTCCCTCGAGGCTTTCCCACAGGGCTGTGCCAAGTGCCACCTTGGTGTGAGTCGATCCTCGGCGTGAAAGACGAGCCGGTGAAGGGAAAAGAGGTTCCTCTGGAATGGACTGAGACATCTGGGGGACTCCTGGAATGGTGGCACGACCCTGGAGTTCCTCTCGCCGTTCCTGTTGAGAGGGCCTCCTCTTGAGATGCGATGGGATCGCCTGGAATTCTTTCCCGACGAAGCAGGGAAAGGATCCCTCACCTCGAGCTGCGAGGCGGAAACAGGGCTCCTTTGGATGTGGGCGGGACCCTCGTGTTTCCTCTCGAGTGGAGACGGGTATGTCGGGGAACTTCTTGAGTTGCACCAAGGGTGTGAAGGACCCTTTCGACGTACCAGAGGTGAGGTGTGATTAGCCCCGAGAAGCCTCTGCGGAAATGGGCCTCCTTTCGCATGGAGGGGAGAACCTCCTGGGTTTTCTCGAGTTGCGGCAGGTCTTCTCGAGTTACGACGGGGACCTTAGGGACCCGCTCTGTTGGCCTCAGGAAGGGGCAGTCCCCATGTGAGTTGCTAGGGGCCATCTCGGGATTCCTCTCCCGTCGATGCCGGGGCCTAAGACCTTGTGTGGAGTCGGGGCCGGAAACTGAGCATTCCTCTCCAGTGTTGACATGGATCTTGGGGTGCCTCTGAGTCTCCCCAGTGGCGTCAGGCTTCGTCTCGAGTGGCGGCATGCACGTGCGCTTTCCTCCCGAGCTGCAGCAGTAGGGTCACGCTTCCTGTCACGTGGATCAAGGGATCTGTGGCTTTCCCTCGAGGCTTTCCCTCGAGGTTCTCCCACGAGGCTTTCCCACAGGGCTGTGCCAAGTGCCACCTTGGTGTGAGTCGATCCTGGGCGTGAAAGACGAGCCAGTGAAGGGAAAAGAATTTCTGCTGGAATGGACTGAGAAATCTGGCGGACTCTTGGAATGGTGGCACGACCCTGGAGTTCCACTCGCCGTTCCTGTTCAGAGGGCCTCCTCTTGAGATGCGACGGGAACGCCGCGAATTCTTTCCCGACGAAGCAGGGAAAGGATCCCTCACCTCGAGCTACGAGACGGAAACAGGGCTCCTCTGGATGTGGGCGGACCCTCGTGTTTCCTCTCGAGTGGAGACGGATATGTCGGGGAACTTCTTGAGTTGCACCCAGGGTGTGAAGTACCCTTTCGAAGTTCCAGAGGTGAGGAGTGATTAGCCCCGAGAAGCCTCTGCGGAAATGGGCCTCATCTCGCCTGCAGGGGAGAACCTCCTGGATATTCTCGAGTTGCGGCAGGTCTTCTCGAGTTACGACTGGGACCTCAGGGTCCCGCTCTGGTGGCCTAAGGAAGGGACAGTCCCCATGCGAGTTGCTAGGGGCCAACTCGGGATTCCTCTCCCGTCGATGCCGGGGAATAAGGCCTTGTGTGGAATCGGGGCCGGAACCTGAGCATTCCTCTCCAGTGTTGACATGGATCTTGGGGTGCCTCTGAGTCTCCCCAGGGGAGTCAGGCCTCGTCTCGAGTGGGGGCATGCACGTGCGCTTCCCTCCCGAGCTGCAGCAGTAGGGTCACGCTTCCTGTCACGTGGATCAAGGGATCTGTGGCTTTCCCTCGAGGCTTTCCCTCGAGGCTTTCCCACGAGGCTTTCCCAAAGGGCTGTGCCAAGTGATACCTTGGTGTGAGTCGATCCTCGGCGTGAAAGACGAGCTGGTGAAGGGAAAAGAGGTTCCTCTGGAATGGACAGAGACATCTGGGGGACTCTTGGAATGGTGACATGACCCTGGAGTCCCTCTCGCCGTTCCTCTTCAGAGGGCCTCCTCTTGAGATGCGACGGGAACGCCGGGAATTCTTTCCCGACGAAGCAGGGAAAGGATCCCTCACCTCGAGCTTGAGGCGGAAACGGGGCTCCTCTGGATGAGGGCGGGACCCTCGTGTTTCCTCTCGAGTGGAGACGGGTATGTCGGGGAACTTCTTGAGTTGCACCCAGGGTGTGAAGGACCCTTTCGAAGTTCCAGAGGTGAGGTGTGATTAGCCCCGAGAAGCCTCTGCGGAAATGGGACTCCTCTCGCATGGAGGGGAGAACCTCCTGGGTTTTCTCGAGTTGCGGCAGGTCTTCTCGAGTTACGACGGGGACCTCAGGGACCCGCTCTGTTCGCCTCAGGAAGAGCCAGTCCCCATGAGAGTTGCTAGGGGTTATCTCGGGATTCCTCTCCCGTCGATGCCAGGGCCTAAGAGCTTGTGTGGAGTCGGGGCCGGAACCTGAGGATTCCTCTCCAGTGTTGACATGGATCTTGGGGTGCCTCTGAGTCTCCCCAGGGGAGTCAGGCCTCGTCTCGAGTGGGGGCATGCACGTGCGCTTCCCTCCCGTGCTGCAGCAGTAGGGTCACGCTTCCTGTCACGTGGATCAAGGGATCTGTGGCTTTCCCTCGAGGCTGTCCCTCGAGGCTTTCCCACGAGGCTTTCCCACAGGGCTGTGCCAAGTACCACCTTGGTGTGAGTCGATCCTCGGCGTGAAAGACGAGCCGGTGAAGGGAAAAGAGGTTCCTCTGGAATGGACTGAGACATCTGGGGGACTCCTGGAATGGTGGCACGACCCTGGAGTTCCTCTCGCCGTTCCTGTTCAGAGGGCCTCCTCTTGAGATGCGAGGGGAACGCCAGAATTCTTTCCCGACGAAGCAGGGAAAGGATCCCTCACCTCGAGCTACGAGGCGGAAACGGGGCTCCTCTGGATGTGGGCGGGACCCTCGTGTTTCCTCTCGAGTGGAGACGGGTATGTCCGGGAAATTCTTCAGTGGCACCCAGGGTGTGAAGGACCATTTCGAAGTTCCAGAGGTGAGGTGTGATTAGCCCCGAGAAGCCTCTGCGGAAATGGGCCTCCTTTCGCATGGAGGGGAGAACCTCCTGGGTTTTCTCGAGTTGCGGCAGGTCTTCTCGAGTTACGACTGGGACCTCAGGGACCCGCTCTGGTGGCCTCATGAAGGGGCAGTCCCCATGTGAGTTGATAGGGGCCATCTCGGGATTCCTCTCCCGTCGATGCCGGGGCCTAAGACCTTGTGTGGAGTCGGGGCCGGAACCTGAGGATTCCTCTCCAGTGTTGACATGGATCTTGGGGTGCCTCTGAGTCTCCCCAGGGGAGTCAAGCCTCGTCTCGAGTGGGGGCATGCACGTGCGCTTCCCTCCCGAGCTGCAGCAGTAGGGTCACGCGTCCTGTCACGTGGATCAAGGGATCTGTGGCGTTCCCTCTAGACTTTCCCTCGAGGCTTTCCCAAGAGGCTTTCCCAAGAGGCTTTCCCACAGGGCTGTGCCAAGTGCCACCTTGGTGTGAGTCGATCCTCGGCGTGAAAGACGAGCCGGTGAAGGGAAAAGAGGTCCTCTGGAATGGACTGAGAAATCTGGGGGACTCTTGGAATGGTGGCACGACCCTGGAGTTCCTCTCGCCGTTCCTGTTGAGAGGGCCTCCTCTTGAGATGCGACGGGAACGCCGGGAATTCTTTCCCGACGAAGCAGGGAAAGGATCCCTCACCTCGAGCTACGAGGCGGAAACGGGGCTCCTCTGGATGTGGGCGGGACCCTCGTGTTTCCTCTCGAGTGGAGACGGGTATGTCGGGGAAATTCTTGAGTGGCACCCAGGGTGTGAAGGACCATTTCGAAGTTCCAGAGGTGAGGTGTGATTAGCCCCGAGAAGCCTCAGCGGAAATGGGCCTCATATCGCCTGCAGGGGAGAACCTCCTGGATATTCTCGAGTTGCGGCAGGTCTTCTCGAGTTACGACGGGGACCGCAGGGACCCGCTCTGGTGGCCTCAGGAAGGGCCAGTCCCCATGCGAGTTGCTAGGGGCCATCTCGGGATTCCTCTCCCGTCGATGACGAGGCCTAAGACCTTGTGTGGAGTCGGGACCGGAACCTGAGCATTCCTCTCCAGTGTTGACATGGATCTTGGGGTGCCTCTGAGTCTCCCCAGGGGAGTCAGGCTTCGTCTCGAGTGGTGGCATGCACGTGCGCTTCCCTCCCGAGCTGCAGCAGTAGTGTCACGCTTCCTGTCACGTGGATCAAGGGATCTGTGGCTTTCCCTCGAGGCTTTCCCTCGAGGCTTTCCCACGAGGCTTTCCCACAGGGCTGTGCCAAGTGCCACCTTGGTGTGAGTCGATCCTCGGCGTGAAAGACGAGCCGGTGAAGGGAAAAGAGGTTCCTCTGGAATGGACTGAGATATCTGGGGGACTCTTGGAATGGTGGCACGACCCTGGAGTTCCTCTCGCCGTTCCTGTTGAGAGGGCCTCCTCTTGAGATGCGACGGGAACGCCGGGAATTCTTTCCCGACGAAGCAGGGAAAGGATCCCTCACCTCGAGCTACGAGGCGGAAACGGGGCTCCTCTGGATGTGGGCGGGACCCTCGTGTTTCCTCTAGAGTGGAGACTGGTATGTTCGGGAAATTCTTGAGTTGCACCCAGGGTGTTAAGGACCATTTCGAAGTTCCAGAGGTGAGGTGTGATTAGCCCCGAGAAGCCTCTGCGGAAATGGGCCTCCTTTCGCATGGAGGGGAGAACCTCCTGGGTTTTCTCGAGTTGCGGCAGGTCTTCTCGAGTTACGACGGGGACCTCAGGGACCCGCTCTGGTGGCCTCAGGAAGGGGCAGTCCCCATGTGAGTTGCTAGGGGCCATCTCGGGATTCCTCTCCCGTCGATGCCGGGGCCTAAGACCTTGTGTGGAGTCGGGGCCGGAAACTGAGCTTTCCTCTCCAGTGTTGACATGGATCTTGGGGTGCCTCTGAGTCTCCCCAGTGGCGTCAGGCTTCGTCTCGAGTGGCGGCATGCACGTGCCCTTTCCTCCCGAGCTGCAGCAGTAGGGTCACGCTTCCTGTCACGTGGATCAAGGGATCTGTGGCTTTCCCTCGAGGCTTTCCCTCGAGGTTCTCCCACGAGGCTTTCCCACAGGGCTGTGCCAAGTGCCACCTTGGTGTGAGTCGATCCTGGGCGTGAAAGACGAGCCAGTGAAGGGAAAAGAGTTTCTGCTGGAATGGACTGAGACATCTGGCGGACTCTTGGAATGGTGGCACGACCCTGGAGTTCCACTCGCCGTTCCTGTTCAGAGGGCCTCCTCTTGAGATGCGACGGGAACGCCGGGAATTCTTTCCCGACGAAGCAGGGAAAGGATCCGTCACCTCGAGCTAGGAGGCGGAAACGGGGCTCCTCTGGATGTGGGCGGGACCATCGTGTTTCCTCTCTAGTGGAGACGGGTATGTCGGGGAACTTCTTGAGTTGCACCCAGGGTGTGAAGGACCGTTTCGAAGTTCCAGAGGTGAGGTGTGATTAGCCCCGAGAAGCCTCTGCGGAAATGGGCCTCCTCTCGCATGGAGGGGAGAACCTACTGGATTTTCTCGAGTTGCAGCAGGTCTTCTCGAGTTACGACGGGGACCTCAGGGACCCGCTCTTGTGGCCTAAGGAAGGGCCAGTCCCCATGTGAGTTGCTAGGGGCCATCTCGGGATTCCTCTCCCGTCGATGCCGGGGCCTAAGACCTTGTGTGGAGTCGGGCCGGAACCTGAGGATTCCTCTCCAGTGTTGACATGGATCTTGGGGTGCCTCTGAGTCTCCCCAGCGGAGTCAGGCCTCATCTCGAGTTGGGGCATGCACGTGCGCTTCCCTCCCGTGCTGCAGCAGTAGTGTCACGCTTCCTGTCACGTGGATCAAGGGATCTGTGGCTTTCCCTCGAGGCTTTACCTCGAGGCTTTCCCACGAGGCTACCCCACAGGGCTGTTCCAAGTGCCACCTTGGTGTGAGTTGATCCTCGGCGTGAAAGACGAGCCGGTGAAGGGAAAAGTGGTTCCTCTGGAATGGACTGAGACATCTGGGGGACTCTGGGAATGGTGGCACGACCCTGGAGTTCCTCTCGCCGTTCCTGTTGAGAGGGCCTCCTCTTGAGATGCGATGGGAACGCCGGGAATTCTTTCCCGACGAAGCAGGGAAAGGATCCGTCACCTCGAGCTAAGAGGCGGAAACGGGGCTCCTCTGGATGTGGGCGGGACCCTCGTGTTGCCTCTCGAGTGGAGACGGGTATGTCGGGGAACTTCTTGAGTTGCACCCAGGGTGTGAAGGACCCTTTCGAAGTTCGAGAGGTGAGGTGTGATTAGACCCGAGAAACCTCTGCGGAAATGGGCCTCCTCTCGCATGGAGGGGAGAACCTCCTGGATTTTCTCGCGTTGCGGCAGGTCTTCTCGAGTTACCACGGGGACCTCAGGGACCCGCTCTGGTGGCCTCAGGAAGGGGCAGTCCCCATGTGAGTTGCTAGGGGCCATCTCGGGATTCCTCTCCCGTCGATGCCGGGGCCTAAGACCTTGTGTGGAGTCGGGGCCGGAACCTGAGGATTCCTCTCCAGTGTTGACATGGATCTTGGGGTGCCTCTGAGTCTCCCCAGGGGAGTCAAGCCTCGTCTCGAGTGAGGGCATGCACGTGCGCTTCCCTCCCGAGCTGCAGCAGTAGGGTCACCCTTTCTGTCACGTGGATCAAGGGATCTGTGGCTTTCCCTCGAGGCTTTCCCTCGAGGCTTTCCCACGAGGCTTTCCCACAGGGCTGTGCCAAGTGCCACCTTGGTGTGAGTCGATCCTCGGCGTGAAAGACGAGCCGGTGAAGGGAAAAGAGGTTCCTCTGGAATGGACTGAGATATCTGGGGGACTCTTGGAATGGTGGCACGACCCTGGAGTTCCTCTCGCCGTTCCTGTTGAGAGGGCCTCCTCTTGAGATGCGACGGGAACGCCGGGAATTCTTTCCCGACGAAGCAGGGAAAGGATCCCTCACCTGGAGCTACGAGGCGGAAACGGGGCTCCTCTGGATGTGGGCGGGACCCTCGTGTTTCCTCTAGAGAGGAGACGGGTATGTTCGGGAAATTCTTGAGTTGCACCCAGGGTGTTAAGGACCATTTCGAAGTTCCAGAGGTGAGGTGTGATTAGCCCCGAGAAGCCTCTGCGGAAATGGGCCTCCTTTCGCATGGAGGGGAGAACCTCCTGGGTTTTCTCGAGTTGCGGCAGGTCTTCTCGAGTTACGACGGGGATCTCATGGACCCGCTCTGGTGGCCTCAGGAAGGGCCAGTCCCCATGCGAGTTGCTAGGGGCCATCTCGGGATTCCTCTCCCGTCGATGACGAGGACTAAGACCTTGTGAGGAGTCGGGGCCGGAACCTGAGCATTCCTCTCCAGTGTTGACATGGATCTTGGGGTGCCTCTGAGTCTCCCCAGGGGAGGCAGGCTTCGTTTAGAGTGGCGGCACGCACGTGCGCTTTCCTCCTGAGCTGCAGCAGTAGGGTTACGCTTCCTGTCACGTGGATCAAGGGATCTGTGGCTTTCCCTCGAGGCTTTCCCACGAGGCTTTCCCACAGGGCTGTGCCAAGTGCCACCTTGGTGTGGGTCGATCCTCGGCGTGAAAGACGAGCCGGTGACGGGAAAAGAGTTTCCTCTGGAATGGACTGAGACATCTGGGGGACTCTTGGAATGGTGGCACGACCCTGGAGTTCCTCTCACCGTTCCTGTTCAGAGGGCCTCCTCTTGAGATGCGACGGGAACGCCGGGAATTCTTTCCCGAAGAAGCAGGGAAAGGATCCCTCACCTCGAGCTATGAGGCGGAAACGGGGCTCCTCTGGATGTGGGCGGGACCCTCGTGTTTCCTCTCGAGTGGAGACGGGTATGTCGGGGAACTTCTTGAGTTGCACCAAGGGTGTGAAGGACCCTTTCGAAGTTCCAGAGGTGAGGTGTGATTAGCCCCGAGAAGCCTCTGCGGAAATGGGCCTCCTCTCGCATGGAGGGGAGAACCTACTGAATTTTCTCGTGTTCCGGCAGGTCTTCTCGAGTTACGACGGGGACCTCAGGGACCCGCTCTTGTGGCCTAAGGAAGGGCCAGTCCCCATGTGAGTTGCTAGGGGCCATCTCGGGATTCCTCTCCCGTCGATGCCGGGGCCTAAGACCTTGTGTGGAGTCGGGCCGGAACCTGAGGATTCCTCTCCAGTGTTGACATGGATCTTGGGGTGCCTCTGAGTCTCCCCAGGGGAGTCAGGCCTCATCTCGAGTTGGGGCATGCACGTGCGCTTCCCTCCCGAGCTGCAGCAGTAGTGTCACGCTTCCTGTCACGTGGATCAAGGGATCTGTGGCTTTCCCTCGAGGCTTTCCCTCGAGGCTTTCCCACGAGGCTTTCCCACAGGGCTGTGCCAAGTGCCACCTTGTTGTGAGTCGATCCTCGGCGTGAAAGACGAGCCGGTGAAGGGAAAAGAGGTTCCTCTGGAATGGACTGAGATATCTGGGGGACTCTTGGAATGGTGGCACGACCCTGGAGTTCCTCTCGCCGTTCCTGTTGAGAGGGCCTCCTCTTGAGATGTGACGGGAACGCCGGGAATTCTTTCCCGACGAAGCAGGGAAAGGATCCCTCACCTCGAGCTACGAGGCGGAAACGGGGCTCCTCTGGATGTGGGCGGGACCCTCGTGTTTTCTCTCGAATGGAGAAGGGTATGTTCGGGAAATTCTTGAGTTGCACCCAGGGTGTTAAGGACCATTTCGAAGTTCCAGAGGTGAGGTGTGATTAGCCCCGAGAAGCCTCTGCGGAAATGGGCCTCCTTTCGCATGGAGGGGAGAACCTCCTGGGTTTTCTCGAGTTGCGGCAGGTCTTCTCGAGTTACGACGGGGACCTTAGGGACCCGCTCTGTTGGCCTCAGGAAGGGGCAGTCCCCATGTGAGTTGCTAGGGGCCATCTCGGGATTCCTCTCCCGTCGATGCCGGGGCCTAAGACCTTGTGTGGAGTCGGGGCGGGAAACTGAGCATTCCTCTCCAGTGTTGACATGGATCTTGGGGTGCCTCTGAGTCTCCGCAGTGGCGTCAGGCTTCGTCTCGAGTGGCGGCATGCACGTGCGCTTTCCTCCCGAGCTGCAGCAGTAGGGTCACGCTTCCTGTCACGTGGATCAAGGGATCTGTGGCTTTCCCTCGAGGCTTTCCCTCGAGGTTCTCCCACGAGGCTTTCCCACAGGGCTGTGCCAAGTGCCACCTTGGTGTGAGTCGATCCTGGGCGTGAAAGACGAGCCAGTGAAGGGAAAAGAGTTTCTGCTGGAATGGACTGAGAAATCTGGCGGACTCTTGGAATGGTGGCACGAACCTGGAGTTCCACTCGCCGTTCCTGTTCAGAGGGCCTCCTCTTGAGATGCGACGGGAACGCCGGGAATTCTTTCCCGACGAAGCAGGGAAAGGATCCCTCACCTCGAGCTACGAGACGGAAACAGGGCTCCTCTGGATGTGGGCGGAACCTCGTGTTTCCTCTGGAGTGGAGACGGATATGTCGGGGAACTTCTTGAGTTGCACCCAGGGTGTGAAGTACCCTTTCGAAGTTCCAGAGGTGAGGAGTGATTAGCCCCGAGAAGCCTCTGCGGAAATGGGCCTCCTCTCGCCTGCAGGGGAGAACCTCCTGGATATTCTCGAGTTGCGGCAGGTCTTCTCGAGTTACGACGGGGACCTCAGGGACCCGCTCTGTTCGCCTCAGGAAGAGCCAGTCCCCATGAGAGTTGCTAGGGGCCATCTCGGGATTCCTCTCCCGTCGATGCCAGGGCCTAAGAGCTTGTGTGGAGTCGGGGCCGGAACCTGAGGATTCCTCTCCAGTGTTGACATGGATCTTGGGGTGCCTCTGAGTCTCCCCAGGGGAGTCAGGCCTCGTCTCGAGTGGGGGCATGCACGTGCGCTTCCCTCCCGAGCTGCAGCAGTAGGGTCACGCTTCCTGTCACGTGGATCAAGGGATCTGTGGCTTTCCTTCGAGGCTGTCCCTCGAGGCTTTCCCACGAGGCTTTCCCACAGGGCTGTGCCAAGTGCCACCTTGGTGTGAGTCGATCCTCGGCGTGAAAGACTAGCCGGTGAAGGGAAAAGAGGTTCCTCTGGAATGGACTGAGACATCTGGGGGACTCCTGGAATGGTGGCACGACCCTGGAGTTCCTCTCGCCATTCCTGTTGAGAGGGCCTCCTCTTGAGTTGCGACGGGATCGCCTGGAATTCTTTCCCGACGAAGCAGGGAAAGGATCCCTCACCTCGAGCTACGAGGCGGAAACAGGGCTCCTCTGGATGTGGACGGGACCCTCGTGTTTCCTCTCGAGTGGAGAAGGGTATGTCGGGGAACTTCTTGAGTTGCACCCAGGGTGTGAAGGACCCTTTCGAAGTTCCAGAGGTGAGGTGTGATTAGCCCCGAGAAGCCTCTGCGGAAATGGGCCTCCTCTCGCATGGAGGGGAGAACCTCCTGGATTTTCTCGAGTTGCGGCAGGTCTTCTCGAGTTACGACGGGGACCTCAGGGACCCGCTCTGGTGGCCTCAGGAAGGGCCAGTCCCCATGCGAGTTGCTAGGGGCCATCTCGGGATTCCTCTCCCGTCGATGCCGGGGAATAAGGCCTTGTGTGGAGTCGGGGCCGGAACCTGAGCATTCCTCTCCAGTGTTGACATGGATCTTGGGGTGCCTCTGAGTCTCCCCAGGGGAGTCAGGCCTCGTCTCGTGTAGGGGCATGCACGTGCGATTCCCTCCCGAGCTGCAGCAGTAGTGTCACGCTTCCTGTCACGTGGATCATAGAATCTGTGGCTTTCCCTCGAGGATTTCCCACAGGGCTGTGCCAAGTGCCACCTTGGTGTGAGTCGATCCTCGGCGTGAAAGACGAGCCGGTGAAGGGAAAAGAGGTTCCTCTGGAATGGACAGAGACATCTGGGGGACTCTTGGAATGGTGGCACGACCCTGGAGTTCCTCTCGCCGTTCCTGTTCAGAGGGCCTCCACTTCAGATGCGACGGGAATGCCGGGAATTCTTTCCCGACGAAGCAGGGAAAGGATCCCTCACCTCGAGCTACGAGGCGGAAACGGGGCTCCTCTGGATGTGGGCGGGACCCTCGTGTTTCCTCTCGAGTGGAGACCGGTATGTCGGGGAAATTCTTGAGTTGCACCCAGGGTGTGAAGGACCCTTTCGACGTTCCAGAGGTGAGGTGTGATTAGCCCCGAGAAGCCTCTGCGGAAATGGGACTCCTCTCGCATGGAGGGGAGAACCTCCTGGATTTTCTCGAGTTGCGGCAGGTCTTCTCGAGTTACGACGGGGACCTCAGGGACCCGCTCTGTTCGCCTCAGGAAGAGCCAGTCCCCATGAGAGATGCTAGGGGCCATCTCGGGATTCCTCTCCCGTCGATGCCGGGGCCTAAGACCTTGTGTGGAGTCGGGGCCGGAACCTGAGGATTCCTTTCCAGTGTTGACATGGATCTTGGGGTGCCTCTGAGTCTCCCCAGGGAAGTCAAGCCTCGTCTCGAGTGGGGGCATGCACGTGCGCTTCCCTCCTGAGCTGCAGCAGTATGGTCAGGCTTCCTGTCACGTGGATCAAGGGATCTGTGGCTTTCCCTCGAGGCTCACCCTCGAGGCTTTCCCACGAGGCTTTCCCACAGGGCTGTGCCAAGTGCCACCTTGGTGTGAATCGATCCTCGGCGTGAAAGACGAGCCGGTGAAGGGAAAAGAGGTTCCTCTGGAATGGACTGAGACATCTGGGGGACTCTTGGAATGGTGGCACGACCCTGAAATTCCTCTCGCCGTTCCTGTTCAGAGGGCCTCCTCTTGAGATGCGACGGGAAAGCCGGGAATTCTTTCCCGACGAAGCAGGGAAAGGATCCGTCACCTCGAGCTACAAAGCTGAAACGGGGCTCCTCTGGATGTGAGCGGGACCCTCGTGTTTCCTCTCGAGTGGAGACGGGTATGTCGGGGATCTTCTTGAGTTGCACCAAGGATGTGAAGGACCCTTTCGACGTTCCAGAGGTGAGGTGTGATTAGCCCCGAGAAGCCTCTGCGGAAATGGGCCTCTTCTCGCCTGCAGGGGAGAACCTCCTGGATATTCTCGAGTTGCGGCAGGTCTTCTCGAGTTACGACGGGGATCTCAGGGACCCGCTCTGGTGGCCTCAGGAAGGGCCAGTCCCCATGTGAGTTGCTTTGGGCCATCTCGGGATTCCTCTCCCATCGATGCCGGGGCCTAAGACCTTGTGTGGAGTTGGGGCCGGAACCTGAGGATTCCTCTAGAGTGTTGACATGGATCTTGGGGTGCCTCTGAGTCTCCCCATGGGAGTCAGGCCTCGTCTCGAGTGGGGGCATGCACATGCGCTTTGCTCCCGAGCTGCAGCAATAGGTCACGCTTCCTGTCACGTGGATCAAGGTATCTGAGGCTTTCCCTGGAGGCTTTCCCTCGAGGCTTTCCCACAGGGCTGTGCCAAGTGCCACCTTGGTGTGAGTCGATCCTCGGCGTGAAAGACGAGCCGGTGAAGGGAAAAGAGGTTCCTCTGGAATGGACTGAGACATCTGGGGAACTCCTGGAATGGTGGCACGACCCTGGAGTTCCTCTCGCCGTTCCTGTTGAGAGGGCCTCCTCTTGAGATGCGACGGGATCGCCTGGAATTCTTTCCCGACGAAGAAGGGAAAGGATCCCTTACCTCGAGCTACGAGGCGGAAACAGGGCTCCTCTGGATGTGGGCGGGACCCTCGTGTTTCCTCTCGAGTGGAGACGGGTATGTCGGGGAACTTCTTGAGTTGCACCCAGGGTGTGAAGGACCCTTTCGAAGTTCCAGAGGTGAGGTGTGATTAGCCCCGAGAAGCCTCTGCGGAAATGGGCCTCCTCTCGCATGGAGGGGAGAACCTCCTGGATTTTCTCGAGTTGGGGCAGGTCTTCTCGAGTTACGACGGGGACCTCAGGGACCACCTCTGGTGGCCTCAGGAAGGGCCAGTCCCCATGTGAGTTGCTAGGGGCCATCTCGGGATTCCTCTCCCGTCGATGCCGGGGCCTAAGACCTTGTGTGGAGTCGGGGCCGGAACCTGAGGATACCTCTCCAGTTTTGACATGGATCTTGGGGTGACTCTGAGTCACCCCAGGGGAGTCAAGCCTCGTCTCGAGTGGGGGCATGCACGTGCGCTTCCCTCCCGAGCTGCAGCAGTAGGGTCACGCTTCCTGTCACGTGTAACAAGGGATCTGTGGCTTTCCCTCGAGGCTTTCCCTCGAGGCCTTCCCACGAGGCTTTCCCACAGGGCTGTGCCAAGTGCCACCTTGGTGTGAGTCGATCCTCGGCGTGAAAGACGAGCCGGTGAAGGGAAAAGAGGTTCCTCTGGAATGGACTGAGACATGTGGGGGACTATTGGAATGTTGGCACGACCCTGGAGTTCCTCTCGCCGTTCCTGTTGAGAGGGCCTCCTCTTGAGATGCGACGGGAACGCCGGGAATTCTTTCCCGACGAAGCAGGGAAAGGATCCGTCACCTCGTGCTACGAGGTGGAAACGGGGCTCCTCTGGATGAGGGCGGGACCCTCGTGTTTCCTCTCGAGTGGAGACGGGTATGTCGGGGAACTTCTTGAGTTGCACCCAGGGTGTGAAGGACCCTTTCGACGTTCCAGAGGTGAGGTGTGATTAGCCCCGAGAAACCTCTGCGGATATGGGCCGCCTCTCGCATGGAGGGGAGAACCTCCTGGATTTTCTCGAGTTGAGGCAGGTCTTCTCGAATAACGACGGGGACCTCAGGGACCACCTCTGGTGGCCTCAGGAAGGGCCAGTCCCCATGTGAGTTGCTAGGGGCCATCTCGGGATTCCTCTCCCGTCGATGCCGGGGCCTAAGACCATGTGTGGAGTCGGGGCTGGAACCTGAGGATTCCTTTCCAGTGTTGACATGGATCTTCGGGTGCCTCAGAGTCTCCCCAGGGGAGTCAGGCCTCGTCTCGAGTGGGGGCATGCACGTGCGCTTCCCTCCTTTGCTGCCGCAGTATGGTCAGGCTTCCTGTCACGTGGATCAAGGGATCTGTGGCTTTCCATCGAGGCTTTCCCACAGGGCTGTGCCAAGTGCCACCTTGGTGTGATTCGATCCTCGCCGTGAAAGACGAGCCGGTGAAGGGAAAAGAGGTTCCTCTGGAATGGACTGAGACATCTGGGGGACTCTTGGAATGGTGGCACGACCCTGGAGTTCCTCTCGCCGTTCCTGTTCAGAGGGCCTCCGCTTCAGATGCGACGGGAACGCCGGGAATTCTTTCCCGACGAAGCAGAGAAAGGATCCGTCACCTCGTGCTACGAGGTGGAAACGGGGCTTCTCTGGATGTGGGCGGGACCCTCGTGTTTCCTCTCGAGTGGAGACGGGTATGTCGGGGAACTTCTTGAGTTGCACCCAGGGTGGGAAGGACCCTTTCGACGTTCCAGAGGTGAGGTGTGATTAGCCCCGAGAAGCCTCTGCGGAAATGGGCCTCATCTCGCCTGCCGGGGAGAACCTCCTGGATATTCTTGAGTTGCGGCAGGTCTTCTCGAGTTACGACGGGGACCTCAGCGACCCGCTCTCGTGGCCTCAGGAAGGGCCAGTCCCCATGCGAGTTACTAGGGGCCAACTCGGGATTCCTCTCCCGTCGATGCCGGGGAATAAGGCCTTGTGTGGAGTCGGGGCCGGAACCTGAACATTCCTCTCCAGTGTTGACATGGATCTTGGGGTGCCTCTGAGTCTCCCCAGGGGAGTCAGGCCTCGTCTCGAGTAGGGGCATGCACGTGCGCTTCCCTCCCGAGCTGCAGCAGTAGGGTCACGCTTCCTGTCACGTGGATCAAGGGATCTGTGGCTTTCCCTCGAGGCTTTCCCTCGAGGCTTTCCCACAGGGATGTGCCAAGTGATACCTTGGTGTGAGTCGATCCTCGGCGTGAAAGACGAGCCGGTGAAGGGAAAAGAGGTTCCTCTGGAATGGACAGAGACATCTGGAGGACTCTTGGAATTGTGGCACGACCCTGGAGTTCCTCTTGCCGTTCCTGTTCAGAGGGCCTCCTCTTGAGATGCGACGGGAACGCCGGGAATTCTTTCCCGACGAAGGAGGGAAAGGATCCCTCACCTCGAGCTACGAGGCGGAAAAGGGGCTCCTCTGGATGAGGGTGGGACCCTCGTGTTTCCTCTCGAGTGGAGACGGGTATGTCGGGGAACTTCTTGAGTTGCACCCAGGGTGTGAAGGACCCTTTCGACGTTCCAGAGGTGAGGTGTGATTAGCCCGGAGAAACCTCTGCGGATATGGGCCGCCTCTCGCATGGAGGGGAGAACCTCCTGGATTTTCTCGAGTTGAGGCAGGTCTTCTCGAATAACGACGGGGACCTCAGGGACCACCTCTGGTGGCCTCAGGAAGGGCCAGTTCCCATGTGAGTTGCTAGGGGCCATCTCGGGATTCCTCTCCCGTCGATGCCGGGGCCTAACACCTTGTGTGGAGTCGGGGCCGGAACCTGAGGATTCCTTTCCAGTGTTGACATGGATCTTGGGGTGCCTCTGAGTCTCCCCAGGGGAGTCAAGACTCGTCTCGAGTGGGGGCATGCACGTGCGCTTCCCTCCCGAGCTGCAGCGGTAGTGTCACGCTTCCTGTCACGTGTAACAAGGGATCTGTGGCTTTCCCTCGAGGCTTTCCCTCGAGGCTTTCCCACGAGGCTTTCCCACAGGGCTGTGCCAAGTGCCACCTTGGTGTGAGTCGATACTCGGCGTGAAAGACGAGCCGGTGAAGGGAAAAGAGGTTCCTCTGGAATGGACTGAGACATGTGGGGGACTATTGGAATGGTGGCACGACCCTGGAGTTCCTCTCGCCGTTCCTGTTGAGAGGGCCTCCACTTGAGATGCGACGGGAACGCCGGGAATTCTTTCCCGACGAAGCAGGGAAAGGATCCGACACCTCGTGCTACGAGGTGGAAACGGGGCTTCTCTGGATGTGGGCGGGACCCTCGTGTTTCCTCTCGAGTGGAGACGGGTATGTCGGGGAAATTCTTGAGTTGCACCCAGGGTGGGAAGGACCCTTTCGACGTTCCAGAGGTGAGGTGTGATTAGCCCCGGGAAGCCTCTGCGGAAATGGGCCTCATCTCGCCTGCCGGGGAGAACCTCCTGGATATTCTCGAGTTGCGGCAGGTCTTCTCGAGTTACGACGGGGACCTCAGGGACCCGCTCTGGTGGCCTCAGGAAGGGCCAGTCCCCATGCGAGTTGCTAGGGGCCATCTCGGGATTCCTCTCCCGTCGATGCCGGGGAATAAGGCCTTGTGTGGAGTCGGGGCCGGAACCTGA
This sequence comes from Budorcas taxicolor, assembly GCF_023091745.1. Lineage (NCBI taxonomy): Eukaryota > Metazoa > Chordata > Mammalia > Artiodactyla > Bovidae > Budorcas > Budorcas taxicolor. Next base: position 1,621,935 of record NW_026292750.1, on the reverse strand, counting down.
GCATTCCTCTCCAGTGTTTACATGGATCTTGGGGTGCCTCTGAGTCTCCCCAGGGGAGTCAGGCCTCGTCTCGAGTAGGGGCATGCACGTGCGCTTCCCTCCCGAGCTGCAGCAGTAGGGTCACGCTTCCTGTCACGTGGATCAAAGGATCTGTGGCTTTCCCTCGAGGCTCACCCTCGAGGCTTTCCCACGAGGCTTTCCCACAGGGCTGTGCCAAGTGCCACCTTGGTGTGAATCGATCCTCGGCGTGAAAGATGAGCCGGTGAAGGGAAAAGAGGTTCCTCTGGAATGGACTGAGACATCTGGGGGACTCTTGGAATGGTGGCACGACCCTGGAATTCCTCTCGCCGTTCCTGTTCAGAGGGCCTCCTCTTGAGATGCGACGGGAACGCCGGGAATTCTTTCCCGACGAAGCAGGGAAAGGATCCCTCACCTCGAGCTACGAGGCGGAAACAGGGTTCCACTGGATGTGGGCGGGACCCTCGTGTTTCCTCTCGAGTGGAGACGGGTATGTCGGGGATCTTCTTGAGTTGCACCAAGGATGTGAAGGACCCTTTCGACGTTCCAGAGGTCAGGTGTGATTAGCCCCGAGAAGCCTCTGCGGAAATGGGCCTCTTCTCGCCTGCAGGGGAGAACCTCCTGGATATTCTCTAGTTGCGGCAGGTCTTCTCGACTTACGACGGGGACCTCAGGGACCCGCTCTGGTGGCCTCAGGAAGGGCCAGTCCCCATGTGAGTTGCTTTGGGCCATCTCGGGATTCCTCTCCCATCGATGCCGGGGCCTAAGACCTTGTGTGGAGTTGGGGCCGGAACCTGAGGATTCCTCTAGAGTGTTGACATGGATCTTGGGGTGCCTCTGAGTTTCCCCAGGGGAGTCAGGCCTCGTCTCGAGTGGGGGCATGCACATGCGCTTTCCTCCCGAGCTGCAGCAGTAGGTCACGCTTTCCTGTCACGTGGATCAAGGGATGTGAGGCTTTCCCTCGAGGCTTTCCCTCGAGGCTTTCCCACAGGGCTGTGCCAAGTGCCACCTTGGTGTGAGTCGATCCTCGGCGTGAAAGACGAGCCGGTGAAGGGAAAAGAGGTTCCTCTGGAATGGACTGAGACATCTGGGGGACTCCTGGAATGGTGGCACGACCCTGGAGTTCCTCTCGCCGTTCCTGTTGAGAGGGCCTCCTCTTGAGATGCGATGGGATCGCCTGGAATTCTTTCCCGACGAAGCAGGGAAAGGATCCCTCACCTCGAGCTGCGAGGCGGAAACAGGGCTCCTTTGGATGTGGGCGGGACCCTCGTGTTTCCTCTCGAGTGGAGACGGGTATGTCGGGGAACTTCTTGAGTTGCACCAAGGGTGTGAAGGACCCTTTCGACGTACCAGAGGTGAGGTGTGATTAGCCCCGAGAAGCCTCTGCAGAAATGGGCCTCCTCTCGCATGGATGGGAGAACCTCCTGGATTTTCTCGAGTTGGGACAGGTCTTCTCGAGTTACGACGGGGACCTCAGGGACCACCTCTGGTGGCCTCAGGAAGGGCCAGTCCCCATGTGAGTTGCAAGGGGCCATCTCGGGATTCCTCTCCCGTCGATGCCGGCGCCTAAGACCTTGTGTGGAGTCGGGCCGGAACCTGAGGATTCCTTTCCAGTGTTGACATGGATCTTCGGGTGCCTCTGAGTCTCCCCAGGGAAGTCAAGCCACGTCTCGAGTGGGGGCATGCACGTGCGCTTCCCTCCTGAGCTGCAGCACTATGGTCAGGCTTCCTGTCACGTGGATCAAGGGATCTGTGGCTTTCCCTCGAGGCTTACCCTCGAGGCTTTCCCACGAGGCTTTCCCACAGGACTGTGCCAAGTGCCACCTTGGTGTGAGTCGATCCTCGGCGTGAAAGACGAGCCGGTGAAGGGAAAAGAGGTTCCTCTGGAATGGACTGAGACATCTGGGGGACTCTTGGAATGGTGGCACGACCCTGGAATTCCTCTCGCCGTTCCTGTTGAGAGGGCCTCCTCTGGAGATGCCACGGGAACGCCGGGAATTCTTTCCCTACGAAGCAGGGAAAGGATCCGTCACCTCGAGCTACGAAGCTGAAACGGGGCTCCTCTGGATGTGAGCGGGACACTCGTGTTTCCTCTCGAGTGGAGACGGGTATGTCGGGGATCTTCTTGAGTTGCACCAAGGATGTGAAGGACCCTTTCGACGTTCCAGAGGTGAGGTGTGATTAGCCCCGAGAAGCCTCTGTGGAAATGGGCCTCTTCTCGCCTTCAGGGGAGAACCTCCTGGATATTCTCGAGTTGCGGCAGGTCTTCTCGAGTTACGACGGGGACCTCTGGGACCCGCTCTGGTGGCCTCAGGAAGGGCCAGTCCCCATGTGAGTTGCTTTGGGCCATCTCGGGATTCCTCTCCCGTCGATTCCGGGGCCTAAGACCTTGTGTGGAGTTGGGGCCGGAACCTGAGGATTCCTCTAGAGTGTTGACATGGATCTTGGGGTGCCTCTGAGTCTCCCCAGGGGAGTCAGGCCTCGTCTCGAGTGGGGGCATGCACATGCGCTTTCCTCCCGAGCTGCAGCAGTAGGTCACCCTTCCTGTCACGTGGATCAAGGGATGTGAGGCTTTCCCTCGAGGCTTTCCCTCGAGGCTTTCCCACAGGGCTGTGCCAAGTGCCACCTTGGTGTGAGTCGATCCTCGGCGTGAAAGACGAGCCGGTGAAGGGAAAAGAGGTTCCTCTGGAATGGAATGAGACATCTGGGGGACTCTTGGAATGGTGGCACGACCATGGAATTCCTCTCGCCGTTCCTGTTCAGAGGGCCTCCTCTTGAGATGCGACGGGAACGCCGGGAATTCTTTCCCGACGAAGCAGGGAAAGGATCCGTCACCTCGAGCTACGAAGCGGAAACGGGGCTCCTCTGGATGTGGGCGGGACCCTCGTGTTTCCTCTCGAGTGGAGACGCGTATGTCGGGGATCTTCTTGAGTTGCACCAAGGTTGTGAAGGACCCTTTCGACGTTCCAGAGGTGAGGTGTGATTAGCCCAGAGAAACATCTGCGGAAATGGGCCTCCTCTCCCATGGAGGGGAGAACCTCCTGGATTTTCTCGAGTTGCGGCAGGTCTTCTCGAGTTACGACGGGGACCTCAGGGACCCGCTCTGGTGGCATCAGGAAGGGCCAGTCCCCATGTGAGTTGCTAGGGGCCATCTCGGGATTCCTCTCCCGTCGATTCCGGGGAATAAGGCCTTGTGTGGAGTCGGGGCCGGAACCTGAGCATTCCTCTCCAGTGTTGACATGGATCTTGGGGTGCCTCTGAGTCTCCCCAGGGGAGTCAGGGCTCGTCTCGAGTGGGGGCATGCCCGTGTGCTTCCCTCCCAAGCTGCAGCAGTAGGGTCAGGCTTCCTGTCACGTGGATCAAGGGATCTGTGGCTTTCCCTCGAGGCTTTCCCACAGGGCTGTGCCAAGTGCCACCTAGGTGTGAATCGATCCTCGGCGTGAAAGACGAGCCGGTGAAGGGAAAAGAGGTTCCTCTGGAATGGACTGAGACATCTGGGGGACTCCTGGAATGGTGGCACGATCCTGGAGTTCCTCTCGCCGTTCCTGTTGAGAGGGCCTCCTCTTGAGATGCGACAGGATCGCCTGGAATTCTTTCCCGACGAAGCAGGGAAAGGATCCCTCACCTCGAGCTACGAGGCAGAAACAGGGCTCCTCTGGATGTGGGCGGACCCTCGTGTTTCTCTCGAGTGGAGACGGGTATGTCGGGGAACTTCTTGAGTTGCACCCAGGGTTTGAAGGAGCCTTTCCACGTTCCAGAGGTGAGGTGTGATTAGCCCCGAGAAGCCTCTGCGGAAATGGGCCTATTCTCGCCTTCAGTGGAGAACCTCCGGGATATTCTCGAGTTGCGGCAGGTCTTCTCGAGTTACGACGGGGACCTCAGGGACCCGCTCTGGTGGCCTCAGGAAGGGCCAGTCCCCATGTGAGTTGCTTTGGGCCATCTCGGGATTCCTCTCCCATCGATGCCGGGGCCTAAGACCTTGTGTGGAGTTGGGGCCGGAACCTGAGGATTCCTCTAGAGTGTTGACATGGATCTTGGGGTGCCTCTGAGTCTGCCCAGGGGAGTCAGGCCTCGTCTCGAGTGGGGGCATGCACATGCGCTTTCCTCCCGAGCTGCAGCAGTAGGTCACGCTTCCTGTCACGTGGATCAAGGGATCTGAGGCTTTCCCTCGAGGCTTTCCCTCGAGGCTTTCCCACAGGGCTGTGCCAAGTGCCACCTTGGTGTGAGTCGATCCTCGGCGTGAAAGACGAGCCGGTGAAGGGAAAAGAGGTTCCTCTGGAATGGACTGAGACATCTGGGGGACTCCTGGAATGGTGGCACGACCCTGGAGTTCCTCTCGCCGTTCCTGTTCAGAGGGCCTCCTCTTGAGATGCGACGGGATCGCCTGGAATTCTTTTCCGACGAAGCAGGGAAAGGATCCCTCACCTCGAGCTACGAGGCGGAAACAGGGCTCCTCTGGATGTGGGCGGACCCTCGTGTTTCCTCTCGAGTGGAGACGGGTATGTCGGGGAACTTCTTGAGTTGCACCAAGGGTGTGAAGGAACCTTTCGATGTTCCAGAGGTGAGGTGTGATTAGCCCCGAGAAGCCTCTGCGGAAATGGGCCTCCTCTCGCCTGGAGGGGAGAACCTCCTGGATTTTCTCGAGTTGGGGCAGGTCTTCTCGAGTTACGATGGGGACCTCAGGGACCACCTCTGGTGGCCTCAGGAAGGGCCAGTCCACATGTGAGTTGCAAGGGGCCATCTCAGGATTCCTCTCCCGTCGATGCCGGCGCCTAAGACCTTGTGTGGATTCGGGGCCGGAACCTGAGGATTCCTTTCCAGTGTTGACATGGATCTTCGGGTGCCTCTGTGTCTCCCCAGGGAAGTCAAGCCACGTCTCGAGTGGGGGCATGCACGTGCGCTTCCCTCCTGAGCTGCAGCAGTATGGTCAGGATTCCTGTCACGTGGATCAAGGGATCTGTGGCTTTCCCTCGAGGCTTACCCTCGAGGCTTTCACACGAGGCTTTCCCACAGGACTGTGCCAAGTGCCACCTTGGTGTGAGTCGATCCTCGGCGTGAAAGACGAGCCGGTGAAGGGAAAAGAGGTTCCTCTGGAATGGACTGAGACATCTGGGGGACTCTTGGAATGGTGGCACGACCCTGGAATTCCTCTCGCCGTTCCTGTTCAGAGGGCCTCCTCTTGAGATGCGACGAGAATGCCGGGAATTCTTTCCCGACGAAGCAGGGAAAGGATCCGTCACCTCGAGCTACGTAGTGGAAACGGGGCTCCTCTGGTTGTGGGCGGGACCCTCGTGTTTCCTCTCGAGTGGAGACGCGTATGTCGGGGATCTTCTTGAGTTGCACCAAGGTTTTGAAGGACCCTTTCGACGTTCCAGAGGTGAGGTGTGATTAGCCCAGAGAAACATCTGCGGAAATGGGCCTCCTCTCCCATGGAGGGGAGAACCTCCTGGATTTTCTCGAGTTGCGGCAGGTCTTCTCGAGTTACGACTGGGACCTCAGGGACCCGCTCTGGTGGCATCAGGAAGGGCCAGTCCCCATGTGAGTTGCTAGGGGCCATCTCGGGATTCCTCTCCCGTCGATGCCGGGGAATAAGGCCTTGTGTGGAGTCGGGGCCGGAACCTGAGCATTCCTCTCCAGTGTTGACATGGATCTTGGGGTTCTTCTGAGTCTCCCCAGGGGAGTCAGGGCTCGTCTCGAGTGGGGGCATGCCCGTGTGCTTCCCTCCCGAGCTGCAGCAGTAGGGTCACGCTTCCTGTCACGTGGATCAAGGGATCTGTGGCTTTCCCTCGAGGCTTTCCCTCGAGGCTTTCCCACGAGGCTTTCCCACAGGGCTCTGTCAAGTGCCACCTTGGTGTGAGTCGATCCTCGGCGTGAAAGACGAGCCGGTGAAGGGAAAAGAGGTTCCTCTGGAATGGACTGAGACATCTGGGGGACTCTTGGAATGGTGGCACGACCCTGGAGTTCCTCTCGCCGTTCCTGTTCAGAGGGCCTCCTCTTCAGATGCGACGGGAATGCCGGGAATTCTTTCCCGACGAAGCAGGGAAAGGATCCCTCACCTGGAGCTACGAGGCGGAAACGGGGTTCCTCTGGATGTGGGCGGGACCCTCGTGTTTCCTCTCGAGTGGAGACGGGTATGCCGGGGAACTTCATGAGTTGCACCCAGGGTGTGAAGGACCCTTTCGACGTTCCAGAGGTGAGGTGTGATTAGCCCTTAGAAGCCTCTGTGGAAATGGGCCTCCTCTCGCCTGCAGGGGAGAACCTCCTGGATATTCTCGAGTTGCGGCAGGTCTTCTCGAGTTACGACGGGGACCTCAGGGACCCGCTCTGGTGGCCTCAGGAAGGGCCAGTCCCCATGTGAGTTGCTTTGGGCCATCTCGGGATTCCTCTCCCATCGATGCCGGGGCCTAAGACCTTGTGTGGAGTCGGGGCCGGAACCTCAGGATTCCTCTAGAGTGCTGACATGGATCTTGGGGTGCCTCTGAGTCTCCCCAGGGGAGTCAGGCCTCGTCTCGAGTGGGGGCATGCACATGCGCTTTCCTCCAGAGCTGCAGCAGTAGGTCACGCTTCCTGTCACGTGGATCAAGGGATCTGAGGCTTTCCCTCGAGGCTTTCCCTCGAGGCTTTCCCACAGGGCTGTGGCAATTGCCACCTTGGTGTGAGTCGATCCTCGCCGTGAAAGACGAGCCGGTGAAGGGAAAAGAAGTTCCTCTGGAATGGACTGAGACATCTGGGGGACTCTTGGAATGGTGGCACGACCCTGGAGTTCCTCTCGCCGTTCCTGTTCAGAGGGCCTCCTCTTGAGATGCGACGGGAACGCCGGGAATTCTTTCCCGACGAAGCAGGGAAAGGATCCCTCACCTCGAGCTACGAAGCGGAAACGGGGCTCTTCTGGATGTGGGCGGGACCCTCGTGTTTCCTCTCGAGTGGAGAAGGGTATGTCGGGGAACTTCTTGAGTTGCAGCTAGGGTGTGAAGGACCCTTTCGACGTTCCACAGGTGAGGTGTGATTAGCCCCGAGAAGCCTCTGCGGAAATGGGCCTCATCTCGCCTGCAGGGGAGAACCTCCTGGATATTCTCGAGTTGCGGCAGGTCTTCTCGAGTTACGTCGGTGACCTCAGAGACCCGCTCTGATGGCCTCAGGAAGGGCCAGTCCCCACGCGAGTTGCTAGGGGCCATCTCGGGATTCCTCTCCCGTCGATGCCGGCGCCTAAGACCTTGTGTGGAGTCGGGGCCGGAACCTGAGGATTCCTTTCCAGTGTTGACATGGATCTTGGGGTGCCTCTGAGTCTCCCCAGGGAAGTCAAGCCTCGTCTCGAGTGGGGGCATGCACGTGCGCTTCCCTCCTGAGCTGCAGCAGTATGGTCAGGCTTCCTGTCACGTGGATCAAGGGATCTGTGGCTTTCCCTCGAGGCTTACCCTCGAGGCTTTCCCACGAGGCTTTCCCACAGGGCTGTGCCAAGTGCCACCTTGGTGTGAGTCGATCCTCGGCGTGAAAAACGAGCCGGTGAAGGGAAAAGAGGTTCCTCTGGAATGGACTGAGACATCTGGGGGACTCTTGGAATGGTGGCACGACCCTGGAATTCCTCTCGCCGTTCCTGTTCAGAGGGCCTCCTCTTGAGATGCGACGGGAACGCCGGGAATTCTTTCCCGACGAAGCAGGGAAAGGATCCGTCACCTCGAGCTACGAAGCGGAAACGGGGCTCCTCTGGATGTGGGCGGGACCCTCGTGTTTCCTCTCGATTGGAGACAGGCATGTCGGGGAACTTCTTGAGTTGCACCAAGGGTGGGAAGGACCCTTTCGACGTTCCAGAGGTGAGGTGTGATTAGCCCCGAGAAGCCTCAGTGGAAATGGTCCTCATCTCGCCTGCAGGGGAAACCTCCTGGATATTCTCGAGTTGCGGCAGGTCTTCTCGAGTTACGACGGGGACCTCAGAGGGACCCGCTCTCGTGGCCTCAGGAAGGGCCAGTCCCATGCGGGTTGCTAGGGACCATCTCGGGATTCCTCTCCCGTCGATGCCGGCGCCTAAGACCTTCTGTGGATTCGGGGCCGGAACCAGAGGATTCCTCTCCAGTGTTGACATGGATTTTGGGGTGCCTCTTAGTCTCCCCAGGGGAGTCAGGCTTTGCGTCGAGTGGGGCCATGCATGTGCGCTTTCATCCCGAGCTGCAGCAGTAGGGTCACGCTTCCTGTCACGTGGATCAAGGGATCTGTGGCTTTCCCTCGAGGCTTTCCCTCGAGGCTTTCCCACGAGGCTTTCCCACAGGGCTGTGCCAAGTGCCACCTTGGTGTGAGTCAATCCTCGGCGTGAAAGACGAGCCATTGAAGGGAAAAGAGATTCCTCTGGAATGGACTGAGACATCTGGGGACTCTTGGAATGGTGGCACGACCCTGGAGTTCCTCTCGCCGTTCCTGTTGAGAGGGTCTCCTCTTGAGATGCGTCGGGAACGCCGGGAATTCTTTCCCGACGAAGCAGGGAAATGATCCGTCACCTCGAGCTACGAAGCGGATACGGGGCTCCTCTGGATGTGGGCGGGACCCTCGTGATTCCTCTCGAGTGGAGACGGGTATATCGGGGAACTTCTTGAGTTGCACCAAGGGTGTGAAGGACCCTTTCGACGTTCCAGAGGTGAGGTGTGAGAGCCCCGAGAAGCCTCTGCGGAAATGGGCCTCATCTCGCCTGCAGGGGAGAACCTTCTGGATATTCTCGAGTTGCGGCAGGTCTTCTCGAGTTTCGACGGGGACCTCATGGACCCGCTCTGGTGGCCTTAGGAAGGGCCAGTCCCTATGGGAATTGCTAGGGGCCATCTCGGGATTCCTCTCTCGTCGATGCCGGGGCCTAACACCTTGTGTGGAGTCGGGGCCGGAACCAGAGGATTCCTCTCCAGTGTTGACATGGATTTTGGGGTGCCTCTGAGTCTCCCCAGGGGAGTCAGGCCTCGCCTCGAGTGGGGGCATGCACGTGCGCTTCCCTCCCGGTCTGCAGCAGTAGGTCACGCTTCCTGTCACGTGGATCAAGGGATCTGAGGCTTTCCCTCAGGGCTTTCCCTCGAGGCTTTCCCACAGGGCTGTGCCAAGTGCCACCTTGGTGTGAGTCGATCCTCGGCGTGAAAGACAAGCCGGTGAAGGGAAAAGAGGTTCCTCTGGAATGGACTGAGACATCTGGGGGACTCCTGGAATGGTGGCACGACCCTGGAGTTCCTCTCGCCGTTCCTGTTGAGAGGGCCTCCTCTTGAGATGGGACGGGATCGCCTGGAATTCTTTCCCGACGAAGCAGGGAAAGGATCCCTCACCTCGAGCTACGAGGCGGAAACAGGGCTCCTCTGGATGTGGGCGGGACCCTCGTGTTTCCTCTCGAGTGGAGACGGGTATGTCGGGGAACTTCTTGAGTTGCACCCAGGGTGTGAAGGACCCTTTCGAAGTTCCAGAGGTGAGGTGTGATTAGCCCCGGGAAGCCTCTGCGGAAATGGGCCTCCTCTCGCATGGAGGGGAGAACCTCCTGGATTTTCTCGAGTTGCGGCACGTCTTCCCGAGTTACGATGGGGACCTCAGGGACCACCTATGTTGGCCTCGGGAAGGGCCAGTCCCCATGTGAGTTGCTAGGGGCCATCTCGGGATTCCTCTCCCGTCGATGCCGGGGCCTAAGACCTTGTGTGGAGTCGGGGCCGGAACCTGAGGATTCCTCTGCTGTGTTGACATGGATCTTGGGGTGCCTCTGAGTCACCCCAAGGGAGTCAAGCCTCGTCTCGAGTGGGGGCATGCACGTGCGCTTCCCTCCCGAGCTGCAGCAGTAGGGTCACGCTTCCTGTCACGTGGATCAAGGGATCTGTGTCTTCCCCTCGAGGCTTTCCCTCGAGGCTTTCACACTATGCTTTCCCACAGGGCTATGCCAAGTGCCACCTTGCTGTGAGTCGATCCTCGGCGTGAAAGACGAGCCGGTGAAGGGAAAAGAGGTTCCTCTGGAATGGACTGAGACATCTGGGGTACTCTTGGAATGGTGGCACGACCCAGGAGTTCCTCTCGCCGTTCCTGTTGAGAGGGCCTCCTCTTGAGATGCGACGGGAACGCCTGGAATTCTTTCCCAACGTAGAAGGGAAAGGATCGGTCACCTCGAGCTACGAAGCGGAAACGGGGCTCCTCTGGATGTGGGCGGGACCCTCGTGTTTCCTCTCTAGTGGAGACGGGCATGTCGGGGAACTTCTTGTGTTGCACCAAGGGTGTGAAGGACCCTTTCGACGTTCCAGAGGTGAGGTGTGATTAGCCCCGAGAAGCCTCTGCGGAAATGGGCCTCATCTCGCCTGCAGGGGAGAACCTCCAGGATATTCTCGAGTTGCGGCAGGTCTTCTCGAGTTACGACGGGGACCTCAGGGACCCGCTCTGGTGGCCTCAGGAAAGGCCAGTCCCCATGCGAGTTGCTTGGGGACCTCTCGGGATTCCTCTCCCGTCCATGCCGGGGCCTCAGTCCTTGTGTGGAGTCGGGGCCGGAACCTGAGGATTCCTCTCCAGTGTTGCCATGGATCTTGGGGTGCTTCTGAGTCTCCCCAGGGGAGTCAGGCCTCGTCTCGAGTGGGGGCATGCACGTGCGCTTTCCTCCCGAGCTGCAGCAGTAGTGTCACGCTTCCTGTCACGTGGATCAAGGGATCTGTGGCTTTCCCTCGAGGCTGTCCCTCGAGGCTTTCCCACGAGGCTTTCCCACAGGGCTGTGCCACGTGCCACCTTGGTGTGAGTCGATCCTCGGCGTGAAAGACGAGCCGGTGAAGGGAAAAGAGGTTCCTCTGGAATGGACTGAGACATCTGGGGGACTCTTGGAATGGTGGCACGACCCTGGAGTTCCTCTCGCCGGTCCTGTTGAGAGGGCCTCCTCTTGAGATGCGACGGGAACGCCGGGAACTCTTTCCCGACGAAGCAGGGAAAGGATCCCTCATCTCGAGCTACGAGGCGGAAACGGGGCTCCTCTGGATGTGGGCGGGACCCTCGTGATTCCTCTCGAGTGGAGACGGGTATGTCGGGGAACTTCTTGATTTGCACCAAGGGTGTGAAGGACCCTTTCGAAGTTCCAGAGGTGAGGTGTGATCAGCCTCGAGACGCCTCAGCGGAAATGGGCCTCATCTCGCCTGGAGGGGAGAACCTCCTGGATTTTCTCCAGTTGCGGCAGGTCTTCTCGAGTTTCGACGCGGACCTCAGGGACACGCTCTGGTGGCCTCAGGAAAGGCCAGTCCCCATGCGAGTTGCTAGGGGACCTCTCGGGATTCCTCTCCCGTCCATGCCGGGGCCTCAGTCCTTGTGTGGAGTCGGGGCCGGAACCTGAGGATTCCTCTCCAGTGTTGCCATGGATCTTGGCGTGGTTCTGAGTCTCCCCAGGGGAGTCAGGCCTCGTCTCGAGTGGGGGCATGCACGTGCGCTTTCCTCCCGAGCTGCAGCAGTAGTGTCACGCTTCCTGTCACGTGGATCAAGGGATCTGTGGCTTTCCATCGAGGCTGTCCCTCGAGGCTTTCCCACGAGGCTTTCCCACAGGGCTGTGCCACGTGCCACCTTGGTGTGAGTCGATCCTCGGCGTGAAAGACGAGCCGGTGAAGGGAAAAGAGGTTCCTCTGGAATGGAAAGAGACATCTGGGGGACTCTTGGAATGGTGGCACGACCCTGGAGTTCCTCTCGCCGGTCCTGTTGAGAGGGCCTCCTCTTGAGATGCGACAGGATCGCCTGGAATTCTTTCCCGACGAAGCAGGGAAAGGATCCCTCACCTCGAGCTACGAGGCAGAAACAGGGCTCCTCTGGATGTGGGCGGACCCTCGTGTTTCTCTCGAGTGGAGACGGGTATGTCGGGGAACTTCTTGAGTTGCACCCAGGGTTTGAAGGAGCCTTTCCACGTTCCAGAGGTGAGGTGTGATTAGCCCCGAGAAGCCTCTGCGGAAATGGGCCTATTCTCGCCTTCAGTGGAGAACCTCCGGGATATTCTCGAGTTGCGGCAGGTCTTCTCGAGTTACGACGGGGACCTCAGGGACCCGCTCTGGTGGCCTCAGGAAGGGCCAGTCCCCATGTGAGTTGCTTTGGGCCATCTCGGGATTCCTCTCCCATCGATGCCGGGGCCTAAGACCTTGTGTGGAGTTGGGGCCGGAACCTGAGGATTCCTCTAGAGTGTTGACATGGATCTTGGGGTGCCTCTGAGTCTGCCCAGGGGAGTCAGGCCTCGTCTCGAGTGGGGGCATGCACATGCGCTTTCCTCCCGAGCTGCAGCAGTAGGTCACGCTTCCTGTCACGTGGATCAAGGGATCTGAGGCTTTCCCTCGAGGCTTTCCCTCGAGGCTTTCCCACAGGGCTGTGCCAAGTGCCACCTTGGTGTGAGTCGATCCTCGGCGTGAAAGACGAGCCGGTGAAGGGAAAAGAGGTTCCTCTGGAATGGACTGAGACATCTGGGGGACTCCTGGAATGGTGGCACGACCCTGGAGTTCCTCTCGCCGTTCCTGTTCAGAGGGCCTCCTCTTGAGATGCGACGGGATCGCCTGGAATTCTTTTCCGACGAAGCAGGGAAAGGATCCCTCACCTCGAGCTACGAGGCGGAAACAGGGCTCCTCTGGATGTGGGCGGACCCTCGTGTTTCCTCTCGAGTGGAGACGGGTATGTCGGGGAACTTCTTGAGTTGCACCAAGGGTGTGAAGGAACCTTTCGATGTTCCAGAGGTGAGGTGTGATTAGCCCCGAGAAGCCTCTGCGGAAATGGGCCTCCTCTCGCCTGGAGGGGAGAACCTCCTGGATTTTCTCGAGTTGGGGCAGGTCTTCTCGAGTTACGATGGGGACCTCAGGGACCACCTCTGGTGGCCTCAGGAAGGGCCAGTCCACATGTGAGTTGCAAGGGGCCATCTCAGGATTCCTCTCCCGTCGATGCCGGCGCCTAAGACCTTGTGTGGATTCGGGGCCGGAACCTGAGGATTCCTTTCCAGTGTTGACATGGATCTTCGGGTGCCTCTGTGTCTCCCCAGGGAAGTCAAGCCACGTCTCGAGTGGGGGCATGCACGTGCGCTTCCCTCCTGAGCTGCAGCAGTATGGTCAGGATTCCTGTCACGTGGATCAAGGGATCTGTGGCTTTCCCTCGAGGCTTACCCTCGAGGCTTTCACACGAGGCTTTCCCACAGGACTGTGCCAAGTGCCACCTTGGTGTGAGTCGATCCTCGGCGTGAAAGACGAGCCGGTGAAGGGAAAAGAGGTTCCTCTGGAATGGACTGAGACATCTGGGGGACTCTTGGAATGGTGGCACGACCCTGGAATTCCTCTCGCCGTTCCTGTTCAGAGGGCCTCCTCTTGAGATGCGACGAGAATGCCGGGAATTCTTTCCCGACGAAGCAGGGAAAGGATCCGTCACCTCGAGCTACGTAGTGGAAACGGGGCTCCTCTGGTTGTGGGCGGGACCCTCGTGTTTCCTCTCGAGTGGAGACGCGTATGTCGGGGATCTTCTTGAGTTGCACCAAGGTTTTGAAGGACCCTTTCGACGTTCCAGAGGTGAGGTGTGATTAGCCCAGAGAAACATCTGCGGAAATGGGCCTCCTCTCCCATGGAGGGGAGAACCTCCTGGATTTTCTCGAGTTGCGGCAGGTCTTCTCGAGTTACGACTGGGACCTCAGGGACCCGCTCTGGTGGCATCAGGAAGGGCCAGTCCCCATGTGAGTTGCTAGGGGCCATCTCGGGATTCCTCTCCCGTCGATGCCGGGGAATAAGGCCTTGTGTGGAGTCGGGGCCGGAACCTGAGCATTCCTCTCCAGTGTTGACATGGATCTTGGGGTTCTTCTGAGTCTCCCCAGGGGAGTCAGGGCTCGTCTCGAGTGGGGGCATGCCCGTGTGCTTCCCTCCCGAGCTGCAGCAGTAGGGTCACGCTTCCTGTCACGTGGATCAAGGGATCTGTGGCTTTCCCTCGAGGCTTTCCCTCGAGGCTTTCCCACGAGGCTTTCCCACAGGGCTCTGTCAAGTGCCACCTTGGTGTGAGTCGATCCTCGGCGTGAAAGACGAGCCGGTGAAGGGAAAAGAGGTTCCTCTGGAATGGACTGAGACATCTGGGGGACTCTTGGAATGGTGGCACGACCCTGGAGTTCCTCTCGCCGTTCCTGTTCAGAGGGCCTCCTCTTCAGATGCGACGGGAATGCCGGGAATTCTTTCCCGACGAAGCAGGGAAAGGATCCCTCACCTGGAGCTACGAGGCGGAAACGGGGTTCCTCTGGATGTGGGCGGGACCCTCGTGTTTCCTCTCGAGTGGAGACGGGTATGCCGGGGAACTTCATGAGTTGCACCCAGGGTGTGAAGGACCCTTTCGACGTTCCAGAGGTGAGGTGTGATTAGCCCTTAGAAGCCTCTGTGGAAATGGGCCTCCTCTCGCCTGCAGGGGAGAACCTCCTGGATATTCTCGAGTTGCGGCAGGTCTTCTCGAGTTACGACGGGGAACTCAGGGACCCGCTCTGGTGGCCTCAGGAAGGGCCAGTCCCCATGTGAGTTGCTTTGGGCCATCTCGGGATTCCTCTCCCATCGATGCCGGGGCCTAAGACCTTGTGTGGAGTCGGGGCCGGAACCTCAGGATTCCTCTAGAGTGCTGACATGGATCTTGGGGTGCCTCTGAGTCTCCCCAGGGGAGTCAGGCCTCGTCTCGAGTGGGGGCATGCACATGCGCTTTCCTCCAGAGCTGCAGCAGTAGGTCACGCTTCCTGTCACGTGGATCAAGGGATCTGAGGCTTTCCCTCGAGGCTTTCCCTCGAGGCTTTCCCACAGGGCTGTGGCAATTGCCACCTTGGTGTGAGTCGATCCTCGCCGTGAAAGACGAGCCGGTGAAGGGAAAAGAAGTTCCTCTGGAATGGACTGAGACATCTGGGGGACTCTTGGAATGGTGGCACGACCCTGGAGTTCCTCTCGCCGTTCCTGTTCAGAGGGCCTCCTCTTGAGATGCGACGGGAACGCCGGGAATTCTTTCCCGACGAAGCAGGGAAAGGATCCCTCACCTCGAGCTACGAAGCGGAAACGGGGCTCTTCTGGATGTGGGCGGGACCCTCGTGTTTCCTCTCGAGTGGAGAAGGGTATGTCGGGGAACTTCTTGAGTTGCAGCTAGGGTGTGAAGGACCCTTTCGACGTTCCACAGGTGAGGTGTGATTAGCCCCGAGAAGCCTCTGCGGAAATGGGCCTCATCTCGCCTGCAGGGGAGAACCTCCTGGATATTCTCGAGTTGCGGCAGGTCTTCTCGAGTTACGTCGGTGACCTCAGAGACCCGCTCTGATGGCCTCAGGAAGGGCCAGTCCCCACGCGAGTTGCTAGGGGCCATCTCGGGATTCCTCTCCCGTCGATGCCGGCGCCTAAGACCTTGTGTGGAGTCGGGGCCGGAACCTGAGGATTCCTTTCCAGTGTTGACATGGATCTTGGGGTGCCTCTGAGTCTCCCCAGGGAAGTCAAGCCTCGTCTCGAGTGGGGGCATGCACGTGCGCTTCCCTCCTGAGCTGCAGCAGTATGGTCAGGCTTCCTGTCACGTGGATCAAGGGATCTGTGGCTTTCCCTCGAGGCTTACCCTCGAGGCTTTCCCACGAGGCTTTCCCACAGGGCTGTGCCAAGTGCCACCTTGGTGTGAGTCGATCCTCGGCGTGAAAAACGAGCCGGTGAAGGGAAAAGAGGTTCCTCTGGAATGGACTGAGACATCTGGGGGACTCTTGGAATGGTGGCACGACCCTGGAATTCCTCTCGCCGTTCCTGTTCAGAGGGCCTCCTCTTGAGATGCGACGGGAACGCCGGGAATTCTTTCCCGACGAAGCAGGGAAAGGATCCGTCACCTCGAGCTACGAAGCGGAAACGGGGCTCCTCTGGATGTGGGCGGGACCCTCGTGTTTCCTCTCGATTGGAGACAGGCATGTCGGGGAACTTCTTGAGTTGCACCAAGGGTGGGAAGGACCCTTTCGACGTTCCAGAGGTGAGGTGTGATTAGCCCCGAGAGGCCTCAGTGGAAATGGTCCTCATCTCGCCTGCAGGGGAAACCTCCTGGATATTCTCGAGTTGCGGCAGGTCTTCTCGAGTTACGACGGGGACCTCAGGGACCCGCTCTCGTGGCCTCAGGAAGGGCCAGTCCCCATGCGGGTTGCTAGGGACCATCTCGGGATTCCTCTCCCGTCGATGCCGGCGCCTAAGACCTTCTGTGGATTCGGGGCCGGAACCAGAGGATTCCTCTCCAGTGTTGACATGGATTTTGGGGTGCCTCTTAGTCTCCCCAGGGGAGTCAGGCTTTGCGTCGAGTGGGGCCATGCATGTGCGCTTTCATCCCGAGCTGCAGCAGTAGGGTCACGCTTCCTGTCACGTGGATCAAGGGATCTGTGGCTTTCCCTCGAGGCTTTCCCTCGAGGCTTTCCCACGAGGCTTTCCCACAGGGCTGTGCCAAGTGCCACCTTGGTGTGAGTCAATCCTCGGCGTGAAAGACGAGCCATTGAAGGGAAAAGAGATTCCTCTGGAATGGACTGAGACATCTGGGGGACTCTTGGAATGGTGGCACGACCCTGGAGTTCCTCTCGCCGTTCCTGTTGAGAGGGTCTCCTCTTGAGATGCGTCGGGAACGCCGGGAATTCTTTCCCGACGAAGCAGGGAAATGATCCGTCACCTCGAGCTACGAAGCGGATACGGGGCTCCTCTGGATGTGGGCGGGACCCTCGTGATTCCTCTCGAGTGGAGACGGGTATATCGGGGAACTTCTTGAGTTGCACCAAGGGTGTGAAGGACCCTTTCGACGTTCCAGAGGTGAGGTGTGAGAGCCCCGAGAAGCCTCTGCGGAAATGGGCCTCATCTCGCCTGCAGGGGAGAACCTTCTGGATATTCTCGAGTTGCGGCAGGTCTTCTCGAGTTTCGACGGGGACCTCATGGACCCGCTCTGGTGGCCTTAGGAAGGGCCAGTCCCTATGGGAATTGCTAGGGGCCATCTCGGGATTCCTCTCTCGTCGATGCCGGGGCCTAACACCTTGTGTGGAGTCGGGGCCGGAACCAGAGGATTCCTCTCCAGTGTTGACATGGATTTTGGGGTGCCTCTGAGTCTCCCCAGGGGAGTCAGGCCTCGTCTCGAGTGGGGGCATGCACGTGCGCTTCCCTCCCGGTCTGCAGCAGTAGGTCACGCTTCCTGTCACGTGGATCAAGGGATCTGAGGCTTTCCCTCAGGGCTTTCCCTCGAGGCTTTCCCACAGGGCTGTGCCAAGTGCCACCTTGGTGTGAGTCGATCCTCGGCGTGAAAGACAAGCCGGTGAAGGGAAAAGAGGTTCCTCTGGAATGGACTGAGACATCTGGGGGACTCCTGGAATGGTGGCACGACCCTGGAGTTCCTCTCGCCGTTCCTGTTGAGAGGGCCTCCTCTTGAGATGGGACGGGATCGCCTGGAATTCTTTCCCGACGAAGCAGGGAAAGGATCCCTCACCTCGAGCTACGAGGCGGAAACAGGGCTCCTCTGGATGTGGGCGGGACCCTCGTGTTTCCTCTCGAGTGGAGACGGGTATGTCGGGGAACTTCTTGAGTTGCACCCAGGGTGTGAAGGACCCTTTCGAAGTTCCAGAGGTGAGGTGTGATTAGCCCCGGGAAGCCTCTGCGGAAATGGGCCTCCTCTCGCATGGAGGGGAGAACCTCCTGGATTTTCTCGAGTTGCGGCACGTCTTCCCGAGTTACGATGGGGACCTCAGGGACCACCTATGGTGGCCTCGGGAAGGGCCAGTCCCCATGTGAGTTGCTAGGGGCCATCTCGGGATTCCTCTCCCGTCGATGCCGGGGCCTAAGACCTTGTGTGGAGTCGGGGCCGGAACCTGAGGATTCCTCTGCTGTGTTGACATGGATCTTGGGGTGCCTCTGAGTCACCCCAAGGGAGTCAAGCCTCGTCTCGAGTGGGGGCATGCACGTGCGCTTCCCTCCCGAGCTGCAGCAGTAGGGTCACGCTTCCTGTCACGTGGATCAAGGGATCTGTGTCTTCCCCTCGAGGCTTTCCCTCGAGGCTTTCACACGATGCTTTCCCACAGGGCTATGCCAAGTGCCACCTTGCTGTGAGTCGATCCTCGGCGTGAAAGACGAGCCGGTGAAGGGAAAAGAGGTTCCTCTGGAATGGACTGAGACATCTGGGGTACTCTTGGAATGGTGGCACGACCCAGGAGTTCCTCTCGCCGTTCCTGTTGAGAGGGCCTCCTCTTGAGATGCGACGGGAACGCCTGGAATTCTTTCCCAACGTAGAAGGGAAAGGATCGGTCACCTCGAGCTACGAAGCGGAAACGGGGCTCCTCTGGATGTGGGCGGGACCCTCGTGTTTCCTCTCTAGTGGAGACGGGCATGTCGGGGAACTTCTTGTGTTGCACCAAGGGTGTGAAGGACCCTTTCGACGTTCCAGAGGTGAGGTGTGATTAGCCCCGAGAAGCCTCTGCGGAAATGGGCCTCATCTCGCCTGCAGGGGAGAACCTCCAGGATATTCTCGAGTTGCGGCAGGTCTTCTCGAGTTACGACGGGGACCTCAGGGACCCGCTCTGGTGGCCTCAGGAAAGGCCAGTCCCCATGCGAGTTGCTAGGGGACCTCTCGGGATTCCTCTCCCGTCCATGCCGGGGCCTCAGTCCTTGTGTGGAGTCGGGGCCGGAACCTGAGGATTCCTCTCCAGTGTTGCCATGGATCTTGGGGTGCTTCTGAGTCTCCCCAGGGGAGTCAGGCCTCGTCTCAAGTGGGGGCATGCACGTGCGCTTTCCTCCCGAGCTGCAGCAGTAGTGTCACGCTTCCTGTCACGTGGATCAAGGGATCTGTGGCTTTCCCTCGAGGCTGTCCCTCGAGGCTTTCCCACGAGGCTTTCCCACAGGGCTGTGCCACGTGCCACCTTGGTGTGAGTCGATCCTCGGCGTGAAAGACGAGCCTGTGAAGGGAAAAGAGGTTCCTCTGGAATGGACTGAGACATCTGGGGGACTCTTGGAATGGTGGCACGACCCTGGAGTTCCTCTCGCCGGTCCTGTTGAGAGGGCCTCCTCTTGAGATGCGACGGGAACGCCGGGAACTCTTTCCCGACGAAGCAGGGAAAGGATCCCTCATCTCGAGCTACGAGGCGGAAACGGGGCTCCTCTGGATGTGGGCGGGACCCTCGTGATTCCTCTCGAGTGGAGACGGGTATGTCGGGGAACTTCTTGATTTGCACCAAGGGTGTGAAGGACCCTTTCGAAGTTCCAGAGGTGAGGTGTGATCAGCCTCGAGACGCCTCAGCGGAAATGGGCCTCATCTCGCCTGGAGGGGAGAACCTCCTGGATTTTCTCCAGTTGCGGCAGGTCTTCTCGAGTTTCGACGCGGACCTCAGGGACACGCTCTGGTGGCCTCAGGAAAGGCCAGTCCCCATGCGAGTTGCTAGGGGACCTCTCGGGATTCCTCTCCCGTCCATGCCGGGGCCTCAGTCCTTGTGTGGAGTCGGGGCCGGAACCTGAGGATTCCTCTCCAGTGTTGCCATGGATCTTGGCGTAGTTCTGAGTCTCCCCAGGGGAGTCAGGCCTCGTCTCGAGTGGGGGCATGCACGTGCGCTTTCCTCCCGAGCTGCAGCAGTAGTGTCACGCTTCCTGTCACGTGGATCAAGGGATCTGTGGCTTTCCATCGAGGCTGTCCCTCGAGGCTTTCCCACGAGGCTTTCCCACAGGGCTGTGCCACGTGCCACCTTGGTGTGAGTCGATCCTCGGCGTGAAAGACGAGCCGGTGAAGGGAAAAGAGGTTCCTCTGGAATGGAAAGAGACATCTGGGGGACTCTTGGAATGGTGGCACGACCCTGGAGTTCCTCTCGCCGTTCCTGTTGAGAGGGCCTCCTCTTGAGATGCAAGGGGAACGCCGGGAATTCTTTCCCGACGACGCAGGGAAAGGATCCCTCACCTCGAGCTACGAGGCGGAAACGGGGCTCCTCTGGATGTGGGCGGGACCCTCGTGTTTCCTCTCGAGTGGAGACGGGTATGTCGGGGAACTTCTTGAGTTGCACCAAGGGTGTGAAGGACCCTTTCGACGTTCCAGAGGTGAGGTGTGATTAGCCCCTAGAAACCTCTGCGGAAATGGGCCTCCTCTCGCCTGCAGGGGAGAACCTCCTGGATATTCTCGAGTTGCGGCAGGTCTTCTCGAGTTACGACGGGGACCTCAGGGACCACCTCTGGTGGCCTCAGGAAGGGCCAGTCCCCATGTGAGTTGCTAGGGGCCATCTCGGGATTCCTCTCCCGTCGATGCCGGGGCCTAAGACCTTGCGTGGAGTCGGGGCCGGAACCTGAGGATTCCTCTCCAGTGTTGACATGGATCTTGGGGTGCCTCTGAGTCACCCCAGGGGAGTCAAGCCTCGTCTCGAGTGGGGGCATGCACGTGCGCTTCCCTCCCGAGCTGCAGCAGTAGGGTCACGCTTCCTGTCACGTGGATCAAGGGATCTGTGGCTTTCCCTCGAGGCTTTCCCTCGAGGCTTTCCCACGAGGCTTTCCCACAGGGCTCTGTCAAGTGCCACCTTGGTGTGAGTCGATCCTCGGCGTGAAAGACGAGCCGGTGAAGGGAAAAGAGTTTCCTCTGGAATGGACTGAGACATCTGGGGGACTCTTGGAATGGTGGCACGACCCTGGAGTTCCTCTCGCCGTTCCTGTTCAGAGGGCCTCCTCTTCAGATGCGACGGGAATGCCGGGAAATCTTTCCCGACGAAGCAGGGAAAGGATCCCTCACCTCGAGCTACGAGGCGGAAACGGGGTTCCTCTGGATGTGGCCGGGACCCTCGTGTTTCCTCTCGAGTGGAGACGGGTATGCCGGGGAACTTTTTGAGTTGCACCCAGGGTGTGAAAGACCCTTTCGACGTTCCAGAGGTGAGGTGTGATTAGCCCCTAGAAGCCTCTGTGGAAATGGGCCTCCTCTCGCCTGCAGGGGAGAACCTCCTGGATATTCTCGAGTTGCGGCAGGTCTTCTCGAGTTACGACGGGGACCTCAGGGACCCGCTCTGGTGGCCTCAGGAAAGGCCAGTCCCCATGTGAGTTGCTTTGGGCCATCTCGG
The DNA here is from genome assembly GCF_023091745.1 of Budorcas taxicolor. NCBI lineage: Eukaryota > Metazoa > Chordata > Mammalia > Artiodactyla > Bovidae > Budorcas > Budorcas taxicolor. The sequence continues at coordinate 1,600,928 of NW_026292750.1, read as the reverse complement.
GATTCCTCTCCCATCGATGCCGGGGCCTAAGACCTTGTGTGGAGTCGGGGCCGGAACCTCAGGATTCCTCTAGAGTGCTGACATGGATCTTGGGGTGCCTCTGAGTCTCCCCAGGGGAGTCAGGCTTCGTCTCGAGTGGGGGCATGCACATGCGCTTTCCTCCCGAGCTGCAGCAGTAGGTCACGCTTCCTGTCACGTGGATCAAGGGATCTGAGGCTTTCCCTCGAGGCTTTCCCTCGAGGCTTTCCCACAGGGCTGTGGCAAGTGCCACCTTGGTGTGAGTCGATCCTCTCCGTGAAAGACGAGCCGGTGAAGGGAAAAGAAGTTCCTCTGGAATGGACTGAGACATCTGGGGGACTTTTGGAATGGTGGCACGACCCTGGAGTTCCTCTCGCCGTTCCTGTTCAGAGGGCCTCCTCTTCAGATGCGACGGGAACGCCGGGAATTCTTTCCCGACGAAGCAGGGAAAGGATCCCTCACCTCGAGCTAAGAGGCGGAAACAGGGCTCCTCTGGATGTGGGCGGGACCCTCGTGTTTCCTCTCGAGTGGAGACGGGTATGTCGGGGAACTTCTTGAGTTGCACCCAGGGTGTGAAGGACCCTTTCGAAGTTCCAGAGGTAAGGTGTGATTAGCCCCGAGAAGCCTCTGCGGAAATGGGCCTCCTCTCGCATGGAGGGGAGAACCTCCTGGATTTTCTCGAGTTGGGGCAGGTCTTCTCGAGTTACGACGGGGACCTCAGGGACCACCTCTGGTGGCCTCAGGAAGGGCAAGTCCCCATGTGAGTTGCAAGGGGCCATCTCGGGATTCCTCTCCCGTCGATGCCGGCGCCTAAGACCTTGTGTGGAGTCGGGGCCGGAACCTGAGGATTCCTTTCCAGTGTTGACATGGATTTTGGGGTGCCTCTTAGTCTCCCCAGGGGAGTCAGGCTTCGCGTCGAGTGGGGCCATGCATGTGCGCTTTCATCCCGAGCTGCAGCAGTAGGGTCACGCTTCCTGTCACGTGGATCAAGGGATCTGTGGGTTTCCCTTGAGGCTTTCCTTCCAGGCTTTCCCACGAGGTTTTCCCACAGGGCTATGCCAAGTGCCACCTTGGTGTGAGTCGATCCTCGGCGTGAAAAACGAGCCGGTGAAGGGAAAAGAGGTTCCTCTGGAATGGACTGAGACATCTGGGGGACTCTTGGTATGGTGGCAGGACCCTGGAGTTCCTCTCGCCGTTCCTGTTGAAAGGGCCTCCTCTTGAGATGCGAGGGGAACGCCGGGAATTCTTTCCCGACGACGCAGGGAAAGGATCCCTCACCTCGAGGTACGAGGCGGAAACGGGGCTCCTCTGGATGTGGGCGGGACCCTCGTGTTTCTTCTCGAGTGGAGACGGGTATGTCGGGGAACTTCTTGAGTTGCACCAAGGGTGTGAAGGACCCTTTCGAAGTTCCAGAGGTGAGGTGTGATTAGCCCCGAGAAGCCTCTGTGGAAATGGGCCTCCTATCGCCTGCAGGGGAGAACCTCCTGGAGATTCTCGAGTTGCGGCAGGTATTCTCGAGTTACGACGGGGACCTCAGGGACCCGTTCTGGTGGCCTCAGGAAGGGCCAGTCCCCATGCGAGTTGCTAGGGGCCATCTCGGGATTCCTCTCCCGTCGATGTCGGGGCCTAAGACCTTGTGTGGAGTCGGGGCCGGAATCTGAGCATTCCTCTCCAGTGTTGACATGGATCTTGGGGTGCCTCTGAGTCTCCCCAGGGGAGTCAGGCCTCATCTCGAGTGGGGGCATGCACGTGCGCTTCCCTCCCGGGGTGCAGCAGTAGGGTCACGCTTCCTGTCACGTGGATCAAGGGATCTGTGGCTTTCCCTCGAGGCTTTCCCTCGAGGCTTTCCCACGAGGCTTTCCCACAGGGCTGTGCCAAGTGCCACCTTGGTGTGAGTCGATCCTCGGCGTGAAAGACGAGCCAGTGAAGGGAAAAGAGATTCCTCTGGAATGGACTGAGACATCTGGGGGACTCTTGGAATGGTGGCAGGACCCTGGAGTTCCTCTCGCCGTTCCTGTTGAAAGGGCCTCCTCTTGAGATGCGAGGGGAACGCCGGGAATTCTTTCCCGACGAGGCAAGGAAAGGATCCCTCACCTCGAGCTACGAGGCGGAAACGGGGCTCCTCTGGATGTGGGCGGGACCTCGTGTTTCCTCTCGAGTGGAGACGGGTCCCAGGGGAGTCAGGCCTCGTCTCGAGTGGGGGCATGCACCTGCGCTTCCCTCCCGATCTGCAGCAGTAGGGTCACACTTCCTGTCACGTGGATCAAGGGATCTGTGTCATTCCCTCGAGGCTTTCCCTCGAGGCTTTCCCACGAGGCTTTCCCACAGGGCTGTGCCAAGTGCCACCTTGGTGTGAGTCGATCCTCGGCGTGAAAGACGAGCCGGTGAAGGGAAAAGAGGTTCCTCTGGAATGGACTGAGACATCTGGGGGACTTTGGAATGGTGGCACGATCCTGGAGTTCCTCTCGCCGTTCCTGTTGAGAGGGCCTCCTCTTGAGATGCGACGGGAAAGCTGGGAATTCTTTCCCAACGAAGCAGGGAAAGGATCCCTCAACTCGAGCTACCAGGCGGAAACGGGGCTCCTCTGGATGTGGGCGGGACCCTCGTGATTCCTCTCGAGTGGAGAAGGGTATGTCGGGGAACTTCTTGAGTTGCACCAAGGGTGTGAAGGACCCTTTCGACGTTCCAGAGGTGAGGTGTGATTAGCCCCGAGAAGCCTCTGCGGAAATGGGCCTCATCTCGCCTGGAGGGGAGAACCTCCTGGATATTCTCGAGTTGCGGCAGGTCTTCTCGAGTTACGACTGGGAACTCAGGGACCCGCTCTGGTGGCCTCAGGAAGGGCCAGTCCCCATGCGAGTTGCTAGGGGCCATCTCGGGATTTCTCTCCCGTCGATGCCGGGGCCTAAGACCTTGTGTGGAGTCGGTGCAGATCCTGAGCATTGCTCTCCAGTGTTGACATGGATCTTGGGGTGCCTCTGAGTCTCCCCAGGGGAGTCAGGCTTCGTCTCGAGTGGGGGCATGCACGTGCGCTTTCCTCCCGACCTGCAGCAGTAGGGTCACGCTTCCTGTCACGTGGATCAAGGGATCTGTGGCTTTCCCTCGAGGCTGTCCCTCCAGGCTTTCCCACGAGGCTTTCCCACAGGGCTGTGCCAAGTGCCACCTTGGTGTGAGTCGATCCTCGGCGTGAAAGACGAGCCGGTGAAGGGAAAAGAGATTCCTCTGGAATAGACTGAGACATCTGGGGGACTCTTGGAATGGTGGCACGACCCTGGAGTTCCTCTCGCCGTTCCTGTTGAGAGGGTCTCCTCTTGAGTTGCGTCGGGAACGCCGGGAATTCTTTCCCGACGAAGCAGGGAAAGGATCCGTCACCTCGAGCTACGAGGCGGAAACGGGGCTCCTCTGGATGTGGGCGGGACCCTCGTGTTTCCTCTCGAGTGGAGACGGGTATATCGGGGAACTTCTTGAGTTGCACCAAGGGTGTGAAGGACCCTTTCGACGTTCCAGAGGTGAGGTGTGATTAGCCCCGAGAAGCCTCTGCGGAAATGGGCCTCATCTCGCCTGCAGGGGAGAACCTCCTGGATATTCTCGAGTTGCGGCAGGTCTTCTCGAGTTACGACGGGGACGTCAGGGACCCGTTCTGGTGGCCTCAGGAAGGGCCAGTCCCCATGCGAGTTGCTGGGGGCCATCTCAGGATTCCTCTCCCGTCAATGCCGGGGCCTAAGACCGTGTGTGGAGTCGGTGCAGATCCTGAGCATTCCTCTCCAGTGTTGACATGGATCTTGGGGTGCCTCTGAGTCTCCCCAGGGGAGTCAGGCTTCGTCTCGAGTGGGGGCATGCACGTGCGCTTTCCTCCCGACCTGCAGCAGTAGGGTCACGCTTCCTGTCACGTGGATCAAGGGATCTGTGGCTTTCAATCGATGCTTTCCCTCCAGGCTTTCCCATGAGGCTTTCCCACAGGGCTATGCCAAGTGCCACCTTGGTGTGAGTCGATCCTCGGCGTGAAAGACGAGCCGGTGAAGGGAAAAAAGGTTCCTCTGGAATGGACTGAGACATCTGGGGGACTCTTGGAATGGTGGCACGACCCTGGAGTTCCTCTCGCCGTTCCTGTTGAGAGGGCCTCCTCTTGAGATGCGACGGGAACGCCGGGAATTCTTTCCCGACAAAGCAGGGTTTGGATCCGTCACCTCGATCTACCAGGCGGAAACGGGGCTCCTCTGGATGTGGGCGGGACCCTCGTGTTTCCTCTCGAGTGGAGAAGGGTATGTCGGGGAACTTCTTGAGTTGCACCAACGGTGTGAAGGACCCTTTCGATGGTCCAGAGGTGAGGTGTGATTAGCCCTGAGAAGCCTCTGCGGAAATGGGCCTCATCTCGCCTGCTTAGGAGAACCTCCTGGATATTCTCGAGTTGCGGCAGGTCTTCTCCAGTTACGACGGGGACCTCAGGGACCCGCTCTGGTGGCCTCAGGAAGGGCCAGTCCCCATGCGAGTTGCTAGGGGCCATCTCGGGAATCCTCTCCCGTCGATGCCGGGGCCTAAGACCTTGTGTGGAGTCGGGGCCGGAACCTGAGGATTCCTCTCCAGTGTTGACATGGATCTTGGGGTGCCTCTGAGTCTCCCCAGGGGAGTCAGGCTTCGTTTCGAGTGGGGGCATCCGCGTGCGCTTCCCTCTCGAGCTGCAGCAGTAGGGTCACGCTTCCTGTCAAGTGGATCAAGGGATCTGTGTCATTCCCTCGAGGCTTTACCTCAAGGCTTTCCCACGAGGCTTTCCCACAGGGCTGTGACAAGTGCCACCTTGGGGTGAGTCGATTCTCGGCGTCAAAGACGAGCCGGTGAAGGGAAAAGAGGTTCCTCTGGAATGGACTGAGACATCTGGGGGACTCTTGGAACGGTGGCAGGACCCTGGATTTCCTCTCGCCGTTCCTGTTGAGAGGGCCTCCTCTTGAGATGCGACGGGAACGCCCGGAACACTTTCCCGATGAAGCAGGGAAACGATCCCTCACCTCGAGCTACGAGGCGGAAACGGGGCTCCTCTCGATGTGGGCGGGACCCTCGTGTTTCCTCTCGAGTGGAGACGGGTATGTCGGGGAACTTCTTTAGTTGCACCAAGGGTGGGAAGGACCCTTTCGACGTTCCAGAGGTGTGGTGTGATTAGCTCCGAGAAGCCTCTTCGGAAATGGGCCTCATCTCGCCTGCAGGGGAGAACCTCCTGGATGTTCTCGAGTTGCGGCAGGTCTTCTCGAGTTACGACGGGGACCTCAGGGACCCGCTCTGGTGGCCTCAGGAATGGCCAGTCCCCATGCGAGTTGCTAGGGGCCATCTCGGGATTCCTCTCCCGTCGATGTCGGGGCCTAAGACCTTGTGTGCAGTTGGGGCCGGAACCTGAGCATTCCTCTCCATTGTTGACATAGATCTTGGGGTGCCTCTGAGTCTCCTCAGGGGAGTCAGGCCTCGTCTCGAGTGGGGCCATGCACGTGCGCTTTCCCCCCGAGCTGCAGCAGTAGGGTCACGCTTCCTGTCACGTGGATCAAGGGATCTGTTGCTTTCCGTCGAGGCTGTCCCTCGAGGCTGTCCCACGAGGCTTTCCCACAGGGCTGTGCCACGTGCCACCTTGGTGTGAGTCGATCCTCGGCGTGAACGACGAGCCGGTGAAGGGAAAAGAGGTTCCTCTGGAATGGACTGAGACATCTGGGGGACTCTTGCAACGGTGGCAGGACCCTGGAGTTCCTCTCGCCGTTCCTGTTGAGAGGGCCTCCTCTTGAGATGCGGCGGGAATGCCGGGAATTCTTTCCCGACGAAGCAGGGAAAGGATCCCACACCTCGAGCTACGAGGCAGAAACGGGGCTCCTCTGGATGTGGGTGGGACCCTCGTGTTTCCTCTCGAGTGGAGACGGGCATGTCGGGGAACCTCTTGAGTTGCACCAAGGGTGGGAAGGACCCTTTCGACGTTCCAGAGGTGAGGTGTGATTAGCCCCGAGAAGCCTCTGCGGAAATGGGCCTCATCTCGCCTGCAGGGGAGAACCTCCAGGATATTCTCGAGTTGCGGCAGGTCTTCTCGAGTTACGACGGGGACCTCAGGGACCCGCTCTGGTGGCCTCAGGAAAGGCCAGTCCCCATGCGAGTTGCTAGGGGACCTCTCGGGATTCCTCTCCCGTCCATGCCGGGGCCTCAGTCCTTGTGTGGAGTCGGGGCCGGAACCTGAGGATTCCTCTCCAGTGTTGCCATGGATCTTGGGGTGCTTCTGAGTCTCCCCAGGGGAGTCAGGCCTCGTCTCGAGTGGGGGCATGCACGTGCGCTTTCCTCCCGAGCTGCAGCAGTAGTGTCACGCTTCCTGTCACGTGGATCAAGGGATCTGTGGCTTTCCCTCGAGGCTGTCCCTCGAGGCTTTCCCACGAGGCTTTCCCACAGGGCTGTGCCAAGTGCCACCTTGGTGTGAGTCGATCCTCGGCGTGAAAGACGAGCCGGTGAAGGGAAAAGAGGTTCCTCTGGAATGGACTGAGACATCTGGGGGACTCTTGGAATGGTGGCACGACCCTGGAGTTCCTCTCGCCGGTCCTGTTGAGAGGGCCTCCTCTTGAGATGCGACGGGAACGCCGGGAACTCTTTCCCGACGAAGCAGGGAAAGGATCCCTCATCTCGAGCTACGAGGCGGAAACGGGGCTCCTCTGGATGTGGGCGGGACCCTCGTGATTCCTCTCGAGTGGAGACGGGTATGTCGGGGAACTTCTTGATTTGCACCAAGGGTGTGAAGGACCCTTTCGAAGTTCCAGAGGTGAGGTGTGATCAGCCTCGAGACGCCTCAGCGGAAATGGGCCTCATCTCGCCTGGAGGGGAGAACCTCCTGGATTTTCTCCAGTTGCGGCAGGTCTTCTCGAGTTTCGACGCGGACCTCAGGGACACGCTCTGGTGGCCTCAGGAAAGGCCAGTCCCCATGCGAGTTGCTAGGGGACCTCTCGGGATTCCTCTCCCGTCCATTCCGGGGCCTCAGTCCTTGTGTGGAGTCGGGGCCGGAACCTGAGGATTCCTCTCCAGTGTTGCCATGGATCTTGGCGTGCTTCTGAGTCTCCCCAGGGGAGTCAGGCCTCGTCTCGAGTGGGGGCATGCACGTGCGCTTTCCTCCCGAGCTGCAGCAGTAGTGTCACGCTTCCTGTCACGTGGATCAAGGGATCTGTGGCTTTCCATCGAGGCTGTCCCTCGAGGCTTTCCCACGAGGCTTTCCCACAGGGCTGTGCCACGTGCCACCTTGGTGTGAGTCGATCCTCGGCGTGAAAGACGAGCCGGTGAAGGGAAAAGAGGTTCCTCTGGAATGGAAAGAGACATCTGGGGGACTCTTGGAATGGTGGCACGACCCTGGAGTTCCTCTCGCCGTTCCTGTTGAGAGGGCCTCCTCTTGAGATGCAAGGGGAACGCCGGGAATTCTTTCCCGACGACGCAGGGAAAGGATCCCTCACCTCGAGCTACGAGGCGGAAACGGGGCTCCTCTGGATGTGGGCGGGACCCTCGTGTTTCCTCTCGAGTGGAGACGGGTATGTCGGGGAACTTCTTGAGTTGCACCAAGGGTGTGAAGGACCCTTTCGACGTTCCAGAGGTGAGGTGTGATTAGCCCCTAGAAGCCTCTGCGGAAATGGGCCTCCTCTCGCCTGCAGGGGAGAACCTCCTGGATATTCTCGAGTTGCGGCAGGTCTTCTCGAGTTACGACGGGGACCTCAGGGACCACCTCTGGTGGCCTCAGGAAGGGCCAGTCCCCATGTGAGTTGCTAGGGGCCATCTCGGGATTCCTCTCCCGTCGATGCCGGGGCCTAAGACCTTGCGTGGAGTCGGGGCCGGAACCTGAGGATTCCTCTCCAGTGTTGACATGGATCTTGGGGTGCCTCTGAGTCACCCCAGGGGAGTCAAGCCTCGTCTCGAGTGGGGGCATGCACGTGCGCTTCCCTCCCGAGCTGCAGCAGTAGGGTCACGCTTCCTGTCACGTGGATCAAGGGATCTGTGGCTTTCCCTCGAGGCTTTCCCTCGAGGCTTTCCCACGAGGCTTTCCCACAGGGCTCTGTCAAGTGCTACCTTGGTGTGAGTCGATCCTCGGCGTGAAAGACGAGCCGGTGAAGGGAAAAGAGGTTCCTCTGGAATGGACTGAGACATCTGGGGGACTCTTGGAATGGTGGCACGACCCTGGAGTTCCTCTCGCCGTTCCTGTTCAGAGGGCCTCCTCTTCAGATGCGACGGGAATGCCGGGAAATCTTTCCCGACGAAGCAGGGAAAGGATCCCTCACCTCGAGCTACGAGGCGGAAACGGGGTTCCTCTGGATGTGGCCGGGACCCTCGTGTTTCCTCTCGAGTGGAGACGGGTATGCCGGGGAACTTTTTGAGTTGCACCCAGGGTGTGAAAGACCCTTTCGACGTTCCAGAGGTGAGGTGTGATTAGCCCCTAGAAGCCTCTGTGGAAATGGGCCTCCTCTCGCCTGCAGGGGAGAACCTCCTGGATATTCTCGAGTTGCGGCAGGTCTTCTCGAGTTACGACGGGGACCTCAGGGACCCGCTCTGGTGGCCTCAGGAAAGGCCAGTCCCCATGTGAGTTGCTTTGGGCCATCTCGGGATTCCTCTCCCATCGATGCCGGGGCCTAAGACCTTGTGTGGAGTCGGGGCCGGAACCTCAGGATTCCTCTAGAGTGCTGACATGGATCTTGGGGTGCCTCTGAGTCTCCCCAGGGGAGTCAGGCTTCGTCTCGAGTGGGGGCATGCACATGCGCTTTCCTCCCGAGCTGCAGCAGTAGGTCACGCTTCCTGTCACGTGGATCAAGGGATCTGAGGCTTTCCCTCGAGGCTTTCCCTCGAGGCTTTCCCACAGGGCTGTGGCAAGTGCCACCTTGGTGTGAGTCGATCCTCTCCGTGAAAGACGAGCCGGTGAAGGGAAAAGAAGTTCCTCTGGAATGGACTGAGACATCTGGGGGACTTTTGGAATGGTGGCACGACCCTGGAGTTCCTCTCGCCGTTCCTGTTCAGAGGGCCTCCTCTTCAGATGCGACGGGAACGCCGGGAATTCTTTCCCGACGAAGCAGGGAAAGGATCCCTCACCTCGAGCTAAGAGGCGGAAACAGGGCTCCTCTGGATGTGGGCGGGACCCTCGTGTTTCCTCTCGAGTGGAGACGGGTATGTCGGGGAACTTCTTGAGTTGCACCCAGGGTGTGAAGGACCCTTTCGAAGTTCCAGAGGTAAGGTGTGATTAGCCCCGAGAAGCCTCTGCGGAAATGGGCCTCCTCTCGCATGGAGGGGAGAACCTCCTGGATTTTCTCGAGTTGGGGCAGGTCTTCTCGAGTTACGACGGGGACCTCAGGGACCACCTCTGGTGGCCTCAGGAAGGGCAAGTCCCCATGTGAGTTGCAAGGGGCCATCTCGGGATTCCTCTCCCGTCGATGCCGGCGCCTAAGACCTTGTGTGGAGTCGGGGCCGGAACCTGAGGATTCCTTTCCAGTGTTGACATGGATTTTGGGGTGCCTCTTAGTCTCCCCAGGGGAGTCAGGCTTCGCGTCGAGTGGGGCCATGCATGTGCGCTTTCATCCCGAGCTGCAGCAGTAGGGTCACGCTTCCTGTCACGTGGATCAAGGGATCTGTGGGTTTCCCTTGAGGCTTTCCTTCCAGGCTTTCCCACGAGGTTTTCCCACAGGGCTATGCCAAGTGCCACCTTGGTGTGAGTCGATCCTCGGCGTGAAAAACGAGCCGGTGAAGGGAAAAGAGGTTCCTCTGGAATGGACTGAGACATCTGGGGGACTCTTGGTATGGTGGCAGGACCCTGGAGTTCCTCTCGCCGTTCCTGTTGAAAGGGCCTCCTCTTGAGATGCGAGGGGAACGCCGGGAATTCTTTCCCGACGACGCAGGGAAAGGATCCCTCACCTCGAGGTACGAGGCGGAAACGGGGCTCCTCTGGATGTGGGCGGGACCCTCGTGTTTCTTCTCGAGTGGAGACGGGTATGTCGGGGAACTTCTTGAGTTGCACCAAGGGTGTGAAGGACCCTTTCGAAGTTCCAGAGGTGAGGTGTGATTAGCCCCGAGAAGCCTCTGTGGAAATGGGCCTCCTATCGCCTGCAGGGGAGAACCTCCTGGAGATTCTCGAGTTGCGGCAGGTATTCTCGAGTTACGACGGGGACCTCAGGGACCCGTTCTGGTGGCCTCAGGAAGGGCCAGTCCCCATGCGAGTTGCTAGGGGCCATCTCGGGATTCCTCTCCCGTCGATGTCGGGGCCTAAGACCTTGTGTGGAGTCGGGGCCGGAATCTGAGCATTCCTCTCCAGTGTTGACATGGATCTTGGGGTGCCTCTGAGTCTCCCCAGGGGAGTCAGGCCTCATCTCGAGTGGGGGCATGCACGTGCGCTTCCCTCCCGGGGTGCAGCAGTAGGGTCACGCTTCCTGTCACGTGGATCAAGGGATCTGTGGCTTTCCCTCGAGGCTTTCCCTCGAGGCTTTCCCACGAGGCTTTCCCACAGGGCTGTGCCAAGTGCCACCTTGGTGTGAGTCGATCCTCGGCGTGAAAGACGAGCCAGTGAAGGGAAAAGAGATTCCTCTGGAATGGACTGAGACATCTGGGGGACTCTTGGAATGGTGGCAGGACCCTGGAGTTCCTCTCGCCGTTCCTGTTGAAAGGGCCTCCTCTTGAGATGCGAGGGGAACGCCGGGAATTCTTTCCCGACGAGGCAAGGAAAGGATCCCTCACCTCGAGCTACGAGGCGGAAACGGGGCTCCTCTGGATGTGGGCGGGACCTCGTGTTTCCTCTCGAGTGGAGACGGGTCCCAGGGGAGTCAGGCCTCGTCTCGAGTGGGGGCATGCACCTGCGCTTCCCTCCCGATCTGCAGCAGTAGGGTCACACTTCCTGTCACGTGGATCAAGGGATCTGTGTCATTCCCTCGAGGCTTTCCCTCGAGGCTTTCCCACGAGGCTTTCCCACAGGGCTGTGCCAAGTGCCACCTTGGTGTGAGTCGATCCTCGGCGTGAAAGACGAGCCGGTGAAGGGAAAAGAGGTTCCTCTGGAATGGACTGAGACATCTGGGGGACTTTGGAATGGTGGCACGACCCTGGAGTTCCTCTCGCCGTTCCTGTTGAGAGGGCCTCCTCTTGAGATGCGACGGGAAAGCTGGGAATTCTTTCCCAACGAAGCAGGGAAAGGATCCCTCAACTCGAGCTACCAGGCGGAAACGGGGCTCCTCTGGATGTGGGCGGGACCCTCGTGATTCCTCTCGAGTGGAGAAGGGTATGTCGGGGAACTTCTTGAGTTGCACCAAGGGTGTGAAGGACCCTTTCGACGTTCCAGAGGTGAGGTGTGATTAGCCCCGAGAAGCCTCTGCGGAAATGGGCCTCATCTCGCCTGGAGGGGAGAACCTCCTGGATATTCTCGAGTTGCGGCAGGTCTTCTCGAGTTACGACTGGGAACTCAGGGACCCGCTCTGGTGGCCTCAGGAAGGGCCAGTCCCCATGCGAGTTGCTAGGGGCCATCTCGGGATTTCTCTCCCGTCGATGCCGGGGCCTAAGACCTTGTGTGGAGTCGGTGCAGATCCTGAGCATTGCTCTCCAGTGTTGACATGGATCTTGGGGTGCCTCTGAGTCTCCCCAGGGGAGTCAGGCTTCGTCTCGAGTGGGGGCATGCACGTGCGCTTTCCTCCCGACCTGCAGCAGTAGGGTCACGCTTCCTGTCACGTGGATCAAGGGATCTGTGGCTTTCCCTCGAGGCTGTCCCTCCAGGCTTTCCCACGAGGCTTTCCCACAGGGCTGTGCCAAGTGCCACCTTGGTGTGAGTCGATCCTCGGCGTGAAAGACGAGCCGGTGAAGGGAAAAGAGATTCCTCTGGAATAGACTGAGACATCTGGGGGACTCTTGGAATGGTGGCACGACCCTGGAGTTCCTCTCGCCGTTCCTGTTGAGAGGGTCTCCTCTTGAGTTGCGTCGGGAACGCCGGGAATTCTTTCCCGACGAAGCAGGGAAAGGATCCGTCACCTCGAGCTACCAGGCGGAAACGGGGCTCCTCTGGATGTGGGCGGGACCCTCGTGTTTCCTCTCGAGTGGAGACGGGTATATCGGGGAACTTCTTGAGTTGCACCAAGGGTGTGAAGGACCCTTTCGACGTTCCAGAGGTGAGGTGTGATTAGCCCCGAGAAGCCTCTGCGGAAATGGGCCTCATCTCGCCTGCAGGGGAGAACCTCCTGGATATTCTCGAGTTGCGGCAGGTCTTCTCGAGTTACGACGGGGACGTCAGGGACCCGTTCTGGTGGCCTCAGGAAGGGCCAGTCCCCATGCGAGTTGCTGGGGGCCATCTCAGGATTCCTCTCCCGTCAATGCCGGGGCCTAAGACCGTGTGTGGAGTCGGTGCAGATCCTGAGCATTCCTCTCCAGTGTTGACATGGATCTTGGGGTGCCTCTGAGTCTCCCCAGGGGAGTCAGGCTTCGTCTCGAGTGGGGGCATGCACGTGCGCTTTCCTCCCGACCTGCAGCAGTAGGGTCACGCTTCCTGTCACGTGGATCAAGGGATCTGTGGCTTTCAATCGATGCTTTCCCTCCAGGCTTTCCCACGAGGCTTTCCCACAGGGCTATGCCAAGTGCCACCTTGGTGTGAGTCGATCCTCGGCGTGAAAGACGAGCCGGTGAAGGGAAAAAAGGTTCCTCTGGAATGGACTGAGACATCTGGGGGACTCTTGGAATGGTGGCACGACCCTGGAGTTCCTCTCGCCGTTCCTGTTGAGAGGGCCTCCTCTTGAGATGCGACGGGAACGCCGGGAATTCTTTCCCGACAAAGCAGGGTTTGGATCCGTCACCTCGATCTACCAGGCGGAAACGGGGCTCCTCTGGATGTGGGCGGGACCCTCGTGTTTCCTCTCGAGTGGAGAAGGGTATGTCGGGGAACTTCTTGAGTTGCACCAACGGTGTGAAGGACCCTTTCGATGGTCCAGAGGTGAGGTGTGATTAGCCCTGAGAAGCCTCTGCGGAAATGGGCCTCATCTCGCCTGCTTAGGAGAACCTCCTGGATATTCTCGAGTTGCGGCAGGTCTTCTCCAGTTACGACGGGGACCTCAGGGTCCCGCTCTGGTGGCCTCAGGAAGGGCCAGTCCCCATGCGAGTTGCTAGGGGCCATCTCGGGAATCCTCTCCCGTCGATGCCGGGGCCTAAGACCTTGTGTGGAGTCGGGGCCGGAACCTGAGGATTCCTCTCCAGTGTTGACATGGATCTTGGGGTGCCTCTGAGTCTCCCCAGGGGAGTCAGGCTTCGTTTCGAGTGGGGGCATCCGCGTGCGCTTCCCTCTCGAGCTGCAGCAGTAGGGTCACGCTTCCTGTCAAGTGGATCAAGGGATCTGTGTCATTCCCTCGAGGCTTTACCTCAAGGCTTTCCCACGAGGCTTTCCCACAGGGCTGTGACAAGTGCCACCTTGGGGTGAGTCGATTCTCGGCGTCAAAGACGAGCCGGTGAAGGGAAAAGAGGTTCCTCTGGAATGGACTGAGACATCTGGGGGACTCTTGGAACGGTGGCAGGACCCTGGATTTCCTCTCGCCGTTCCTGTTGAGAGGGCCTCCTCTTGAGATGCGACGGGAACGCCCGGAACACTTTCCCGATGAAGCAGGGAAACGATCCCTCACCTCGAGCTACGAGGCGGAAACGGGGCTCCTCTCGATGTGGGCGGGACCCTCGTGTTTCCTCTCGAGTGGAGACGGGTATGTCGGGGAACTTCTTTAGTTGCACCAAGGGTGGGAAGGACCCTTTCGACGTTCCAGAGGTGAGGTGTGATTAGCTCCGAGAAGCCTCTTCGGAAATGGGCCTCATCTCGCCTGCAGGGGAGAACCTCCTGGATGTTCTCGAGTTGCGGCAGGTCTTCTCGAGTTACGACGGGGACCTCAGGGACCCGCTCTGGTGGCCTCAGGAATGGCCAGTCCCCATGCGAGTTGCTAGGGGCCATCTCGGGATTCCTCTCCCGTCGATGTCGGGGCCTAAGACCTTGTGTGCAGTTGGGGCCGGAACCTGAGCATTCCTCTCCAGTGTTGACATGGATCTTGGGGTGCCTCTGAGTCTCCTCAGGGGAGTCAGGCCTCGTCTCGAGTGGGGCCATGCACGTGCGCTTTCCCCCCGAGCTGCAGCAGTAGGGTCACGCTTCCTGTCACGTGGATCAAGGGATCTGTTGCTTTCCGTCGAGGCTGTCCCTCGAGGCTGTCCCACGAGGCTTTCCCACAGGGCTGTGCCACGTGCCACCTTGGTGTGAGTCGATCCTCGGCGTGAACGACGAGCCGGTGAAGGGAAAAGAGGTTCCTCTGGAATGGACTGAGACATCTGGGGGACTCTTGCAACGGTGGCAGGACCCTGGAGTTCCTCTCGCCGTTCCTGTTGAGAGGGCCTCCTCTTGAGATGCGGCGGGAATGCCGGGAATTCTTTCCCGACGAAGCAGGGAAAGGATCCCACACCTCGAGCTACGAGGCAGAAACGGGGCTCCTCTGGATGTGGGTGGGACCCTCGTGTTTCCTCTCGAGTGGAGACGGGTATGTCGGGGAACCTCTTGAGTTGCACCAAGGGTGGGAAGGACCCTTTCGACGTTCCAGAGGTGAGGTGTGATTAGCCCCGAGAAGCCTCTGAGGAAATGGCCCTCATCTCGCCTCGAGGGGAGAAGCTCCTGGATGTTCTCCAGTTGCGGCAGGTCTTCTCGAGTTACGACGGGGACCTCAGGGACCCGCTCTGGTGGCCTCAGGAAGGGCCAGTCCCCAAGCGAGTTGCTAGGGGCCATCTCGGGATTCCTCTCCCATCCATTCCGGGGCCTAAGACCTTGTGTGGATTTGGGGCCGGAACCTGAGCATTCCTCTCCAGTGTTGACATGAATTTTGGGGTGCCATTGTGTCTCCCCAGGGGAGTCAGGCCTCGTCTCGAGTGCGGGCATGCACGTGTGCTTCCCTCCCGAGCTGCAGCAGTAGGGTCACGCTTCCTGTCACGTGGATCATGGGATCTGTGGCTTTCCCTCGAGGCTGTCCCTCGAGGCTTTCCCACGAGGCTTTCCCACAGGGCTGTGCCAAGTGCCACCTTGGTGTGAGTCGATCCTCGGCGTGAAAGACGGCCGGTGAAGGGAAAAGAGGTTCCTCTGGAATGGACTCAGACATCTGGGGGACTCTTGGAATGGTGGCACGACCCTGGAGTTCCTCTCGCCATTCCTGTTGAGAGGGCCTCCTCTTGAGATGCGATGGGAACGCCGGGAATTCTTTCCCGACGAGGCAGGGAAAGGATCCCTCACCTCGAGCTACGAGGCGGAAACGGGGCTCCTCTGGATGTGGGCGGGACACTCGTGTTTCCTCTCGAGTGGAGACGGGTATGTCGGGGAACTTCTTGAGTTGCACCAAGGGTGGGAAGGACCCTTTCGACTTTCCAGAGGTGAGGTGTGATTAGCCCCGAGAAGCCTCTGCGGAAATGGGCATCATCTCGCCTGCAGGGGAGAACCTCCTGGAAGTTCTCGAGTTGCGGCAGGTCTTCTCGAGTTACGACGGGGACCTCAGGGACCCGCTCTGGTGGCCTCAGGAAGGGCCAGTCCCCATGCGACTTGCTAGGGACCATCTCGGGATTCCTCTCCCGTCGATGCCGGGGCCTAAGACCTTGTGTGGATTCGGGGCCGGAACCAGAGGATTCCTCTCCAGTGTTGACATGGATTTTGGGGTGCTTCTTAGTCTCCCCAAGGGAGTCAGGCTTCGCCTCGAGTGGGGACATGCATGTGCGCTTTCATCCCGAGCTGCAGCAATAGGGTCACGCTTCCTGTCACGTGGATCAAGGGATCTGTGGGTTTCCCTTGAGGCTTTCTTTCCAGGCTTTCCCACGAGGCTTTCCCACAGGGCTGTGCCAAGTGCCACCTTGGTGTGAGTCGATCCTCGGAGTGAAAGACGGCCGGTGAAGGGAAAAGAGGTTCCTCTGGAATGGACTCAGACATCTGGGGGACTCTTGGAATGGTGGCACGACCCTGGAGTTCCTCTCGCCATTCCTGTTGAGAGGGCCTCCTCTTGAGATGCGATGGGAACGCCGGGAATTCTTTCCCGACGAGGCAGGGAAAGGATCCCTCACCTGGAGCTACGAGGCGGAAACGGGGCTCCTCTGGATGTGGGCGGGACACTCGTGTTTCCTCTCGAGTGGAGACGGGTATGTCGGGGAACTTCTTGAGTTGCACCAAGGGTGGGAAGGACCCTTTCGACGTTCCAGAGGTGAGGTGTGATTAGCCCCGAGAAGCCTCTGCGGAAATGGGCATCATCTCGCCTGCAGGGGAGAACCTCCTGGAAGTTCTCGAGTTGCGGCAGGTCTTCTCGAGTTACGACGGGGACCTCAGGGACCCGCTCTGGTGGCCTCAGGAAGGGCCAGTCCCCATGCGACTTGCTAGGGACCATCTCGGGATTCCTCTCCCGTCGATGCCGGGGCCTAAGACCTTGTGTGGAGTCGGGGCCGGAACCAGAGGATTCCTCTCCAGTGTTGACATGGATTTTGGGGTGCTTCTTAGTCTCCCCAAGGGAGTCAGGCTTCGCCTCGAGTGGGGGCATGCACGTGCGCTTCCCTCCCGAGCAGCAGCAGTAGGATCACCTTTCCTGTCACGTGGATCAAGGGATCTGTGACTTTCCCTCGAGGCTTTTCCACGAGGCTTTCCCAGAGCGCTGTGCCAAGTGCCACCCAGGTGTGAGTCGATCCTCGGCGTGAAATACGAGCCACTGAAGGGAAAAGAGGTTCCTCTGGAATGGACTGAGACATCTGGGGGACTCTTGGAATGGTGGCACGACCCTGGAGTTCCTCTCGCCGTTCCTGTTTAGAGGGCCTCCTCTTGAAATGCGACGGGAACGCCCAAAAATCTTTCCCGACGAAGCAGGGAAAGGATCCCTCACTTCGAGCTACGAGGCGGAAAGGGGGCTCCTCTGGATCTGGGCGGGACCCTCGTGTTTCCTCTCGAGTGGAGACGGGTATGTCGGGGAACTTCTTGATTTGCACCAAGGGTGTGAAGGACCCTTTCGACGTTCCAGAGGTGAGGTGTGATTAGCCTCGAGAAGCCTCTGCGGAAATGGGCCTCATCTCGCCTGCAGGGGAGAACCTCCTGGATATTCTCGAGTTGCGGCAGGTCTTCTCGAGTTACGACGGGGACCTCAGGGACCCGCTCTGGTGGCCTCAGGAAGGGCCAGTCCCCATGCGCGTTGCTAGGGGCCATCTCGGGATTCCTCTCCCGTCCATGCCGGGGCCTAAGACCGTGTGTAGTCGGTGCAGAACCTGAGCATTCCTCTCCAGTGTTGACATGGATCTTGGGGTGCCTCTGAGTCTCCCCAGGGGATTCAGGCCTCGTCTCGAGTGGGGGCATGCACGTGCGCTTCCCTCCCGAGCTGCAGCAGTAGGGTCACGCTTCCTGTCACGTGGATCAAGGGATCTGTGGCTTTCCCTCGAGGCTGTCCCTCGAGGCTTTCCCAAGAGGCTTTCCCACAGGGCTGTGCCAAGTGCCACCTTGGTGTGAGTCGATCCTCGGCGTGAAAGACGAGCCGGTGAAGGGAAAAGAGGTTCCTCTGGAATGGACTGAGACATCTGGGGGACTCTTGGAATGGAGGCACGACCCTGGCGTTCCTCTCGCCGTTCCTGTTGAGAGGGCCTCCTCTTGAGATGCGACGAGAACGCCGGGAATTCTTTCCCGACGAAGCAGGGAAAGGATCCCTCACTTCGAGCTACGAGGCGGAAAGGGGGCTCCTCTGGATCTGGCCGGGACCCTCGTGTTTCCTCTCGAGTGGAGACGGGTATGTCGGGGAACTTCTTGATTTGCACCAAGGGTGTGAAGGACCCTTTTGACGTTCCAGAGGTGAGGTGTGATTAGCCCCGAGAAGCCTCTGCGGAAATGGGCCTCATCTCGCCTGCAGGGGAGAACCTCCTGGATGTTCTCGAGTTGCGGCAGGTCTTCTCGAGTTACGACGGGGACCTCCGGGACCCGCTCTGGTGGCCTCAAGAAGGGCCAGTTCCCATGCGAGTTGCTAGGGGCCATCTCGGGATTCCTCTCCCATCCATTCCGGGGCCTAAGACCTTGTGTGGAGTTGGGGCCGGAACCTGAGCATTCCTCTCCAGTGTTGACATGAATTTTGGGGTGCCTTTGTGTCTCCCCAGGGGAGTCAGGCCTCGTCTCGAGTGCGGGCATGCACGTGTGCTTCCCTCCCGAGCTGCAGCAGTAGGGTCACGCTTCCTGTCACGTGGATCAAGGGATCTGTGGCTTTCCCTCGAGGCTCTTCCTCGAGGCTTTCCCACGAGGCTTTCCCACAGGGCTGTGCCAAGTGCCACCTTGGTGTGAGTCGATCCTCGGAGTGAAAGACGGCCGGTGAAGGGAAAAGAGGTTCCTCTGGAATGGACTCAGACATCTGGGGGACTCTTGGAATGGTGGCACGACCCTGGAGTTCCTCTCGCCATTCCTGTTGAGAGGGCCTCCTCTTGAGATGCGATGGGAACGCCGGGAATTCTTTCCCGACGAGGCAGGGAAAGGATCCCTCACCTCGAGCTACGAGGCGGAAACGTGGCTCCTCTGGATGTGGGCGGGACACTCGTGTTTCCTCTCGAGTGGAGACGGGTATGTCGGGGAACTTCTTGAGTTGCACCAAGGGTGGGAAGGACCCTTTCGACGTTCCAGAGGTGAGGTGTGATTAGCACCGAGAAGCCTCTTCGGAAATGGGCATCATCTCGCCTGCAGGGGAGAACCTCCTGGAAGTTCTCGAGTTGCGGCAGGTCTTC
The DNA here is from genome assembly GCF_023091745.1 of Budorcas taxicolor. NCBI lineage: Eukaryota > Metazoa > Chordata > Mammalia > Artiodactyla > Bovidae > Budorcas > Budorcas taxicolor. Next base: position 1,582,193 of record NW_026292750.1, on the reverse strand, counting down.
TCGAGTTACGACGGGGACCTCAGGGACCCGCTCTGGTGGCCTCAGGAAGGGCCAGTCCCCATGCGACTTGCTAGGGACCATCTCGGGATTCCTCTCCCGTCGATGCCGGGGCCTAAGACCTTGTGTGGAGTCGGGGCCGGAACCAGAGGATTCCTCTCCAGTGTTGACATGGATTTTGGGGTGCTTCTTAGTCTCCCCAAGGCAGTCAGGCTTCGCCTCGAGTGGGGGCATGCACGTGCGCTTCCCTCCCGAGCAGCAGCAGTAGGATCACGCTTCCTGTCACGTGGATCAAGGGATCTGTGGCTTTCCCTCGAGGCTTTTCCACGAGGGTTTCCCAGAGCGCTGTGCCAAGTGCCACCCAGGTGTGAGTCGATCCTCGGCGTGAAATACGAGCCACTGAAGGGAAAAGAGGTTCCTCTGGAATGGACTGAGACATCTGGGGGACTCTTGGAATGGTGGCACGACCCTGGAGTTCCTCTCGCCGTTCCTGTTGAGAGGGCCTCCTCTTGAAATGCGACGGGAACGCCCAAAAATCTTTCCCGACGAAGCAGGGAAAGGATCCCTCACCTCGAGCTACGAGGCGGAAACTAGGCTCCTCCGGATGTGGGCGGGACCCTCGTGTTATCTCTCGAGTGGAGACGGTTATGTCGGGGAACTTCTTGAGTTGCACCAAGGGTGTGAAGGACCCTTTCGACGTTCCAGAGTTGAGGTGTGATTAGCCCCGAGAAGCCTCTGCGGAAATGGGCCTCATCTCGACTGCAGGGGAGAATCTCCTGGATATTCTCGAGTTGCGGCAGGTCTTCTCGAGTTACGACGGGGACCTCAGGGACCCGCTCTGGTGGCCTCAGGAAGGGCCAGTCCCCATGCGAGTTGCTAGGGGCCATCTCGGGATTTCTCTCCTGTCAATGCCGGGGCCTAAGACCGTGTGTGGAGTCGGTGCAGAACATGAGCATTCCTCTCCAGTGTTGACATGGATCTTGTGGTGCCTCTGAGTCTCCCCAGGGGAGTCAGGCCTCGTCTCGAGGGGGGCATGCACGTGCGCTTCCCTCCCGAGCTGCAGCAGTAGGGTCACGCTTCCTGTCACGTGGATCAAGGGATCTGTGGCTTTCCCTCGAGGCTTTCCCTCCAGCCTTTCCCAAGAGGCTTTCCCACAGGGCTGTGCCAAGTGCCACCTTGGTGTGAGTCGATCCTCGGCGTGAAAGACGAGCCGGTGAAGGGAAAAGAGGTTCCTCTGGAATGGACTGAGACATCTGGGGGACTCTTGGAATGGAGGCACGACCCTGGAGTTCCTCTCGCCGTTCCTGTTGAGAGGGCCTCCTCTTGAGATGCGACGGGAACGCCGGGAATTCTTTCCCGACGAAGCAGGGAAAGGATCCCTCACTTCGAGCTACGAGGCGGAAAGGGGGCTCCTCTGGATCTGGGCGGGACCCTCGTGTTTCCTCTCGAGTGGAGACGGGTATGTCGGGGAACTTCTTGATTTGCACCAAGGGTGTGAAGGACCCTTTCGACGTTCCAGAGGTGAGGTGTGATTAGCCTCGAGAAGCCTCTGCGGAAATGGGCCTCATCTCGCCTGCAGGGGAGAACCTCCTGGATATTCTCGAGTTGCGGCAGGTCTTCTCGAGTTACGACGGGGACCTCAGGGACCCGCTCTGGTGGCCTCAGGAAGGGCCAGTCCCCATGCGCGTTGCTAGGGGCCATCTCGGGATTCCTCTCCCGTCCATGCCGGGGCCTAAGACCGTGTGTAGTCGGTGCAGAACCTGAGCATTCCTCTCCAGTGTTGACATGGACCTTGGGGTGCCTCTGAGTCTCCCCAGGGGAGTCAGGCTTCGTCTCGAGTGGGGGCATGCACGTGCGCTTTCCTCCCGACCTTCAGCAGTAGGGTCACGCTTCCTGTCATGTGGATCAAGGGATCTGTGGCTTTCCCTCGAGGCTTTCCCTCGAGGCTTTCCCACGAGGCTTTCCGACAGGGCTGTGCCAAGTGCCACCTTGCTGTGAGTCGATCCTCGGCGTGAAAGACGAGCCGTTGAAGGGAAAAGAGGTTTCTCTGGAATGGACAGAGACATCTGGGGGACTGTTGGAATGGTGGCACGACCCTGGAGTTCCTCTCGCCGTTCCTGTTGACAGGGCCTCCTCTTGAGATGCGACAGGAAGGCCGGGAATTCTTTCCCGACAAAGCAGGGTTTGGATCCGTCACCTCGAGCTAAGAGGCGGAAACGGGGCTCCTCTGGATGTGGGCGGGACCCTCGTGTTTCCTCTCGATTGGAGAAGGGTATGTCGGGGAACTTCCTGAGGTGCACCAAGGGTGTGAAGGACCCTTTCGACGTTCCAGAGGTGAGGTGTGATTAGCCCTGAGAAGCCTCTGCGGAAATGGGCCTCATCTCGCCTGCTTAGGAGAACCTCCTGGATATTCTCGAGTTGCGGCAGGTCTTCTCGAGTTACGACGGGGACCTCAGGGACCCACTCTGGTGGCCTCAGGAAGGGCCAGTCCCCATGCGAGTTGGTAGGGGCCATCTCGTGATTCCTCTCCCATCGATGCCGGGGCCTAAGACCTTGTGTGGAGTCGGGGCCGGAACCTGAGGATTCCTCTCCAGTGTTGACATGGATCTTGGGGTGCCTCTGAGTCTCCCCAGGGGAGTCAGGCCTCGTCTCGAGTGGGGGCATGCACGTGCGCTTCCCTCCCGAGCTGCAGCAGTAGGATCACGCTTCCTGTCACGTGGATCAAGGGATCTGTGGCTTCCCTCGAGGCTTTCCCTCGAGGCTTTCCCACGAGGCTTTCCCACAGGGCTGTGACAAGTGCCACCTTGGTGTGAGTCGATTCTCGGCGTGAGAAACGAGCCAGTGAAGGGAAAAGAGGTTCCTCTGGAATGGACTGAGACATCTGGGGGACTCTTTGAATGGTGGCACGACCCTGCAGTTCGTCTCGCCGTTCCTGTTGAGAGGGCCTCCTCTTGAGATGCGACGGGAACGCCCAAAAATCTTTCCCGAAGAAGCAGGGAAAGGATCCGTCACCTCGAGCTACCAGGCGGAAACGAGGCTCCTCTGGATGTGGTCGGGACCCTCGTGTTTCCTCTCGAGTGGAGACGGGTATGTCGGGGAACTTCTTGAATTACACCAAGGGTGGGAAGGACCATTTCGACGTTCTTAGTTGAGGTGTGATTAGCCCCGAGAAGCCTCAGCGGAAATGGGCCTCATCTCGCCTGGAGGGGAGAACCTCCTGGATATTCTCGAGTTGCGGCAGGTCTTCTCGAGTTACGACGGGGACTTCAGGGACACGCTCTGGTGGCCTCAGGAAGGGCAAGTCCCCATGCGAGTTGCTAGGGGCCATCTCGGGATTCCTCTCCCGTCGATACCTGGGCCTAAGACCTTGTGTGGAGTCGGGGCCGGAACCTGAGGATTCCTCTCCAGTGTTGACATGGGTCTTGGGGTGCCTCTGAGTCTCACCAGGGGAGTCAGGCTTCGTCTCGAGTGGGGGCATGTAGGTGCGCTTTCCTCCCGAGCTTCAGCAGAAGGGTCACGCTTCCTGTCACGTGGATCAAGGGATCTGTGGCTATCCCACGAGGCTTTCCCAGAGCGCTGTGCCAAGTGCCACCTTGGTGTGAGTCGATCCTCGGCGTGAAAGACGAGCCGGTGAAGGGAAAAGAGCTTCCTCTGGAATGGACTGAGACATCTGGGGGACTCTTGGAATGGTTGCACGACCCTGGAGTTCTTCTCGCCGTTCCTGTTGAGAGGGCCTCCTCTTGAGATGCGACAGGAACGCCGGGAATTCTTTCCCGACGAAGCAGGGAAAGGATCCCTCCCTTTGAGCTACGAGGCGGCAACGGGGCTCCTCTGGATGTGGGCGGAACCCTCGTGTTTCCTCTCGAGTGGAGACGGGTATGTCGGGGAACTTCTTGAGTTGCACCAAGGGTGTGAAGGACCCTTTCGACGTACCAGAGGTGAGGTGTGATTAGCCCCGAGAAGCCTCTGCGGAAATGGCCCTCATCTCGCCTGCAGGGGAGAATCTCCTGGAAGTTATCGAGTTGCGGCAGGTCTTCTCGAGTTACGACGGGGACCTCAGGGACCCGCTCTGGTGGCCTCAGGAAGGGCCAGTCCCCATGCGAGTTGCTAGGGGCCATCTCGGGATTCCTCTACCGTCGATGCCGGGGCCTAAGACATTGTGTGGAGTCGGGGCCGGAACCTGAGCATTCCTCTCCGGTGTTGACATGGATTTTGGGGTGCCTCTGAGTCTCCCCAGGGGAGTCAGGCCTCGTCTCGAGTGAGGCATGCACGTGCGCTTTCCTCCCGAGCTGCAGCAGTAGGGTCAGGCTTCCTGTCACGTGGATAAAGGGATCTGTGTCTTTCCCTCGAGGCTTTCCCTCGAGGCTTTCCCACGAGGCTTTCCCACAGGGCTGTGCCAAGTGCCACCTTGGTGTGAGTCGATCCTCGGCGTGAAAGACGAGCCGGTGAAGGGAAAAGAGTTTCCTCTGGAATGGACTGAGACATCTGGGGGACTCTTGGAATGGTGGCACGACCCTGCAGTTCCTCTCGCCGTTCCTGTTGAGAGGGCCTCCTCTTGAGATGCGATGGGAACGCCCAAAAATCTTTCCCGACGAAGCAGGGAAAGGATCCCTCACCTCGAGCTACGAGGCGGAAACGGGGCTCCTCTGGATGTGGGCGGGAGCCTCGTGTTTCCTCTCGAGTGGAGACGGGTATGTCGGGGAACTTCTTGAGTTGCACCAAGGGTGGGAAGGACCCTTTCGACGATCCAGAGGTGAGGTGTGATTAGCCCCGAGAAGCCTCTGCGGAAATGGGCCTCATCTTGCCTGCAGGGGAGAAGCTCCTGGATATTCTCGAGTTCCGGCAGGTCTTCTCCAGTTACGACGGGGACCTCAGGGACCCGCTCTGGTGGCCTCAGGAAGGGCCAGTCCCCATGCGAGTTGCTAGGGGCCATCTCGGGATTCCTCTCCCGTCGATACCGGGGCCTAAGACCTTGTGTGGAGTCGGGGCTGGAACCTGAGGATTCCTCTCCAGTGTTGACATGGGTCTTGGGGTGCCTCTGAGTCTCCCCAGGGGAGTCAGGCCTCGTTTCGTGTCGGGGCATCCGCGTGCGCTTCCCTCCCGAGCTGCAGCAGTAGGGTCACGCTTCCTGTCACGTGGATCAAGGGATCTGTGGCTTTCCCTCGAGGCTTTCCCTCAAGGCTTTCACACGAGGCTTTCCCACAGGGCTGTGACGAGTGCCACCTTAGTGTGAGTCGATCCTCGGCGTGAAAGACGAGACGGTGAAGGGAAAAGAGGTTCCTCTGGAATGGACTGAGACATCTGGGGGCCTCTTGGAACGGTGGCAGGACCCTGGAGTTCCTCTCGCCGTTCCTGTTGAGAGGGCCTCCTCTTGAGATGCGACGGGAACGCCCGGAATACTTTCCGACGAAGCAGGGAAAGGATCCCTCAACTCGAGCTACGAGGCAGAAACGGGGCTCCTCTGGATGTGGGCGGGTCCCTCGTGTTTCCTCTCGAGTGGAGACGGGTATGTCGGGGAACTTCTTGAGTTGCACCAAGGGTGGGAAGGACCCTTTCGACGTTCCAGAGGTGAGGTGTGATTAGCCCTGAGAAGCCTCTGCGGAAATGGGCCTCATCTCGCCTGCAGGGGAGAACCTCCTGGATGTTCTCGAGTTGCGGCAGGTCTTCTCGAGTTACGACGCGGACCTCAGGGACCCGCTCTGATGGCCTCAGGAAGGGCCAGTCCCCATGCGAGTTGCTAGGGGACCTCTCGGGAATCCTCTCCCGTCGATGCCGGGGCCTAAGACCTTGTGTGGAGTCGGGGCCGGAACCTGAGGATTCCTCTCCAGTGTTGCCATGGATCTTGGGGTGCCTCTGAGTCTCCCCAAGGGAGTCAGGCTTCGTCTCGAGTGGGGGCATGCACGTGCACTTTCCTCCCGAGCTGCAGCAGTAGGGTCAGGCTTCCTGTCACGTGGATCAAGAGATCTGTGGCTTTCCCTCGAGGCTTTCCCACGAGGCTTTCCCACAGGGCTCTGTCAAGTGCCACCTTGGTGTGAGTCGATCCTCGGCGTGAAAGACGAGCCGGTGAAGGGAAAAGAGGTTCCTCTGGAATGGACTGAGACATCTGGGGGACTCTTGGAATGGTGGCACGACCCTGGAGTTCCTCTCGCCGTTCCTGTTCAGAGGGCCTCCTCTTCAGATGCGACGGGAATGCCGGGAAATCTTTCCCGACGAAGCAGGGAAAGGATCCCTCACCTCGAGCTACGAGGCGGAAACGGGGTTCCTCTGGATGTGGGCGGGACCCTCGTGTTTCCTCTCGAGTGGAGACGGGTATGCCGGGGAACTTTTTGAGTTGCACCCAGGGTGTGAAGGACCCTTTCGACGTTCCAGAGGTGAGGTGTGATTAGCCCCTAGAAGCCTCTGTGGAAATGGGCCTCCTCTCGCCTGCAGGGGAGAACCTCCTGGATATTCTCGAGTTGCGGCAGGTCTTCTCGAGTTACGACGGGGACCTCAGGGACCCGCTCTGGTGGCCTCAGGAAGGGCCAGTCCCCATGTGAGTTGCTTTGGGCCATCTCGGGATTCCTCTCCCATCGATGCCGGGGCCTAAGACCTTGTGTGGAGTCGGGGCCGGAACCTCAGGATTCCTCTAGAGTGCTGACATGGATCTTGGGGTGCCTCTGAGTCTCCCCAGGGGAGTCAGGCTTCGTCTCGAGTGGGGGCATGCACATGCGCTTTCCTCCCGAGCTGCAGCAGTAGGTCACGCTTCCTGTCACGTGGATCAAGGGATCTGAGGCTTTCCCTCGAGGCTTTCCCTCGAGGCTTTCCCACAGGGCTGTGGCAAGTGCCACCTTGGTGTGAGTCGATCCTCGCCGTGAAAGACGAGCCGGTGAAGGGAAAAGAAGTTCTTCTGGAATGGACTGAGACATCTGGGGGACTCTTGGAATGTTGGCACGACCCTGGAGTTCCTCTCGCCGTTCCTGTTCAGAGGGCCTCCTCTTCAGATGCGACGGGAACGCCGGGAATTCTTTCCCGACGAAGCAGGGAAAGGATCCCTCACCTCGAGCTACGAAGCGGAAACGGGGCTCCTCTGGATGTGGGCGGGACCCTCGTGTTTCCTCTCGAGTGGAGAAGGGTATGTCGGGGAACTTCTTGAGTTGCAGCTAGGGTGTGAAGGACCCTTTCGACGTTCCACAGGTGAGGTGTGATTAGCCCCGAGAAGCCTCTGCGGAAATGGGCCTCATCTCGCCTGCAGGGGAGAACTTCCAGGATGTTCTCGAGTTGCGGCAGGTCTTCTCGAGTTACGTCGGGGACCTCAGAGACCCGCTCTGATGGCCTCAGGAAGGGCCAGTCCCCACGCGAGTTGCTAGGGGCCATCTCGGGATTCCTCTCCAGTCGATGCCGGGGCCTAAGACCTTCTGTGGAGTCGGGGCCGGAAACTGAGCATTCCTCTCCAGTGTTGACATGGACCTTGGGGTGCCTCTGAGTCTCCCCAGGGGAGTCAGGCTTCGTCTCGAGTGGGGGCATGCACTTGCGCTTCCCTCCCGAGCTGCAGCAGTAGGGTCACGCTTCTTGTCACGTGGATCAAGGGATCTGTGGCTTTCCCTCGAAGCTTTCACACGAGGCTTACCCACAGGGCTGTGCCAAGTGCCACCTTGGTGTGAGTCGATCCTCGGCGTGAAAGACGAGCCGGTGAAGGGAAAAGAGGTTCCTCTGGAATGGACTGAGACATCTGGGGGACTCGTCGAATAGTGGCACGACCCTGGAGTTCCTCTCGCCGTCCCTGTTGAGAGGGCCTCCATTTGAGATGCGACGGGAACGCCTGGAATTCTTTCCCGACGAACCAGGGAAAGGATCCCTCACCTCGAGCTAAGAGGCGGAAACAGGGCTCCTCTGGATGTGGGCGGGACCCTCGTGTTTCCTCTCGAGTGGAGACGGGTATGTCGGGGAACTTCTTGAGTTGCACCCAGGGTGTGAAGGACCCTTTCGACGTTCCAGAGGTAAGGTGTGATTAGCCCCGAGAAGCCTCTGCGGAAATGGGCCTCCTCTCGCATGGAGGGGAGAACCTCCTGGATTTTCTCGAGTTGGGGCAGGTCTTCTCGAGTTACGACGGGGACTTCAGGGACCACCTCTGGTGGCCTCAGGAAGGGCAAGTCCCCATGTGAGTTGCAAGGGGCCATCTCGGGATTCCTCTCCCGTCGATGCCGGCGAATAAGACCTTGTGTGGAGTCGGGGCCGGAACCTGAGGATTCCTTTCCAGTGTTGACATGGATTTTGGGGTGCCTCTTAGTCTCCCCAGGGGAGTCAGGCATCGCGTCGAGTGGGGCCATGCATGTGCGCTTTCATCCCGAGCTGCAGCAGTAGGGTCACGCTTCCTGTCACGTGGATCAAGGGATCTGTGGGTTTCCCTTGAGGCTTTCCTTCCAGGCTTTCCCACGAGGTTTTCCCACAGGGCTATGCCAAGTGCCACCTTGGTGTGAGTCGATCCTCGGCGTGAAAAACGAGCCGGTGAAGGGAAAAGAGGTTCCTCTGGAATGGACTGAGACATCTGGGGGACTCTTGGTATGGTGGCAGGACCCTGGAGTTCCTCTCGCCGTTCCTGTTGAAAGGGCCTCCTCTTGAGTTGCGAGGGGAAGGCCGGGAATTCTTTCCCGACGACGCAGGGAAAGGATCCCTCACCTCGAGCTACGAGGCGGAAACGGGGCTCCTCTGGATGTGGGCGGGACCCTCGTGTTTCTTCTCGAGTGGAGGCGGGTATGTCGGGGAACTTCTTGAGTTGCACCAAGGGTGTGAAGGACCCTTTCGAAGTTCCAGAGGTGAGGTGTGATTAGCCCCGAGAAGCCTCTGTGGAAATGGGCCTCCTCTCGCCTGCAGGGGAGAACCTCCTGGAGATTCTCGAGTTGCGGCAGGTATTCTCGAGTTACGACGGGGACCTCAGGGACCCGTTCTGGTGGCCTCAGGAAGGGCCAGTCCCCATGCGAGTTGCTAGGGGCCATCTCGGGATTCCTCTCCCGTCGATGTCGGGGCCTAAGACCTTGTGTGGAGTCGGGGCCGGAATCTGAGCATTCCTCTCCAGTGTTGACATGGATCTTGGGGTGCCTCTGAGTCTCCCCAGGGGAGTCAGGCCTCATCTCGAGTGGGGGCATGCACGTGCGCTTCCCTCCCGGGGTGCAGCAGTAGGGTCACGAATCCTGTCACGTGGATCAAGGGATCTGTGGCTTTCCCTCGAGGCTTTCCCTCGAGGCTTTCCCACGAGGCTTTCCCACAGGGCTGTGCCAAGTGCCACCTTGGTGTGAGTCGATCCTCGGCGTGAAAGACGAGCCAGTGAAGGGAAAAGAGATTCCTCTGGAATGGACTGAGACATCTGGGGGACTCTTGGAATGGTGGCAGGACCCTGGAGTTCCTCTCGCCTTTCCTGTTGAAAGGGCCTCCTCTTGAGATGCGAGGGGAACGCCGGGAATTCTTTCCCGACGACGCAGGGAAAGGATCCCTCACCTCGAGCTACGAGGCGGAAACGGGGCTCCTCTGGATGTGGGCGGGACCCTCGTGTTTCTTCTCGAGTGGAGACGGGTATGTCGGGGAACTTCTTGAGTTGCACCAAGGGTGTGAAGGACCCTTTCGACGTACCAGAGGTGAGGTGTGATTAGCCCCGAGAAGCCTCTGCGGAAATGGCCCTCATCTCGCCTGCAGGGGAGAAACTCCTGGATGTTCTCGAGTTGAGGCAGGTCTTCTCGAGTTACGACGGGGACCTCAGGGACCCGCTCTGGTGGCCTCAGGAAGGGCCAGTCCCCATGCGAGTTGCTAGGGGCCATCTCAGGATTCCTCTCCCGTCGATGCCGGGGCCTAAGACCTTGTGTGGAGTCGGGGCCGGAACCTGAGCATTCCTCTCCGGTGTTGACATGGATTTTGGGGTGCCTCTGTGTCTCCCCAGGGGAGTCAGGCCTCGTCTCGAGTGAGGCATGCACGTGCGCTTTCCTCCCGAGCTGCAGCAGTAGGGTCAGGCTTCCTGTCACGTGGATCAAGGGATCTGTGTCTTTCCCTCGAGGCTTTCCCTCGAGGCTTTCCCACGAGGCTTTCCCACAGGGCTGTGCCAAGTGCCACCTTGGTGTGAGTCGATCCTCGGCGTGAAAGACGAGCCGGTGAAGGGAAAAGAGTTTCCTCTGGAATGGACTGAGACATCTGGGGGACTCTTGGAATGGTGGCACGACCCTGCAGTTCCTCTCGCCGTTCCTGTTGAGAGGGCCTCCTCTTGAGATGCGATGGGAACGCCCAAAAATCTTTCCCGACGAAGCAGGGAAAGGATCCCTCACCTCGAGCTACGAGGCGGAAACGGGGCTCCTCTGGATGTGGGCGGGAGCCTCGTGTTTCCTCTCGAGTGGAGACGGGTATGTCGGGGAACTTCTTGAGTGCACCAAGGGTGGGAAGGACCCTTTCGACGTTCCAGAGGTGAGGTGTGATTAGCCCCGTGAAGCCTCTGCGGAAATGGGCCTCATCTTGCCTGCAGGGGAGAAGCTCCTGGATATTCTCGAGTTCCGGCAGGTCTTCTCCAGTTACGACGGGGACCTCAGGGACCCGCTCTGGTGGCCTCAGGAAGGGCCAGTCCCCATGCGAGTTGCTAGGGGCCATCTCGGGATTCCTCTCCCGTCGATGCCGGGGCCTAAGACCTTGTGTGGAGTCGGGGCTGGAACCTGAGGATTCCTCTCCAGTGTTGACATGGGTCTTGGGGTGCCTCTGAGTCTCCCCAGGGGAGTCAGGCCTCGTTTCGTGTCGGGGCATCCGCGTGCGCTTCCCTCCCGAGCTGCAGCATTAGGGTCACGCTTCCTGTCACGTGGATCAAGGGATCTGTGGCTTTCCCTCGAGGCTTTCCCTCAAGGCTTTCACACGAGGCTTTCCCACAGGGCTGTGACGAGTGCCACCTTAGTGTGAGTCGATCCTCGGCGTGAAAGACGAGACGGTGAAGGGAAAAGAGGTTCCTCTGGAATGGACTGAGACATCTGGGGGCCTCTTGGAACGGTGGCAGGACCCTGGAGTTCCTCTCACCGTTCCTGTTGAGAGGGCCTCCTCTTGAGATGCGACGGGAACGCCCGGAATACTTTCCCGACGAAGCAGGGAAAGGATCCCTCAACTCGAGCTACGAGGCAGAAACGGGGCTCCTCTGAATGTGGGCGGGACCCTCGTGTTTCCTCTCGAGTGGAGACGGGTATGTCGGGGAACTTCTTGAGTTGCACCAAGGGTGGGAAGGACCCTTTCGTCTTTCCAGAGGTGAGGTGTGATTAGCCCCGAGAAGCCTCTGCGGAAATGGGCCTCATCTCGCCTGCAGGGGAGAACCTCCTGGATGTTCTCGAGTTGCGGCAGGTCTTCTCGAGTTACGACGGGGACCTCAGGGACCCGCTCTGGTGGCCTCAGGAAGGGCCAGTCCCCATGCGAGTTGCTAGGGGACCTCTCAGGAATCCTCTCCCGTCGGTGCAGGGGCCTAAGACCTTGTGTGGAGTCGGGGCCGGAACCTGAGGATTCCTCTCCAGTGTTGACATGGATCTTGGGGTGCCTCTGAGTCTCCCCAAGGGAGTCAGGCTTCGTCTCGAGTGGGGGCATGCACGTGCACTTTCCTCCCGAGCTGCAGCAGTAGGGTCACGCTTCCTGTCACGTGGATCAAGAGATCTGTGGCTTTCCCTCGAGGCTTTCCCTCGAGGCTTTCCCACGAGGCTTTCCCACAGGGCTCTGTCAAGTGCCACCTTGGTGTGAGTCGATCCTCGGCGTGAGAGACGAGCCGGTGAAGGGAAAAGAGGTTCCTCTGGAATGGACTGAGACATCTGGGGGACTCTTGGAATGGTGGCACGACCCTGGAGTTCCTCTCGCCGTTCCTGTTCAGAGGGCCTCCTCTTCAGATGCGACGGGAATGCCGGGAAATCTTTCCCGACGAAGCAGGGAAAGGATCCCTCACCTCGAGCTACGAGGCGGAAACGGGGTTCCTCTGGATGTGGGCGGGACCCTCGTGTTTCCTCTCGAGTGGAGACGGGTATGCCGGGGAACTTTTTGAGTTGCACCCAGGGTGTGAAGGACCCTTTCGACGTTCCAGAGGTGAGGTGTGATTAGCCCCTAGAAGCCTCTGTGGAAATGGGCCTCCTCTCGCCTGCAGGGGAGAACCTCCTGGATATTCTCGAGTTGCGGCAGGTCTTCTCGAGTTACGACGGGGACCTCAGGGACCCGCTCTGGTGGCCTCAGGAAGGGCCAGTCCCCATGTGAGTTGCTTTGGGCCATCTCGGGATTCCTCTCCCATCGATGCCGGGGCCTAAGACCTTGTGTGGAGTCGGGGCCGGAACCTCAGGATTCCTCTAGAGTGCTGACATGGATCTTGGGGTGCCTCTGAGTCTCCCCAGGGGAGTCAGGCTTCGTCTCGAGTGGGGGCATGCACATGCGCTTTCCTCCCGAGCTGCAGCAGTAGGTCACGCTTCCTGTCACGTGGATCAAGGGATCTGAGGCTTTCCCTCGAGGCTTTCCCTCGAGGCTTTCCCACAGGGCTGTGGCAATTGCCACCTTGGTGTGAGTCGATCCTCGCCGTGAAAGACGAGCCGGTGAAGGGAAAAGAAGTTCCTCTGGAATGGACTGAGACATCTGGGGGACTCTTGGAATGGTGGCACGACCCTGGAGTTCCTCTCGCCGTTCCTGTTCAGAGGGCCTCCTCTTCAGATGCGACGGGAACGCCGGGAATTCTTTCCCGACGAAGCAGGGAAAGGATCCCTCACCTCGAGCTACGAAGCGGAAACGGGGCTCCTCTGGATGTGGGCGGGACCCTCGTGTTTCCTCTCGAGTGGAGAAGGGTATGTCGGGGAACTTCTTGAGTTGCAGCTAGGGTGTGAAGGACCCTTTCGACGTTCCACAGGTGAGGTGTGATTAGCCCCGAGAAGCCTCTGCGGAAATGGGCCTCATCTCGCCTGCAGGGGAGAACCTCCTGGATATTCTCGAGTTGCGGCAGGTCTTCTCGAGTTACGTCGGGGACCTCAGAGACCCACTCTGATGGCCTCAGGAAGGGCCAGTCCCCACGCGAGTTGCTAGGGGCCATCTCGGGATTCCTCTCCAGTCGATGCCGGGGCCTAAGACCTTCTGTGGAGTCGGGGCCGGAAACTGAGCATTCCTCTCCAGTGTTGACATGGATCTTGGGGCGCCTCTGAGTCTCCCCAGGGGAGTCAGGCTTCGTCTCGAGTGGCGGCATGCACTTGCGCTTCCCTCCCGAGCTGCAGCAGTAGGGTCACGCTTCTTGTCACGTGGATCAAGGGATCTGTGGCTTTCCCTCGAAGCTTTCACAGGAGGCTTACCCTCAGGGCTGTGCCAAGTGCCACCTTGGTGTGAGTCGATCCTCGGCGTGAAAGACGAGCCGGTGAAGGGAAAAGAGGTTCCTCTGGAATGGACTGAGACATCTGGGGGACTCGTCGAATAGTGGCACGACCCTGGAGTTCCTCTCGCCGTCCCTGTTGAGAGGGCCTCCTCTTGAGATGCGACGGGAACGCCTGGAATTCTTTCCCGACGAAGCAGGGAAAGGATCCCTCACCTCGAGCTAAGAGGCGGAAACAGGGCTCCTCTGGATGTGGGCGGGACCCTCGTGTTTTCTCTCGAGTGGAGACGGGTATGTCGGGGAACTTCTTGAGTTGCACCCAGGGTGTGAAGGACCCTTTCGAAGTTCCAGAGGTAAGGTGTGATTAGCCCCGAGAAGCCTCTGCGGAAATGGGCCTCCTCTCGCATGGAGGGGAGAACCTCCTGGATTTTCTCGAGTTGGGGCAGGTCTTCTCGAGTTACGACGGGGACCTCAGGGACCACCTCTGGTGGCCTCAGGAAGGGCAAGTCCCCATGTGAGTTGCAAGGGGCCATCTCGGGATTCCTCTCCCGTCGATGCCGGCGCCTAAGACCTTGTGTGGAGTCGGGGCCGGAACCTGAGGATTCCTTTCCAGTGTTGACATGGATTTTGGGGTGCCTCTTAGTCTCCCTAGGGGAGTCAGGCTTCGCGTCGAGTGGGGCCATGCATGTGCGCTTTCATCCCGAGCTGCAGCAGTAGGGTCACGATTCCTGTCACGTGGATCAAGGGATCTGTGGGTTTCCCTTGAGGCTTTCCTTCCAGGCTTTCCCACGAGGTTTTCCCACAGGGCTATGCCAAGTGCCACCTTGGTGTGAGTCGATCCTCGGCGTGAAAAACGAGCCGGTGAAGGGAAAAGAGGTTCATCTGGAATGGACTGAGACATCTGGGGGACTCTTGGTATGGTGGCAGGACCCTGGAGTTCCTCTCGCCTTTCCTGTTGAAAGGGCCTCCTCTTGAGATGCGAGGGGAACGCCGGGAATTCTTTCCCGACGACGCAGGGAAAGGATCCCTCACCTCGAGCTACGAGGCGGAAACGGGGCTCCTCTGGATGTGGGCGGGACCCTCGTGTTTCCTCTCGAGTGGAGACGGGTATGTCGAGGAACTTCTTGAGTTGCACCAAGGGTGTGTAGGACCCTTTCGACGTTCCAGAGGTGAGGTGTGATTAGCCCCGAGAAGCCTCTGCGGAAATGGGCCTCATCTCGCCTGCAGGGGAGAACCTCCTGGATATTCTCGAGTTGCGGCAGGTCTTCTCGAGTTATGACGGGGACGTCAGGGACCCGTTCTGGTGGCCTCAGGAAGGGCCAGTCCCCATGCGAGTTGCTGGGGGCCATCTCGGGATTCCTCTCCCGTCAATGCCGGGGCCTAAGACCGTGTGTGGAGTCGGTGCAGATCCTGAGCATTCCTCTCCAGTGTTGACATGGATCTTGGGGTGCCTCTGAGTCTCCCCAGGGGAGTCAGGCTTCGTCTCGAGTGGGGGCATGCACGTGCGCTTTCCTCCCGACCTGCAGCCGTAGGGTCACGCTTCCTGTCACGTGGATCAAGGGATCTGTGGCTTTCAATCGAGGCTTTCCCTCCAGGCTTTCCCACGAGGCTTTCCCACAGGGCTGTGACAAGTGCCACCTTGGTGTGAGTCGATCCTCGGCGTGAAAGACGAGCCGGTGAAGGGAAAAGAGGTTCCTCTGGAATGGACTGAGACATCTGGGGGACTCTTGGAATGGTGGCACGACCCTGGAGTTCCTCTCGCCGTTCCTGTTGAGAGGGCCTCCTCTTGAGATGCGACGGGAACGCCGGGAATTCTTTCCCGACAAAGCAGGGTTTGGATCCGTCACCTCGATCTACCAGGCGGAAACGGGACTCCTCTGGATGTGGGCGGGACCCTCGTGTTTCCTCTCGAGTGGAGAAGGGTATGTCGGGGAACTTCTTGAGTTGCACCAACGGTGTGAAGGACCCTTTCGATGGTCCAGAGGTGAGGTGTGATTAGCCCTGAGAAGCCTCTGCAGAAATGGGCCTCATCTCGCCTGCTTAGGAGAACCTCCTGGATATTCTCGAGTTGCGGCAGGTCTTCTCCAGTTACGACGGGGACCTCAGGGACCCGCTCTGGTGGCCTCAGGAAGGGCCAGTCCCCATGCGAGTTGCTAGGGGCCATCTCGGGAATCCTCTCCCGTCGATGCCGGGGCCTAAGACCTTGTGTGGAGTCGGGGCCGGAACCTGAGGATTCCTCTCCAGTGTTGACATGGATCTTGGGGTGCCTCTGAGTCTCCCCAGGGGAGTCAGGCTTCGTTTAGAGTGGGGGCATCCGCGTGCGCTTCCCTCTCGAGCTGCAGCAGTAGGGTCACGCTTCCTGTCAAGTGGATCAAGAGATCTGTGTCATTCCCTCGAGGCTTTACCTCAAGGCTTTCCCACGAGGCTTTCCCACAGGGCTGTGACAAGTGCCACCTTGGGGTGAGTCGATTCTCGGCGTCAAAGACGAGCCGGTGAAGGGAAAAGAGGTTCCTCTGGAATGGACTGAGACATCTGGGGGACTCTTGGAACGGTGGCAGGACCCTGGATTTCCTCTCCCCGTTCCTGTTGAGAGGGCCTCCTCTTGAGATGCGACGGGAACGCCCGGAACACTTTCCCGATGAAGCAGGGAAAGGATCCCTCACCTCGAGCTACGAGGCGGAAACGGGGCTCCTCTGGATGTGGGCGGGACCCTCGTGTTTCCTCTCGAGTGGAGACGGGTATGTCGGGGAACTTCTTGAGTTGCACCAAGGGTGTGAAGGACCCTTTCGACGTTCCAGAGGTGAGGTGTGATTAGCCCCGAGAAGCCTCTGAGGAAATGGTCCTCATCTCGCCTCGAGGGGAGAACCTCCTGGATGTTCTCCAGTTGCGGCAGGTCTTCTCGAGTTACGACGGGGACCTCAGGGACCCGCTCTGGTGGCCTCAGGAAGGGCCAGTCCCCAAGCGAGTTGCTAGGGGCCATCTCGGGATTCCTCTCCCGTCGATGCCGGGGCCTAAGACCTTGTGTGGAGTCGGGGCCGGAACCTGAGGATTCCTCTCCAGTGTTGACATGGATCTTGGGGTGCCTCTGAGTCTCCCCAGGGGAGTCAGGCCTCGTTTGGAGTGGGGGCATCCGCGTACGCTTCCCTCTCGAGCTGCAGCAGTAGGGTCACGCTTCCTGTCAAGTGGATCAAGGGATCTGTGTCATTCCCTAGAGGCTTTCCCTCAAGGCTTTCCCACGAGGCTTTCCCACAGGGCTGTGACAAGTGCCACCTTGGGGTGAGTCGATCCTCGGCGTGAAAGACGAGCCGGTGAAGGGAAAAGAGGTTCCTCTGGAATGGACTGAGACATCTGGGGGACTCTTGGAACGGTGGCAGGACCCTGGATTTCCTCTCGCCGTTCCTGTTGAGAGGGCCTCCTCTTGAGATGCGACGGGAACGCCCGGAACACTTTCCCGACGAAGCAGGGAAACGATCCCTCTCCTGGAGATACGAGGCGGAAACGGGGCTACTCTGGATGTGGGCGGGACCCTCGTGTTTCCTCTCGAGTGGAGACGGGTATGTCGGGGAACTTCTTGAGTTGCACCCAGGGTGGGAAGGACCCTTTCGACGTTCCAGAGGTGAGGTGTGATTAGCCCCGAGAAGCCTCTTCGGAAATGGGCCTCATCTCGCCTGCAGGGGAGAACCACCTGGATGTTCTCGAGTTGCGGCAGGTCTTCTCGAGTTACGACGGGGACATCAGGGACCCGCTCTGGTGGCCTCAGGAAGGGCCAGTTCCCATGCGAGTTGCTAGGGGCCATCTCGGGATTCCTCTCCCATCCATTCCGGGGCCTAAGACCTTGTGTGGAGTTGGGGCCGGAACCTGAGCATTCCTCTCCAGTGTTGACATGAATTTTGGGGTGCCATTGTGTCTCCCCAGGGGAGTCAGGCCTCGTCTCGAGTGCGGGCATGCACGTGTGCTTCCCTCCCGAGCTGCAGCAGTAGGGCCACGCTTCCTGTCACCTGGATCAAGGGATCTGTGGCTTTCCCTCGAGGCTGTCCCTCGAGGGTTTCCCACGAGGCTTTCCCACAGGGCTGTGCCAAGTGCCACCTTGGTTTGAGTCGATCCTCGGCGTGAAAGACGGCCGGTGAAGGGAAAAGAGGTTCCTCTGGAATGGACTCAGACATCTGGGGGACTCTTGGAATGGTGGCACGACCCTGGAGTTCCTCTCGCCATTCCTGTTGAGAGGGCCTCCCCTTGAGATGCGATGGGAACGCCGGGAATTCTTTCCCGACAAGGCAGGGAAAGGATCCCTCACCTCGAGCTACGAGGCGGAAACGTGGCTCCTCTGGATGTGGGCGGGACACTCGTGTTTCCTCTCGAGTGGAGACGGGTATGTCGGGGAACTTCTTGAGTTGCACCAAGGGTGGGAAGGACCCTTTCGACGTTCCAGAGGTGAGGTGTGATTAGCCCCGAGAAGCCTCTGCGGAAATGGGCATCATCTCGCCTGCAGGGGAGAACCTCCTGGAAGTTCTCGAGTTGCGGCAGGTCTTCTCGAGTTACGACGGGGACCTCAGGGACCACCTCTGGTGGCCTCAGGAAGGGCCAGTCCCCATGCGACTTGCTAGGGACCATCTCGGGATTCCTCTCCCGTCGATGCCGGGGCCTAAGACCTTGTGTGGAGTCGGGGCCGGAACCAGAGGATTCCTCTCCAGTGTTGACATGGATTTTGGGGTGCTTCTTAGTCTCCCCAAGGGAGTCAGGCTTCGCCTCGAGTGGGGCCATGCATGTGCGCTTTCATCCCGAGCTGCAGCAATAGGGTCACGCTTCCTGTCACGTGGATCAAGGGATCTGTGGGTTTCCCTTGAGGCTTTCTTTCCAGGCTTTCCCACGAGGCTTTCCCACAGGGCTGTGCCAAGTGCCACCTTGGTGTGAGTCGATCCTCGGCGTGAAAGACGAGCCGGTGAAGGGAAAAGAGATTCCTCTGGAATAGACTGAGACATCTGGGGGACTCTTGGAATGGTGGCACGACCCTGGATATCCTCTCGCCGTTCCTGTTGAGAGGGTCTCCTCTTGAGTTGGGTCGGGAACGCCGGGAATTCTTTCCCGACGAAGCAGGTAACGGATCCGTCACCTCGAGCTACGAGGCAGAAACGGGGCTCCTCTGGATGTGGGCGGGACCCTCGTGTTTCCTCTCGAGTGGAGACGGGTATGTCGGGGAACTTCTTGAGTTGCACCAAGGGGGTGAAGGACCCTTTCGACGTTCCAGAGGTGAGGTGTGATTAGCCCCGAGAAGCCTCTGCGGAAATGGCCCTCATCTCGCCTCGAGGGGAGAACCTCCTGGATGTTCTCCAGTTGTGGCAGGTCTTCTCGAGTTACAACGGGGACCTCAGGGACCCGCTCTGGTGGCTTCAGGAAGGGCCAGTCACCATGCGAGTTGCTAGGGGCCATCTCGGTATTCCTCTCCCGTCGATGCCGGGGCCTAAGACCTTGTGTGGAGTCGGGGCCGGAACCTGAGGATTCCTCTCCAGTGTTGACATGGATCTTGGGGTGCCTCTGAGTCTCCCCAGGGGAGTCAGGCCTCGTTTCGAGTGGGGGCATCCGCGTGCGCTTCCCTCTCGAGCTGCAGCAGTAGGGTCACGTTTCCTGTCAAGTGGATCAAGGGATCTGTGTCATTCCCTAGAGGCTTTCCCTCAAGGCTTTCCCACGAGGCTTTCCCACAGGGCTGTGACAAGTGCCACCTTGGGGTGAGTCGATCCTCGGCGTGAAAGACGAGCCGGTGAAGGGAAAAGAGGTTCCTCTGGAATGGACTGAGACATCTTGGGGACTCTTGGAACGGTGGCAGGACCGTGGATTTCCTCTCGCCGTTCCTGTTGAGAGGGCCTCCTCTTGAGATGCGACGGGAACGCCCGGAACACTTTCCCGACGAAGCAGGGAAACGATCCCTCTCCTCGAGATACGAGGCGGAAACGGGGCTCCTCTGGATGTGGGCGGGACCCTCGTGTTTCCTCTCGAGTGGAGACGGGTATGTCGGGGAACTTCTTGAGTTGCACCCAGGGTGGGAAGGACCCTTTCGACGTTCCAGAGGTGAGGTGTGATTAGCCCCGAGAAGCCTCTGCGGAAATGGGCCTCATCTCGCCTGCAGGGGAGAACCACCTGGATATTCTCGAGTTGCGGCAGGTCTTCTCGAGTAACGACGGGGACCTCAGGGACCCGCTCTTGTGGCCTCAGGAAGGGCCAGTCCCCATGCGAGTTGCTAGGGGCCATCTCGGGATTCCTCTCCCGTCGATGCCGGGGCCTAAGACCTTGTGTGGAGTCGGGGCCGGAACCTGAGCATTCCTCTCCAGTGTTGACATGGATCTTGGGGTGCCTCTCAGTCTCCCCAGGGGAGTCAGGCCTCGTTTCGAGTGCGGGCATCCGCGTGTGCTTCCCTCACGGGCTACAGCAGTAGGGTCACGCTTCCTGTCACGTGGATCAAGGGATCTGTGGCTTTCCCTCGAGGCTTTCCCTCGAGGCTTTCCCACGAGGCTTTCCCACAGGGCTGTGCCAAGTGCCACCTTGGTTTGAGTCGATCCTCGGCGTGAAAGACGAGCCGGTGAAGGGAAAAGAGGTTCCTCTGGAATGGACAGAGACATCTGGGGGACTCTTGGAATGGTGGCACGACCCTGGAGTTCCTCTCGCTTTCCTGTTGAGAGGGCCTCCTCTTGAGATGCGACGGGAACGCCGGGAAATCTTTCCCGACGAAGGAGGGAAAGGATCCGTCACCTCGAGCTACGAGGCGGAAACGGGGCTCCTCTGGATGTGAGCGGGACCCTCGTGTTTCCTCTCAAGTGGAGACGGGTTGTCGGGGAACTTCTTGAGTTGCACCAAGGGTGTGAAGGACCCTTTCGACGTTCCAGAGGTGAGGTGTGATTAGCCCCGAGAAGCCTCTGCGGAAATGGGCCTCATCTCGCCTGCAGGGGAGAACCTCCTGGATATTATCGAGTTGCAGCAGGTCTTCTCGAGTTACGACGGGGACCTCAGGGACCCGCTCTTGTGGCCTCAGGAAGGGCCAGTCCCCATCCGAGTTGCTAGGGGCCATCTCGGGATTCCTCTCCCGTCAATGCCGGGGCCTAAGACCTTGTGTGGAGTCGGGGCCGGAACCTGTGTATTCCTCTCCAGTGTTGACATGAATTTTGGGGTGCCTCTGAGTCTCCCCAGGGGAGTCAGGCCTCGTCTCGAGTGGGGGCATGCAGGTGCGCTTCCCTCCCGAGCTGCAGCAGTAGGGTCACGCTTCCTGTCACGTGGATCAAGGGATCTGTGGCTTTCCCTCGAGGCTTTCCCTCCAGGCTTTCCCACGAGACTTTCCAACAATGCTGTGCCAAGTGCCACCTTGGTGTGAGTCGATCCTCGGCGTGAAAGACGAGCCGGTGAAGGGAAACGAGGTTCCTCTGGAATGGACTGAGACATCTGGGGGACTCTTGGAATGGTGGCACGACCCTGGAGTTCCTCTCGCCGTTCCTGTTGAGAGGGCCTCCTCTTGAGATGCGACGGGAACCCCGGGAATGCTTTCCCGACGAAGCAGGGAAAGGATCCGTCACCTCGAACTACGAGGCGGAAACGGGCCTCCTCTGGATGTGGTCGGGACCCTCGTGTTTCCTCTCGAGTGGAGAAGGGTATGTCGGGGAACTTCTTGAGTTGCACCAAGTGTTTGAAGCACCCTTTCGACGTTCCAGAGGTGAGGTGTGATTAGCCCCGAGAAGCCTCTGCGGAAATGGGCCTCATCTCGCCTGCAGGGGAGAACCTCCTGGATATTCTCGAGTTGCGGCAGGTCTTCTCGAGCTACGACGGGGACCTCAGGGACCCGCTCTGGTGGCCTCAGGAAGGGCCAGTCCCCATGCGAGTTGCTAGGGGCCATCTCGGGATTCCTCTCCCGTCGATGCCGGGGCCTAAGACCTTGTGTGGAGTCGGGGCCGGAACCTGAGCATTCCTCTCCAGTGTTGACATGGATCTTGGGGTGCCTCTCAGTCTCCCCAGGGGAGTCAGGCCTCGTCTCGAGTGGGGGCATGCACGTGCGCTTCCCTCCCGAGCTGCAGCAGTAGGGTCACGCTTCCTGTCACGTGGATCAAGGGATCTGTGGCTTTCCCTCGAGGCTTTCCCACGAGGCTTTCCCACAGGGCTGTGCCAAGTGCCACCTTGGTGTGAGTCGATCCTCGGCTTGAAAGACGAGCCGGTGAAGGGAAAAGAGGTTCCTCTGGAATGGACTGAGACATCTGGGGGACTCTTGGAATGGTGGCACGACCCTGGAGTTCCTCTCGCCGTTCCTGTTGAGAGGGCCTCCTCTTGAGATGCTACGGGAACGTCGGGAATGCTTTCCCGACGAAGCAGGGAAAGGATCCGTCACCTCGAGCTACGAGGCGGAAACGGGGCTCCTCTGGATGTGGGCGGGACCCTCGTGTTTCCTCTCGAGTGGAGACGGGTATGTCGGGGAACTTCTTGAGTTGCACCAAGGGGGTGAAGGACCCTTTCGACGTTCCAGAAGTGAGGTGTGATTAGCCCCCGAGAAGCCTCTGAGGAAATGGCCCTCATCTCGCCTCGAGGGGAGAACCTCCTGGATGTTCTCCAGTTGCGGCAGGTCTTCTCGAGTTACAACGGGGACCTCAGGGACCCGCTCTGGTGGCCTCAGGAAGGGCCAGTCACCATGCGAGGTGCTAGGGGCCATCTCGGTATTCCTCTCCCGTCGATGCCGGGGCCTAAGACCTTGTGTGGAGTCGGGGCCGGAACCTGAGGATTCCTCTCCAGTGTTGACATGGATCTTGGGGTGCCTCTGAGTCTCCCCAGGGGAGTCAGGCCTCGTTTCGAGTGCGGACATCCGCGTGCGCTTCCCTCTCGAGCTGCAGCAGTAGGGTCACGCTTCCTGTCAAGTGGATCAAGGGATCTGTGTCATTCCCTAGAGGCTTTCCCTCAAGGCTTTCCCACGAGGCTTTCCCACAGGGCTGTGACAAGTGCCACCTTGGGGTGAGTCGATCCTCGGCGTGAAAGACGAGCCGGTGAAGGGAAAAGAGGTTCCTCTGGAATGGACTGAGACATCTGGCGGACTCTTGGAACGGTGGCAGGACACTGGATTTCCTCTCGCCGTTCCTGTTGAGAGGGCCTCCTCTTGAGATGCGACGGGAACGCCCGGAACACTTTCCCGACGAAGCAGGGAAACGATCCCTCTCCTCGAGATACGAGGCGGAAACGGGGCTCCTCTGGATGTGGGCGGGACCCTCGTGTTTCCTCTCGAGTGGAGACGGGTATGTCGGGGAACTTCTTGAGTTGCACCCAGGGTGGGAAGGACCCTTTCGACGTTCCAGAGGTGAGCTGTGATTAGCCCCGAGAAGCCTCTGCGGAAATGGGCCTCATCTCGCCTGCAGGGGAGAACCTCCTGGATATTCTCGAGTTGCGGCAGGTCTTCTCGAGTAACGACGGGGACCTCAGGGACCCGCTCTTGTGGCCTCAGGAAGGGCCAGTCCCCATGCGAGTTGCTAGGGGCCATCTCAGGAATCCTCTCCCGTCGATGCCGGGGCCTAAGACCTTGTGTGGAGTCGGGGCCGGAACCTGAGCATTCCTTTCCAGTGTTGACATGGATCTTGGGGTGCCTCTGAGTCTCCTCAGGGGAGTCAGGCCTCGTCTCGAGTGGGGCCATGCACGTGCGCTTTCCCCCCGAGCTGCAGCAGTAGGGTCACGCTTCCTGTCACGTGGATCAAGGGATCTGTGGCTTTCCCTCGAGGCTTTCCCTCGAGGCTTTCCCACGAAGCTTTCCCACAGGGCTGTGACAAGTGCCACCTTGGTGTGAGTCGATCCTCGGCGTGAAAGACGAGCCGGTGAAGGGAAAAGAGGTTCCTCTGGAATGGAAAGAGACATCTGGGGGACACTTGGAATGGTGGCACGACCCTGGAGTTCCTCTCGCCGTTCCTGTTGAGAAGGCCTCCTCTTGAGATGCGACGGGAACGCCGGGAATTCTTTCCCGACGAAGCAGAGAAAGGATCCCTCACCTCGAGCTACGATGTGGAAACGGGGCTCCTCTGGATGTGGGCGGGACCCTCGTGTTTCCTATCGAGTGCAGACGGGTATGTCGGGGAACTTCTTGAGTTGCACCAAGGGTGGGAAGGACCCTTTCGACGTTCCAGAGGTGAGGTGTGATTAGCCCCGAGAAGCCTCTGCGGAAATGGGCCTCATCTCACCTGCAGGGGAGAACCTCCTGGATATTCTCGAGTTGCGGCAGGTTTTCTCGAGTAACGACGGGGACCTCAGGGACCCGCTCTTGTTGCCTCAGGAAGGGCCAGTCCCCATGCGAGTTGCTAGGGGCCATCTCGGGATTCCTCTCCCGTCAATGTCGGGGCCGGTACCTGAGGATTCCTCTCCAGTGTTGACATGGATATTGGGGTGCCTCTGAGTCTCCCCAGGGGAGTCAGGCCTCGTTTCGAGTGCGGGCATCCGCGTGTGCTTCCCTCCCGGGCTGCAGCAGTAGGGTCACGCTTCCTGTCACGTGGATCAAGGGATCTGTGGCTTTCCCTCGAGGCTTTCCCTCCAGGCTTTCCCACGAGACTTTCCCACAGGGCTGTGCCAAGTGCCACCTTGGTGTGAGTCGATCCTCGGCGTGAAAGACGAGCCGGTGAAGGGAAACGAGGTTCCTCTGGAATGGACTGAGACATCTGGGGGACTCTTGGAATGGTGGCACGACCCTGGAGTTCCTCTCGCCGTTCCTGTTGAGAGGGCCTCCTCTTGAGATGCGACGGGAACCCCGGGAATGCTTTCCTGACGAAGCAGGGAAAGGATCCGTCACCTCGAGCTACGAGGCGGAAACGGGCCTCCTCTGGATGTGGTCGGGACCATCGTGTTTCCTCTCGAGTGGAGAAGGGTATGTCGGGGAACTTCTTGAGTTGCACCAAGGGTTTGAAGCACCCTTTCGACGTTCCAGAGGTGAGGTGTGATTAGCCCCGAGAAGCCTCTGCGGAAATGGGCCTCATCTCACCTGCAGGGGAGAACCTCCTGGATATTCTCGAGTTGTGGCAGGTTTTCTCGAGTAACGACGGGGACCTCAGGGACCCGCTCTTGTGGCCTCAGGAAGGGCCAGTCCCCATGCGAGTTGCTAGGGGCCATCTCGGGATTCCTCTCCCGTCAATGTCGGGGCCTAAGACCTTGTGTGGAGTCGGGGCCGGTACCTGAGGATTCCTCTCCAGTGTTGACATGGATATTGGGGTGCCTCTGAGTCTCCCCAGGGGAGTCAGGCCTCGTTTTGAGTGCGGGCATCCGCGTGTGCTTCCCTCCCGGGCTGCAGCAGTAGGGTCACTCTTCCTGTCACTTGGATCAAGGGATCTGTGGCTTTCCCTCGAGGCTTTCCCTCGAGGCTTTCCCACGAGGCTTTCCCACAGGGCTGTGCCAAGTGCCACCTTGGTGTGAGTCGATCCTCGGCGTGAAAGACGAGCCGTTGAAGTGAAAAGAGGTTCCTCTGGAATGGACAGAGACATCTGGGGGACTCTTGGAATGGTGGCACGACCCTGGAGTTCCTCTCGCCATTCCTGTTGAGAGGGCCTCCTCTTGAGATGCGACGGGAACGCCGGGAAATCTTTCCCGACGAAGGAGGGAAAGGATCCGTCACCTCGAGCTACGAGGCGGAAACGGGGCTCCTCTGGATGTGAGCGGGACCCTCGTGTTTCCTCTCAAGTGGAGACGGGTATGTCGGGGAACTTCTTGAGTTGCACCAAGGGTGTGAAGGACCCTTTCGACGTTCCAGAGGTGAGGTGTGATTAGCCCCGAGAAGCCTCTGCGGAAATGGGCCTCATCTCGCCTGCAGGGTAGAACCTCCTGGATATTCAAGAGTTGCGGCAGGTCTTCTCGAGTTACGACGGGGACCTCAGGGACCCGCTCTGGTGGCCTCAGGAAGGGCCAGTCCCCATGCGAGTTGCTAGGGGCCATCTCGGGATTCCTCTCCCGTCAATGCCGGGGCCTAAGACCTTGTGTGGAGTCTGGGCCGGAACCTGTGGATTCCTCTCCAGTGTTGACATGAATTTTGGGGTGCCTCTGAGTCTCCCCAGGGGAGTCAGGCCTCGTCTCGAGTGGGGGCATGCAGGTGCGCTTCCCTCCCGAGCTGCAGCAGTAGGGTCACGCTTCCTGTCACGTGGATCAAGGGATCTGTGGCTTTCCCTCGAGGCTTTCCCTCCAGGCTTTCCCACGAGACTTTCCCACAGGGCTGTGCCAAGTGCCACCTTGGTGTGAGTCGATCCTCGGCGTGAAAGACGAGCCGGTGAAGGGAAACGAGGTTCCTCTGGAATGGACTGAGACATCTGGGGGACTCTTGGAATGGTGGCACGACCCTGGAGTTCCTCTCGCCGTTCCTGTTGAGAGGGCCTCCTCTTGAGATGCGACGGGAACCCCGGGAATGCTTTCCTGACGAAGCAGGGAAAGGATCCGTCACCTCGAGCTACGAGGCGGAAACGGGCCTCCTCTGGATGTGGTCGGGACCATCGTGTTTCCTCTCGAGTGGAGAAGGGTATGTCGGGGAACTTCTTGAGTTGCACCAAGGGTTTGAAGCACCCTTTCGACGTTCCAGAGGTGAGGTGTGATTAGCCCCGAGAAGCCTCTGTGGAAATGGGCCTCATCTCGCCTGCAGGGGAGAACCTCCTGGATATTCTCGAGTTGCGGCAGGTCTTCTCGAGCTACGACGGGGACCTCAGGGACCCGCTCTGGTGGCCTCAGGAAGGGCCAGTCCCCATGCGAGTTGCTAGGGGCCATCTCGGGATTCCTCTACCGTCGATGCCGGGGCCTAAGACCTTGTGTGGAGTCGGGTCCGGAACCTGAGCATTCCTCTCCAGTGTTGACATGGATCTTGGGGTGCCTCTCAGTCTCCCCAGGGGAGTCAGGCCTCGTCTCGAGTGGGGGCATGCACGTGCGCTTCCCTCCCGAGCTGCAGCAGTAGGGTCACGCTTTCTGTCACGGGGATCAAGGGATCTGTGGCTTTCCCTCTAGGCTTTCCCACGAGGCTTTCCCACAGGGCTGTGCCAAGTGCCACCTTGGTGTGAGTCGATCCTC
This sequence comes from Budorcas taxicolor, assembly GCF_023091745.1. NCBI lineage: Eukaryota > Metazoa > Chordata > Mammalia > Artiodactyla > Bovidae > Budorcas > Budorcas taxicolor. The sequence continues at coordinate 1,555,861 of NW_026292750.1, read as the reverse complement.
GGCTTGAAAGACGAGCCGGTGAAGGGAAAAGAGGTTCCTCTGGAATGGACTGAGACATCTGGGGGACTCTTGGAATGGTGGCACGACCCTGGAGTTCCTCTCGCCGTTCCTGTTGAGAGGGCCTCCTCTTGAGATGCTACGGGAACGTCGGGAATGCTTTCCCGACGAAGCAGGGAAAGGATCCGTCACCTCGAGCTACGAGGCGGAAACGGGGCTCCTCTGGATGTGGGCGGGACCCTCGTGTTTCCTCTCGAGTGGAGACGGGTATGTCGGGGAACTTCTTGAGTTGCACCAAGGGGGTGAAGGACCCTTTCGACGTTCCAGAAGTGAGGTGTGATTAGCCCCCGAGAAGCCTCTGAGGAAATGGCCCTCATCTCGCCTCGAGGGGAGAACCTCCTGGATGTTCTCCAGTTGCGGCAGGTCTTCTCGAGTTACAACGGGGACCTCAGGGACCCGCTCTGGTGGCCTCAGGAAGGGCCAGTCACCATGCGAGGTGCTAGGGGCCATCTCGGTATTCCTCTCCCGTCGATGCCGGGGCCTAAGACCTTGTGTGGAGTCGGGGCCGGAACCTGAGGATTCCTCTCCAGTGTTGACATGGATCTTGGGGTGCCTCTGAGTCTCCCCAGGGGAGTCAGGCCTCGTTTCGAGTGCGGACATCCGCGTGCGCTTCCCTCTCGAGCTGCAGCAGTAGGGTCACGCTTCCTGTCAAGTGGATCAAGGGATCTGTGTCATTCCCTAGAGGCTTTCCCTCAAGGCTTTCCCACGAGGCTTTCCCACAGGGCTGTGACAAGTGCCACCTTGGGGTGAGTCGATCCTCGGCGTGAAAGACGAGCCGGTGAAGGGAAAAGAGGTTCCTCTGGAATGGACTGAGACATCTGGCGGACTCTTGGAACGGTGGCAGGACACTGGATTTACTCTCGCCGTTCCTGTTGAGAGGGCCTCCTCTTGAGATGCGACGGGAACGCCCGGAACACTTTCCCGACGAAGCAGGGAAACGATCCCTCTCCTCGAGATACGAGGCGGAAACGGGGCTCCTCTGGATGTGGGCGGGACCCTCGTGTTTCCTCTCGAGTGGAGACGGGTATGTCGGGGAACTTCTTGAGTTGCACCCAGGGTGGGAAGGACCCTTTCGACGTTCCAGAGGTGAGCTGTGATTAGCCCCGAGAAGCCTCTGCGGAAATGGGCCTCATCTCGCCTGCAGGGGAGAACCTCCTGGATATTCTCGAGTTGCGGCAGGTCTTCTCGAGTAACGACGGGGACCTCAGGGACCCGCTCTTGTGGCCTCAGGAAGGGCCAGTCCCCATGCGAGTTGCTAGGGGCCATCTCAGGAATCCTCTCCCGTCGATGCCGGGGCCTAAGACCTTGTGTGGAGTCGGGGCCGGAACCTGAGCATTCCTTTCCAGTGTTGACATGGATCTTGGGGTGCCTCTGAGTCTCCTCAGGGGAGTCAGGCCTCGTCTCGAGTGGGGCCATGCACGTGCGCTTTCCCCCCGAGCTGCAGCAGTAGGGTCACGCTTCCTGTCACGTGGATCAAGGGATCTGTGGCTTTCCCTCGAGGCTTTCCCTCGAGGCTTTCCCACGAAGCTTTCCCACAGGGCTGTGACAAGTGCCACCTTGGTGTGAGTCGATCCTCGGCGTGAAAGACGAGCCGGTGAAGGGAAAAGAGGTTCCTCTGGAATGGAAAGAGACATCTGGGGGACACTTGGAATGGTGGCACGACCCTGGAGTTCCTCTCGCCGTTCCTGTTGAGAAGGCCTCCTCTTGAGATGCGACGGGAACGCCGGGAATTCTTTCCCGACGAAGCAGAGAAAGGATCCCTCACCTCGAGCTACGATGTGGAAACGGGGCTCCTCTGGATGTGGGCGGGACCCTCGTGTTTCCTATCGAGTGCAGACGGGTATGTCGGGGAACTTCTTGAGTTGCACCAAGGGTGGGAAGGACCCTTTCGACGTTCCAGAGGTGAGGTGTGATTAGCCCCGAGAAGCCTCTGCGGAAATGGGCCTCATCTCACCTGCAGGGGAGAACCTCCTGGATATTCTCGAGTTGCGGCAGGTTTTCTCGAGTAACGACGGGGACCTCAGGGACCCGCTCTTGTTGCCTCAGGAAGGGCCAGTCCCCATGCGAGTTGCTAGGGGCCATCTCGGGATTCCTCTCCCGTCAATGTCGGGGCCGGTACCTGAGGATTCCTCTCCAGTGTTGACATGGATATTGGGGTGCCTCTGAGTCTCCCCAGGGGAGTCAGGCCTCGTTTCGAGTGCGGGCATCCGCGTGTGCTTCCCTCCCGGGCTGCAGCAGTAGGGTCACGCTTCCTGTCACGTGGATCAAGGGATCTGTGGCTTTCCCTCGAGGCTTTCCCTCCAGGCTTTCCCACGAGACTTTCCCACAGGGCTGTGCCAAGTGCCACCTTGGTGTGAGTCGATCCTCGGCGTGAAAGACGAGCCGGTGAAGGGAAACGAGGTTCCTCTGGAATGGACTGAGACATCTGGGGGACTCTTGGAATGGTGGCACGACCCTGGAGTTCCTCTCGCCGTTCCTGTTGAGAGGGCCTCCTCTTGAGATGCGACGGGAACCCCGGGAATGCTTTCCTGACGAAGCAGGGAAAGGATCCGTCACCTCGAGCTACGAGGCGGAAACGGGCCTCCTCTGGATGTGGTCGGGACCATCGTGTTTCCTCTCGAGTGGAGAAGGGTATGTCGGGGAACTTCTTGAGTTGCACCAAGGGTTTGAAGCACCCTTTCGACGTTCCAGAGGTGAGGTGTGATTAGCCCCGAGAAGCCTCTGCGGAAATGGGCCTCATCTCACCTGCAGGGGAGAACCTCCTGGATATTCTCGAGTTGTGGCAGGTTTTCTCGAGTAACGACGGGGACCTCAGGGACCCGCTCTTGTGGCCTCAGGAAGGGCCAGTCCCCATGCGAGTTGCTAGGGGCCATCTCGGGATTCCTCTCCCGTCAATGTCGGGGCCTAAGACCTTGTGTGGAGTCGGGGCCGGTACCTGAGGATTCCTCTCCAGTGTTGACATGGATATTGGGGTGCCTCTGAGTCTCCCCAGGGGAGTCAGGCCTCGTTTTGAGTGCGGGCATCCGCGTGTGCTTCCCTCCCGGGCTGCAGCAGTAGGGTCACTCTTCCTGTCACTTGGATCAAGGGATCTGTGGCTTTCCCTCGAGGCTTTCCCTCGAGGCTTTCCCACGAGGCTTTCCCACAGGGCTGTGCCAAGTGCCACCTTGGTGTGAGTCGATCCTCGGCGTGAAAGACGAGCCGTTGAAGTGAAAAGAGGTTCCTCTGGAATGGACAGAGACATCTGGGGGACTCTTGGAATGGTGGCACGACCCTGGAGTTCCTCTCGCCATTCCTGTTGAGAGGGCCTCCTCTTGAGATGCGACGGGAACGCCGGGAAATCTTTCCCGACGAAGGAGGGAAAGGATCCGTCACCTCGAGCTACGAGGCGGAAACGGGGCTCCTCTGGATGTGAGCGGGACCCTCGTGTTTCCTCTCAAGTGGAGACGGGTATGTCGGGGAACTTCTTGAGTTGCACCAAGGGTGTGAAGGACCCTTTCGACGTTCCAGAGGTGAGGTGTGATTAGCCCCGAGAAGCCTCTGCGGAAATGGGCCTCATCTCGCCTGCAGGGTAGAACCTCCTGGATATTCAAGAGTTGCGGCAGGTCTTCTCGAGTTACGACGGGGACCTCAGGGACCCGCTCTGGTGGCCTCAGGAAGGGCCAGTCCCCATGCGAGTTGCTAGGGGCCATCTCGGGATTCCTCTCCCGTCAATGCCGGGGCCTAAGACCTTGTGTGGAGTCTGGGCCGGAACCTGTGGATTCCTCTCCAGTGTTGACATGAATTTTGGGGTGCCTCTGAGTCTCCCCAGGGGAGTCAGGCCTCGTCTCGAGTGGGGGCATGCAGGTGCGCTTCCCTCCCGAGCTGCAGCAGTAGGGTCACGCTTCCTGTCACGTGGATCAAGGGATCTGTGGCTTTCCCTCGAGGCTTTCCCTCCAGGCTTTCCCACGAGACTTTCCCACAGGGCTGTGCCAAGTGCCACCTTGGTGTGAGTCGATCCTCGGCGTGAAAGACGAGCCGGTGAAGGGAAACGAGGTTCCTCTGGAATGGACTGAGACATCTGGGGGACTCTTGGAATGGTGGCACGACCCTGGAGTTCCTCTCGCCGTTCCTGTTGAGAGGGCCTCCTCTTGAGATGCGACGGGAACCCCGGGAATGCTTTCCTGACGAAGCAGGGAAAGGATCCGTCACCTCGAGCTACGAGGCGGAAACGGGCCTCCTCTGGATGTGGTCGGGACCATCGTGTTTCCTCTCGAGTGGAGAAGGGTATGTCGGGGAACTTCTTGAGTTGCACCAAGGGTTTGAAGCACCCTTTCGACGTTCCAGAGGTGAGGTGTGATTAGCCCCGAGAAGCCTCTGTGGAAATGGGCCTCATCTCGCCTGCAGGGGAGAACCTCCTGGATATTCTCGAGTTGCGGCAGGTCTTCTCGAGCTACGACGGGGACCTCAGGGACCCGCTCTGGTGGCCTCAGGAAGGGCCAGTCCCCATGCGAGTTGCTAGGGGCCATCTCGGGATTCCTCTACCGTCGATGCCGGGGCCTAAGACCTTGTGTGGAGTCGGGTCCGGAACCTGAGCATTCCTCTCCAGTGTTGACATGGATCTTGGGGTGCCTCTCAGTCTCCCCAGGGGAGTCAGGCCTCGTCTCGAGTGGGGGCATGCACGTGCGCTTCCCTCCCGAGCTGCAGCAGTAGGGTCACGCTTTCTGTCACGGGGATCAAGGGATCTGTGGCTTTCCCTCTAGGCTTTCCCACGAGGCTTTCCCACAGGGCTGTGCCAAGTGCCACCTTGGTGTGAGTCGATCCTCGGCTTGAAAGACGAGCCGGTGAAGGGAAAAGAGGTTCCTCTGGAATGGACTGAGACATCTGGGGGACTCTTGGAATGGTGGCACGACCCTGGAGTTCCTCTCGCCGTTCCTGTTGAGAGGGCCTCCTCTTGAGATGCTACGGGAACGTCGGGAATGCTTTCCCGACGAAGCAGGGAAAGGATCCGTCACCTCGAGCTACGAGGCGGAAACGGGGCTCCTCTGGATGTGGGCGGGACCCTCGTGTTTCCTCTCGAGTGGAGACGGGTATGTCGGGGAACTTCTTGAGTTGCACCAAGGGGGTGAAGGACCCTTTCGACGTTCCAGAAGTGAGGTGTGATTAGCCCCCGAGAAGCCTCTGAGGAAATGGCCCTCATCTCGCCTCGAGGGGAGAACCTCCTGGATGTTCTCCAGTTGCGGCTGGTCTTCTCGAGTTACAACGGGGACCTCAGGGACCCGCTCTGGTGGCCTCAGGAAGGGCCAGTCACCATGCGAGGTGCTAGGGGCCATCTCGGTATTCCTCTCCCGTCGATGCCGGGGCCTAAGACCTTGTGTGGAGTCGGGGCCGGAACCTGAGGATTCCTCTCCAGTGTTGACATGGATCTTGGGGTGCCTCTGAGTCTCCCCAGGGGAGTCAGGCCTCGTTTCGAGTGCGGACATCCGCGTGCGCTTCCCTCTCGAGCTGCAGCAGTAGGGTCACGCTTCCTGTCAAGTGGATCAAGGGATCTGTGTCATTCCCTAGAGGCTTTCCCTCAAGGCTTTCCCACGAGGCTTTCCCACAGGGCTGTGACAAGTGCCACCTTGGGGTGAGTCGATCCTCGGCGTGAAAGACGAGCCGGTGAAGGGAAAAGAGGTTCCTCTGGAATGGACTGAGACATCTGGCGGACTCTTGGAACGGTGGCAGGACACTGGATTTACTCTCGCCGTTCCTGTTGAGAGGGCCTCCTCTTGAGATGCGACGGGAACGCCCGGAACACTTTCCCGACGAAGCAGGGAAACGATCCCTCTCCTCGAGATACGAGGCGGAAACGGGGCTCCTCTGGATGTGGGCGGGACTCTCGTGTTTCCTCTCGAGTGGAGACGGGTATGTCGGGGAACTTCTTGAGTTGCACCCAGGGTGGGAAGGACCCTTTCGACGTTCCAGAGGTGAGCTGTGATTAGCCCCGAGAAGCCTCTGCGGAAATGGGCCTCATCTCGCCTGCAGGGGAGAACCTCCTGGATATTCTCGAGTTGCGGCAGGTCTTCTCGAGTAACGACGGGGACCTCAGGGACCCGCTCTTGTGGCCTCAGGAAGGGCCAGTCCCCATGCGAGTTGCTAGGGGCCATCTCAGGAATCCTCTCCCGTCGATGCCGGGGCCTAAGACCTTGTGTGGAGTCGGGGCCGGAACCTGAGCATTCCTTTCCAGTGTTGACATGGATCTTGGGGTGCCTCTGAGTCTCCTCAGGGGAGTCAGGCCTCGTCTCGAGTGGGGCCATGCACGTGCGCTTTCCCCCCGAGCTGCAGCAGTAGGGTCACGCTTCCTGTCACGTGGATCAAGGGATCTGTGGCTTTCCCTCGAGGCTTTCCCTCGAGGCTTTCCCACGAAGCTTTCCCACAGGGCTGTGACAAGTGCCACCTTGGTGTGAGTCGATCCTCGGCGTGAAAGACGAGCCGGTGAAGGGAAAAGAGGTTCCTCTGGAATGGAAAGAGACATCTGGGGGACACTTGGAATGGTGGCACGACCCTGGAGTTCCTCTCGCCGTTCCTGTTGAGAAGGCCTCCTCTTGAGATGCGACGGGAACGCCGGGAATTCTTTCCCGACGAAGCAGAGAAAGGATCCCTCACCTCGAGCTACGATGTGGAAACGGGGCTCCTCTGGATGTGGGCGGGACCCTCGTGTTTCCTATCGAGTGCAGACGGGTATGTCGGGGAACTTCTTGAGTTGCACCAAGGGTGGGAAGGACCCTTTCGACGTTCCAGAGGTGAGGTGTGATTAGCCCCGAGAAGCCTCTGCGGAAATGGGCCTCATCTCACCTGCAGGGGAGAACCTCCTGGATATTCTCGAGTTGCGGCAGGTTTTCTCGAGTAACGACGGGGACCTCAGGGACCCGCTCTTGTTGCCTCAGGAAGGGCCAGTCCCCATGCGAGTTGCTAGGGGCCATCTCGGGATTCCTCTCCCGTCAATGTCGGGGCCGGTACCTGAGGATTCCTCTCCAGTGTTGACATGGATATTGGGGTGCCTCTGAGTCTCCCCAGGGGAGTCAGGCCTCGTTTCGAGTGCGGGCATCCGCGTGTGCTTCCCTCCCGGGCTGCAGCAGTAGGGTCACGCTTCCTGTCACGTGGATCAAGGGATCTGTGGCTTTCCCTCGAGGCTTTCCCTCCAGGCTTTCCCACGAGACTTTCCCACAGGGCTGTGCCAAGTGCCACCTTGGTGTGAGTCGATCCTCGGCGTGAAAGACGAGCCGGTGAAGGGAAACGAGGTTCCTCTGGAATGGACTGAGACATCTGGGGGACTCTTGGAATGGTGGCACGACCCTGGAGTTCCTCTCGCCGTTCCTGTTGAGAGGGCCTCCTCTTGAGATGCGACGGGAACCCCGGGAATGCTTTCCTGACGAAGCAGGGAAAGGATCCGTCACCTCGAGCTACGAGGCGGAAACGGGCCTCCTCTGGATGTGGTCGGGACCATCGTGTTTCCTCTCGAGTGGAGAAGGGTATGTCGGGGAACTTCTTGAGTTGCACCAAGGGTTTGAAGCACCCTTTCGACGTTCCAGAGGTGAGGTGTGATTAGCCCCGAGAAGCCTCTGCGGAAATGGGCCTCATCTCACCTGCAGGGGAGAACCTCCTGGATATTCTCGAGTTGTGGCAGGTTTTCTCGAGTAACGACGGGGACCTCAGGGACCCGCTCTTGTGGCCTCAGGAAGGGCCAGTCCCCATGCGAGTTGCTAGGGGCCATCTCGGGATTCCTCTCCCGTCAATGTCGGGGCCTAAGACCTTGTGTGGAGTCGGGGCCGGTACCTGAGGATTCCTCTCCAGTGTTGACATGGATATTGGGGTGCCTCTGAGTCTCCCCAGGGGAGTCAGGCCTCGTTTTGAGTGCGGGCATCCGCGTGTGCTTCCCTCCCGGGCTGCAGCAGTAGGGTCACTCTTCCTGTCACTTGGATCAAGTGATCTGTGGCTTTCCCTCGAGGCTTTCCCTCGAGGCTTTCCCACGAGGCTTTCCCACAGGGCTGTGCCAAGTGCCACCTTGGTGTGAGTCGATCCTCGGCGTGAAAGACGAGCCGTTGAAGTGAAAAGAGGTTCCTCTGGAATGGACAGAGACATCTGGGGGACTCTTGGAATGGTGGCACGACCCTGGAGTTCCTCTCGCCATTCCTGTTGAGAGGGCCTCCTCTTGAGATGCGACGGGAACGCCGGGAAATCTTTCCCGACGAAGGAGGGAAAGGATCCGTCACCTCGAGCTACGAGGCGGAAACGGGGCTCCTCTGGATGTGAGCGGGACCCTCGTGTTTCCTCTCAAGTGGAGACGGGTATGTCGGGGAACTTCTTGAGTTGCACCAAGGGTGTGAAGGACCCTTTCGACGTTCCAGAGGTGAGGTGTGATTAGCCCCGAGAAGCCTCTGCGGAAATGGGCCTCATCTCGCCTGCAGGGTAGAACCTCCTGGATATTCAAGAGTTGCGGCAGGTCTTCTCGAGTTACGACGGGGACCTCAGGGACCCGCTCTGGTGGCCTCAGGAAGGGCCAGTCCCCATGCGAGTTGCTAGGGGCCATCTCGGGATTCCTCTCCCGTCAATGCCGGGGCCTAAGACCTTGTGTGGAGTCTGGGCCGGAACCTGTGGATTCCTCTCCAGTGTTGACATGAATTTTGGGGTGCCTCTGAGTCTCCCCAGGGGAGTCAGGCCTCGTCTCGAGTGGGGGCATGCAGGTGCGCTTCCCTCCCGAGCTGCAGCAGTAGGGTCACGCTTCCTGTCACGTGGATCAAGGGATCTGTGGCTTTCCCTCGAGGCTTTCCCTCCAGGCTTTCCCACGAGACTTTCCCACAGGGCTGTGCCAAGTGCCACCTTGGTGTGAGTCGATCCTCGGCGTGAAAGACGAGCCGGTGAAGGGAAACGAGGTTCCTCTGGAATGGACTGAGACATCTGGGGGACTCTTGGAATGGTGGCACGACCCTGGAGTTCCTCTCGCCGTTCCTGTTGAGAGGGCCTCCTCTTGAGATGCGACGGGAACCCCGGGAATGCTTTCCTGACGAAGCAGGGAAAGGATCCGTCACCTCGAGCTACGAGGCGGAAACGGGCCTCCTCTGGATGTGGTCGGGACCATCGTGTTTCCTCTCGAGTGGAGAAGGGTATGTCGGGGAACTTCTTGAGTTGCACCAAGGGTTTGAAGCACCCTTTCGACGTTCCAGAGGTGAGGTGTGATTAGCCCCGAGAAGCCTCTGTGGAAATGGGCCTCATCTCGCCTGCAGGGGAGAACCTCCTGGATATTCTCGAGTTGCGGCAGGTCTTCTCGAGCTACGACGGGGACCTCAGGGACCCGCTCTGGTGGCCTCAGGAAGGGCCAGTCCCCATGCGAGTTGCTAGGGGCCATCTCGGGATTCCTCTACCGTCGATGCCGGGGCCTAAGACCTTGTGTGGAGTCGGGTCCGGAACCTGAGCATTCCTCTCCAGTGTTGACATGGATCTTGGGGTGCCTCTCAGTCTCCCCAGGGGAGTCAGGCCTCGTCTCGAGTGGGGGCATGCACGTGCGCTTCCCTCCCGAGCTGCAGCAGTAGGGTCACGCTTTCTGTCACGGGGATCAAGGGATCTGTGGCTTTCCCTCGAGGCTTTCCCACAGGGCTGTGCCAAGTGCCACCTTGGTGTGAGTCGATCCTCGGCGTGAAAGACGAGCCGGTGAAGGGAAAAGAGGTTCCTCTGGAATGGACTGAGACATCTGGGGGACTCTTGGAATGGTGGCACTACCCTGGAGTTCCTCTCGCCGTTCCTGTTGAGAGGGCCTCCTCTTGAGATGCGACGGGAAGGCAGGGAATTCTTTGCCGACGAAGCAGGGAAAGGATCCCTCACCTCGAGCTACGAGGCGGAAACGGGGCTCCTCTGGATGTGGGCGGGACCCTCGTGTTTCCTCTCGAGTGGAGACGGGTATGTCGGGGAACTTCTTGAGTTGTACCAAGGGTGGAAAGGAACCTTTCGACGTTCCAGAGGTGAGGTGTGAATCGCCCCGAGAAGACTCCGCAGAAATGGGCCTCATCTCGCCTGCAGGGGAGAACCTCCTGGATATTCTCGAGTTGCGGCAGGTCTTCTCGAGTTACGACGGGGACCTCAGGGACACGCTCTTGTGGCCTCAGGAAGGGCCAATCCCCATGCGAGGTGCTATGGGCCATCTCGGGATTCCTCTCCAGTCGATGCCGGGGCCTTAGACCTTGTGTGGAGTCGGGGCCGGAACCTGAGGATTCCTCTCCAGTGTTCACATGGATTTTGGGGTGCCTCTGAGTCTCCCCAGGGGAGTCAGGCCTCGTCTCGAGTGGGGGCATGCACGTGCGCTTCCCTCCCGAGCTGCAGCAGTAGGGTCACGCTTTCTGTCACGGGGATCAAGGGATCTGTGGCTTTCCCTCGAGGCTTTCCCACAGGGCTGTGCCAAGTGCCACCTTGGTGTGAGTCGATCCTCGGCGTGAAAGACGAGCCGGTGAAGGGAAAAGAGGTTCCTCTGGAATGGACTGAGACATCTGGGGGACTCTTGGAATGGTGGCACTACCCTGGAGTTCCTCTCGCCGTTCCTGTTGAGAGGGCCTCCTCTTGAGATGCGACGGGAAGGCAGGGAATTCTTTGCCGACGAAGCAGGGAAAGGATCCCTCACCTCGAGCTACGAGGCGGAAACGGGGCTCCTCTGGATGTGGGCGGGACCCTCGTGTTTCCTCTCGAGTGGAGACGGGTATGTCGGGGAACTTCTTGAGTTGTACCAAGGGTGGAAAGGAACCTTTCGACGTTCCAGAGGTGAGGTGTGAATCGCCCCGAGAAGACTCCGCAGAAATGGGCCTCATCTCGCCTGCAGGGGAGAACCTCCTGGATATTCTCGAGTTGCGGCAGGTCTTCTCGAGTTACGACGGGGACCTCAGGGACACGCTCTTGTGGCCTCAGGAAGGGCCAATCCCCATGCGAGGTGCTATGGGCCATCTCGGGATTCCTCTCCAGTCGATGCCGGGGCCTTAGACCTTGTGTGGAGTCGGGGCCGGAACCTGAGGATTCCTCTCCAGTGTTCACATGGATTTTGGGGTGCCTCTGAGTCTCCCCAGGGGAGTCAGGCCTCGTCTCGAGTGGGGGCATGCACCTGCGCTTCCTTCCCGAGCTGCAGCAGTAGGGTCACGCTTCCTGTCACGTGGATCAAGGGATCTGTGGCTTTCCCTCCAGACTTTGCCTCCAGGCTTTCCCACGAGGCTTTCCCACAGGGCTGTGCCAAGTGCCACCTTGGTGTGAGTCGATCCTCGGCGTGAAAGACGAGGCGTTGAAGGGAGAAGAGGTTCCTCTGGAATGGACTGGGACATCTGGCGGACTCCTGGAATGGTGGCACTACCCTGGAGTTCCTCTCGCCGTTCCTGTTGAGAGGGCCTCCTCTTGAGATGCGACGGGAACACCGGGAATTCTTTCCCGACGAAGCAGGGAAAGGATCCCTCATCTCGAGCTACGAGGCGGAATCCCGGCTCCTCTGGATGTGGGCTGGACCCTCGTGTTTCCTCTCGAGGGGAGACGGGTATGTCGGGGAACTTCTTGAGTTGCACCAAAGGTGTCAAGGACCCTTTCGAAGTTCCAGAGGTGAGGTGTGATTAGCCTCGAGACGCCGCAGCGGAAATGGGCCTCATCTCGCCTGGAGGGCAGAACCTCCTGGATTTACTCGAGTTGCAGCAGGTCTTCTCGAGTTATGACGGGGACCTCAGGGAGCCGCTCTGGGGGTCTCAGGAAAGGCCAGTCCCCATGCGTGTTTCTAGGGGCGATCTCGGGATTCCTCTCCTCTCGATGCCGGGGCCTAAGACCTTTTGTGGAGTTTGGGCCAGAACCTGAGGATTCCTCTCCAGTGTTGACATGGATCTTTGGGTGCCTCTGAGTCTCCCCAGTGGAGTTGAGGCCTCGTCTCCAGTGGGGGCATGCACGTGCGCTTTCCACCCGATCTGCCGAAGTAGTGTCACGCTTCCTGTCACGTGGATAAAGGGATCTGTGGCTTTCCCTCGAGGCTTTCCCTCGAGGCTTTCCCACAGGGCTGTGCCACGTGCCATCTTGGTGTGAGTCGATCCTCGGCGTGAAAGACGAGCCGGTGAAGGGAAAAGTGGTTCCTCTGGAATGCACTGAGACATCTGGGGGACTCTTGGAATGGTGGCACGACCCTGGAGTTCCTCTGGCCTTACCTGTTGAGAGGGCCTCCTCTGGAGATGCGACGGGAAAGCCGGGAATTCCTTCCCGACGGAGCAGAGAAAGGATCCCACATCTCGAGCTACGAGGCGGAAACCGGGCTCCTCTGGATGTGGGCGGGACCCTCGTGTTTCCTCTCGAGTGGAGACGAGTATGTAGGGGAACCTCTTGAGTTGCACCAAGGGTGTGAAGGACCCTTTCGAAGTTCCAGAGGTGAGGTGTGATTAGCCTCGAGGCGCTCAGCGGAAATGGGCCACATCTCGCCTGGAGGGGAGAACCTCCTGGATTTTCTCGAGTTGCAGCAGGTGTTCTTGAGTTACGACGGGGACCTCAGCGACGCGCTTTGGTGGCCTCAGGAACGCCCAGTCCCCAGGCGAGTTGCTAGGGGGCCTCTAGGGATTCCCTGCCCGGCGATGCCGGGGCCTAAGACCTTGTGTTGAATCGGGGCCGGAAACTGAGGATTCCTCTCCAGTGCGGACATGGATATTAGAGTACTTCTGGAGTCTCTCCAGAGGAGTGAAGCCTCATCTCGAGTGGGGGCATGCACGTCTGCTTTCCTTCTGATCTGTAGCAGCAGTGTCACGCTTCCCGTCACGTGGAACAAGGGATCTGTGGCTTGCCCTCGTGGCTTTCCCTCGAGGATTTCCCACAGGTCTGTGCCACGTGCCACCGTAGTGTAAGTCGATCCTCGGCGTGAGAGACGAGCCAGTGCAGGGAAAGACGTTCCTCTGGAATGGACTGAGATATCTCTGGGACTCCTGGAATGGTGGCACGACCCTGGAGTTCCTCTCGCCTATCCTGTTGAGAGCGTCTCCTCTTGAGATGCGACGGGAACGCCGGGCATTCTTTCCCGAAAATGCAGGGAAAGAATCCCTCATCTCGACCCATGAGGGGAAAACGGGGCTCCTTTGGATGTGGGCGGGACCCTCGTGCTTCCTCTCGAGTGGAAACGGGTATGTCGGGAAACTTCTTGAGTTCCAGCAAGGGTGTGAAGGACCCTTTCGAACATCCGGAGGTTAGGAGTGATGAGCCTCGAGACGCCTCAGCGGAAATGGGCCTCATCTCGCCTGGAGGGGAGAACCTCCTGGATTTTCTCGAGTTGCGGCAGGTGTTCTCGAGTTACGACGGGGACCTCAGGGACCCGCTCAGGTGGCCTCAGGAAAGGCCAGTCCACATGCGAGTTGCTAGGGGGCCTCTCGGGATTCCTCTCCCATCGATACCGGGGCCTAAAACCTTGTGTGGACTCGGGGCCTGAACCTGAGGACTCCTCTCCAGTGCTGACATGGATCTTGGGGAAATTCTGGTGTCTCCCCAGGGGAGTCAGTCGTCGTCTCGACTGGGGGCATGCATTTCGCTTTCCTCCCGTGCTGTAGCAGCAGTCTCACGCTTCCCGTCATGTGGAACAAGGGATCTGTGGCTTGCCCTGGAGGCTTTCCCACGAGGATTTCCCACAGGGCTGTGTCACGTGCCACCGTGGGGTGAGTCTATCCTCGGCGTGAAAGACGAGCCAGAGAAGTGAAAAGAGGATCCTCTGGAAAGGACTGAGACACCTGGGGGACTCTTGGAATGGTGACACGACCCTGGAATTCCTCTGGCCTTTCCTGTTCAGAGCGCCTCCTGTTGAGATGCGAAGGGAACGCTGGGAATTCTTTCCCGACGAAGCAGGGAAAGGATCCCTCCTCTCGAGCTACGAGGCGGAAACGGGGCTCCTCTGAATGTGGGCGGCACCCTCTTGCTTCCTCTCGAGGGGAGACGGGTATTTCGGGGAACTTCCTGAGTTGCAGGAAGGGTGTGAAGGACCCTATCGATGTTCCAGAGATTACGTGTGATTTTCTTCGAGACGCCTCAGTGGAAATGGGCCTCATCTCGCCTGGAGGGGAGAACCTCCTGGATTTTCTCGAGTTGTGGCAGGTGTTCTCGAGTTCCGACGGGGACCTCAGGGACCCGCTCTGGTGGCCTCGAGAAAGGACAGTCCCGATTCGACTTACTAGGGGGCATCTCGGGATTCCTCTCCCGTCGATGTCGGGCCCTAAGACCTTGTGGAGGCGGGGCAGGAACCTGAGGATTCCTCTCCAGTGCTGACAAGGATCTTTGGGTACGTCTGGAGTCTCCCCAGGGGAGTCAGGCCTCGTCTCTAGTGGGGGTATGCACGTGCGCTTTGCTCCCGAGCTGTAGCAGCGGTGTCACTCCTCCCGTCGCGTGAGTCACAGGATCTGTGGCTTTCCCTGGAACTTTCCAACGAGGATTTCCCACAGGGCTGTGCCACGTGCCACCGTGGTGTGACTGGATCCTCAGCATGAAAGACGAGCCAGTACAGGAAAAGAGGTTCCTCTGGAATGGACTGAGACATCTGGGGGACTCTTGGAATGGTGGCCAAACCCTGGAGCTCCTCTGGCCTTTCCTGTTGAGAGCGCCTCCTCTTGAGATGCGACGGGAACGCTGGGAATTCTTTCCCGAAGAAACAGGGAAAGGATCCCTCATCTCGACCTACGAGGCGGAATCGGGGCTCCTCTGGATGTGGGCGGGACCCTCGTGTTTCCTCTCGAGTGGAGACGGGTATGTCGAGGAACTTCTTGATTTGCACCAAGGGTGTGAAGGACCCTTTCGAAGTACCAGAGGTGAGGTGTGATCAGCCTCGAGACGCCTCAGCAGACATGGGCCTCATCTCGCCTGGAGGGGAGAACCTCCTGGATTTTCTCGAGTTGCGGCAGGTCTTCTCGAGTTACGACGGGGACCTCAGGGACCCGCTCTGGTGGTCTCAGGAAAGGCCAGTCCCCATGGGAGTTGCTCGGGGCCATCTCGGGATTCCTCTCCCGTCCATGTCGGGGCCTAAGACATTGTGTGGACTTTTGGGCCGGAACATGAGGATTCCTCTCCAGTGTTGCCGTGGATCTTGGGGTGCTTCTGAGTCTCCCCAGGGGAGTCAGGCATCGTCTCGAGTGGGGGCATGCACGTGCGCTTTCCTCCCGAGCTGCAGCAGTAGTGTCATGCTTCCTGTCACGTGGATCAAGGGATCTGTGGATTTCCCTCGAGGCTGGCCCTCGAGGCTTTCCCACGAGGCTTTCCCACAGGGCTGTGCCACGTGCCACCTTGGTGTGAGTCGATCCTCGGCGTGAAAGACGAGCCGGTGAAGGGAAAAGAGGTTCCTCTGGAATGGACTGAGACATCTGGGGGACTCTTGGAATGGTGGCACGACCCTGGAGTTCCTCTCGCCGTTCCTGTTGAGAGGGCCTCCTCTTGAGATGCGACGGGAACGCCGGGAACTCTTTCCCTAAGAAGCAGGGAAAGGATCCGGCATCTCGAGCTACGAGGCAGAAACGGGGCTCCTCTGGATGTGTGCGGGACCCTCGTGTTTCCTCTCGAGTGGAGACGGGTATGTCGGGGAACTTCTTGATTTGCACCAAGGGTGTGAAGGACCCTGTTGAAGTTCCAGAGGTGAGGTGTGATCGGCCTCCAGATGCCTCAGCGGAAATGGGCCTCATCTCGCCTGGAGGGGAGAACCTCCTGGATTTTCTCGAGTTGCGGCAGGTCTTCTCGAGTTACGACGGGGACCTCAGGGACCCGCTCTGGTGGCCTCAGGAAAGGCCAGTCCCCATGCGAGTTGCTAGGGGGCATCTCGGGGTTCCTCTCCCGTCCATGCAAGGGCATAAGACCTTGTGTGGAGTCTGGGCCGGAACCTGAGGATTCCTATCCAGTGTTGCCATGGATCTTGGGGTGCTTCTGAGTCTCCCCAGGGGGTCAGGCCTCGTCTCGAGTGGGGGCATGCACGTGTCCTTTCCTCCCGAGGTTTAGCATTAGTGTCACGCTTCCTGTCACGTGGATCAAGGGATCGGTGGCTTTCCCTGGAGGCTGTCCCTCAAGGCTTTCCCACGAGGCTTTCCCACAGGGCTGTGCCACGTGCCACCTTGGTGTGAGTCGATCCTCGGCGTGAAAGACGAGCCGGTGAAGGGAAAAGAGGTTCCTCTGGAATGGACTGAGACATCTGGGGGACTCTTGTAATGCTGGCACGACCATGGAGATCCTCTCGCCTTTCCTGTTGAGAGGGCCTCCTCTTGAGATGCGACGGGAACGCCGGGAACTCTTTCCCGACGAAACAGGGATAGGATCCCTCATCTCGAGATACGAGGCGGAAACGGGGCTCCTCTGGATGTGGGCGGGACCCTCGTGTTTCCTCTCGAGTGGAGACGGGTATGTCGAGGAACTTCTTGATTTGCACCAAGGGTGTGAAGGACCCTGTTGAAGTTCCAGAGGTGAGGTGTGATCGGCCTGCAGATGCCTCAGCGGAAATGGGCCTCATCTCGCCTGGAGGGGAGAACCTCCTGGATTTTCTCGAGTTGCGGCAGGTCTTCTCGAGTTACGACGGGGACCTCAGGGACCCGCTCTGGTGGCCTCAGGAAAGGCCAGTCCCCATGCGAGTTGCTAGGGGACCTCTCGGGATTCCTCTCCCTTCCATGCCGGTGCCTCAGTCCTTGTGTGGAGTCGGGGCTGGAACCTGAGGATTCCTCTCCAGTGTTGCCATGGATCTTGGGGTGCTTCTGAGTCTCCCCAGGGGAGTCAGGCCTCGTCTCGAGTGGGGGCATGCACGTGCGCTTTCCTCCCGAGCTGCAGCAGTAGTGTCATGCTTCCTGTCACGTGGATCAAGGGATCTGTGGTTTCCCTCGAGGCTGTACCTCGACGCTTTCCCACGAGGCTTTCCCACAGGGCTGTGCCACGTGCCACCTTGGTGTGAGTCGATCCTCGGCGTGAAAGACGAGCCGGTGAAGGGAAAAAAGGTTCCTCTGGAATAGACTGAGACATCTGGGGGACTCTTGGAATGGTGGCACGACCCTGGAGTTCCTCTCGCCGATCCTGTTGAGAGGGCCTCCTCTTTAGATGGGACGGGAACGCCGGGAACTCTTTCCCGACGATCCAGGGAAAGGATCCCTCATCTCGAGCTATGAGGCTGAAACGGGGCTCCTCTGGATGTGGGCGGGACCCTCGTGTTTCCTCTCGAGTGGAGACGGGTATGTCGGGGAACTTCTTGAGTTGCACCAATGGTGTGAAGGACCCTTTCTACGTTCCATAGGTGAGGTGTGATTAGCCCCGAGAAGCCTCTGCGGAAATGGGCCTCTTCTCGCATGGAGGGGAGAACCTCCTGGATTTTCTCGAGTTGCGGCAGGTCTTCTGGAGTTACGACGGGGACCTCAGGGACCCGCTCTGGTGGCCTCAGGAAGGGCCAGTCCCCATGCGAGTTGCTAGGGGCCATCTCGGGATTCCTCTCCCGTCGATGCCGGGGCCTAAGACCTTGTGTGGTGTCGGGGCCTTAACCTGAGCATTCCTTTCCAGTGTTGACTTGGATTTTGGGGTGCCTCTGAGTCGCCCCAGGGGAGTCAAGCTTTGTCTCGAGTGGGGGCATGCACGTGCGCTTCCCTCCCGAGCTGCAGCAGTAGGGTCACGCTTCCTGTCACGTGGATCAAGGTATCTGTGTCTTTCTCTCGAGGCTTTCCCTCAAGGCTTTCCCGCGAGGCTTTCCCACAGGGCTGTGCCAAGTGCCACCTTGGTGTGAGTCGATCCTCGGCGTGAAAGACGATCCGGTGAAGGGAAAAGAGGTTCCTCTGGAATGGACTGAGACATCTGGGGGACTCTTGGAACGGTGGCAAGACCCTGGAGTTCCTCTCGCTGTTCCTGTTGAGAGGGCCTCATCTTGAAATGCGGCGGGAACGCCCGGAATTCTTTCCCGACGAAGCAGGGAAAGGATCCCTCACCTCGAGCTACGAGGCGGAAACGGGGCTCCTCTGTATGTGGGCGGGAGCCTGTGTTTCCTCTCGAGTGGAGACGGGTATCTCGGGGAAATTCTTGAGTTGCACCAATGGTGTGAAGGACCCTTTCGACGTTCCAGAGGTGAGGTGTGATTAGCCCCGAGAAGCCTCTGCAGAAATGTGCCTCATCTCGCCTGCAGCGGAGAATCTCCTGGATATACTCGAGTTGCGGCAGGTCTTCTCGAGTTACGTCGGGGACCTCAGGGACCCGCTCTGGTGGCCTCAGGAAGGGCCAGTCCCCATGCGAGTTGCTAGGGGCCATCTCGGGATTCCTCTCCCGTCGATGCTGGGGCCTAAGACATTGTGTGGAGTCGGGGCCGGAACCTGAGCATTCCTCTCCAGTGTTGACATGGATCCTGGGGTGCCTCTGAGTCTCCCCAGGGGAGTCAGGCCTCGTCTCGAGTGGGGGCATGCACGTGCGCTTCCCTCCCGAGCAGAAGCAGTAGGGTCACGCTTCCTGTCACGGGGATCAAGGGATCTGTGGCTTTCCCTCGAGGCTTTCCCTCGAGGCTTTCCCACAGGGGTATGTCAAGTGCCACCTTGGTGTGAGTCGATCCTCGGCGTGAAAGACGAGCCGGTGAAGGGAAAAGAGGTTCCTCTGGAATGGACTGAGACATCTGGGGGACTCTTGGAATGGTGGCACGACCCTGGAGTTCCTCTCGCCATTCCTGTTGAGAGGGCCTCCTCTTGAGATGCGACGGGAACGCCGGGAATTCTTTCCCGACGAAGCAGGGAAAGGATCCCTCACCTCGAGCTACGAGGTGGAAACGGGGCGCCTCTTGATGTGGGCGGGACCCTCTTGTTTTCTCTCGAGTGGAGAAGGGTATGTCGGGGAACTTCTTGAGTTGCACGAAGGGTGTGAAGGACCCTTTTGACGTCCCAGAGGTGAAGTGTGATAAGCCCCGAGAAGCCTCTGCGGGAATGGGCCTCATCTCGCCTGCAGGGGAGAACCTCCTGGATATTCTCAAGTTGTGGCAGGTCTTCTCGAGTTACGAATGGGACCTCAGGGACCCGCTCTGGTGGCCTCAGGAAGGGCCAGACCCCATGCGAGTTGCTAGGGGCCATCTCGGGATTCCTCTCCCGTCGATGCCGGGGCCTAAGACCTTGTGTGGAGTCGGGGCCGGAACCTGAGGATTCCTCTCCAGTGTTGACATGGATCTTCGGGTGCCTCTGAGTCTCCCCAGGGGAGTCAGGCCTCGTCTCGAGTGGGGGCATGCACGTGCGCTTCCCTCCCGAGCTGCAGCAGTAGGGTCACGCTTTCTGTCACGGGGATCAAGGGATCTGTGGCTTTCCCTCGAGGCTTTCCCACAGGGCTGTGCCAAGTGCCACCTTGGTGTGAGTCGATCCTCGGCGTGAAAGACGAGCCGGTGAAGGGAAAAGAGGTTCCTCTGGAATGGACTGAGACATCTGGGGGACTCTTGGAATGGTGGCACTACCCTGGAGTTCCTCTCGCCGTTCCTGTTGAGAGGGCCTCCTCTTGAGATGCGACGGGAAGGCAGGGAATTCTTTGCCGACGAAGCAGGGAAAGGATCCCTCACCTCGAGCTACGAGGCGGAAACGGGGCTCCTCTGGATGTGGGCGGGACCCTCGTGTTTCCTCTCGAGTGGAGACGGGTATGTCGGGGAACTTCTTGAGTTGTACCAAGGGTGGAAAGGAACCTTTCGACGTTCCAGAGGTGAGGTGTGAATCGCCCCGAGAAGACTCCGCAGAAATGGGCCTCATCTCGCCTGCAGGGGAGAACCTCCTGGATATTCTCGAGTTGCGGCAGGTCTTCTCGAGTTACGACGGGGACCTCAGGGACACGCTCTTGTGGCCTCAGGAAGGGCCAATCCCCATGCGAGGTGCTATGGGCCATCTCGGGATTCCTCTCCAGTCGATGCCGGGGCCTTAGACCTTGTGTGGAGTCGGGGCCGGAACCTGAGGATTCCTCTCCAGTGTTCACATGGATTTTGGGGTGCCTCTGAGTCTCCCCAGGGGAGTCAGGCCTCGTCTCGAGTGGGGGCATGCACCTGCGCTTCCTTCCCGAGCTGCAGCAGTAGGGTCACGCTTCCTGTCACGTGGATCAAGGGATCTGTGGCTTTCCCTCCAGACTTTGCCTCCAGGCTTTCCCACGAGGCTTTCCCACAGGGCTGTGCCAAGTGCCACCTTGGTGTGAGTCGATCCTCGGCGTGAAAGACGAGGCGTTGAAGGGAGAAGAGGTTCCTCTGGAATGGACTGGGACATCTGGCGGACTCCTGGAATGGTGGCACTACCCTGGAGTTCCTCTCGCCGTTCCTGTTGAGAGGGCCTCCTCTTGAGATGCGACGGGAACACCGGGAATTCTTTCCCGACGAAGCAGGGAAAGGATCCCTCATCTCGAGCTACGAGGCGGAATCCCGGCTCCTCTGGATGTGGGCTGGACCCTCGTGTTTCCTCTCGAGGGGAGACGGGTATGTCGGGGAACTTCTTGAGTTGCACCAAAGGTGTCAAGGACCCTTTCGAAGTTCCAGAGGTGAGGTGTGATTAGCCTCGAGACGCCGCAGCGGAAATGGGCCTCATCTCGCCTGGAGGGCAGAACCTCCTGGATTTACTCGAGTTGCAGCAGGTCTTCTCGAGTTATGACGGGGACCTCAGGGAGCCGCTCTGGGGGTCTCAGGAAAGGCCAGTCCCCATGCGTGTTTCTAGGGGCGATCTCGGGATTCCTCTCCTCTCGATGCCGGGGCCTAAGACCTTTTGTGGAGTTTGGGCCAGAACCTGAGGATTCCTCTCCAGTGTTGACATGGATCTTTGGGTGCCTCTGAGTCTCCCCAGTGGAGTTGAGGCCTCGTCTCCAGTGGGGGCATGCACGTGCGCTTTCCACCCGATCTGCCGAAGTAGTGTCACGCTTCCTGTCACGTGGATAAAGGGATCTGTGGCTTTCCCTCGAGGCTTTCCCTCGAGGCTTTCCCACAGGGCTGTGCCACGTGCCATCTTGGTGTGAGTCGATCCTCGGCGTGAAAGACGAGCCGGTGAAGGGAAAAGTGGTTCCTCTGGAATGCACTGAGACATCTGGGGGACTCTTGGAATGGTGGCACGACCCTGGAGTTCCTCTGGCCTTACCTGTTGAGAGGGCCTCCTCTGGAGATGCGACGGGAAAGCCGGGAATTCCTTCCCGACGGAGCAGAGAAAGGATCCCACATCTCGAGCTACGAGGCGGAAACCGGGCTCCTCTGGATGTGGGCGGGACCCTCGTGTTTCCTCTCGAGTGGAGACGAGTATGTAGGGGAACCTCTTGAGTTGCACCAAGGGTGTGAAGGACCCTTTCGAAGTTCCAGAGGTGAGGTGTGATTAGCCTCGAGGCGCTCAGCGGAAATGGGCCACATCTCGCCTGGAGGGGAGAACCTCCTGGATTTTCTCGAGTTGCAGCAGGTGTTCTTGAGTTACGACGGGGACCTCAGCGACGCGCTTTGGTGGCCTCAGGAACGCCCAGTCCCCAGGCGAGTTGCTAGGGGGCCTCTAGGGATTCCCTGCCCGGCGATGCCGGGGCCTAAGACCTTGTGTTGAATCGGGGCCGGAAACTGAGGATTCCTCTCCAGTGCGGACATGGATATTAGAGTACTTCTGGAGTCTCTCCAGAGGAGTGAAGCCTCATCTCGAGTGGGGGCATGCACGTCTGCTTTCCTTCTGATCTGTAGCAGCAGTGTCACGCTTCCCGTCACGTGGAACAAGGGATCTGTGGCTTGCCCTCGTGGCTTTCCCTCGAGGATTTCCCACAGGTCTGTGCCACGTGCCACCGTAGTGTAAGTCGATCCTCGGCGTGAGAGACGAGCCAGTGCAGGGAAAGACGTTCCTCTGGAATGGACTGAGATATCTCTGGGACTCCTGGAATGGTGGCACGACCCTGGAGTTCCTCTCGCCTATCCTGTTGAGAGCGTCTCCTCTTGAGATGCGACGGGAACGCCGGGCATTCTTTCCCGAAAATGCAGGGAAAGAATCCCTCATCTCGACCCATGAGGGGAAAACGGGGCTCCTTTGGATGTGGGCGGGACCCTCGTGCTTCCTCTCGAGTGGAAACGGGTATGTCGGGAAACTTCTTGAGTTCCAGCAAGGGTGTGAAGGACCCTTTCGAACATCCGGAGGTTAGGAGTGATGAGCCTCGAGACGCCTCAGCGGAAATGGGCCTCATCTCGCCTGGAGGGGAGAACCTCCTGGATTTTCTCGAGTTGCGGCAGGTGTTCTCGAGTTACGACGGGGACCTCAGGGACCCGCTCAGGTGGCCTCAGGAAAGGCCAGTCCACATGCGAGTTGCTAGGGGGCCTCTCGGGATTCCTCTCCCATCGATACCGGGGCCTAAAACCTTGTGTGGACTCGGGGCCTGAACCTGAGGACTCCTCTCCAGTGCTGACATGGATCTTGGGGAAATTCTGGTGTCTCCCCAGGGGAGTCAGTCGTCGTCTCGACTGGGGGCATGCATTTCGCTTTCCTCCCGTGCTGTAGCAGCAGTCTCACGCTTCCCGTCATGTGGAACAAGGGATCTGTGGCTTGCCCTGGAGGCTTTCCCACGAGGATTTCCCACAGGGCTGTGTCACGTGCCACCGTGGGGTGAGTCTATCCTCGGCGTGAAAGACGAGCCAGAGAAGTGAAAAGAGGATCCTCTGGAAAGGACTGAGACACCTGGGGGACTCTTGGAATGGTGACACGACCCTGGAATTCCTCTGGCCTTTCCTGTTCAGAGCGCCTCCTGTTGAGATGCGAAGGGAACGCTGGGAATTCTTTCCCGACGAAGCAGGGAAAGGATCCCTCCTCTCGAGCTACGAGGCGGAAACGGGGCTCCTCTGAATGTGGGCGGCACCCTCTTGCTTCCTCTCGAGGGGAGACGGGTATTTCGGGGAACTTCCTGAGTTGCAGGAAGGGTGTGAAGGACCCTATCAATGTTCCAGAGATTAAGTGTGATTTTCTTCGAGACGCCTCAGTGGAAATGGGCCTCATCTCGCCTGGAGGGGAGAACCTCCTGGATTTTCTCGAGTTGTGGCAGGTGTTCTCGAGTTCCGACGGGGACCTCAGGGACCCGCTCTGGTGGCCTCGAGAAAGGACAGTCCCGATTCGACTTACTAGGGGGCATCTCGGGATTCCTCTCCCGTCGATGTCGGGCCCTAAGACCTTGTGGAGGCGGGGCAGGAACCTGAGGATTCCTCTCCAGTGCTGACAAGGATCTTTGGGTACGTCTGGAGTCTCCCCAGGGGAGTCAGGCCTCGTCTCTAGTGGGGGTATGCACGTGCGCTTTGCTCCCGAGCTGTAGCAGCGGTGTCACTCCTCCCGTCGCGTGAGTCACAGGATCTGTGGCTTTCCCTGGAACTTTCCAACGAGGATTTCCCACAGGGCTGTGCCACGTGCCACCGTGGTGTGACTGGATCCTCAGCATGAAAGACGAGCCAGTACAGGAAAAGAGGTTCCTCTGGAATGGACTGAGACATCTGGGGGACTCTTGGAATGGTGGCCAAACCCTGGAGCTCCTCTGGCCTTTCCTGTTGAGAGCGCCTCCTCTTGAGATGCGACGGGAACGCTGGGAATTCTTTCCCGAAGAAACAGGGAAAGGATCCCTCATCTCGACCTACGAGGCGGAATCGGGGCTCCTCTGGATGTGGGCGGGACCCTCGTGTTTCCTCTCGAGTGGAGACGGGTATGTCGAGGAACTTCTTGATTTGCACCAAGGGTGTGAAGGACCCTTTCGAAGTACCAGAGGTGAGGTGTGATCAGCCTCGAGACGCCTCAGCAGACATGGGCCTCATCTCGCCTGGAGGGGAGAACCTCCTGGATTTTCTCGAGTTGCGGCAGGTCTTCTCGAGTTACGACGGGGACCTCAGGGACCCGCTCTGGTGGTCTCAGGAAAGGCCAGTCCCCATGGGAGTTGCTCGGGGCCATCTCGGGATTCCTCTCCCGTCCATGTCGGGGCCTAAGACATTGTGTGGACTTTTGGGCCGGAACATGAGGATTCCTCTCCAGTGTTGCCGTGGATCTTGGGGTGCTTCTGAGTCTCCCCAGGGGAGTCAGGCATCGTCTCGAGTGGGGGCATGCACGTGCGCTTTCCTCCCGAGCTGCAGCAGTAGTGTCATGCTTCCTGTCACGTGGATCAAGGGATCTGTGGATTTCCCTCGAGGCTGGCCCTCGAGGCTTTCCCACGAGGCTTTCCCACAGGGCTGTGCCACGTGCCACCTTGGTGTGAGTCGATCCTCGGCGTGAAAGACGAGCCGGTGAAGGGAAAAGAGGTTCCTCTGGAATGGACTGAGACATCTGGGGGACTCTTGGAATGGTGGCACGACCCTGGAGTTCCTCTCGCCGTTCCTGTTGAGAGGGCCTCCTCTTGAGATGCGACGGGAACGCCGGGAACTCTTTCCCTAAGAAGCAGGGAAAGGATCCGGCATCTCGAGCTACGAGGCAGAAACGGGGCTCCTCTGGATGTGTGCGGGACCCTCGTGTTTCCTCTCGAGTGGAGACGGGTATGTCGGGGAACTTCTTGATTTGCACCAAGGGTGTGAAGGACCCTGTTGAAGTTCCAGAGGTGAGGTGTGATCGGCCTCCAGATGCCTCAGCGGAAATGGGCCTCATCTCGCCTGGAGGGGAGAACCTCCTGGATTTTCTCGAGTTGCGGCAGGTCTTCTCGAGTTACGACGGGGACCTCAGGGACCCGCTCTGGTGGCCTCAGGAAAGGCCAGTCCCCATGCGAGTTGCTAGGGGGCATCTCGGGGTTCCTCTCCCGTCCATGCAAGGGCATAAGACCTTGTGTGGAGTCTGGGCCGGAACCTGAGGATTCCTATCCAGTGTTGCCATGGATCTTGGGGTGCTTCTGAGTCTCCCCAGGGGGTCAGGCCTCGTCTCGAGTGGGGGCATGCACGTGTCCTTTCCTCCCGAGGTTTAGCATTAGTGTCACGCTTCCTGTCACGTGGATCAAGGGATCGGTGGCTTTCCCTGGAGGCTGTCCCTCAAGGCTTTCCCACGAGGCTTTCCCACAGGGCTGTGCCACGTGCCACCTTGGTGTGAGTCGATCCTCGGCGTGAAAGACGAGCCGGTGAAGGGAAAAGAGGTTCCTCTGGAATGGACTGAGACATCTGGGGGACTCTTGTAATGCTGGCACGACCATGGAGATCCTCTCGCCTTTCCTGTTGAGAGGGCCTCCTCTTGAGATGCGACGGGAACGCCGGGAACTCTTTCCCGACGAAACAGGGATAGGATCCCTCATCTCGAGATACGAGGCGGAAACGGGGCTCCTCTGGATGTGGGCGGGACCCTCGTGTTTCCTCTCGAGTGGAGACGGGTATGTCGAGGAACTTCTTGATTTGCACCAAGGGTGTGAAGGACCCTGTTGAAGTTCCAGAGGTGAGGTGTGATCGGCCTGCAGATGCCTCAGCGGAAATGGGCCTCATCTCGCCTGGAGGGGAGAACCTCCTGGATTTTCTCGAGTTGCGGCAGGTCTTCTCGAGTTACGACGGGGACCTCAGGGACCCGCTCTGGTGGCCTCAGGAAAGGCCAGTCCCCATGCGAGTTGCTAGGGGACCTCTCGGGATTCCTCTCCCTTCCATGCCGGTGCCTCAGTCCTTGTGTGGAGTCGGGGCTGGAACCTGAGGATTCCTCTCCAGTGTTGCCATGGATCTTGGGGTGCTTCTGAGTCTCCCCAGGGGAGTCAGGCCTCGTCTCGAGTGGGGGCATGCACGTGCGCTTTCCTCCCGAGCTGCAGCAGTAGTGTCACGCTTCCTGTCACGTGGATCAAGGGATCTGTGGTTTCCCTCGAGGCTGTACCTCGACGCTTTCCCACGAGGCTTTCCCACAGGGCTGTGCCACGTGCCACCTTGGTGTGAGTCGATCCTCGGCGTGGAAGACGAGCCGGTGAAGGGAAAAAAGGTTCCTCTGGAATAGACTGAGACATCTGGGGGACTCTTGGAATGGTGGCACGACCCTGGAGTTCCTCTCGCCGATCCTGTTGAGAGGGCCTCCTCTTTAGATGGGACGGGAATGCCGGGAACTCTTTCCCGACGATCCAGGGAAAGGATCCCTCATCTCGAGCTATGAGGCTGAAACGGGGCTCCTCTGGATGTGGGCGGGACCCTCGTGTTTCCTCTCGAGTGGAGACGGGTATGTCGGGGAACTTCTTGAGTTGCACCAATGGTGTGAAGGACCCTTTCTACGTTCCAGAGGTGAGGTGTGATTAGCCCCGAGAAGCCTCTGCGGAAATGGGCCTCTTCTCGCATGGAGGGGAGAACCTCCTGGATTTTCTCGAGTTGCGGCAGGTCTTCTGGAGTTACGACGGGGACCTCAGGGACCCGCTCTGGTGGCCTCAGGAAGGGCCAGTCCCCATGCGAGTTGCTAGGGGCCATCTCGGGATTCCTCTCCCGTCGATGCC
This sequence comes from Budorcas taxicolor, assembly GCF_023091745.1. Lineage (NCBI taxonomy): Eukaryota > Metazoa > Chordata > Mammalia > Artiodactyla > Bovidae > Budorcas > Budorcas taxicolor. The sequence goes on along the minus strand of NW_026292750.1, from coordinate 1,529,482 downwards.
GGGGCCTAAGACCTTGTGTGGTGTCGGGGCCTTAACTTGAGCATTCCTTTCCAGTGTTGACTTGGATTTTGGGGTGCCTCTGAGTCGCCCCAGGGGAGTCAAGCTTTGTCTCGAGTGGGGGCATGCACGTGCGCTTCCCTCCCGAGCTGCAGCAGTAGGGTCACGCTTCCTGTCACGTGGTTCAAGGTATCTGTGTCTTTCTCTCGAGGCTTTCCCTCAAGGCTTTCCCGCGAGGCTTTCCCACAGGGCTGTGCCAAGTGCCACCTTGGTGTGAGTCGATCCTCGGCCTGAAAGACGATCCGGTGAAGGGAAAAGAGGTTCCTCTGGAATGGACTGAGACATCTGGGGGACTCTTGGAACGGTGGCAAGACCCTGGAGTTCCTCTCGCTGTTCCTGTTGAGAGGGCCTCATCTTGAAATGCGGCGGGAACGCCCGGAATTCTTTCCCGACGAAGCAGGGAAAGGATCCCTCACCTCGAGCTACGAGGCGGAAACGGGGCTCCTCTGTATGTGGGCGGGAGCCTGTGTTTCCTCTCGAGTGGAGACGGGTATCTCGGGGAAATTCTTGAGTTGCACCAATGGTGTGAAGGACCCTTTCGACGTTCCAGAGGTGAGGTGTGATTAGCCCCGAGAAGCCTCTGCAGAAATGTGCCTCATCTCGCCTGCAGCGGAGAATCTCCTGGATATACTCGAGTTGCGGCAGGTCTTCTCGAGTTACGTCGGGGACCTCAGGGACCCGCTCTGGTGGCCTCAGGAAGGGCCAGTCCCCATGCGAGTTGCTAGGGGCCATCTCGGGATTCCTCTCCCGTCGATGCTGGGGCCTAAGACATTGTGTGGAGTCGGGGCCGGAACCTGAGCATTCCTCTCCAGTGTTGACATGGATCTTGGGGTGCCTCTGAGTCTCCCCAGGGGAGTCAGGCCTCGTCTCGAGTGGGGGCATGCACGTGCGCTTCCCTCCCGAGCAGAAGCTTAGGGTCACGCTTCCTGTCACGGGGATCAAGGGATCTGTGGCTTTCCCTCGAGGCTTTCCCTCGAGGCTTTCCCACAGGGGTATGTCAAGTGCCACCTTGGTGTGAGTCGATCCTCGGCGTGAAAGACGAGCCGGTGAAGGGAAAAGAGGTTCCTCTGGAATGGACTGAGACATCTGGGGGACTCTTGGAATGGTGGCACGACCCTGGAGTTCCTCTCGCCATTCCTGTTGAGAGGGCCTCCTCTTGAGATGCGACGGGAACGCCGGGAATTCTTTCCCGACGAAGCAGGGAAAGGATCCCTCACCTCGAGCTACGAGGTGGAAACGGGGCGCCTCTTGATGTGGGCGGGACCCTCTTGTTTTCTCTCGAGTGGAGAAGGGTATGTCGGGGAACTTCTTGAGTTGCACGAAGGGTGTGAAGGACCCTTTTGACGTCCCAGAGGTGAAGTGTGATAAGCCCCGAGAAGCCTCTGCGGGAATGGGCCTCATCTCGCCTGCAGGGGAGAACCTCCTGGATATTCTCAAGTTGTGGCAGGTCTTCTCGAGTTACGAATGGGACCTCAGGGACCCGCTCTGGTGGCCTCAGGAAGGGCCAGTCCCCATGCGAGTTGCTAGGGGACCTCTCGGGATTCCTCTCCCGTCGATGCCGGGGCCTAAGACCTTGTGTGGAGTCGGGGCCGGAACCTGAGGATTCCTCTCCAGTGTTGACATGGATCTTCGGGTGCCTCTGAGTCTCCCCAGGGGAGTCAGGCCTCGTCTCGAGTGGGGGCATGCACGTGCGCTTCCCTCCCGAGCTGCAGCAGTAGGGTCACGCTTCCTGTCACGGGGATCAAGGGATCTGTGGCTTTCCCTCGAGGCTTTCCCACAGGGCTGTGCCAAGTGCCACCTTGGTGTGAGTCGATCCTCGGCGTGAAAGACGAGCCGGTGAAGGGAAAAGAGGTTCCTCTGGAATGGACTGAGACATCTGGGGGACTCTTGGAATGGTGGCACTACCCTGGAGTTCCTCTCGCCGTTCCTGTTGAGAGGGCCTCCTCTTGAGATGCGACGGGAAGGCAGGGAATTCTTTGCCGACGAAGCAGGGAAAGGATCCCTCACCTCGAGCTACGAGGCGGAAACGGGGCTCCTCTGGATGTGGGCGGGACCCTCGTGTTTCCTCTCGAGTGGAGACGGGTATGTCGGGGAACTTCTTGAGTTGTACCAAGGGTGGAAAGGAACCTTTCGACGTTCCAGAGGTGAGGTGTGAATCGCCCCGAGAAGACTCCGCAGAAATGGGCCTCATCTCGCCTGCAGGGGAGAAACTCCTGGATATTCTCGAGTTGCGGCAGGTCTTCTCGAGTTACGACGGGGACTTCAGGGACCAGCTCTGGTGGCCTCAGGAAAGGCCAGTCCCCATGCGAGTTGCTAGGGGCCATCTCTGGATTCCTCTCCCTTCGATGCCGGGGACTAAGACCTTGTGTGGAGTCGGGGCCAGAACCTGAGGATTCCTCTCCAGTGTAGACATGGATATTGGGGTGCCTCTGAGTCTCCCCAGGGGAGTCAAGCCTCGTCTCATGTGGGGGCATGCACGTGCGCCTCCCTCCCGAGCTGCAGCAGTAGGGTCAGGCTTCCTGTCACGTGGATCAAGGGATCTGTGGCTTTCCCTTGAGGCTTTCCCTCGAGGCTTTCCCACAGGGCTGTGCCACGTGCCACCTTGGTGTGAGTCGATCCTCGGACTGAAAGACGAGCCGGTGTAGGGAAAAGAGGTTCCTCTGGAATAGACTGAGACATCTGGGGGACTCTTGGAATGGTGGCACGACCCTGGAGTTCCTCTCGCCGTTCCTGTTGAGAGGGCCTCCTCTTGAGATGCGACGGGAACGCAGGGAATTCTTTCCCGACGAAGCAGGGAAAGGATCCCTCACCTCGAGCTACGAGGCGGAAACGGGGCTCCTCTGGATGTGGGCGAGACCCTCGTGTTTCCTCCCGAGTGGAGACGGGTATGTCTGGGAACATCTTGAGTTGCACCAAGGGTGTGAAGGACCCTTTTGACGTTCCAGAGGTGAGGTGTGATAAGCCCCGAGAAGACTCTGCGGGAATGGGCCCCATCTCGCCTGCAGGGGAGAACCTCCTGGATTTTCTCCAGTTGTGGCAGGTCTTCTCGAGTTACGACGGGGACCTCAGGGACCCGCTCTGGTGGCCTCAGGAAGGGCCAGTCCCCATGCGAGTTGCTAGTGGACCTCTCGGGATTTCTCTCCCGTCCATGCCGGGGCCTCAGTCCTTGTGTGGAGTCGGGGCCGGAACCTGAGGATTCCTCTCCAGTGTTGACATGGATCTTGGGGTGCTTCTGAGTCTCCCCAGTGGAGTCGGGCATCGTCTCGAGTGGGGGCATGCACGTGCGCTTTCCTCCCGAGCTGCAGCAGTAGTGTCACTCTTCCTGTCACGTGGATCAAGGGATCTGTGGCTTTCCCTCGAGGCTGTCCCTCGAGGCTTTCCCACGAGGCTTTCCCACAGGGCTGTGCCACGTGCCACCTTGGTGTGAGTCGATCCTCGGCGTGAAAGACGAGCCGGTGAAGGGAAAATAGGTTCCTTTGGAATGGACTGAGACATCTGGGGGACTCTTGGAATGGTGGCACGACCCTGGAGTTCCTCTCGCCGTTCCTGTTGAGAGGGCCTCCTCTTGAGATGCGACGGGAACGCCGGGAACTCTTTCCCGACGAAGCAGGGAAAGGATCCCTCATCTCGAGCTAGGAGGCGGAAACGGGGCTCCTCTGGATGTGGGCGGGACCCTCGTGTTTCCTCTCGAGTGGAGACGGGTATGTCGGGAAACTTCTTGATTTGCACCAAGGGTGTGAAGGACCCTTTCTAAGTTCCAGAGGTGAGGTGTGATCAGCCTCGAGACGCCTCAGCGGAAATGGGCCTCATCTCGCCTGGAGGGGAGAACCTCCTGGATTTTGTCGAGTTGCGGCAGGTCTTCCCGAGTTACGAATGGGACCTCAGGGACCCGCTCTGGTGGCCTCAGGAAAGGCCAGTCCCCATGCGAGTTGCTAGGGGACCTCTCGGGATTTCTCTCCCGTCCATGCCGGGGCCTCAGTCCTTGTGTGGAGTCGGGGCCGGAACCTGAGCATTCCTCTCCAGTGTTGACATGGATCTTGGGGTGCCTCTGAGTCTCCCCAGGGGAGTCAGGCCTCGTCTCGAGTGGGGCATGCACTTGCGCTTCCCTCCCGAGCAGAAGCAGTAGGGTCACGCTTCCTGTCACGGGGATCAAGGGATCTGTGGCTTTCCCTCGAGGCTGTCCCACGAGGCTTTCCCACAGGGCAGTGACAAGTGCCACCTTAGTGTGAGTCGAAACTCGGCGTGAAAGACGAGCCGGTGAAGGGAAACGAGGTTCCTCTGGAATGGACTGAGACATCTGGGGGACTCTTGGAATGGTGGCACGACCCTGGAGTTCCTCTCGCCGTTCCTGTTGAGAGGGCCTCCTCTTGAGATGCGACGGGAACGCCGGGAACTCTTTCCCGACGAAGCAGGGAAAGGATCCCTCACCTCGAGCTACGAGGCGGAAACGGGGCTCCTCTGGATGTGGACGGGACCCTCGTGTTTCCTCTCGAGTGGAGAAGGGTATGTCGGGGAACTTCTTGAGTTGCGCCAAGGGTGTGAAGGACCCTTTCGACGTTCCAGAGGTGAGGTGTGATTAGCCCCGAGAAGCCTCTGCGGAAATGGGCCTCCTCTCGCATGGAGGGGAGAACCTCCTGGATTTTCTCGAGTTGCGGCAGGTCTTCTCGACTTACGACGGGGACCTCAGGGACCCGCTCTGGTGGCCTCAGGAAGGGCCAGTCCCCATGCGAGTTGCGAGGGGCCATCTCGGGATTCCTCTCCCGTCGATGCCCGGGACTAAGACCTTGTGTGGAGTCGGGGCTGGAACCTGAGGATTCCTCTCCAGTGTTGACATGGATCTTGGGGTGCCTCTGAGTCTCCCCAGGGGAGTCAAGCCTCGTCTCGTGTGGGGGCATGCACGTGCGCTTCCCTCCCGAGCTGCAGCAGTAGGGTCAGGCTTCCTGTCACGTGGATCAAGGGATCTGTGGCTTTCCCTCGAGGCTTTCCCACGAGGCTTTCCCACAGGGCTGTGCCACGTGCCACCTTGGTGGGAGTCTATCCTCGGAGTGAAAGACGAGCCGGTGAAGGGAAAGGAGGTTCCTCTGCAATGGACTGAGATATCTGTGGGACTCTTGACATGGTGGCACGACCCTGGAGTTCCTCTCGCCGTTCCTGTTGAGAGGGCCTCCTCTTGAGATGCGACGGGAACGCCGGGAACTCTTTCCCGACGAAGCAGGGAAAGGATCCCTCATCTCGAGCTACGAGGCGGAAACGGGGCTCCTCTGGATGTGGGCGGGACCCTCGTGATTCCTCTCTATTGGAGACGGGTATGTCGGGGAAGTTCTTGAGTTGCACCAAGGGTGTGAAGGACCCTTTCGAAGTTCCAGAGGTGAGGTTTGATCAGCCTCGAGACGCCTCAGCGGAAATGGGCCTCATCTCGCCTGGATTCGAGAACCTCCTGGATTTTCTCGAGTTTCGGCAGGTATTCTCGAGTTAAGAATGGGACCTCAGGGACCCGCTCTGGTGGCCTCAGGAAAGGCCAGTCCCCATGCGAGTTGCTAGGGGACCTCTCGGGATTTCTCTCCCGTCCATGCCGGGGCCTCAGTACATGTGTGGAGTCGGGGCCGGAACCTGAGGATTCCTCTCCAGTGTTGCCATGGATCTTGGGGTGATTCTGAGTCTCCCCAGTGGAGTCGGGCATCGTCTCGAGTGGGGGCATGCGCGTGCGCTTTCCTCCCGAGCTGCAGCAGCAGTGTCACGCTTCCTGTCAACGGGATCAAGGGATCTGTGGCTTTCCCTCGAGGCTGTCCCTCGAGGCTTTCCCACGAGGCTTTCCCACAGGGCTGTGCCACGTGCCACCTTGGTGTGAGTCGATCCTCGGCGTGAAAGACGAGCCGGTGAAGGGAAAAGAGGTTCCTCTGGAATGGACTGAGACATCTGGGGGACTCTTGGCATGGTGGCACGATCCTGGAGTTCCTCTCGCCGTTCCTGTTGAGAGGGCCTCCTCTTGAGATGCGACGGGAACGCCGGGAACTCTTTCCCGACGAAGCAGGGAAAGGATCCCTCATCTCGAGCTACGCGGCGGAAACGGGGCTCCTCTGGATGTGGGCGGGACCCTCGTGATTCCTCTCGAGTGGAGACGGGTATGTCGGGGAACTTGTAGATTTGCACCAAGGGTGTGAAGGACCCTTTCGAAGTTCCAGAGGTGAGGTGTGATCAGCCTCGAGACGCCTCAGCGGAAATGGGCCTCATCTCGCCTGGAGGGGAGAACCTCCTGGATTTTCTCGAGTTGCGGCAGGTATTCTCGAGTTACGACGGGGACCTCAGGAACCCGCTCTGGTGGCCTCAGGAAAGGCCAGTCCCCATGCGAGTTGCTAGGGGCCATCTTGGGATTCCTCTCCCGTCCATGCCGGGGTTAAGACCTGGTGTGGAGTCGGGGCCGGAACCTGAGGATTCCTCTCTAGTGTTGCCATGGATCTTGGGGTGCTTCTGAGTCTCCCCAGGGGAGTCAGGCATCGTCTCGAGTGGAGGCATGCAAGTGGGCTTTCCTCCCGAACTGAAGCAGTAGTGTCACGCTTCCTGTCACATGGATCAAGGGATCTGTGGCTTTCCCTCGAGGCTGTCCCTCGAGGCTTTCCCACGAGGCTTTCCCACAGGGCTGTGCCACGTGCCACCTTGGTGGGAGTCGATCCTCGGTGTGAAAGACGAGCCGGTGAAGGGAAAAGAGGTTCCTCTGGAATGGAGTGAGACATCTGGGGGACTGTTGGAATGGTGGCACGACCCTGGAGTTCCTCTCGCCGTTCCTGCTGAGAGGGCCTCCTCTTGAGATGCGACGGGAACGCCGGGAACTCTTTCCCGACGAAGCAGTGAAAGGATCCCTCATCTCGAGCTACGAGGCTGAAACGGGGCTCCTCTGGATGTGTGCGGGACCCTCGTGTTTCCTCTCGAGTGGAGACGGGTATGTCGGGGAACGTCTTGATTTGCACCAAGGGTGTGAAGGACCCTTTCGAAGTTCCAGAGGTGAGGTGTGATCAGCCTCGAGACGCCTCAGCGGAAATGGGCCTCATCTCGCCTGGAGGGGAGAACCTCCTGGATTTTCTCGAGTTGCGGCAGGTCTTCTCGACTTACGACGGGGACCTCAGGGACCCGCTCTGGTGGCCTCAGGAAAGGCCAGTCCCCATGTGAGTTGCTAGGGACCATCTCGGGATCCCTCTCCCGTCCATGCCGGGGTTAAGACCTGGTGTGGAGTCGGGGCCGGAACCTGAGGATTCCTCTCCAGTGTTGCCATTGATCTTGGGGTGCTTCTGAGTCTCCCCAGGGGAGTCAGGCATCCTCTCGAGAGGGGGCATGCACGTGCGCTTTCCTCCCGAGCTGCAGCAGTAGTGTCACGCTTCCTGTCACGTGGATCAAGGGATCTGTGGCTTTCCCTCGAGGCTTTCCCTCGAGGCTTTCCCACGAGGCTTTCCCACAGGGCTGTGCCACGTGCCACCTTGGTGGGAGTCTATCCTCGGCGTGAAAGACGAGCCGGTGAAGGGAAAAGAGGTTCCTCTGGAATAGACTGAGACATCTGGGGGACTCTTGGAATGGTGGCACGACCCTGGAGTTCCTCTCGCCGATCCTGTTGAGAGGGCCTCCTCTTTAGATGGGACGGGAATGCCGGGAACTCTTTCCCGACGATCCAGGGAAAGGATCCCTCATCTCGAGCTACGAGGCTGAAACGGGGCTCCTCTGGATGTGTGCGGGACCCTCGTGTTTCCTCTCGAGTGGAGACGGGTATGTCGGGGAACGTCTTGATTTGCACCAAGGGTGTGAAGGACCCTTTCGAAGTTCCAGAGGTGAGGTGTGATCAGCCTCGAGACGCCTCAGCGGAAATGGGCCTCATCTCGCCTGGAGGGGAGAACCTCCTGGATTTTCTCGAGTTGCGGCAGGTCTTCTCGACTTACGACGGGGACCTCAGGGACCCGCTCTGGTGGCCTCAGGAAAGGCCAGTCCCCATGCGAGTTGCTAGGGGGCATCTCGGGGTTCCTCTCCCGTCCATGCAAGGGCATAAGACCTTGTGTGGAGTCTGGGCCGGAACCTGAGGATTCCTATCCAGTGTTGCCATGGATCTTGGGGTGCTTCTGAGTCTCCCCAGGGGGTCAGGCCTCGTCTCGAGTGGGGGCATGCACGTGTCCTTTCCTCCCGAGGTTTAGCATTAGTGTCACGCTTCCTGTCACGTGGATCAAGGGATCGGTGGCTTTCCCTGGAGGCTGTCCCTCAAGGCTTTCCCACGAGGCTTTCCCACAGGGCTGTGCCACGTGCCACCTTGGTGTGAGTCGATCCTCGGCGTGAAAGACGAGCCGGTGAAGGGAAAAGAGGTTCCTCTGGAATGGACTGAGACATCTGGGGGACTCTTGTAATGCTGGCACGACCATGGAGATCCTCTCGCCTTTCCTGTTGAGAGGGCCTCCTCTTGAGATGCGACGGGAACGCCGGGAACTCTTTCCCGACGAAACAGGGATAGGATCCCTCATCTCGAGATACGAGGCGGAAACGGGGCTCCTCTGGATGTGGGCGGGACCCTCGTGTTTCCTCTCGAGTGGAGACGGGTATGTCGAGGAACTTCTTGATTTGCACCAAGGGTGTGAAGGACCCTGTTGAAGTTCCAGAGGTGAGGTGTGATCGGCCTGCAGATGCCTCAGCGGAAATGGGCCTCATCTCGCCTGGAGGGGAGAACCTCCTGGATTTTCTCGAGTTGCGGCAGGTCTTCTCGAGTTACGACGGGGACCTCAGGGACCCGCTCTGGTGGCCTCAGGAAAGGCCAGTCCCCATGCGAGTTGCTAGGGGACCTCTCGGGATTCCTCTCCCTTCCATGCCGGTGCCTCAGTCCTTGTGTGGAGTCGGGGCTGGAACCTGAGGATTCCTCTCCAGTGTTGCCATGGATCTTGGGGTGCTTCTGAGTCTCCCCAGGGGAGTCAGGCCTCGTCTCGAGTGGGGGCATGCACGTGCGCTTTCCTCCCGAGCTGCAGCAGTAGTGTCACGCTTCCTGTCACGTGGATCAAGGGATCTGTGGTTTCCCTCGAGGCTGTACCTCGACGCTTTCCCACGAGGCTTTCCCACAGGGCTGTGCCACGTGCCACCTTGGTGTGAGTCGATCCTCGGCGTGGAAGACGAGCCGGTGAAGGGAAAAAAGGTTCCTCTGGAATAGACTGAGACATCTGGGGGACTCTTGGAATGGTGGCACGACCCTGGAGTTCCTCTCGCCGATCCTGTTGAGAGGGCCTCCTCTTTAGATGGGACGGGAATGCCGGGAACTCTTTCCCGACGATCCAGGGAAAGGATCCCTCATCTCGAGCTATGAGGCTGAAACGGGGCTCCTCTGGATGTGGGCGGGACCCTCGTGTTTCCTCTCGAGTGGAGACGGGTATGTCGGGGAACTTCTTGAGTTGCACCAATGGTGTGAAGGACCCTTTCTACGTTCCAGAGGTGAGGTGTGATTAGCCCCGAGAAGCCTCTGCGGAAATGGGCCTCTTCTCGCATGGAGGGGAGAACCTCCTGGATTTTCTCGAGTTGCGGCAGGTCTTCTGGAGTTACGACGGGGACCTCAGGGACCCGCTCTGGTGGCCTCAGGAAGGGCCAGTCCCCATGCGAGTTGCTAGGGGCCATCTCGGGATTCCTCTCCCGTCGATGCCGGGGCCTAAGACCTTGTGTGGTGTCGGGGCCTTAACCTGAGCATTCCTTTCCAGTGTTGACTTGGATTTTGGGGTGCCTCTGAGTCGCCCCAGGGGAGTCAAGCTTTGTCTCGAGTGGGGGCATGCACGTGCGCTTCCCTCCCGAGCTGCAGCAGTAGGGTCACGCTTCCTGTCACGTGGTTCAAGGTATCTGTGTCTTTCTCTCGAGGCTTTCCCTCAAGGCTTTCCCGCGAGGCTTTCCCACAGGGCTGTGCCAAGTGCCACCTTGGTGTGAGTCGATCCTCGGCGTGAAAGACGATCCGGTGAAGGGAAAAGAGGTTCCTCTGGAATGGACTGAGACATCTGGGGGACTCTTGGAACGGTGGCAAGACCCTGGAGTTCCTCTCGCTGTTCCTGTTGAGAGGGCCTCATCTTGAAATGCGGCGGGAACGCCCGGAATTCTTTCCCGACGAAGCAGGGAAAGGATCCCTCACCTCGAGCTACGAGGCGGAAACGGGGCTCCTCTGTATGTGGGCGGGAGCCTGTGTTTCCTCTCGAGTGGAGACGGGTATCTCGGGGAAATTCTTGAGTTGCACCAATGGTGTGAAGGACCCTTTCGACGTTCCAGAGGTGAGGTGTGATTAGCCCCGAGAAGCCTCTGCAGAAATGTGCCTCATCTCGCCTGCAGCGGAGAATCTCCTGGATATACTCGAGTTGCGGCAGGTCTTCTCGAGTTACGTCGGGGACCTCAGGGACCCGCTCTGGTGGCCTCAGGAAGGGCCAGTCCCCATGCGAGTTGCTAGGGGCCATCTCGGGATTCCTCTCCCGTCGATGCTGGGGCCTAAGACATTGTGTGGAGTCGGGGCCGGAACCTGAGCATACCTCTCCAGTGTTGACATGGATCTTGGGGTGCCTCTGAGTCTCCCCAGGGGAGTCAGGCCTCGTCTCGAGTGGGGGCATGCACGTGCGCTTCCCTCCCGAGCAGAAGCTTAGGGTCACGCTTCCTGTCACGGGGATCAAGGGATCTGTGGCTTTCCCTCGAGGCTTTCCCTCGAGGCTTTCCCACAGGGGTATGTCAAGTGCCACCTTGGTGTGAGTCGATCCTCGGCGTGAAAGACGAGCCGGTGAAGGGAAAAGAGGTTCCTCTGGAATGGACTGAGACATCTGGGGGACTCTTGGAATGGTGGCACGACCCTGGAGTTCCTCTCGCCATTCCTGTTGAGAGGGCCTCCTCTTGAGATGCGACGGGAACGCCGGGAATTCTTTCCCGACGAAGCAGGGAAAGGATCCCTCACCTCGAGCTACGAGGTGGAAACGGGGCGCCTCTTGATGTGGGCGGGACCCTCTTGTTTTCTCTCGAGTGGAGAAGGGTATGTCGGGGAACTTCTTGAGTTGCACGAAGGGTGTGAAGGACCCTTTTGACGTCCCAGAGGTGAAGTGTGATAAGCCCCGAGAAGCCTCTGCGGGAATGGGCCTCATCTCGCCTGCAGGGGAGAACCTCCTGGATATTCTCAAGTTGTGGCAGGTCTTCTCGAGTTACGAATGGGACCTCAGGGACCCGCTCTGGTGGCCTCAGGAAGGGCCAGTCCCCATGCGAGTTGCTAGGGGACCTCTCGGGATTCCTCTCCCGTCGATGCCGGGGCCTAAGACCTTGTGTGGAGTCGGGGCCGGAACCTGAGGATTCCTCTCCAGTGTTGACATGGATCTTCGGGTGCCTCTGAGTCTCCCCAGGGGAGTCAGGCCTCGTCTCGAGTGGGGGCATGCACGTGCGCTTCCCTCCCGAGCTGCAGCAGTAGGGTCACGCTTCCTGTCACGGGGATCAAGGGATCTGTGGCTTTCCCTCGAGGCTTTCCCACAGGGCTGTGCCAAGTGCCACCTTGGTGTGAGTCGATCCTCGGCGTGAAAGACGAGCCGGTGAAGGGAAAAGAGGTTCCTCTGGAATGGACTGAGACATCTGGGGGACTCTTGGAATGGTGGCACTACCCTGGAGTTCCTCTCGCCGTTCCTGTTGAGAGGGCCTCCTCTTGAGATGCGACGGGAAGGCAGGGAATTCTTTGCCGACGAAGCAGGGAAAGGATCCCTCACCTCGAGCTACGAGGCGGAAACGGGGCTCCTCTGGATGTGGGCGGGACCCTCGTGTTTCCTCTCGAGTGGAGACGGGTATGTCGGGGAACTTCTTGAGTTGTACCAAGGGTGGAAAGGAACCTTTCGACGTTCCAGAGGTGAGGTGTGAATCGCCCCGAGAAGACTCCGCAGAAATGGGCCTCATCTCGCCTGCAGGGGAGAAACTCCTGGATATTCTCGAGTTGCGGCAGGTCTTCTCGAGTTACGACGGGGACTTCAGGGACCAGCTTTGGTGGCCTCAGGAAAGGCCAGTCCCCATGCGAGTTGCTAGGGGCCATCTCTGGATTCCTCTCCCTTCGATGCCGGGGACTAAGACCTTGTGTGGAGTCGGGGCCAGAACCTGAGGATTCCTCTCCAGTGTGGACATGGATATTGGGGTGCCTCTGAGTCTCCCCAGGGGAGTCAAGCCTCGTCTCATGTGGGGGCATGCACGTGCGCCTCCCTCCCGAGCTGCAGCAGTAGGGTCAGGCTTCCTGTCACGTGGATCAAGGGATCTGTGGCTTTCCCTTGAGGCTTTCCCTCGAGGCTTTCCCACAGGGCTGTGCCACGTGCCACCTTGGTGTGAGTCGATCCTCGGACTGAAAGACGAGCCGGTGTAGGGAAAAGAGGTTCCTCTGGAATAGACTGAGACATCTGGGGGACTCTTGGAATGGTGGCACGACCCTGGAGTTCCTCTCGCCGTTCCTGTTGAGAGGGCCTCCTCTTGAGATGCGACGGGAACGCAGGGAATTCTTTCCCGACGAAGCAGGGAAAGGATCCCTCACCTCGAGCTACGAGGCGGAAACGGGGCTCCTCTGGATGTGGGCGAGACCCTCGTGTTTCCTCCCGAGTGGAGACGGGTATGTCTGGGAACATCTTGAGTTGCACCAAGGGTGTGAAGGACCCTTTTGACGTTCCAGAGGTGAGGTGTGATAAGCCCCGAGAAGACTCTGCGGGAATGGGCCCCATCTCGCCTGCAGGGGAGAACCTCCTGGATTTTCTCCAGTTGTGGCAGGTCTTCTCGAGTTACGACGGGGACCTCAGGGACCCGCTCTGGTGGCCTCAGGAAGGGCCAGTCCCCATGCGAGTTGCTAGTGGACCTCTCGGGATTTCTCTCCCGTCCATGCCGGGGCCTCAGTCCTTGTGTGGAGTCGGGGCCGGAACCTGAGGATTCCTCTCCAGTGTTGACATGGATCTTGGGGTGCTTCTGAGTCTCCCCAGTGGAGTCGGGCATCGTCTCGAGTGGGGGCATGCACGTGCGCTTTCCTCCCGAGCTGCAGCAGTAGTGTCACTCTTCCTGTCACGTGGATCAAGGGATCTGTGGCTTTCCCTCGAGGCTGTCCCTCGAGGCTTTCCCACGAGGCTTTCCCACAGGGCTGTGCCACGTGCCACCTTGGTGTGAGTCGATCCTCGGCGTGAAAGACGAGCCGGTGAAGGGAAAATAGGTTCCTTTGGAATGGACTGAGACATCTGGGGGACTCTTGGAATGGTGGCACGACCCTGGAGTTCCTCTCGCCGTTCCTGTTGAGAGGGCCTCCTCTTGAGATGCGACGGGAACGCCGGGAACTCTTTCCCGACGAAGCAGGGAAAGGATCCCTCATCTCGAGCTAGGAGGCGGAAACGGGGCTCCTCTGGATGTGGGCGGGACCCTCGTGTTTCCTCTCGAGTGGAGACGGGTATGTCGGGAAACTTCTTGATTTGCACCAAGGGTGTGAAGGACCCTTTCTAAGTTCCAGAGGTGAGGTGTGATCAGCCTCGAGACGCCTCAGCGGAAATGGGCCTCATCTCGCCTGGAGGGGAGAACCTCCTGGATTTTGTCGAGTTGCGGCAGGTCTTCCCGAGTTACGAATGGGACCTCAGGGACCCGCTCTGGTGGCCTCAGGAAAGGCCAGTCCCCATGCGAGTTGCTAGGGGACCTCTCGGGATTTCTCTCCCGTCCATGCCGGGGCCTCAGTCCTTGTGTGGAGTCGGGGCCGGAACCTGAGCATTCCTCTCCAGTGTTGACATGGATCTTGGGGTGCCTCTGAGTCTCCCCAGGGGAGTCAGGCCTCGTCTCGAGTGGGGCATGCACTTGCGCTTCCCTCCCGAGCAGAAGCAGTAGGGTCACGCTTCCTGTCACGGGGATCAAGGGATCTGTGGCTTTCCCTCGAGGCTTTCCCACGAGGCTTTCCCACAGGGCAGTGACAAGTGCCACCTTAGTGTGAGTCGAAACTCGGCGTGAAAGACGAGCCGGTGAAGGGAAACGAGGTTCCTCTGGAATGGACTGAGACATCTGGGGGACTCTTGGAATGGTGGCACGACCCTGGAGTTCCTCTCGCCGTTCCTGTTGAGAGGGCCTCCTCTTGAGATGCGACGGGAACGCCGGGAACTCTTTCCCGACGAAGCAGGGAAAGGATCCCTCACCTCGAGCTACGAGGCGGAAACGGGGCTCCTCTGGATGTGGACGGGACCCTCGTGTTTCCTCTCGAGTGGAGAAGGGTATGTCGGGGAACTTCTTGAGTTGCTCCAAGGGTGTGAAGGACCCTTTCGACGTTCCAGAGGTGAGGTGTGATTAGCCCCGAGAAGCCTCTGCGGAAATGGGCCTCCTCTCGCATGGAGGGGAGAACCTCCTGGATTTTCTCGAGTTGCGGCAGGTCTTCTCGACTTACGACGGGGACCTCAGGGACCCGCTCTGGTGGCCTCAGGAAGGGCCAGTCCCCATGCGAGTTGCGAGGGGCCATCTCGGGATTCCTCTCCCGTCGATGCCCGGGACTAAGACCTTGTGTGGAGTCGGGGCTGGAACCTGAGGATTCCTCTCCAGTGTTGACATGGATCTTGGGGTGCCTCTGAGTCTCCCCAGGGGAGTCAAGCCTCGTCTCGTGTGGGGGCATGCACGTGCGCTTCCCTCCCGAGCTGCAGCAGTAGGGTCAGGCTTCCTGTCACGTGGATCAAGGGATCTGTGGCTTTCCCTCGAGGCTTTCCCACGAGGCTTTCCCACAGGGCTGTGCCACGTGCCACCTTGGTGGGAGTCTATCCTCGGCGTGAAAGACGAGCCGGTGAAGGGAAAAGAGGTTCCTCTGCAATGGACTGAGATATCTGTGGGACTCTTGACATGGTGGCACGACCCTGGAGTTCCTCTCGCCGTTCCTGTTGAGAAGGCCTCCTCTTGAGATGCGACGGGAACGCCGGGAACTCTTTCCCGACGAAGCAGGGAAAGGATCCCTCATCTCGAGCTACGAGGCGGAAACGGGGCTCCTCTGGATGTGGGCGGGACCCTCGTGATTCCTCTCTATTGGAGACGGGTATGTCGGGGAAGTTCTTGAGTTGCACCAAGGGTGTGAAGGACCCTTTCGAAGTTCCAGAGGTGAGGTTTGATCAGCCTCGAGACGCCTCAGCGGAAATGGGCCTCATCTCGCCTGGATTCGAGAACCTCCTGGATTTTCTCGAGTTTCGGCAGGTATTCTCGAGTTACGAATGGGACCTCAGGGACCCGCTCTGGTGGCCTCAGGAAAGGCCAGTCCCCATGCGAGTTGCTAGGGGACCTCTCGGGATTTCTCTCCCGTCCATGCCGGGGCCTCAGTACATGTGTGGAGTCGGGGCCGGAACCTGAGGATTCCTCTCCAGTGTTGCCATGGATCTTGGGGTGCTTCTGAGTCTCCCCAGTGGAGTCGGGCATCGTCTCGAGTGGGGGCATGCGCGTGCGCTTTCCTCCCGAGCTGAAGCAGCAGTGTCACGCTTCCTGTCAACGGGATCAAGGGATCTGTGGCTTTCCCTCGAGGCTGTCCCTCGAGGCTTTCCCACGAGGCTTTCCCACAGGGCTGTGCCACGTGCCACCTTGGTGTGAGTCGATCCTCGGCGTGAAAGACGAGCCGGTGAAGGGAAAAGAGGTTCCTCTGGAATGGACTGAGACATCTGGGGGACTCTTGGCATGGTGGCACGATCCTGGAGTTCCTCTCGCCGTTCCTGTTGAGAGGGCCTCCTCTTGAGATGCGACGGGAACGCCGGGAACTCTTTCCCGACGAAGCAGGGAAAGGATCCCTCATCTCGAGCTACGCGGCGGAAACGGGGCTCCTCTGGATGTGGGCGGGACCCTCGTGATTCCTCTCGAGTGGAGACGGGTATGTCGGGGAACTTGTAGATTTGCACCAAGGGTGTGAAGGACCCTTTCGAAGTTCCAGAGGTGAGGTGTGATTAGCCTCGAGACGCCGCAGCGGAAATGGGCCTCATCTCGCCTGGAGGGCAGAACCTCCTGGATTTACTCGAGTTGCAGCAGGTCTTCTCGAGTTATGACGGGGACCTCAGGGAGCCGCTCTGGGGGTCTCAGGAAAGGCCAGTCCCCATGCGTGTTTCTAGGGGCGATCTCGGGATTCCTCTCCTCTCGATGCCGGGGCCTAAGACCTTTTGTGGAGTTTGGGCCAGAACCTGAGGATTCCTCTCCAGTGTTGACATGGATCTTTGGGTGCCTCTGAGTCTCCCCAGTGGAGTTGAGGCCTCGTCTCCAGTGGGGGCATGCACGTGCGCTTTCCACCCGATCTGCCGAAGTAGTGTCACGCTTCCTGTCACGTGGATAAAGGGATCTGTGGCTTTCCCTCGAGGCTTTCCCTCGAGGCTTTCCCACAGGGCTGTGCCACGTGCCATCTTGGTGTGAGTCGATCCTCGGCGTGAAAGACGAGCCGGTGAAGGGAAAAGTGGTTCCTCTGGAATGCACTGAGACATCTGGGGGACTCTTGGAATGGTGGCACGACCCTGGAGTTCCTCTGGCCTTACCTGTTGAGAGGGCCTCCTCTGGAGATGCGACGGGAAAGCCGGGAATTCCTTCCCGACGGAGCAGAGAAAGGATCCCACATCTCGAGCTACGAGGCGGAAACCGGGCTCCTCTGGATGTGGGCGGGACCCTCGTGTTTCCTCTCGAGTGGAGACGAGTATGTAGGGGAACCTCTTGAGTTGCACCAAGGGTGTGAAGGACCCTTTCGAAGTTCCAGAGGTGAGGTGTGATTAGCCTCGAGGCGCTCAGCGGAAATGGGCCACATCTCGCCTGGAGGGGAGAACCTCCTGGATTTTCTCGAGTTGCAGCAGGTGTTCTTGAGTTACGACGGGGACCTCAGCGACGCGCTTTGGTGGCCTCAGGAACGCCCAGTCCCCAGGCGAGTTGCTAGGGGGCCTCTAGGGATTCCCTGCCCGGCGATGCCGGGGCCTAAGACCTTGTGTTGAATCGGGGCCGGAAACTGAGGATTCCTCTCCAGTGCGGACATGGATATTAGAGTACTTCTGGAGTCTCTCCAGAGGAGTGAAGCCTCATCTCGAGTGGGGGCATGCACGTCTGCTTTCCTTCTGATCTGTAGCAGCAGTGTCACGCTTCCCGTCACGTGGAACAAGGGATCTGTGGCTTGCCCTCGTGGCTTTCCCTCGAGGATTTCCCACAGGTCTGTGCCACGTGCCACCGTAGTGTAAGTCGATCCTCGGCGTGAGAGACGAGCCAGTGCAGGGAAAGACGTTCCTCTGGAATGGACTGAGATATCTCTGGGACTCCTGGAATGGTGGCACGACCCTGGAGTTCCTCTCGCCTATCCTGTTGAGAGCGTCTCCTCTTGAGATGCGACGGGAACGCCGGGCATTCTTTCCCGAAAATGCAGGGAAAGAATCCCTCATCTCGACCCATGAGGGGAAAACGGGGCTCCTTTGGATGTGGGCGGGACCCTCGTGCTTCCTCTCGAGTGGAAACGGGTATGTCGGGAAACTTCTTGAGTTCCAGCAAGGGTGTGAAGGACCCTTTCGAACATCCGGAGGTTAGGAGTGATGAGCCTCGAGACGCCTCAGCGGAAATGGGCCTCATCTCGCCTGGAGGGGAGAACCTCCTGGATTTTCTCGAGTTGCGGCAGGTGTTCTCGAGTTACGACGGGGACCTCAGGGACCCGCTCAGGTGGCCTCAGGAAAGGCCAGTCCACATGCGAGTTGCTAGGGGGCCTCTCGGGATTCCTCTCCCATCGATACCGGGGCCTAAAACCTTGTGTGGACTCGGGGCCTGAACCTGAGGACTCCTCTCCAGTGCTGACATGGATCTTGGGGAAATTCTGGTGTCTCCCCAGGGGAGTCAGTCGTCGTCTCGACTGGGGGCATGCATTTCGCTTTCCTCCCGTGCTGTAGCAGCAGTCTCACGCTTCCCGTCATGTGGAACAAGGGATCTGTGGCTTGCCCTGGAGGCTTTCCCACGAGGATTTCCCACAGGGCTGTGTCACGTGCCACCGTGGGGTGAGTCTATCCTCGGCGTGAAAGACGAGCCAGAGAAGTGAAAAGAGGATCCTCTGGAAAGGACTGAGACACCTGGGGGACTCTTGGAATGGTGACACGACCCTGGAATTCCTCTGGCCTTTCCTGTTCAGAGCGCCTCCTGTTGAGATGCGAAGGGAACGCTGGGAATTCTTTCCCGACGAAGCAGGGAAAGGATCCCTCCTCTCGAGCTACGAGGCGGAAACGGGGCTCCTCTGAATGTGGGCGGCACCCTCTTGCTTCCTCTCGAGGGGAGACGGGTATTTCGGGGAACTTCCTGAGTTGCAGGAAGGGTGTGAAGGACCCTATCGATGTTCCAGAGATTACGTGTGATTTTCTTCGAGACGCCTCAGTGGAAATGGGCCTCATCTCGCCTGGAGGGGAGAACCTCCTGGATTTTCTCGAGTTGTGGCAGGTGTTCTCGAGTTCCGACGGGGACCTCAGGGACCCGCTCTGGTGGCCTCGAGAAAGGACAGTCCCGATTCGACTTACTAGGGGGCATCTCGGGATTCCTCTCCCGTCGATGTCGGGCCCTAAGACCTTGTGGAGGCGGGGCAGGAACCTGAGGATTCCTCTCCAGTGCTGACAAGGATCTTTGGGTACGTCTGGAGTCTCCCCAGGGGAGTCAGGCCTCGTCTCTAGTGGGGGTATGCACGTGCGCTTTGCTCCCGAGCTGTAGCAGCGGTGTCACTCCTCCCGTCGCGTGAGTCACAGGATCTGTGGCTTTCCCTGGAACTTTCCAACGAGGATTTCCCACAGGGCTGTGCCACGTGCCACCGTGGTGTGACTGGATCCTCAGCATGAAAGACGAGCCAGTACAGGAAAAGAGGTTCCTCTGGAATGGACTGAGACATCTGGGGGACTCTTGGAATGGTGGCCAAACCCTGGAGCTCCTCTGGCCTTTCCTGTTGAGAGCGCCTCCTCTTGAGATGCGACGGGAACGCTGGGAATTCTTTCCCGAAGAAACAGGGAAAGGATCCCTCATCTCGACCTACGAGGCGGAATCGGGGCTCCTCTGGATGTGGGCGGGACCCTCGTGTTTCCTCTCGAGTGGAGACGGGTATGTCGAGGAACTTCTTGATTTGCACCAAGGGTGTGAAGGACCCTTTCGAAGTACCAGAGGTGAGGTGTGATCAGCCTCGAGACGCCTCAGCAGACATGGGCCTCATCTCGCCTGGAGGGGAGAACCTCCTGGATTTTCTCGAGTTGCGGCAGGTCTTCTCGAGTTACGACGGGGACCTCAGGGACCCGCTCTGGTGGTCTCAGGAAAGGCCAGTCCCCATGGGAGTTGCTCGGGGCCATCTCGGGATTCCTCTCCCGTCCATGTCGGGGCCTAAGACATTGTGTGGACTTTTGGGCCGGAACATGAGGATTCCTCTCCAGTGTTGCCGTGGATCTTGGGGTGCTTCTGAGTCTCCCCAGGGGAGTCAGGCATCGTCTCGAGTGGGGGCATGCACGTGCGCTTTCCTCCCGAGCTGCAGCAGTAGTGTCATGCTTCCTGTCACGTGGATCAAGGGATCTGTGGATTTCCCTCGAGGCTGGCCCTCGAGGCTTTCCCACGAGGCTTTCCCACAGGGCTGTGCCACGTGCCACCTTGGTGTGAGTCGATCCTCGGCGTGAAAGACGAGCCGGTGAAGGGAAAAGAGGTTCCTCTGGAATGGACTGAGACATCTGGGGGACTCTTGGAATGGTGGCACGACCCTGGAGTTCCTCTCGCCGTTCCTGTTGAGAGGGCCTCCTCTTGAGATGCGACGGGAACGCCGGGAACTCTTTCCCTAAGAAGCAGGGAAAGGATCCGGCATCTCGAGCTACGAGGCAGAAACGGGGCTCCTCTGGATGTGTGCGGGACCCTCGTGTTTCCTCTCGAGTGGAGACGGGTATGTCGGGGAACTTCTTGATTTGCACCAAGGGTGTGAAGGACCCTGTTGAAGTTCCAGAGGTGAGGTGTGATCGGCCTCCAGATGCCTCAGCGGAAATGGGCCTCATCTCGCCTGGAGGGGAGAACCTCCTGGATTTTCTCGAGTTGCGGCAGGTCTTCTCGAGTTACGACGGGGACCTCAGGGACCCGCTCTGGTGGCCTCAGGAAAGGCCAGTCCCCATGCGAGTTGCTAGGGGGCATCTCGGGGTTCCTCTCCCGTCCATGCAAGGGCATAAGACCTTGTGTGGAGTCTGGGCCGGAACCTGAGGATTCCTATCCAGTGTTGCCATGGATCTTGGGGTGCTTCTGAGTCTCCCCAGGGGGTCAGGCCTCGTCTCGAGTGGGGGCATGCACGTGTCCTTTCCTCCCGAGGTTTAGCATTAGTGTCACGCTTCCTGTCACGTGGATCAAGGGATCGGTGGCTTTCCCTGGAGGCTGTCCCTCAAGGCTTTCCCACGAGGCTTTCCCACAGGGCTGTGCCACGTGCCACCTTGGTGTGAGTCGATCCTCGGCGTGAAAGACGAGCCGGTGAAGGGAAAAGAGGTTCCTCTGGAATGGACTGAGACATCTGGGGGACTCTTGTAATGCTGGCACGACCATGGAGATCCTCTCGCCTTTCCTGTTGAGAGGGCCTCCTCTTGAGATGCGACGGGAACGCCGGGAACTCTTTCCCGACGAAACAGGGATAGGATCCCTCATCTCGAGATACGAGGCGGAAACGGGGCTCCTCTGGATGTGGGCGGGACCCTCGTGTTTCCTCTCGAGTGGAGACGGGTATGTCGAGGAACTTCTTGATTTGCACCAAGGGTGTGAAGGACCCTGTTGAAGTTCCAGAGGTGAGGTGTGATCGGCCTGCAGATGCCTCAGCGGAAATGGGCCTCATCTCGCCTGGAGGGGAGAACCTCCTGGATTTTCTCGAGTTGCGGCAGGTCTTCTCGAGTTACGACGGGGACCTCAGGGACCCGCTCTGGTGGCCTCAGGAAAGGCCAGTCCCCTTGCGAGTTGCTAGGGGACCTCTCGGGATTCCTCTCCCTTCCATGCCGGTGCCTCAGTCCTTGTGTGGAGTCGGGGCTGGAACCTGAGGATTCCTCTCCAGTGTTGCCATGGATCTTGGGGTGCTTCTGAGTCTCCCCAGGGGAGTCAGGCCTCGTCTCGAGTGGGGGCATGCACGTGCGCTTTCCTCCCGAGCTGCAGCAGTAGTGTCACGCTTCCTGTCACGTGGATCAAGGGATCTGTGGTTTCCCTCGAGGCTGTACCTCGACGCTTTCCCACGAGGCTTTCCCACAGGGCTGTGCCACGTGCCACCTTGGTGTGAGTCGATCCTCGGCGTGAAAGACGAGCCGGTGAAGGGAAAAAAGGTTCCTCTGGAATAGACTGAGACATCTGGGGGACTCTTGGAATGGTGGCACGACCCTGGAGTTCCTCTCGCCGATCCTGTTGAGAGGGCCTCCTCTTTAGATGGGACGGGAACGCCGGGAACTCTTTCCCGACGATCCAGGGAAAGGATCCCTCATCTCGAGCTATGAGGCTGAAACGGGGCTCCTCTGGATGTGGGCGGGACCCTCGTGTTTCCTCTCGAGTGGAGACGGGTATGTCGGGGAACTTCTTGAGTTGCACCAATGGTGTGAAGGACCCTTTCTACGTTCCATAGGTGAGGTGTGATTAGCCCCGAGAAGCCTCTGCGGAAATGGGCCTCTTCTCGCATGGAGGGGAGAACCTCCTGGATTTTCTCGAGTTGCGGCAGGTCTTCTGGAGTTACGACGGGGACCTCAGGGACCCGCTCTGGTGGCCTCAGGAAGGGCCAGTCCCCATGCGAGTTGCTAGGGGCCATCTCGGGATTCCTCTCCCGTCGATGCCGGGGCCTAAGACCTTGTGTGGTGTCGGGGCCTTAACCTGAGCATTCCT
Organism: Budorcas taxicolor; assembly: GCF_023091745.1. NCBI lineage: Eukaryota > Metazoa > Chordata > Mammalia > Artiodactyla > Bovidae > Budorcas > Budorcas taxicolor. The sequence goes on along the minus strand of NW_026292750.1, from coordinate 1,507,624 downwards.
TTCCAGTGTTGACTTGGATTTTGGGGTGCCTCTGAGTCGCCCCAGGGGAGTCAAGCTTTGTCTCGAGTGGGGGCATGCACGTGCGCTTCCCTCCCGAGCTGCAGCAGTAGGGTCACGCTTCCTGTCACGTGGATCAAGGTATCTGTGTCTTTCTCTCGAGGCTTTCCCTCAAGGCTTTCCCGCGAGGCTTTCCCACAGGGCTGTGCCAAGTGCCACCTTGGTGTGAGTCGATCCTCGGCCTGAAAGACGATCCGGTGAAGGGAAAAGAGGTTCCTCTGGAATGGACTGAGACATCTGGGGGACTCTTGGAACGGTGGCAAGACCCTGGAGTTCCTCTCGCTGTTCCTGTTGAGAGGGCCTCATCTTGAAATGCGGCGGGAACGCCCGGAATTCTTTCCCGACGAAGCAGGGAAAGGATCCCTCACCTCGAGCTACGAGGCGGAAACGGGGCTCCTCTGTATGTGGGCGGGAGCCTGTGTTTCCTCTCGAGTGGAGACGGGTATCTCGGGGAAATTCTTGAGTTGCACCAATGGTGTGAAGGACCCTTTCGACGTTCCAGAGGTGAGGTGTGATTAGCCCCGAGAAGCCTCTGCAGAAATGTGCCTCATCTCGCCTGCAGCGGAGAATCTCCTGGATATACTCGAGTTGCGGCAGGTCTTCTCGAGTTACGTCGGGGACCTCAGGGACCCGCTCTGGTGGCCTCAGGAAGGGCCAGTCCCCATGCGAGTTGCTAGGGGCCATCTCGGGATTCCTCTCCCGTCGATGCTGGGGCCTAAGACATTGTGTGGAGTCGGGGCCGGAACCTGAGCATTCCTCTCCAGTGTTGACATGGATCTTGGGGTGCCTCTGAGTCTCCCCAGGGGAGTCAGGCCTCGTCTCGAGTGGGGGCATGCACGTGCGCTTCCCTCCCGAGCAGAAGCAGTAGGGTCACGCTTCCTGTCACGGGGATCAAGGGATCTGTGGCTTTCCCTCGAGGCTTTCCCTCGAGGCTTTCCCACAGGGGTATGTCAAGTGCCACCTTGGTGTGAGTCGATCCTCGGCGTGAAAGACGAGCCGGTGAAGGGAAAAGAGGTTCCTCTGGAATGGACTGAGACATCTGGGGGACTCTTGGAATGGTGGCACGACCCTGGAGTTCCTCTCGCCATTCCTGTTGAGAGGGCCTCCTCTTGAGATGCGACGGGAACGCCGGGAATTCTTTCCCGACGAAGCAGGGAAAGGATCCCTCACCTCGAGCTACGAGGTGGAAACGGGGCGCCTCTTGATGTGGGCGGGACCCTCTTGTTTTCTCTCGAGTGGAGAAGGGTATGTCGGGGAACTTCTTGAGTTGCACGAAGGGTGTGAAGGACCCTTTTGACGTCCCAGAGGTGAAGTGTGATAAGCCCCGAGAAGCCTCTGCGGGAATGGGCCTCATCTCGCCTGCAGGGGAGAACCTCCTGGATATTCTCAAGTTGTGGCAGGTCTTCTCGAGTTACGAATGGGACCTCAGGGACCCGCTCTGGTGGCCTCAGGAAGGGCCAGACCCCATGCGAGTTGCTAGGGGCCATCTCGGGATTCCTCTCCCGTCGATGCCGGGGCCTAAGACCTTGTGTGGAGTCGGGGCCGGAACCTGAGGATTCCTCTCCAGTGTTGACATGGATCTTCGGGTGCCTCTGAGTCTCCCCAGGGGAGTCAGGCCTCGTCTCGAGTGGGGGCATGCACGTGCGCTTCCCTCCCGAGCTGCAGCAGTAGGGTCACGCTTTCTGTCACGGGGATCAAGGGATCTGTGGCTTTCCCTCGAGGCTTTCCCACAGGGCTGTGCCAAGTGCCACCTTGGTGTGAGTCGATCCTCGGCGTGAAAGACGAGCCGGTGAAGGGAAAAGAGGTTCCTCTGGAATGGACTGAGACATCTGGGGGACTCTTGGAATGGTGGCACTACCCTGGAGTTCCTCTCGCCGTTCCTGTTGAGAGGGCCTCCTCTTGAGATGCGACGGGAAGGCAGGGAATTCTTTGCCGACGAAGCAGGGAAAGGATCCCTCACCTCGAGCTACGAGGCGGAAACGGGGCTCCTCTGGATGTGGGCGGGACCCTCGTGTTTCCTCTCGAGTGGAGACGGGTATGTCGGGGAACTTCTTGAGTTGTACCAAGGGTGGAAAGGAACCTTTCGACGTTCCAGAGGTGAGGTGTGAATCGCCCCGAGAAGACTCCGCAGAAATGGGCCTCATCTCGCCTGCAGGGGAGAACCTCCTGGATATTCTCGAGTTGCGGCAGGTCTTCTCGAGTTACGACGGGGACCTCAGGGACACGCTCTTGTGGCCTCAGGAAGGGCCAATCCCCATGCGAGGTGCTATGGGCCATCTCGGGATTCCTCTCCAGTCGATGCCGGGGCCTTAGACCTTGTGTGGAGTCGGGGCCGGAACCTGAGGATTCCTCTCCAGTGTTCACATGGATTTTGGGGTGCCTCTGAGTCTCCCCAGGGGAGTCAGGCCTCGTCTCGAGTGGGGGCATGCACCTGCGCATCCTTCCCGAGCTGCAGCAGTAGGGTCACGCTTCCTGTCACGTGGATCAAGGGATCTGTGGCTTTCCCTCCAGACTTTGCCTCCAGGCTTTCCCACGAGGCTTTCCCACAGGGCTGTGCCAAGTGCCACCTTGGTGTGAGTCGATCCTCGGCGTGAAAGACGAGGCGTTGAAGGGAGAAGAGGTTCCTCTGGAATGGACTGGGACATCTGGCGGACTCCTGGAATGGTGGCACTACCCTGGAGTTCCTCTCGCCGTTCCTGTTGAGAGGGCCTCCTCTTGAGATGCGACGGGAACACCGGGAATTCTTTCCCGACGAAGCAGGGAAAGGATCCCTCATCTCGAGCTACGAGGCGGAATCCCGGCTCCTCTGGATGTGGGCTGGACCCTCGTGTTTCCTCTCGAGGGGAGACGGGTATGTCGGGGAACTTCTTGAGTTGCACCAAAGGTGTCAAGGACCCTTTCGAAGTTCCAGAGGTGAGGTGTGATTAGCCTCGAGACGCCGCAGCGGAAATGGGCCTCATCTCGCCTGGAGGGCAGAACCTCCTGGATTTACTCGAGTTGCAGCAGGTCTTCTCGAGTTATGACGGGGACCTCAGGGAGCCGCTCTGGGGGTCTCAGGAAAGGCCAGTCCCCATGCGTGTTTCTAGGGGCGATCTCGGGATTCCTCTCCTCTCGATGCCGGGGCCTAAGACCTTTTGTGGAGTTTGGGCCAGAACCTGAGGATTCCTCTCCAGTGTTGACATGGATCTTTGGGTGCCTCTGAGTCTCCCCAGTGGAGTTGAGGCCTCGTCTCCAGTGGGGGCATGCACGTGCGCTTTCCACCCGATCTGCCGAAGTAGTGTCACGCTTCCTGTCACGTGGATAAAGGGATCTGTGGCTTTCCCTCGAGGCTTTCCCTCGAGGCTTTCCCACAGGGCTGTGCCACGTGCCATCTTGGTGTGAGTCGATCCTCGGCGTGAAAGACGAGCCGGTGAAGGGAAAAGTGGTTCCTCTGGAATGCACTGAGACATCTGGGGGACTCTTGGAATGGTGGCACGACCCTGGAGTTCCTCTGGCCTTACCTGTTGAGAGGGCCTCCTCTGGAGATGCGACGGGAAAGCCGGGAATTCCTTCCCGACGGAGCAGAGAAAGGATCCCACATCTCGAGCTACGAGGCGGAAACCGGGCTCCTCTGGATGTGGGCGGGACCCTCGTGTTTCCTCTCGAGTGGAGACGAGTATGTAGGGGAACCTCTTGAGTTGCACCAAGGGTGTGAAGGACCCTTTCGAAGTTCCAGAGGTGAGGTGTGATTAGCCTCGAGGCGCTCAGCGGAAATGGGCCACATCTCGCCTGGAGGGGAGAACCTCCTGGATTTTCTCGAGTTGCAGCAGGTGTTCTTGAGTTACGACGGGGACCTCAGCGACGCGCTTTGGTGGCCTCAGGAACGCCCAGTCCCCAGGCGAGTTGCTAGGGGGCCTCTAGGGATTCCCTGCCCGGCGATGCCGGGGCCTAAGACCTTGTGTTGAATCGGGGCCGGAAACTGAGGATTCCTCTCCAGTGCGGACATGGATATTAGAGTACTTCTGGAGTCTCTCCAGAGGAGTGAAGCCTCATCTCGAGTGGGGGCATGCACGTCTGCTTTCCTTCTGATCTGTAGCAGCAGTGTCACGCTTCCCGTCACGTGGAACAAGGGATCTGTGGCTTGCCCTCGTGGCTTTCCCTCGAGGATTTCCCACAGGTCTGTGCCACGTGCCACCGTAGTGTAAGTCGATCCTCGGCGTGAGAGACGAGCCAGTGCAGGGAAAGACGTTCCTCTGGAATGGACTGAGATATCTCTGGGACTCCTGGAATGGTGGCACGACCCTGGAGTTCCTCTCGCCTATCCTGTTGAGAGCGTCTCCTCTTGAGATGCGACGGGAACGCCGGGCATTCTTTCCCGAAAATGCAGGGAAAGAATCCCTCATCTCGACCCATGAGGGGAAAACGGGGCTCCTTTGGATGTGGGCGGGACCCTCGTGCTTCCTCTCGAGTGGAAACGGGTATGTCGGGAAACTTCTTGAGTTCCAGCAAGGGTGTGAAGGACCCTTTCGAACATCCGGAGGTTAGGAGTGATGAGCCTCGAGACGCCTCAGCGGAAATGGGCCTCATCTCGCCTGGAGGGGAGAACCTCCTGGATTTTCTCGAGTTGCGGCAGGTGTTCTCGAGTTACGACGGGGACCTCAGGGACCCGCTCAGGTGGCCTCAGGAAAGGCCAGTCCACATGCGAGTTGCTAGGGGGCCTCTCGGGATTCCTCTCCCATCGATACCGGGGCCTAAAACCTTGTGTGGACTCGGGGCCTGAACCTGAGGACTCCTCTCCAGTGCTGACATGGATCTTGGGGAAATTCTGGTGTCTCCCCAGGGGAGTCAGTCGTCGTCTCGACTGGGGGCATGCATTTCGCTTTCCTCCCGTGCTGTAGCAGCAGTCTCACGCTTCCCGTCATGTGGAACAAGGGATCTGTGGCTTGCCCTGGAGGCTTTCCCACGAGGATTTCCCACAGGGCTGTGTCACGTGCCACCGTGGGGTGAGTCTATCCTCGGCGTGAAAGACGAGCCAGAGAAGTGAAAAGAGGATCCTCTGGAAAGGACTGAGACACCTGGGGGACTCTTGGAATGGTGACACGACCCTGGAATTCCTCTGGCCTTTCCTGTTCAGAGCGCCTCCTGTTGAGATGCGAAGGGAACGCTGGGAATTCTTTCCCGACGAAGCAGGGAAAGGATCCCTCCTCTCGAGCTACGAGGCGGAAACGGGGCTCCTCTGAATGTGGGCGGCACCCTCTTGCTTCCTCTCGAGGGGAGACGGGTATTTCGGGGAACTTCCTGAGTTGCAGGAAGGGTGTGAAGGACCCTATCAATGTTCCAGAGATTAAGTGTGATTTTCTTCGAGACGCCTCAGTGGAAATGGGCCTCATCTCGCCTGGAGGGGAGAACCTCCTGGATTTTCTCGAGTTGTGGCAGGTGTTCTCGAGTTCCGACGGGGACCTCAGGGACCCGCTCTGGTGGCCTCGAGAAAGGACAGTCCCGATTCGACTTACTAGGGGGCATCTCGGGATTCCTCTCCCGTCGATGTCGGGCCCTAAGACCTTGTGGAGGCGGGGCAGGAACCTGAGGATTCCTCTCCAGTGCTGACAAGGATCTTTGGGTACGTCTGGAGTCTCCCCAGGGGAGTCAGGCCTCGTCTCTAGTGGGGGTATGCACGTGCGCTTTGCTCCCGAGCTGTAGCAGCGGTGTCACTCCTCCCGTCGCGTGAGTCACAGGATCTGTGGCTTTCCCTGGAACTTTCCAACGAGGATTTCCCACAGGGCTGTGCCACGTGCCACCGTGGTGTGACTGGATCCTCAGCATGAAAGACGAGCCAGTACAGGAAAAGAGGTTCCTCTGGAATGGACTGAGACATCTGGGGGACTCTTGGAATGGTGGCCAAACCCTGGAGCTCCTCTGGCCTTTCCTGTTGAGAGCGCCTCCTCTTGAGATGCGACGGGAACGCTGGGAATTCTTTCCCGAAGAAACAGGGAAAGGATCCCTCATCTCGACCTACGAGGCGGAATCGGGGCTCCTCTGGATGTGGGCGGGACCCTCGTGTTTCCTCTCGAGTGGAGACGGGTATGTCGAGGAACTTCTTGATTTGCACCAAGGGTGTGAAGGACCCTTTCGAAGTACCAGAGGTGAGGTGTGATCAGCCTCGAGACGCCTCAGCAGACATGGGCCTCATCTCGCCTGGAGGGGAGAACCTCCTGGATTTTCTCGAGTTGCGGCAGGTCTTCTCGAGTTACGACGGGGACCTCAGGGACCCGCTCTGGTGGTCTCAGGAAAGGCCAGTCCCCATGGGAGTTGCTCGGGGCCATCTCGGGATTCCTCTCCCGTCCATGTCGGGGCCTAAGACATTGTGTGGACTTTTGGGCCGGAACATGAGGATTCCTCTCCAGTGTTGCCGTGGATCTTGGGGTGCTTCTGAGTCTCCCCAGGGGAGTCAGGCATCGTCTCGAGTGGGGGCATGCACGTGCGCTTTCCTCCCGAGCTGCAGCAGTAGTGTCATGCTTCCTGTCACGTGGATCAAGGGATCTGTGGATTTCCCTCGAGGCTGGCCCTCGAGGCTTTCCCACGAGGCTTTCCCACAGGGCTGTGCCACGTGCCACCTTGGTGTGAGTCGATCCTCGGCGTGAAAGACGAGCCGGTGAAGGGAAAAGAGGTTCCTCTGGAATGGACTGAGACATCTGGGGGACTCTTGGAATGGTGGCACGACCCTGGAGTTCCTCTCGCCGTTCCTGTTGAGAGGGCCTCCTCTTGAGATGCGACGGGAACGCCGGGAACTCTTTCCCTAAGAAGCAGGGAAAGGATCCGGCATCTCGAGCTACGAGGCAGAAACGGGGCTCCTCTGGATGTGTGCGGGACCCTCGTGTTTCCTCTCGAGTGGAGACGGGTATGTCGGGGAACTTCTTGATTTGCACCAAGGGTGTGAAGGACCCTGTTGAAGTTCCAGAGGTGAGGTGTGATCGGCCTCCAGATGCCTCAGCGGAAATGGGCCTCATCTCGCCTGGAGGGGAGAACCTCCTGGATTTTCTCGAGTTGCGGCAGGTCTTCTCGAGTTACGACGGGGACCTCAGGGACCCGCTCTGGTGGCCTCAGGAAAGGCCAGTCCCCATGCGAGTTGCTAGGGGGCATCTCGGGGTTCCTCTCCCGTCCATGCAAGGGCATAAGACCTTGTGTGGAGTCTGGGCCGGAACCTGAGGATTCCTATCCAGTGTTGCCATGGATCTTGGGGTGCTTCTGAGTCTCCCCAGGGGGTCAGGCCTCGTCTCGAGTGGGGGCATGCACGTGTCCTTTCCTCCCGAGGTTTAGCATTAGTGTCACGCTTCCTGTCACGTGGATCAAGGGATCGGTGGCTTTCCCTGGAGGCTGTCCCTCAAGGCTTTCCCACGAGGCTTTCCCACAGGGCTGTGCCACGTGCCACCTTGGTGTGAGTCGATCCTCGGCGTGAAAGACGAGCCGGTGAAGGGAAAAGAGGTTCCTCTGGAATGGACTGAGACATCTGGGGGACTCTTGTAATGCTGGCACGACCATGGAGATCCTCTCGCCTTTCCTGTTGAGAGGGCCTCCTCTTGAGATGCGACGGGAACGCCGGGAACTCTTTCCCGACGAAACAGGGATAGGATCCCTCATCTCGAGATACGAGGCGGAAACGGGGCTCCTCTGGATGTGGGCGGGACCCTCGTGTTTCCTCTCGAGTGGAGACGGGTATGTCGAGGAACTTCTTGATTTGCACCAAGGGTGTGAAGGACCCTGTTGAAGTTCCAGAGGTGAGGTGTGATCGGCCTGCAGATGCCTCAGCGGAAATGGGCCTCATCTCGCCTGGAGGGGAGAACCTCCTGGATTTTCTCGAGTTGCGGCAGGTCTTCTCGAGTTACGACGGGGACCTCAGGGACCCGCTCTGGTGGCCTCAGGAAAGGCCAGTCCCCATGCGAGTTGCTAGGGGACCTCTCGGGATTCCTCTCCCTTCCATGCCGGTGCCTCAGTCCTTGTGTGGAGTCGGGGCTGGAACCTGAGGATTCCTCTCCAGTGTTGCCATGGATCTTGGGGTGCTTCTGAGTCTCCCCAGGGGAGTCAGGCCTCGTCTCGAGTGGGGGCATGCACGTGCGCTTTCCTCCCGAGCTGCAGCAGTAGTGTCACGCTTCCTGTCACGTGGATCAAGGGATCTGTGGTTTCCCTCGAGGCTGTACCTCGACGCTTTCCCACGAGGCTTTCCCACAGGGCTGTGCCACGTGCCACCTTGGTGTGAGTCGATCCTCGGCGTGGAAGACGAGCCGGTGAAGGGAAAAAAGGTTCCTCTGGAATAGACTGAGACATCTGGGGGACTCTTGGAATGGTGGCACGACCCTGGAGTTCCTCTCGCCGATCCTGTTGAGAGGGCCTCCTCTTTAGATGGGACGGGAATGCCGGGAACTCTTTCCCGACGATCCAGGGAAAGGATCCCTCATCTCGAGCTATGAGGCTGAAACGGGGCTCCTCTGGATGTGGGCGGGACCCTCGTGTTTCCTCTCGAGTGGAGACGGGTATGTCGGGGAACTTCTTGAGTTGCACCAATGGTGTGAAGGACCCTTTCTACGTTCCAGAGGTGAGGTGTGATTAGCCCCGAGAAGCCTCTGCGGAAATGGGCCTCTTCTCGCATGGAGGGGAGAACCTCCTGGATTTTCTCGAGTTGCGGCAGGTCTTCTGGAGTTACGACGGGGACCTCAGGGACCCGCTCTGGTGGCCTCAGGAAGGGCCAGTCCCCATGCGAGTTGCTAGGGGCCATCTCGGGATTCCTCTCCCGTCGATGCCGGGGCCTAAGACCTTGTGTGGTGTCGGGGCCTTAACCTGAGCATTCCTTTCCAGTGTTGACTTGGATTTTGGGGTGCCTCTGAGTCGCCCCAGGGGAGTCAAGCTTTGTCTCGAGTGGGGGCATGCACGTGCGCTTCCCTCCCGAGCTGCAGCAGTAGGGTCACGCTTCCTGTCACGTGGTTCAAGGTATCTGTGTCTTTCTCTCGAGGCTTTCCCTCAAGGCTTTCCCGCGAGGCTTTCCCACAGGGCTGTGCCAAGTGCCACCTTGGTGTGAGTCGATCCTCGGCGTGAAAGACGATCCGGTGAAGGGAAAAGAGGTTCCTCTGGAATGGACTGAGACATCTGGGGGACTCTTGGAACGGTGGCAAGACCCTGGAGTTCCTCTCGCTGTTCCTGTTGAGAGGGCCTCATCTTGAAATGCGGCGGGAACGCCCGGAATTCTTTCCCGACGAAGCAGGGAAAGGATCCCTCACCTCGAGCTACGAGGCGGAAACGGGGCTCCTCTGTATGTGGGCGGGAGCCTGTGTTTCCTCTCGAGTGGAGACGGGTATCTCGGGGAAATTCTTGAGTTGCACCAATGGTGTGAAGGACCCTTTCGACGTTCCAGAGGTGAGGTGTGATTAGCCCCGAGAAGCCTCTGCAGAAATGTGCCTCATCTCGCCTGCAGCGGAGAATCTCCTGGATATACTCGAGTTGCGGCAGGTCTTCTCGAGTTACGTCGGGGACCTCAGGGACCCGCTCTGGTGGCCTCAGGAAGGGCCAGTCCCCATGCGAGTTGCTAGGGGCCATCTCGGGATTCCTCTCCCGTCGATGCTGGGGCCTAAGACATTGTGTGGAGTCGGGGCCGGAACCTGAGCATTCCTCTCCAGTGTTGACATGGATCTTGGGGTGCCTCTGAGTCTCCCCAGGGGAGTCAGGCCTCGTCTCGAGTGGGGGCATGCACGTGCGCTTCCCTCCCGAGCAGAAGCTTAGGGTCACGCTTCCTGTCACGGGGATCAAGGGATCTGTGGCTTTCCCTCGAGGCTTTCCCTCGAGGCTTTCCCACAGGGGTATGTCAAGTGCCACCTTGGTGTGAGTCGATCCTCGGCGTGAAAGACGAGCCGGTGAAGGGAAAAGAGGTTCCTCTGGAATGGACTGAGACATCTGGGGGACTCTTGGAATGGTGGCACGACCCTGGAGTTCCTCTCGCCATTCCTGTTGAGAGGGCCTCCTCTTGAGATGCGACGGGAACGCCGGGAATTCTTTCCCGACGAAGCAGGGAAAGGATCCCTCACCTCGAGCTACGAGGTGGAAACGGGGCGCCTCTTGATGTGGGCGGGACCCTCTTGTTTTCTCTCGAGTGGAGAAGGGTATGTCGGGGAACTTCTTGAGTTGCACGAAGGGTGTGAAGGACCCTTTTGACGTCCCAGAGGTGAAGTGTGATAAGCCCCGAGAAGCCTCTGCGGGAATGGGCCTCATCTCGCCTGCAGGGGAGAACCTCCTGGATATTCTCAAGTTGTGGCAGGTCTTCTCGAGTTACGAATGGGACCTCAGGGACCCGCTCTGGTGGCCTCAGGAAGGGCCAGTCCCCATGCGAGTTGCTAGGGGACCTCTCGGGATTCCTCTCCCGTCGATGCCGGGGCCTAAGACCTTGTGTGGAGTCGGGGCCGGAACCTGAGGATTCCTCTCCAGTGTTGACATGGATCTTCGGGTGCCTCTGAGTCTCCCCAGGGGAGTCAGGCCTCGTCTCGAGTGGGGGCATGCACGTGCGCTTCCCTCCCGAGCTGCAGCAGTAGGGTCACGCTTCCTGTCACGGGGATCAAGGGATCTGTGGCTTTCCCTCGAGGCTTTCCCACAGGGCTGTGCCAAGTGCCACCTTGGTGTGAGTCGATCCTCGGCGTGAAAGACGAGCCGGTGAAGGGAAAAGAGGTTCCTCTGGAATGGACTGAGACATCTGGGGGACTCTTGGAATGGTGGCACTACCCTGGAGTTCCTCTCGCCGTTCCTGTTGAGAGGGCCTCCTCTTGAGATGCGACGGGAAGGCAGGGAATTCTTTGCCGACGAAGCAGGGAAAGGATCCCTCACCTCGAGCTACGAGGCGGAAACGGGGCTCCTCTGGATGTGGGCGGGACCCTCGTGTTTCCTCTCGAGTGGAGACGGGTATGTCGGGGAACTTCTTGAGTTGTACCAAGGGTGGAAAGGAACCTTTCGACGTTCCAGAGGTGAGGTGTGAATCGCCCCGAGAAGACTCCGCAGAAATGGGCCTCATCTCGCCTGCAGGGGAGAAACTCCTGGATATTCTCGAGTTGCGGCAGGTCTTCTCGAGTTACGACGGGGACTTCAGGGACCAGCTCTGGTGGCCTCAGGAAAGGCCAGTCCCCATGCGAGTTGCTAGGGGCCATCTCTGGATTCCTCTCCCTTCGATGCCGGGGACTAAGACCTTGTGTGGAGTCGGGGCCAGAACCTGAGGATTCCTCTCCAGTGTGGACATGGATATTGGGGTGCCTCTGAGTCTCCCCAGGGGAGTCAAGCCTCGTCTCATGTGGGGGCATGCACGTGCGCCTCCCTCCCGAGCTGCAGCAGTAGGGTCAGGCTTCCTGTCACGTGGATCAAGGGATCTGTGGCTTTCCCTTGAGGCTTTCCCTCGAGGCTTTCCCACAGGGCTGTGCCACGTGCCACCTTGGTGTGAGTCGATCCTCGGACTGAAAGACGAGCCGGTGTAGGGAAAAGAGGTTCCTCTGGAATAGACTGAGACATCTGGGGGACTCTTGGAATGGTGGCACGACCCTGGAGTTCCTCTCGCCGTTCCTGTTGAGAGGGCCTCCTCTTGAGATGCGACGGGAACGCAGGGAATTCTTTCCCGACGAAGCAGGGAAAGGATCCCTCACCTCGAGCTACGAGGCGGAAACGGGGCTCCTCTGGATGTGGGCGAGACCCTCGTGTTTCCTCCCGAGTGGAGACGGGTATGTCTGGGAACATCTTGAGTTGCACCAAGGGTGTGAAGGACCCTTTTGACGTTCCAGAGGTGAGGTGTGATAAGCCCCGAGAAGACTCTGCGGGAATGGGCCCCATCTCGCCTGCAGGGGAGAACCTCCTGGATTTTCTCCAGTTGTGGCAGGTCTTCTCGAGTTACGACGGGGACCTCAGGGACCCGCTCTGGTGGCCTCAGGAAGGGCCAGTCCCCATGCGAGTTGCTAGTGGACCTCTCGGGATTTCTCTCCCGTCCATGCCGGGGCCTCAGTCCTTGTGTGGAGTCGGGGCCGGAACCTGAGGATTCCTCTCCAGTGTTGACATGGATCTTGGGGTGCTTCTGAGTCTCCCCAGTGGAGTCGGGCATCGTCTCGAGTGGGGGCATGCACGTGCGCTTTCCTCCCGAGCTGCAGCAGTAGTGTCACTCTTCCTGTCACGTGGATCAAGGGATCTGTGGCTTTCCCTCGAGGCTGTCCCTCGAGGCTTTCCCACGAGGCTTTCCCACAGGGCTGTGCCACGTGCCACCTTGGTGTGAGTCGATCCTCGGCGTGAAAGACGAGCCGGTGAAGGGAAAATAGGTTCCTTTGGAATGGACTGAGACATCTGGGGGACTCTTGGAATGGTGGCACGACCCTGGAGTTCCTCTCGCCGTTCCTGTTGAGAGGGCCTCCTCTTGAGATGCGACGGGAACGCCGGGAACTCTTTCCCGACGAAGCAGGGAAAGGATCCCTCATCTCGAGCTAGGAGGCGGAAACGGGGCTCCTCTGGATGTGGGCGGGACCCTCGTGTTTCCTCTCGAGTGGAGACGGGTATGTCGGGAAACTTCTTGATTTGCACCAAGGGTGTGAAGGACCCTTTCTAAGTTCCAGAGGTGAGGTGTGATCAGCCTCGAGACGCCTCAGCGGAAATGGGCCTCATCTCGCCTGGAGGGGAGAACCTCCTGGATTTTGTCGAGTTGCGGCAGGTCTTCCCGAGTTACGAATGGGACCTCAGGGACCCGCTCTGGTGGCCTCAGGAAAGGCCAGTCCCCATGCGAGTTGCTAGGGGACCTCTCGGGATTTCTCTCCCGTCCATGCCGGGGCCTCAGTCCTTGTGTGGATTCGGGGCCGGAACCTGAGCATTCCTCTCCAGTGTTGACATGGATCTTGGGGTGCCTCTGAGTCTCCCCAGGGGAGTCAGGCCTCGTCTCGAGTGGGGCATGCACTTGCGCTTCCCTCCCGAGCAGAAGCAGTAGGGTCACGCTTCCTGTCACGGGGATCAAGGGATCTGTGGCTTTCCCTCGAGGCTTTCCCACGAGGCTTTCCCACAGGGCAGTGACAAGTGCCACCTTAGTGTGAGTCGAAACTCGGCGTGAAAGACGAGCCGGTGAAGGGAAACGAGGTTCCTCTGGAATGGACTGAGACATCTGGGGGACTCTTGGAATGGTGGCACGACCCTGGAGTTCCTCTCGCCGTTCCTGTTGAGAGGGCCTCCTCTTGAGATGCGACGGGAACGCCGGGAACTCTTTCCCGACGAAGCAGGGAAAGGATCCCTCACCTCGAGCTACGAGGCGGAAACGGGGCTCCTCTGGATGTGGACGGGACCCTCGTGTTTCCTCTCGAGTGGAGAAGGGTATGTCGGGGAACTTCTTGAGTTGCTCCAAGGGTGTGAAGGACCCTTTCGACGTTCCAGAGGTGAGGTGTGATTAGCCCCGAGAAGCCTCTGCGGAAATGGGCCTCCTCTCGCATGGAGGGGAGAACCTCCTGGATTTTCTCGAGTTGCGGCAGGTCTTCTCGACTTACGACGGGGACCTCAGGGACCCGCTCTGGTGGCCTCAGGAAGGGCCAGTCCCCATGCGAGTTGCGAGGGGCCATCTCGGGATTCCTCTCCCGTCGATGCCCGGGACTAAGACCTTGTGTGGAGTCGGGGCTGGAACCTGAGGATTCCTCTCCAGTGTTGACATGGATCTTGGGGTGCCTCTGAGTCTCCCCAGGGGAGTCAAGCCTCGTCTCGTGTGGGGGCATGCACGTGCGCTTCCCTCCCGAGCTGCAGCAGTAGGGTCAGGCTTCCTGTCACGTGGATCAAGGGATCTGTGGCTTTCCCTCGAGGCTTTCCCACGAGGCTTTCCCACAGGGCTGTGCCACGTGCCACCTTGGTGGGAGTCTATCCTCGGCGTGAAAGACGAGCCGGTGAAGGGAAAAGAGGTTCCTCTGGAATGGACTGAGACATCTGGGGGACTCTTGGAATGGTGGCACGACCCTGGAGTTCCTCTCGCCGTTCCTGTTGAGAGGGCCTCCTCTTGAGATGCGACGGGAACGCCGGGAACTCTTTCCCGACGAAGCAGGGAAAGGATCCCTCATCTCGAGCTACGAGGCGGAAACGGGGCTCCTCTGGATGTGGGCGGGACCCTCGTGATTCCTCTCTATTGGAGACGGGTATGTCGGGGAAGTTCTTGAGTTGCACCAAGGGTGTGAAGGACCCTTTCGAAGTTCCAGAGGTGAGGTTTGATCAGCCTCGAGACGCCTCAGCGGAAATGGGCCTCATCTCGCCTGGATTCGAGAACCTCCTGGATTTTCTCGAGTTTCGGCAGGTATTCTCGAGTTACGAATGGGACCTCAGGGACCCGCTCTGGTGGCCTCAGGAAAGGCCAGTCCCCATGCGAGTTGCTAGGGGACCTCTCGGGATTTCTCTCCCGTCCATGCCGGGGCCTCAGTACATGTGTGGAGTCGGGGCCGGAACCTGAGGATTCCTCTCCAGTGTTGCCATGGATCTTGGGGTGCTTCTGAGTCTCCCCAGTGGAGTCGGGCATCGTCTCGAGTGGGGGCATGCGCGTGCGCTTTCCTCCCGAGCTGCAGCAGCAGTGTCACGCTTCCTGTCAACGGGATCAAGGGATCTGTGGCTTTCCCTCGAGGCTGTCCCTCGAGGCTTTCCCACGAGGCTTTCCCACAGGGCTGTGCCACGTGCCACCTTGGTGTGAGTCGATCCTCGGCGTGAAAGACGAGCCGGTGAAGGGAAAAGAGGTTCCTCTGGAATGGACTGAGACATCTGGGGGACTCTTGGCATGGTGGCACGATCCTGGAGTTCCTCTCGCCGTTCCTGTTGAGAGGGCCTCCTCTTGAGATGCGACGGGAACGCCGGGAACTCTTTCCCGACGAAGCAGGGAAAGGATCCCTCATCTCGAGCTACGCGGCGGAAACGGGGCTCCTCTGGATGTGGGCGGGACCCTCGTGATTCCTCTCGAGTGGAGACGGGTATGTCGGGGAACTTGTAGATTTGCACCAAGGGTGTGAAGGACCCTTTCGAAGTTCCAGAGGTGAGGTGTGATCAGCCTCGAGACGCCTCAGCGGAAATGGGCCTCATCTCGCCTGGAGGGGAGAACCTCCTGGATTTTCTCGAGTTGCGGCAGGTATTCTCGAGTTACGACGGGGACCTCAGGAACCCGCTCTGGTGGCCTCAGGAAAGGCCAGTCCCCATGCGAGTTGCTAGGGGACCTCTCGGGATTCCTCTCCCGTCCATGCCGGGGCCTCAGTCCTTGTGTGGAATCGCGGCCGGAACCTGAGGATTCCTCTCCAGTGTTGCCATGGATCTTGGGGTGCTTCTGAGTCTCCCCAGGGGAGTCAGGCATCCTCTCGAGAGGGGGCATGCACGTGCGCTTTCCTCCCGAGCTGCAGCAGTAGTGTCACGCTTCCTGTCACGTGGATCAAGGGATCTGTGGCTTTCCCTCGAGGCTTTCCCTCGAGGCTTTCCCACGAGGCTTTCCCACAGGGCTGTGCCACGTGCCACCTTGGTGGGAGTCTATCCTCGGCGTGAAAGACGAGCCGGTGAAGGGAAAACAGGTTCCTCTGGAATGGACTGAGACATCAGGGGGACTCTTGGAGTGGTGGCACGACCCTGGAGTTCCTCTCGCCATTCCTGTTGAGAGGGCCTTCTCTTGAGATGCGACGGGAACGCCGGGAACTCTTTCCCGACGAAGCAGGGAAAGGATCCCTCATCTCGAGCTATGAGGCGGAAACGGGGCTCCCCTGGATGTGGGTGGGACCCTCGTGTTTCCT
The DNA here is from genome assembly GCF_023091745.1 of Budorcas taxicolor. Classification (NCBI taxonomy): domain Eukaryota; kingdom Metazoa; phylum Chordata; class Mammalia; order Artiodactyla; family Bovidae; genus Budorcas; species Budorcas taxicolor. The sequence continues at coordinate 1,491,812 of NW_026292750.1, read as the reverse complement.
CTCGAGTGGAGACGGGTATGTCGGGGAATTTCTTGATTTGCACCAAGGGTGTGAAGGACCCTTTTGAAGTTCCAGAGGTGAGGTGTGATCAGCCTAGAGACGCCTCAGCGGAAATGGGCCTCATCTCGCCTGGAGGGGAGAACCTCCTGGATTTTCTCGAGGTGCGGCAGGTCTTCCCGAGTTACGAATGGGACCTCAGGGACCTGCTCTGGTGGCCTCAGGAAAGGCCAGTCCCCATGCGAGCTGCTAGGGGCCATCTCGGGATTCATCTCCCGTCCATGCCGGGGTTAAGACCTGGTGTGGAGTCGGGGCCGGAACCTGAGGATTCCTCTCCAGTGTTGCCATGGATCTTGGGGTGCTTCTGAGTCTCCCCAGGGGAGTCAGGCCTCGTCTCGAGTGGGGGAATTCACGTGCGCTTTCCTCCCGAGCTGCAGCAGTAGAGTCTCGCTTGCTGTCACGTGGAACAAGGGATCTGTGGATTCCCTCGAGGCTTCCAATGGGGGCTTTCCCACGAGGCTTTCCCACAGGGCTGTGCCACGTGCCACCTTGGTGTGAGTCGATCCTCGGCCTGAAAGACGAGCCGGTGAAGGGAAAAGAGGTTCCTCTGCAATGGACTGAGACATCTGGGGGACTCTTGACATGGTGGCACGACCCTGGAGTTCCTCTCGCCGTTCCTGTTGACAGGGCCTCCTCTTGAGATGCGACGGGAACGCCGGGAACTCTTTCCCGACGAAGCAGGGAAAGGATCCCTCATCTCGAGCTACGAGGCGGAAACGGGGCTCCTCTGGATGTGGGCGGGACTCACGTGATTCCTCTCGAGTGGAGACGGCTAGGTCGGGGAACTTCTTGATTTGCACCAAGGGTGTGAAGGACCCTTTCGAAGTTCCAGAGGTGAGGTGTGATCAGCCTCGAGACGCCTCAGCGGAAATGGGCCTCATCTCGCCTGGAGGGGAGAACCTCCTGGATTTTCTCCAGTTGCGGCAGGTCTTCTCGAGTTACGACGGGGACCTCAGGGACCCGGTCTGGTGGCCTCAGGAAAGGCCAGTCCCCATGCGAGTTGCTAGGGGACCTCTCGGGATTCCTCTCCCATCCATGCCGGGGCCTCAGTCCTTGTGTGGAGTCGGGGCCGGAACCTGAGGATGCCTCTCCAGTGTTGCCATGGATCTTGGGGTGCTTCTGAGTCTCCCCAGGGGAGTCAGGCCTCGTCTCGAGTGGGGGCATGCACGTGCGCTTTCCTCCCGAGCTGCAGCAGTAGTGTCACGCTTCCTGTCACGTGGATCAAGGGATCTGTGGCTATCCCTCAAGGCTGTCCCTCGAGGCTTTCCCACGAGGCTTTCCCACAGGGCTGTGCCACGTGCCACCTTGGTGTGAGTCGATCCTCGGCGTGAAAGACGAGCCGGTGAAGGGAAAAGAGGTTCCTCTGGAATGGACTGAGACATCTGGGGGACTCTTGGAATGATGGCACGACCCTGGAGTTCCTCTCGCCATTCCTGTTGAGAGGGCCTCCTCTTGAGATGCGACGGGAACGCCGGGAACTCTTTCCCGACGAAGCAGGGAAAGGATCCCTCATCGCGAGCTACGAGGCGGAAACGGGGCTCCTCTGGATGTGGGCGGGACCCACGTGATTCCTCTCGAGTGGAGACGGCTAGGTCGGGGAACTTCTTGATTTGCACCAAGGGTGTGAAGGAGCCTTTCGAAGTACCAGAGGTGAGGTGTGATCAGCCTCGAGACGCCTCAGCGGAAATGGGGCTCATCTCGCCTGGAGGGGAGAACCTCCTGGATTTTCTCGAGTTGCGGCAGGTCTTCTCGACTTACGACGGGGACCTCAGGGACCCGCTCTGGTGGCCTCAGGAAAGGCCAGTCCCCATGCGAGTTGCTAGGGGACCTCTCGGGATTCCTCTCCCGTCCATGCCGGGGCCTCAGTCCTTGTGTGCAGTCGCAGCCGGAACCTGAGGATTCCTCTCCAGTGTTGCCATGGATCTTGGGGTGCTTCTGAGTCTCCCCAGGGGAGTCAGGCCTCGTCTCGAGTGGGGGCATGCACGTGCGCTTTCCTCCCGAGGTGCAGCAGTAGTGTCACGCTTCCTGTCACGTGGATCAAGGGATCTGTGGCTTTCCCTCGAGGCTGTCCCTCGAGGCTTTCCCACGAGGCTTTCCCACAGGGCTGTGCCACGTGCCACCTTGGTGTGAGTCGATCCTCGGCGTGAAAGACGAGCCGGTGAAGGTAAAAGAGGTTCCTCTGGAATCTACTGAAACATCTGGGGGACTCATGAAATGGTGGCGCGACCCTGGAGTTCCTCTCGCCGTTCCTGTTGAGAGGGACTCCTCTTGAGATGCGACGGGAACGCCGGGAACTCTTTCCCGACGAAGCAGGGAAAGGATCCCTCATCTCGAGCTACGAGGCGGAAACGGGGTTCGTCTGGATGTGGGCGGGACCCACGTCTTTCCTCTCGAGTGGAGACGGCTAGGTCGGGGAACTTCTTGATTTGCACCAAGGGTGTGAAGGACCCTTTCGAAGTTCCAGAGGTGAGGTGTGATCAGCCTCGAGACGCCTCAGCGGAAATGGGCCTCATCTCGCCTGGAGGGGAGAACCTCCTGGATTTTCTCGAGTTGCGGCAGGTCTTCTCGCATTACGACGGGGACCACAGGGACCCGCTCTGGTGGCCTCAGGAAAGGCCAGTCCCCATGCGAGTTGCTAGGGGACCTCTCGGGATTCCTCTCCCGTCCATGCCGGGGCCTCAGTCCTTGTGTGGAGTCGGGGCCAGAACCTGAGGATTCCTCTCCAGTGTTGCCATGGATCTTGGGGTGCTTCTGAGTCTCCCCAGGGGAGTCAGGCCTCGTCTCGAGTGGGGGCATGCACGTGCGCTTTCCTCCCGAGCTGCAGCAGTAGTGTCACGCTTCCTGTCACGTGGATCAAGGGATCTGCGCTTTCCCTCGAGGCTGTCCCTCGAGGCTGTCCCACGAGGCTTTCCCACAGGGCTGTGCCATGTCCCACCTTGGTGTGAGTCGATCCTCGGCGTGAAAGAGGAGCCGGTGAAGGGAAAAGAGGTTCCTCTGGAATGGACTGAGACATCTGGGGGACTCTTGGAATGGTGGCACGACCCTGGAGTTCCTCTCGCCGTTCCTGTTGAGAGGGCCTCCTCTTGAGATGCGACTGAAACGCCGGGAACTCTTTCCCGACGAAGCAAGGAAAGGATCCCTCATCTCGATCTACGAGGCGGAAACGGGGCGCCTCTGGATGTGGGTGGAAGCCTCGTGTTTCCTCTCGAGTGGAGACGGGTATGTTCGGGAACTTCTTGTTTTGCACCAAGGGTATGAATGACCCTTTTGAAGTTCCAGATATGAGGTGTGATCGGCCTCGAGACGCCTCAGCGGAAATGGGCCTCATCTCGCCTGGAGGGGAGAACCTCCTGGATTTTCTCGAGTTGCAGCAGGTCTTCTCGAGTTACGACGGTGACATCAGGGACCCGCTCTGGTGGCCTCAGGAGAGGCCAGTCCCCATGCGAGTTGCTAGGGGACCTCTCGGGATTCCTCTCCCGTCCATGCCGGGGCCTCAGTCCTTGTGTGGAGTCGGGGCCGGAACCTGAGGATTCCTCTCCAGTGTTGCCATGGATCTTGGGGTGCTTCTGAGTCTCCCCAGGGGAGTCAGGCGTCGTCTCGAGTGGGGCATGCACGTGTGCTTCCCTCCCGAGCTGCAGGTGTAGTGTCACGCTTCCTGTCACGTGGATCAAGGGATCTGTGGCTTTCCCTCGAGGCTGTCCCTCGAGGCTGTCCCACGAGGCTTTCCCACAGGGCTGTGCCAAGTGCCACCTTGGTGTGAGTCGATCATCGGCGTGAAAGACGAGCCGGTGAAGGGAAAAGAGGTTCCTCTGGAATGGACTGAGACATCTGGGGGACTCTTGGACTGGTGGCACGACCCTGGAGTTCCTCTCGCCGGTCCTGTTGAGAGGGCCTCCTCTTGAGATGCGACGGGAACGCCGGGAATTCTTTCCCGACGAAGCAGGGAAAAGATCCCTCACCTCGAGCTACGAGGCGGAAACGGGGCTCCTCTGGATGTGGGCGGGACCCTCGTGTTTTCTCTCGAATGGAGAAGGGTATTTCGGGGAACTTCTTGAGTTGCACCAAGCGTGTGAAGGACCCTTTCGACGTTCCAGAGGTGAGGAATGATTAGCCCCGGGAAGCCTCTGTGGAAATGGGCCTCATCTCGCCTGCAGGGGAGAACCTCCTGGATATTCTCGAGTTGCGGCAGGTCTTCTCGAGTTACGACGGGGACCTCAGGGACCCGCTCTGAGGGCCTCAGGAAGGGCCAGTCCCCATGCGAGTTGCTAGGGGCCATCTCGGTATTCCTCTCCCGTCGATGCCGGGGCCTGAGACCTTGTGTGGAGTCGGGGCCGGAACCTGAGGATTCCTCTCCAGTGTTGACTTGGATTTTGGGGTGACTCTGAGTCTCCCCAGGGGAGTCAGGCCTCGTCTCGAGTGGGGGCATGCACGTGCGCTTCCCTCCCGAGCTGCAGCAGTAGGGTCACGCTTCCTGTCATTTGGATCAAGGGATCTGTGGCTTTCCCTCGAGGCTTTCCCTCGAGGCTTTCCCAAGAGGCTTTCCCACAGGGCTGTGCCAAGTGCCACCTTGGTGTGAGTCGATCCTCGGCGTGACAGACGAGCCGGTGAAGGGAAAAGAGGTTCCTCTGGAATGGACTGAGACATCTGGGGGACTCTTGGACTGGTGGCAAGACCCTGGAGTTCCTCTCGCCGTTCCTGTTGAGAGGGCCTCCTCTTGAGATGCGACGGGAACGCCGGGAATTCTTTCCCGACGAAGCAGGGAAAAGATCCCTCACCTCGAGCTACGAGGCGGAAACGGGGCTCCTCTGGATGTGGGCGGGACCCTCGTGTTTTCTCTCGAATGGAGAAGGGTATGTCGGGGAACTTCTTGAGTTGCACCCAGGGTGTGAAGGACCCTTTCAACTTTCCAGAGGTGAGGTGTGATTAGCCCCGAGAAGCCTCTGCGGAAATGGGCCTCATCTCGCCTGCAGGGGAGAACCTCCTGGATATTCTGGAGTTGCGGCAGGTCTTCTCGAATTACGACGGGGACCTCAGGGACCCGCTCTGGTGGCCTCAGGAAGGGCCAGGCACCATGCGAGTTGCTATGTGCCATCTCGGGATTCCTCTCCCATCGATGCCTGGGCCTAAGACCTTGTGTGCAGTCGAGGCCCGAACCTGAGGATTCCTCTCCAGTGTTGCCATGGAACTTGGGGTGCCTCTGAGTCTCCCCAGGGGAGTCAAGCCTCGTCTCGAGTGGGGGCATGCACGTGCGCTTCCCTCCCGATCTGCAGCAGTAGGGTCACGCTTCCTGTCACGTGGATCAAGGGATCTGTGGCTTTCCCTCGAGGCTTTCCCTCGAGGCTTTCCCACGAGGCTTTCCCACAGGGATGTGCCAAGTGCCACCTTGGTGTGACTCGATCCTCGGCGTGAAAGACGAGCCGGTGAAGGGAAAAGAGGTTCCTCTGGAATGGACTGAGACATCTGGGGGACTCTTGGAATGGTGGCACGACCCTGGAGTTCCTCTCGCCGGTCCTGTTGAGAGGGCCTCCTCTTGAGATGCGACGGGAACGCCGGGAATTCTTTCCCGACGAAGCAGGGAAAGGATCCCTCACCTCGAGCTACGAGGCGGAAACGGGGCTCCTCTGGATGTGGGCGGGACCCTCGTGTTTTCTCTCGAATGGAGAAGGGTATGTCGGGGAACTTCTTGAGTTGCACCAAGCCTGTGAAGGACCCTTTAGACGTTCCAGAGGTGAGGTATGATTAGCCCCGGGAAGCCTCTGCGGAAATGGGCCTCTTCTCGCCTGCAGGGGAGAACCTCCTGGATATTCTCGAGTTGCGGCAGGTCTTCTCGAGTTACGACGGGGACCTCAGGGACCCGCTCTGAGGGCCTCAGGAAGGGCCAGTCCCCATGCGAGTTGCTAGGGGCCATCTCGGTATTCCTCTCCCGTCGATGCCGGGGCCTGAGACCTTGTGTGGAGTCGGGGCCGGAACCTGAGGATTCCTCTCCAGTGTTGACTTGGATTTTGGGGTGACTCTGAGTCTCCCCAGGGGAGTCAGGCCTCGTCTCGAGTGGGGGCATGCACGTGCGCTTCCCTCCCGAGCTGCAGCAGTAGGGTCACGCTTCCTGTCACTTGGATCAAGGGATCTGTGGCTTTCCCTCGAGGCTTTCCCTCGAGGCTTTCCCAAGAGGCTTTCCCACAGGGCTGTGCCAAGTGCCACCTTGGTGTGAGTCGATCCTCGGCGTGACAGACGAGCCGGTGAAGGGAAAAGAGGTTCCTCTGGAATGGACTGAGACATCTGGGGGACTCTTGGACTGGTGGCACGACCCTGGAGTTCCTCTCGCCGTTCCTGTTGAGAGGGCCTCCTCTTGAGATGCGACGGGAACGCCGGGAATTCTTTCCCGACGAAGCAGGGAAAAGATCCCTCACCTCGAGCTACGAGGCGGAAACGGGGCTCCTCTGGATGTGGGCGGGACCCTCGTGTTTTCTCTCGAATGGAGAAGGGTATGTCGGGGAACTTCTTGAGTTGCACCAAACGTGTGAAGGACCCTTTCGACGTTCCAGAGGTGAGGTATGATTAGCCCCGGGAAGCCTCTGCGGAAATGGGCCTCATCTCGCCTGCAGGGGAGAACCTCCTGGATATTCTCGAGTTGCGGCAGGTCTTCTCGAGTTACGACGGGGACCTCAGGGACCCGCTCTGAGGGCCTCAGGAAGGGCCAGTCCCCATGCGAGTTGCTAGGGGCCATCTCGGTATTCCTCTCCCGTCGATGCCGGGGCCTGAGACCTTGTGTGGAGTCGGGGCCGGAACCTGAGGATTCCTCTCCAGTGTTGACTTGGATTTTGGGGTGACTCTGAGTCTCCCCAGGGGAGTCAGGCCTCGTCTCGAGTGGGGGCATGCACGTGCGCTTCCCTCCCGAGCTACAGCAGTAGGGTCACGCTTCCTGTCACTTGGATCAAGGGATCTGTGGCATTCCCTCGAGGCTTTCCCTCGAGGCTTTCCCAAGAGGCTTTCCCACAGGGCTGTGCCAAGTGCCACCTTGGTGTGAGTCGATCCTCGGCGTGACAGACGAGCCGGTGAAGGGAAAAGAGGTTCCTCTGGAATGGACTGAGACATCTGGGGGACTCTTGGACTGGTGGCACGACCCTGGAGTTCCTCTCGCCGTTCCTGTTGAGAGGGCCTCCTCTTGAGATGCGACGGGAACGCCGGGAATTCTTTCCCGACGAAGCAGGGAAAAGATCCCTCACCTCGAGCTACGAGGCGGAAACGGGGCTCCTCTGGATGTGGGCGGGACCCTCGTGTTTTCTCTCGAATGGAGAAGGGTATGTCGGGGAACTTCTTGAGTTGCACCCAGGGTGTGAAGGACCCTTTCAACTTTCCAGAGGTGAGGTGTGATTAGCCCCGAGAAGCCTCTGCGGAAATGGGCCTCATCTCGCATGCAGGGGAGAACCTCCTGGATATTCTGGAGTTGCGGCAGGTCTTCTCGAATTACGACGGGGACCTCAGGGACCCGCTCTGGTGGCCTCAGGAAGGGGCAGGCACCATGCGAGTTGCTATGTGCCATCTCGGGATTCCTCTCCAATCGATGCCTGGGCCTAAGACCTTGTGTGCAGTCGAGGTCGGAACCTGAGGATTCCTCTCCAGTGTTGCCATGGAACTTGGGGTGCCTCTGAGTCTCCCCAGGGGAGTCAAGCCTCGTCTCGAGTGGGGGCATGCACGTGCGCTTCCCTCCCGAGCTGCAGCAGTAGGGTCACGCTTCCTGTCACGTGGATCAAGGGATCTGTGGCTTTCCCTCGAGGCTTTCCCTCGAGGCTTTCCCACGAGGCTTTCCCACAGGGCTGTGCCAAGTGCCACCTTGGTGTGACTCGATCCTCGGCGTGAAAGACGAGCCGGTGAAGGGAAAAGAGGTTCCTCTGGAATGGACTGAGACATCTGGGGGACTCTTGGAATGGTGGCACGACCCTGGAGTTCCTCTCGCCGGTCCTGTTGAGAGGGCCTCCTCTTGAGATGCGACGGGAACGCCGGGAATTCTTTCCCGACGAAGCAGGGAAAGGATCCCTCACCTCGAGCTACGAGGCGGAAACGGGGCTCCTCTGGATGTGGGCGGGACCCTCGTGTTTTCTCTCGAATGGAGAAGGGTATGTCGGGGAACTTCTTGAGTTGCACCAAGCGTGTGAAGGACCCTTTAGACGTTCCAGAGGTGAGGTATGATTAGCCCCGGGAAGCCTCTGCGGAAATGGGCCTCATCTCGCCTGCAGGGGAGAACCTCCTGGATATTCTCGAGTTGCGGCAGGTCTTCTCGAGTTACGACGGGGACCTCAGGGACCCGCTCTGAGGGCCTCAGGAAGGGCCAGTCCCCATGCGAGTTGCTAGGGGACCACTCGGGATTCCTCTCCCGTCCATGCCGGGGCCTCAGTCCTTGTGTGGAGTCGGGGCCGGAACCTGAGGATTCCTCTCCAGTGTTGCCATGGATCTTGGGGTGCTTCTGAGTCTCCCCAGGGGAGTCAGGCCTCATCTCGAGTGGGGGCATGCACGTGCGCTTTCCTCCCGAGCTGCAGCAGTAGTGTCACGCTTCCTGTCACGTGGATCAAGGGATCTGTGGCTTTCCCTCGAGGCTGTCCCTCGAGGCTTTCCCACGAGGCTTTCCCACAGGGCTGTGCCACGTGCCACCTTGGTGTGAGTCGATCCTCGGCGTGAAAGACGAGCCGGTGAAGGGAAAAGAGGTTCCTCTGGAATGGACTGAGACATCTGGGGGACTCTTGGAATGGTGGCACGACCCTGGAGTTCCTCTCTCCGTTCCTCTTGAGAGGGCCTCCACTTGAGATGCGACGGGAATGCCGGGAACTCTTTCCCTACGAAGCAGGGAAAGGATCCCTCATCTCGAGCTACGAGGCGGAAACGGGGCTCCTCTGGATGTGGGCGGGACCCTCGTGATTCCTCTCGAGTGGAGACGGCTAGGTCGGGGAACTTCTTGATTTGCACCAAGGGTGTGAAGGACCCTTTCTAAGTTCCAGAGGTGAGGTGTGATCAGCCTCGAGACGCCTCAGCGGAAATGGGCCTCATCTCGCCTGGACGGGAGAACCTCCTGGATTTTCTCGAGTTGCAGCAGGTCTTCTCGAGTTACGACGGGGATCTCAGGGACCCGCTCTGGTGGCCTCAGGAAAGGCCAGTCCCCATGCGAGTTGCTAGGGTACCTCTCGGGATTCCTCTCCCGTCCATGCCGGGGCCTCAGTCCTTGTGTGGAGTCGGAGCCGGAACCTGAGGAATCCTCTCCAGTGTTGCCATGGATCTTGGGGTGCTTCTGAGTCTCCCCAGGGGAGTCAGGCCTCGTCTCGAGTGGGGGCATGCACGTGCGCTTTCCTCCCGAGCTGCAGCAGTAGTGTCCCGCTTCCTGTCACGTGGATCAAGGGATCTGTGGCTTTCCCTCGAGGCTGTCCCTCGAGGCTTTCCCACGAGGCTTTCCCACAGGGCTGTGCCACGTGCCACCTTGGTGTGAGTCGATCCTCGGCGTGAAAGACGAGCCGGTGAAGGGAAAAGAGGTTCCTCTGGAATGGACTGAGACATCTGGGGGACTCTTGGAATGGTGGCACGACCCTGGAGTTCCTCTCGCCGATCCTCTTGAGAGGGCCTCCTCTTGAGATGCGACGGGAATGCCGGGAACTCTTTCCCTTCGAAGCAGGGAAAGGATCCCTCATCTCGAGCTACGAGGCGGAAACGGGGCTCCTCTGGATGTGGGCGGGACCCTCGTGATTCCTCTCGAGTGGAGACGGCTAGGTCGGGGAACTTCTTGATTTGCACCAAGGGTGTGAAGGACCCTTTCGAAGTTCCAGAGGTGAGGTGTGATCAGCCTTGAGACGCCTCAGCGGAAATGGGCCTCATCTCGCCTGGAGGGGAGAACCTCCTGGATTTTCTCGAGTTGCGGCAGGTCTTCTCGAGTTACGACGGTGACCTCAGGCACCCGCTCTGGTGGCCTCAGGAAAGGCCAGTCCCCATGCGAGTTGCTAGGGGACCTCTCGGGATTCCTCTCCCGTCCATGCCGGGGCCTCAGTCCTTGTGTGGAGTCGGGGCCGGAACCTGAGGATTCCTCTCCAGTGTTGCCATGGATCTTGGGGTGCTTCTGAGTCTCCCCAGGGGAGTCAGGCCTCGTCTCGAGTGGGGGCATGCACGTGCGCTTTCCTCCCGAGCTGCAGCAGTAGTGTCACGCTTCCTGTCACGTGGATCAAGGGATCTGCGCTTTCCCTCGAGGCTGTCCCTCGAGGCTGTCCCACGAGGCTTTCCCACAGGGCTGTGCCACGTCCCACCTTGGTGTGAGTCGATCCTCGGCGTGAAAGAGGATCCGGTGAAGGGAAAAGAGGTTCCTCTGGAATGGACTGAGACATCTGGGGGACTCTTGGAATGGTGGCACGACCCTGGAGTTCCTCTCGCCGTTCCTGTTGAGAGGGCCTCCTCTTGAGATGCGACTGAAACGCCGGGAACTCTTTCCCGACGAAGCAGGGAAAGGATCCCTCATCTCGATCTACGAGGCGGAAACGGGGCGCCTCTGGATGTGGGTGGAACCCTCGTGTTTCCTCTCGAGTGGAGACGGGTATGTTCGGGAACTTCTTGTTTTGCACCAAGGGTATGAATGACCCTTTTGAAGTTCCAGATATGAGGTGTGATCGGCCTCGAGACGCCTCAGCGGAAATGGGCCTCATCTCGCCTGGAGGGGAGAACCTCCTGGATTTTCTCGAGTTGCAGCAGGTCTTCTCGAGTTACGACGGTGACATCAGGGACCCGCTCTGGTGGCCTCAGGAGAGGCCAGTCCCCATGCGAGTTGCTAGGGGACCTCTCGGGATTCCTCTCCCGTCCATGCCGGGGCCTCAGTCCTTGTGTGGAGTCGGGGCCGGAACCTGAGGATTCCTCTCCAGTGTTGCCATGGATCTTGGGGTGCTTCTGAGTCTCCCCAGGGGAGTCAGGCGTCGTCTCGAGTGGGGCATGCACGTGTGCTTCCCTCCCGAGCTGCAGGTGTAGTGTCACGCTTCCTGTCACGCGGATCAAGGGATCTGTGGCTTTCCCTCGAGGCTGTCCCTCGAGGCTGTCCCACGAGGCTTTCCCACAGGGCTGTGCCACGTGCCACCTTGGTGTGAGTCGATCATCGGCGTGAAAGACGAGCCGGTGAAGGGAAAAGAGGTTCCTCTGGAATGGACTGAGACATCTGGGGGACTCTTGGACTGGTGGCACGACCCTGGAGTTCCTCTCGCCGTTCCTGTTGAGAGGGCCTCCTCTTGAGATGCGACGGGAACGCCGGGAATTCTTTCCCGACGAAGCAGGGAAAAGATCCCTCACCTCGAGCTACGAGGCGGAAACGGGGCTCCTCTGGATGTGGGCGGGACCCTCGTGTTTTCTCTCGAATGGAGAAGGGTATTTCGGGGAACTTCTTGAGTTGCACCAAGCGTGTGAAGGACCCTTTCGACGTTCCAGAGGTGAGGAATGATTAGCCCCGGGAAGCCTCTGCGGAAATGGGCCTCATCTCGCCTGCAGGGGAGAACCTCCTGGATATTCTCGAGTTGCGGCAGGTCTTCTCGAGTTACGACGGGGACCTCAGGGACCCGCTCTGAGGGCCTCAGGAAGGGCCAGTCCCCATGCGAGTTGCTAGGGGCCATCTCGGTATTCCTCTCCCATCGATGCCTGGGCCTGAGACCTTGTGTGGAGTCGGGGCCGGAACCTGAGGATTCCTCTCCAGTGTTGACTTGGATTTTGGGGTGCCTCTGAGTCTCCCCAGGGGAGTCAGGCCTCGTCTCGAGTGGGGGCATGCACGTGCGCTTCCCTCCCGAGCTGCAGCAGTAGGGTCACGCTTCCTGTCACTTGGATCAAGGGATCTGTGGCTTTCCCTCGAGGCTTTCCCTCGAGGCTTTCCCAAGAGGCTTTCCCACAGGGCTGTGCCAAGTGCCACCTTGGTGTGAGTCGATCCTCGGCGTGACAGACGAGCCGGTGAAGGGAAAAGAGGTTCCTCTGGAATGGACTGAGACATCTGGGGGACTCTTGGACTGGTGGCACGACCCTGGAGTTCCTCTCGCCGTTCCTGTTGAGAGGGCCTCCTCTTGAGATGCGACGGGAACGCCGGGAATTCTTTCCCGACGAAGCAGGGAAAAGATCCCTCACCTCGAGCTACGAGGCGGAAACGGGGCTCCTCTGGATGTGGGCGGGACCCTCGTGTTTTCTCTCGAATGGAGAAGGGTATATCGGGGAACTTCTTGAGTTGCACCAAGCGTGTGAAGGACCCTTTCGACGTTCCAGAGGTGAGGTATGATTAGCCCCGGGAAGCCTCTGCGGAAATGGGCCTCATCTCGCCTGCAGGGGAGAACCTCCTGGATATTCTCGAGTTGCGGCAGGTCTTCTCGAGTTACGACGGGGACCTCAGGGACCCGCTCTGAGGGCCTCAGGAAGGGCCAGTCCCCATGCGAGTTGCTAGGGGCCATCTCGGTATTCCTCTCCCGTCGATGCCGGGGCCTGAGACCTTGTGTGGACTCGGGGCCGGAACCTGAGGTTTCCTCTCCAGTGTTGACTTGGATTTTGGGGTGACTCTGAGTCTCCCCAGGGGAGTCAGGCCTCGTCTCGAGTGGGGGCATGCACGTGCGCTTCCCTCCCGAGCTGCAGCAGTAGGGTCACGCTTCCTGTCACTTGGATCAAGGGATCTGTGGCTTTCCCTCGAGGCTTTCCCTCGAGGCTTTCCCAAGAGGCTTTCCCACAGGGCTGTGCCAAGTGCCACCTTGGTGTGAGTCGATCCTCGGCGTGACAGACGAGCCGGTGAAGGGAAAAGAGGTTCCTCTGGAATGGACTGAGATATCTGGGGGACTCTTGGACTGGTGGCACGACCCTGGAGTTCCTCTCGCCGTTCCTGTTGAGAGGGCCTCCTCTTGAGATGCGACGGGAACGCCGGGAATTCTTTCCCGACGAAGCAGGGAAAAGATCCCTCACCTCGAGCTACGAGGCGGAAACGGGGCTCCTCTGGATGTGGGCGGGACCCTCGTGTTTTCTCTCGAATGGAGAAGGGTATGTCGGGGAACTTCTTGAGTTGCACCCAGGGTGTGAAGGACCCTTTCAACTTTCCAGAGGTGAGGTGTGATTAGCCCCGAGAAGCCTCTGCGGAAATGGGCCTCATCTCGCATGCAGGGGAGAACCTCCTGGATATTCTGGAGTTGCGGCAGGTCTTCTCGAATTACGACGGGGACCTCAGGGACCCGCTCTGGTGGCCTCAGGAAGGGGCAGGCACCATGCGAGTTGCTATGTGCCATCTCGGGATTCCTCTCCCATCGATGCCTGGGCCTAAGACCTTGTGTGCAGTCGAGGCCGGAACCTGAGGATTCCTCTCCAGTGTTGCCATGGAACTTGGGGTGCCTCTGAGTCTCCCCAGGGGAGTCAAGCCTCGTCTCGAGTGGGGGCATGCACGTGCGCTTCCCTCCCGAGCTGCAGCAGTAGGGTCACGCTTCCTGTCACGTGGATCAAGGGATCTGTGGCTTTCCCTCGAGGCTTTCCTTCGAGGCTTTCCCACGAGGCTTTCCCACAGGGCTGTGCCAAGTGCCACCTTGGTGTGACTCGATCCTCGGCGTGAAAGACGAGCCGGTGAAGGGAAAAGAGGTTCCTCTGGAATGGACTGAGACATCTGGGGGACTCTTGGAATGGTGGCACGACCCTGGAGTTCCTCTCGCCGGTCCTGTTGAGAGGGCCTCCTCTTGAGATGCGACGGGAACGCCGGGAATTCTTTCCCGACGAAGCAGGGAAAGGATCCCTCACCTCGAGCTACGAGGCGGAAACGGGGCTCCTCTGGATGTGGGCGGGACCCTCGTGTTTTCTCTCGAATGGAGAAGGGTATGTCGGGGAACTTCTTGAGTTGCACCAAGCGTGTGAAGGACCCTTTAGACGTTCCAGAGGTGAGGTATGATTAGCCCCGGGAAGCCTCTGCGGAAATGGGCCTCATCTCGCCTGCAGGGGAGAACCTCCTGGATATTCTCGAGTTGCGGCAGGTCTTCTCGAGTTACGACGGGGACCTCAGGGACCCGCTCTGAGGGCCTCAGGAAGGGCCAGTCCCCATGCGAGTTGCTAGGGGACCACTCGGGATTCCTCTCCCGTCCATGCCGGGGCCTCAGTCCTTGTGTGGAGTCGGGGCCGGAACCTGAGGATTCCTCTCCAGTGTTGCCATGGATCTTGGGGTGCTTCTGAGTCTCCCCAGGGGAGTCAGGCCTCATCTCGAGTGGGGGCATGCACGTGCGCTTTCCTCCCGAGCTGCAGCAGTAGTGTCACGCTTCCTCTCACGTGGATCAAGGGATCTGTGGCTTTCCCTCGAGGCTGTCCCTCGAGGCTTTCCCACGAGGCTTTCCCACAGGGCTGTGCCACGTGCCACCTTGGTGTGAGTCGATCCTCGGCGTGAAAGACGAGCCGGTGAAGGGAAAAGAGGTTCCTCTGGAATGGACTGAGACATCTGGGGGACTCTTGGAATGGTGGCACGACCCTGGAGTTCCTCTCTCCGTTCCTCTTGAGAGGGCCTCCTCTTGAGATGCGACGGGAATGCCGGGAACTCTTTCCCTACGAAGCAGGGAAAGGATCCCTCATCTCGAGCTACGAGGCGGAAACGGGGCTCCTCTGGATGTGGGCGGGACCCTCGTGATTCCTCTCGAGTGGAGACGGCTAGGTCGGGGAACTTCTTGATTTGCACCAAGGGTGTGAAGGACCCTTTCGAAGTTCCAGAGGTGAGGTGTGATCAGCCTCGAGACGCCTCAGCGGAAATGGGCCTCATCTCGCCTGGACGGGAGAACCTCCTGGATTTTCTCGAGTTGCAGCAGGTCTTCTCGAGTTACGACGGGGATCTCAGGGACCCGCTCTGGTGGCCTCAGGAAAGGCCAGTCCCCATGCGAGTTGCTAGGGTACCTCTCGGGATTCCTCTCCCGTCCATGCCGGGGCCTCAGTCCTTGTGTGGAGTCGGAGCCGGAACCTGAGGAATCCTCTCCAGTGTTGCCATGGATCTTGGGGTGCTTCTGAGTCTCCCCAGGGGAGTCAGGCCTCGTCTCGAGTGGGGGCATGCACGTGCGCTTTCCTCCCGAGCTGCAGCAGTAGTGTCCCGCTTCCTGTCACGTGGATCAAGGGATCTGTGGCTTTCCCTCGAGGCTGTCCCTCGAGGCTTTCCCACGAGGCTTTCCCACAGGGCTGTGCCACGTGCCACCTTGGTGTGAGTCGATCCTCGGCGTGAAAGACGAGCCGGTGAAGGGAAAAGAGGTTCCTCTGGAATGGACTGAGACATCTGGGGGACTCTTGGAATGGTGGCACTACCCTGGAGTTCCTCTCGCCGATCCTCTTGAGAGGGCCTCCTCTTGAGATGCGACGGGAACGCCGGGAACTCTTTCCCTTCGAAGCAGGGAAAGGATCCCTCATCTCGAGCTACGAGGCGGAAACGGGGCTCCTCTGGATGTGGGCGGGACCCTCGTGATTCCTCTCGAGTGGAGACGGCTAGGTCGGGGAACTTCTTGATTTGCACCAAGGGTGTGAAGGACCCTTTCGAAGTTCCAGAGGTGAGGTGTGATCAGCCTCGAGACGCCTCAGCGGAAATGGGCCTCATCTCGCCTGGAGGGGAGAACCTCCTGGATTTTCTCGAGTTGCAGCAGGTCTTCTCGAGTTACGACGGGGATCTCAGGGACCCGCTCTGGTGGCCTCAGGAAAGGCCAGTCCCCATGCGAGTTGCTAGGGGACCTCTCGGGATTCCTCTCCCGTCCATGCCGGGGCCTCAGTCCTTGTGTGGAGTCGGAGCCGGAACCTGAGGAATCCTCTCCAGAGTTGCCATGGATCTTGGGGTGCTTCTGAGTCTCCCCAGGGGAGTCAGGCCTCGTCTCGAGTGGGGGCATGCACGTGCGCTTTCCTCCCGAGCTGCAGCAGTAGTGTCCCGCTTCCTGTCACGTGGATCAAGGGATCTGTGGTTTTCCCTCGAGGCTGTCCCTCGAGGCTTTCCCACGAGGCTTTCCCACAGGGCTGTGCCACGTGCCACCTTGGTGTGAGTCGATCCTCGGCGTGAAAGACGAGCCGGTGAAGGGAAAAGAGGTTCCTCTGGAATGGACTGAGATATCAGGGGGACTCTTGGAATGGTGGCACGACCCTGGAGTTCCTCTCGCCGTTCCTGTTGAGAGGGCCTCCTCTTGAGATGCGTCGGGAATGCCGGGAACTCATTCCCGACGAAGCAGGGAAAGGATCCCTCATCTCGAGCTACGAGGCGGAAACGGGGCTCCTCTGGATGTGGGCGGGACCCTCGTGATTCCTCTCGAGTGGAGACGGCTAGGTCGGGGAACTTCTTGATTTGCACCAAGGGTGTGAAGGACCCTTTCGAAGTTCCAGAGGTGAGGTGTGATCAGCCTTGAGACGCCTCAGCGGAAATGGGCCTCATCTCGCCTGGAGGGGAGAACCTCCTGGATTTTCTCGAGTTGCGGCAGGTCTTCTCGAGTTACGACGGGGACCTCAGGCACCCGCTCTGGTGGCCTCAGGAAAGGCCAGTCCCCATGCGAGTTGCTAGGGGACCTCTCGGGATTCCTCTCCCGTCCATGCCGGGGCCTCAGTCCTTGTGTGGAGTCGGGGCCGGAACCTGAGGATTCCTCTCCAGTGTTGCCATGGATCTTGGGGTGCTTCTGAGTCTCCCCAGGGGAGTCAGGCCTCGTCTCGAGTGGGGGCATGCACGTGCGCTTTCCTCCCGAGCTGCAGCAGTAGTGTCACGCTTCCTGTCACGTGGATCAAGGGATCTGCGCTTTCCCTCGAGGCTGTCCCTCGAGGCTGTCCCACGAGGCTTTCCCACAGGGCTGTGCCACGTCCCACCTTGGTGTGAGTCGATCCTCGGCGTGAAAGAGGATCCGGTGAAGGGAAAAGAGGTTCCTCTGGAATGGACTGAGACATCTGGGGGACTCTTGGAATGGTGGCACGACCCTGGAGTTCCTCTCGCCGTTCCTGTTGAGAGGGCCTCCTCTTGAGATGCGACTGAAACGCCGGGAACTCTTTCCCGACGAAGCAGGGAAAGGATCCCTCATCTCGATCTATGAGGCGGAAACGGGGCGCCTCTGGATGTGGGTGGAACCCTCGTGTTTCCTCTCGAGTGGAGACGGGTATGTTCGGGAACTTCTTGTTTTGCACCAAGGGTATGAATGACCCTTTTGAAGTTCCAGATATGAGGTGTGATCGGCCTCGAGACGCCTCAGCGGAAATGGGCCTCATCTCGCCTGGAGGGGAGAACCTCCTGGATTTTCTCGAGTTGCAGCAGGTCTTCTCGAGTTACGACGGTGACATCAGGGACCCGCTCTGGTGGCCTCAGGAGAGGCCAGTCCCCATGCGAGTTGCTAGGGGACCTCTCGGGATTCCTCTCCCGTCCATGCCGGGGCCTCAGTCCTTGTGTGGAGTCGGGGCCGGAACCTGAGGATTCCTCTCCAGTGTTGCCATGGATCTTGGGGTGCTTCTGAGTCTCCCCAGGGGAGTCAGGCGTCGTCTCGAGTGGGGCATGCACGTGTGCTTCCCTCCCGAGCTGCAGGTGTAGTGTCACGCTTCCTGTCACGCGGATCAAGGGATCTGTGGCTTTCCCTCGAGGCTGTCCCTCGAGGCTGTCCCTCGAGGCTTTCCCACAGGGCTGTGCCACGTGCCACCTTGGTGTGAGTCGATCATCGGCGTGAAAGACGAGCCGGTGAAGGGAAAAGAGGTTCCTCTGGAATGGACTGAGACATCTGGGGGACTCTTGGACTGGTGGCACGACCCTGGAGTTCCTCTCGCCGTTCCTGTTGAGAGGGCCTCCTCTTGAGATGCGACGGGAACGCCGGGAATTCTTTCCCGACGAAGCAGGGAAAAGATCCCTCACCTCGAGCTACGAGGCGGAAACGGGGCTCCTCTGGATGTGGGCGGGACCCTCGTGTTTTCTCTCGAATGGAGAAGGGTATTTCGGGGAACTTCTTGAGTTGCACCAAGCGTGTGAAGGACCCTTTCGACGTTCCAGAGGTGAGGAATGATTAGCCCCGGGAAGCCTCTGCGGAAATGGGCCTCATCTCGCCTGCAGGGGAGAACCTCCTGGATATTCTCGAGTTGCGGCAGGTCTTCTCGAGTTACGACGGGGACCTCAGGGACCCGCTCTGAGGGCCTCAGGAAGGGCCAGTCCCCATGCGAGTTGCTAGGGGCCATCTCGGTATTCCTCTCCCATCGATGCCTGGGCCTGAGACCTTGTGTGGAGTCGGGGCCGGAACCTGAGGATTCCTCTCCAGTGTTGACTTGGATTTTGGGGTGACTCTGAGTCTCCCCAGGGGAGTCAGGCCTCGTCTCGAGTGGGGGCATGCACGTGCGCTTCCCTCCCGAGCTGCAGCAGTAGGGTCACGCTTCCTGTCACTTGGATCAAGGGATCTGTGGCTTTCCCTCGAGGCTTTCCCTCGAGGCTTTCCCAAGAGGCTTTCCCACAGGGCTGTGCCAAGTGCCACCTTGGTGTGAGTCGATCCTCGGCGTGACAGACGAGCCGGTGAAGGGAAAAGAGGTTCCTCTGGAATGGACTGAGACATCTGGGGGACTCTTGGACTGGTGGCACGACCCTGGAGTTCCTCTCGCCGTTCCTGTTGAGAGGGCCTCCTCTTGAGATGCGACGGGAACGCCGGGAATTCTTTCCCGACGAAGCAGGGAAAAGATCCCTCACCTCGAGCTACGAGGCGGAAACGGGGCTCCTCTGGATGTGGGCGGGACCCTCGTGTTTTCTCTCGAATGGAGAAGGGTATGTCGGGGAACTTCTTGAGTTGCACCCAGGGTGTGAAGGACCCTTTCGACGTTCCAGAGGTGAGGTGTGATTAGCCCCGAGAAGCCTCTGCGGAAATGGGCCTCATCTCGCCTGCAGGGGAGAACCTCCTGGATATTCTGGAGTTGCGGCAGGTCTTCTCGAATTACGACGGGGACCTCAGGGACCCGCTCTGGTGGCCTCAGGAAGGGCCAGTCCCCATGCGAGTTGCTAGGGGCCATCTCGGGATTCCTCTCCCATCGATGCCTGGGCCTAAGACCTTGTGTGCAGTCGAGGTCGGAACCTGAGGATTCCTCTCCAGTGTTGCCATGGAACTTGGGGTGCCTCTGAGTCTCCCCAGGGGAGTCAAGCCTCGTCTCGAGTGGGGGCATGCACGTGCGCTTCCCTCCCGAGCTGCAGCAGTAGGGTCACGCTTCCTGTCACGTGGATGAAGGGATCTTTGGCTTTCCCTCGAGGCTTTCCCTCGAGGCTTTCCCACGAGGCTTTCCCACAGGGCTGTGCCAAGTGCCACCTTGGTGTGACTCGATCCTCGGCGTGACAGACGAGCCGGTGAAGGGAAAAGAGTTTCCTCTGGAATGGACTGAGACATCTGGGGGACTCTTGGACTGGTGGCACGACCCTGGAGTTCCTCTCGCCGGTCCTGTTGAGAGGGCCTCCTCTTGAGATGCGACGGGAACGCCGGGAATTCTTTCCCGACGAAGCAGGGAAAAGATCCCTCACCTCGAGCTACGAGGCAGAAACGGGGCTCCTCTGGATGTGGGCGGGACCCTCGTGTTTTCTCTCGAATGGAGAAGGGTATGTCGGGGAACTTCTTGAGTTGCACCAAGCGTGTGAAGGACCCTTTCGACGTTCCAGAGGTGAGGTATGATTAGCCCCGGGAAGCCTCTGCGGAAATGGGCCTCATCTCGCCTGCAGGGGAGAACCTCCTGGATATTCTCGAGTTGCGGCAGGTCTTCTCGAGTTACGACGGGGACCTCAGGGACCCGCTCTGAGGGCCTCAGGAAGGGCCAGTCCCCATGCGAGTTGCTAGGGGCCATCTCGGTATTCCTCTCCCGTCGATGCCGGGGCCTGAGACCTTGTGTGGAGTCGGGGCCGGAACCTGAGGATTCCTCTCCAGTGTTGACTTGGATTTTGGGGTGACTCTGAGTCTCCCCATGGGAGTCAGGCCTCGTCTCGAGTGGGGGCATGCACGTGCGCTTCCCTCCCGAGCTGCAGCAGTAGGGTCACGCTTCCTGTCACTTGGATCAAGGGATCTGTGGCTTTCCCTCGAGGCTTTCCCTCGAGGCTTTCCCAAGAGGCTTTCCCACAGGGCTGTGCCAAGTGCCACCTTGGTGTGGGTCGATCCTCGGCGTGACAGACGAGCCGGTGAAGGGAAAAGAGGTTCCTCTGGAATGGACTGAGACATCTGGGGGACTCTTGGACTGGTGGCACGACCCTGGAGTTCCTCTCGCCGTTCCTGTTGAGAGGGCCTCCTCTTGAGATGCGACGGGAACGCCGGGAATTCTTTCCCGACGAAGCAGGGAAAAGATCCCTCACCTCGAGCTACGAGGCGGAAACGGGGCTCCTCTGGATGTGGGCGGGACCCTCGTGTTTTCTCTCGAATGGAGAAGGGTATATCGGGGAACTTCTTGAGTTGCACCAAGCGTGTGAAGGACCCTTTCGACGTTCCAGAGGTGAGGTATGATTAGCCCCGGGAAGACTCTGCGGAAATGGGCCTCATCTCGCCTGCAGGGGAGAACCTCCTGGATATTCTCGAGTTGCGGCAGGTCTTCTCGAGTTACGACGGGGACCTCAGGGACCCGCTCTGAGGGCCTCAGGAAGGGCCAGTCCCCATGCGAGTTGCTAGGGGCCATCTCGGTATTCCTCTCCCGTCGATGCCGGGGCCTGAGACCTTGTGTGGACTCGGGGCCGGAACCTGAGGATTCCTCTCCAGTGTTGACTTGGATTTTGGGGTGACTCTGAGTCTCCCCAGGGGAGTCAGGCCTCGTCTCGAGTGGGGGCATGCACGTGCGCTTCCCTCCCGAGCTGCAGCAGTAGGGTCACGCTTCCTGTCACTTGGATCAAGGGATCTGTGGCTTTCCCTCGAGGCTTTCCCTCGAGGCTTTCCCAAGAGGCTTTCCCACAGGGCTGTGCCAAGTGCCACCTTGGTGTGAGTCGATCCTCGGCGTGACAGACGAGCCGGTGAAGGGAAAAGAGGTTCCTCTGGAATGGACTGAGATATCTGGGGGACTCTTGGACTGGTGGCACGACCCTGGAGTTCCTCTCGCCGGTCCTGTTGAGAGGGCCTCCTCTTGAGATGCGACGGGAACGCCGGGAATTCTTTCCCGACGAAGCAGGGAAAAGATCCCTCACCTCGAGCTACGAGGCGGAAACGGGGCTCCTCTGGATGTGGGCGGGACCCTCGTGTTTTCTCTCGAATGGAGAAGGGTATGTCGGGGAACTTCTTGAGTTGCACCCAGGGTGTGAAGGACCCTTTCAACGTTCCAGAGGTGAGGTGTGATTAGCCCCGAGAAGCCTCTGCGGAAATGGGCCTCATCTCGCCTGCAGGGGAGAACCTCCTGGATATTCTCGAGTTGCGGCAGGTCTTCTCGAGTTACGACGGGGACCTCAGGGACCCGCTCTGAGGGCCTCAGGAAGGGCCAGTCCCCATGCGAGTTGCTAGGGGCCATCTCGGTATTCCTCTCCCGTCGATGCCGGGGCCTGAGACCTTGTGTGGAGTCGGGGCCGGAACCTGAGGATTCCTCTCCAGTGTTGACTTGGATTTTGGGTTGACTCTGAGTCTCCCCAGGGGAGTCAGGCCTCGTCTCGAGTGGGGGCATGCACGTGCGCTTCCCTCCCGAGCTGCAGCAGTAGGGTCACGCTTCCTGTCACTTGGATCAAGGGATCTGTGGCTTTCCCTCGAGGCTTTCCCTCGAGGCTTTCCCAAGAGGCTTTCCCACAGGGCTGTGCCAAGTGCCACCTTGGTGTGAGTCGATCCTCGGCGTGACAGACGAGCCGGTGAAGGGAAAAGAGGTTCCTCTGGAATGGACTGAGACATCTGGGGGACTCTTGGACTGGTGGCATGACCTTGGAGTTCCTCTCGCCGTTCCTGTTGAGAGGGCCTCCTCTTGAGATGCGACGGGAACGCCGGGAATTCTTTCCCGACGAAGCAGGGAAAAGATCCCTCACCTCGAGCTACGAGGCGGAAACGGGGCTCCTCTGGATGTGGGCGGGACCCTCGTGTTTTCTCTCGAATGGAGAAGGGTATGTCGGGGAACTTCTTGAGTTGCACCAAGCGTGTGAAGGACCCTTTCGACGTTCCAGAGGTGAGGAATGATTAGCCCCGGGAAGCCTCTGCGGAAATGGGCCTCATCTCGCCTGCAGGGGAGAACCTCCTGGATATTCTCGAGTTGCGGCAGGTCTTCTCGAGTTACGACGGGGACCTCAGGGACCCGCTCTGAGGGCCTCAGGAAAGGCCAGTCCCCATGCGAGTTGCTAGGGGCCATCTCGGTATTCCTCTCCCGTCGATGCCGGGGCCTGAGACCTTGTGTGGAGTCGGGGCCGGAACCTGAGGATTCCTCTCCAGTGTTGACTTGGATTTTGGGGTGACTCTGAGTCTCCCCAGGGGAGTCAGGCCTCGTCTCGAGTGGGGGCATGCACGTGCGCTTCCCTCCCGAGCTGCAGCAGTAGGGTCACGCTTCCTGTCACTTGGATCAAGGGATCTGTGGCTTTCCCTCGAGGCTTTCCCTCGAGGCTTTCCCAAGAGGCTTTCCCACAGGGCTGTGCCAAGTGCCACCTTGGTGTGAGTCGATCCTCGGCGTGACAGACGAGCCGATGAAGGGAAAAGAGGTTCCTCTGGAATGGACTGAGACATCTGGGGGACTCTTGGACTGGTGGCACGACCCTGGAGTTTCTCTCGCCGTTCCTGTTGAGAGGGCCTCTTCTTGAGATGCGACGGGAACGCCGGGAATTCTTTCCCGACGAAGCAGGGAAAAGATCCCTCACCTCGAGCTACGAGGCGGAAACGGGGCTCCTCTGGATGTGGGCGGGACCCTCGTGTTTTCTCTCGAATGGAGAAGGGTATGTCGGGGAACTTCTTGAGTTGCACCCAGGGTGTGAAGGACCCTTTCAACTTTCCAGAGGTGAGGTGTGATTAGCCCCGAGAAGCCTCTGCGGAAATGGGCCTCATCTCGCCTGCAGGGGAGAACCTCCTGGATATTCTGGAGTTGCGGCAGGTCTTCTCGAATTACGACGGGGACCTCAGGGACCCGCTCTGGTGGCCTCAGGAAGGGCCAGGCACCATGCGAGTTGCTATGTGCCATCTCGGGATTCCTCTCCCATCGATGCCTGGGCCTAAGACCTTGTGTGCAGTCGAGGCCGGAACCTGAGGATTCCTCTCCAGTGTTGCCATGGAACTTGGGGGGCCTCTGAGTCTCCCCAGGGGAGTCAAGCCTCGTCTCGAGTGGGGGCATGCACGTGCGCTTCCCTCCCGAGCTGCAGCAGTAGGGTCACGTTTCCTGTCACGTGGATGAAGGGATCTGTGGCTTTCCCTCGAGGCTTTCCCTCGAGGCTTTCCCACGAGGCTTTCCCACAGGGCTGTGCCAAGTGCCACCTTGGTGTGACTCGATCCTCGGCGTGAAAGACGAGCCGGTGAAGGGAAAAGAGGTTCCTCTGGAATGGACTGAGACATCTGGGGGACTCTTGGAATGGTGGCACGACCCTGGAGTTCCTCTCGCCGGTCCTGTTGAGAGGGCCTCCTCTTGAGATGCGACGGGAACGCCGGGAATTCTTTCCCGACGAAGCAGGGAAAGGATCCCTCACCTCGAGCTACGAGGCGGAAACGGGGCTCCTCTGGATGTGGGCGGGACCCTCGTGTTTTCTCTCGAATGGAGAAGGGTATGTCGGGGAACTTCTTGAGTTGCACCAAGCGTGTGAAGGACCCTTTCGACGTTCCAGAGGTGAGGTATGATTAGCCCCGGGAAGCCTCTGCGGAAATGGGCCTCATCTCGCCTGCAGGGGAGAACCTCCTGGATATTCTCGAGTTGCGGCAGGTCTTCTCGAGTTACGACGGGGACCTCAGGGACCCGCTCTGAGGGCCTCAGGAAGGGCCAGTCCCCATGCGAGTTGCTAGGGGCCATCTCGGTATTCCTCTCCCGTCGATGCCGGGGCCTGAGACCTTGTGTGGAGTCGGGGCCGGAACCTGAGGATTCCTCTCCAGTGTTGACTTGGATTTTGGGGTGACTCTGAGTCTCCCCAGGGGAGTCAGGCCTCGTCTCGAGTGGGGGCATGCACGTGCGCTTCCCTCCCGATCTGCAGCAGTAGGGTCACGCTTCCTGTCACTTGGATCAAGGGATCTGTGGCTTTCCCTCGAGGCTTTCCCAAGAGGCTTTCCCACAGGGCTGTGCCAAGTGCCACCTTGGTGTGAGTCGATCCTCGGCGTGACAGACGAGCCGGTGAAGGGAAAAGAGGTTCCTCTGGAATGGACTGAGACATCTGGGGGACTCTTGGACTGGTGGCACGACCCTGGAGTTCCTCTCGCCGTTCCTGTTGAGAGGGCCTCCTCTTGAGATGCGACGGGAACGCCAGGAATTCTTTCCCGACGAAGCAGGGAAAAGATCCCTCACCTCGAGCTCCGAGGCGGAAACGGGGCTCCTCTGGATGTGGGCGGGACCCTCGTGTTTTCTCTCGAATGGAGAAGGGTATGTCGGGGAACTTCTTGAGTTGCACCCAGGGTGTGAAGGACCCTTTCAACTTTCCAGAGGTGAGGTGTGATTAGCCCCGAGAAGCCTCTGCGGAAATGGGCCTCATCTCGCCTGCAGGGGAGAACCTCCTGGATATTCTGGAGTTGCGGCAGGTCTTCTCGAATTACGACGGGGACCTCAGGGACCCGCTCTGGTGGCCTCAGGAAGGGCCAGGCACCATGCGAGTTGCTATGTGCCATCTCGGGATTCGTCTCCCATCGATGCCTGGGCCTAAGACCTTGTGTGCAGTCGAGGCCGGAACCTGAGGATTCCTCTCCAGTGTTGCCATGGAACTTGGGGTGCCTCTGAGTCTCCCCAGGGGAGTCAAGCCTCGTCTCGAGTGGGGGCATGCACGTGCGCTTCCCTCCCGAGCTTCAGCAGTAGGGTCACGCTTCCTGTCACGTGGATCAAGGGATCTGTGGCTTTCCCTCGAGGCTTTCCCTCGAGGCTTTCCCAGGAGGCTTTCCCACAGGGCTGTGCCACGTGCCACCTTGGTGGGAGTCTATCCTCGGCGTGAAAGACGAGCTGGTGAAGGGAAAAGAGGTTCCTCTGGAATGGACTGAGATATCTGTGGGACTCTTGACATGGTGGCACGACCCTGGAGTTCCTCTCGCCGTTCCTGTTGAGAGGGCCTCCTCTTGAGATGCGACGGGAACGCCGGGAACTCTTTCCCGACGAAGCAGGGAAAGGATCCCTCATCTCGAGCTATGAGGCGGAAACGGGGCTCCTCTGGATGTGGGCGGGACCCTCGTGATTCCTCTCTATTGGAGACGGGTATGTCGGGGAAGTTCTTGAGTTGCTCCAAGGGTGTGAAGGACCCTTTCGAAGTTCCAGAGGTGAGGTTTGATCAGCCTCGAGACGCCTCAGCGGAAATGGGCCTCATCTCGCCTGGATGGGAGAACCTCCTGGATTTTCTCGAGTTTCGGCAGGTATTCTCGAGTTACGAATGGGACCTCAGGGACCCGCTCTGGTGGCCTCAGGAAAGGCCAGTCCCCATGCGAGTTGCTAGGGGACCTCTCGGGATTTCTCTCCCGTCCATGCCGGGGCCTCAGTACATGTGTGGAGTCGGGGCCGGAACCTGAGGATTCCTCTCCAGTGTTGCCATGGATCTTGGGGTGCTTCTGAGTCTCCCCAGTGGAGTCGGGCATCGTCTCGAGTGGGGGCATGCCCGTGCGCTTTCCTCCCGAGCTGCAGCAGCAGTGTCACGCTTCCTGTCAACGGGATCAAGGGATCTGTGGCTTTCCCTCGAGGCTGTCCCTCGAGGCTTTCCCACGAGGCTTTCCCACAGGGCTGTGCACGTGCCACCTTGTTGGGAGTCGATCCTCGGCGTGAAAGACGAGCCGGTGAAGGGAAAAGAGGTTCCTCTGGAATGGACTGAGACATCTGGGGGACTCTTGGCATGGTGGCACGACCCTGGAGTTCCTCTCGCCATTCCTGTTGAGAGGGCCTCCTCTTGAGATGCGACGGGAACGCCGGGAACTCTTTCCCGACGAAGCAGGGAAAGGATCCCTCATCTCGAGCTACGCGGCGGAAACGGGGCTCCTCTGGATGTGGGCGGGACCCTCGTGATTCCTCTCGAGTGGAGACGGGTATGTCGGGGAACTTGTAGATTTGCACCAAGGGTGTGAAGGACCCTTTCGAAGTTCCAGAGGTGAGGTGTGATCAGCCTCGAGACGCCTCAGCGGAAATGGGCCTCATCTCGCCTGGAGGGGAGAACCTCCTGGATTTTCTCGAGTTGCGGCAGGTATTCTCGAGTTACGACGGGGACCTCAGGAACCCGCTCTGGTGGCCTCAGGAAAGGCCAGTCCCCATGCGAGTTGCTAGGGGCCATCTTGGGATTCCTCTCCCGTCCATGCCGGGGTTAAGACCTGGTGTGGAGTCGGGGCCGGAACCTGAGGATTCCTCTCTAGTGTTGCCATGGATCTTGGGGTGCTTCTGAGTCTCCCCAGGGGAGTCAGGCATCGTCTCGAGTGGAGGCATGCAAGTGGGCTTTCCTCCCGAACTGAAGCAGTAGTGTCACGCTTCCTGTCACATGGATCAAGGGATCTGTGGCTTTCCCACGAGGCTTTCCCACAGGGCTGTGCCACGTGCCACCTTGGTGGGAGTCGATCCTCGGTGTGAAAGACGAGCCGGTGAAGGGAAAAGAGGTTCCTCTGGAATGGAGTGAGACATCTGGGGGACTGTTGGAATGGTGGCACGACCCTGGAGTTCCTCTCGCCGTTCCTGCTGAGAGGGCCTCCTCTTGAGATGCGACGGGAACGCCGGGAACTCTTTCCCGACGAAGCAGTGAAAGGATCCCTCATCTCGAGCTACGAGGCTGAAACGGGGCTCCTCTGGATGTGTGCGGGACCCTCGTGTTTCCTCTCGAGTGGAGACGGGTATGTCGGGGAACGTCTTGATTTGCACCAAGGGTTTGAAGGACCCTTTCGAAGTTCCAGAGGTGAGGTGTGATCAGCCTCGAGACGCCTCAGCGGAAATGGGCCTCATCTCGCCTGGAGGGGAGAACCTCCTGGATTTTCTCGAGTTGCGGCAGGTCTTCTCGACTTACGACGGGGACCTCAGGGACCCGCTCTGGTGGCCTCAGGAAAGGCCAGTCCCCATGCGAGTTGCTAGGGACCATCTCGGGATCCCTCTCCCGTCCATGCCGGGGTTAAGACCTGGTGTGGAGTCGGGGCCGGAACCTGAGGATTCCTCTCCAGTGTTGCCATTGATCTTGGGGTGCTTCTGAGTCTCCCCAGGGGAGTCAGGCATCCTCTCGAGAGGGGGCATGCACGTGCGCTTTCCTCCCGAGCTGCAGCAGTAGTGTCACGCTTCCTGTCACGTGGATCAAGGGATCTGTGGCTTTCCCTCGAGGCTTTCCCTCGAGGCTTTCCCACGAGGCTTTCCCACAGGGCTGTGCCACGTGCCACCTTGGTGGGAGTCTATCCTCGGCGTGAAAGACGAGCCGGTGAAGGGAAAACAGGTTCCTCTGGAATGGACTGAGACATCTGGGGGACTCTTGGAGTGGTGGCACGACCCTGGAGTTCCTCTCGCCATTCCTGTTGAGAGGGCCTTCTCTTGAGATGCGACGGGAACGCCGGGAACTCTTTCCCGACGAAGCAGGGAAAGGATCCCTCATCTCGAGCTATGAGGCGGAAACGGGGCTCCTCTGTATGTGGGTGGGACCCTCGTGTTTCCTCTCGAGTGGAGACGGGTATGTCGGGGAATTTCTTGATTTGCACCAAGGGTGTGAAGGACCCTTTCGAAGTTCCAGAGGTGAGCTGTGATCAGCCTCGAGACGCCTCAGCGGAAATGGGCCTCATCTCGCCTGGAGGGGAGAACCTCCTGGATTTTCTCGAGGTGCGGCAGGTCTTCCCGAGTTACGAATGGGACCTCAGGGACCCGCTCTGGTGGCCTCAGGAAAGGCCAGTCCCCATGCGAGCTGCTAGGGGCCATCTCGGGATTCCTCTCCCGTCCATGCCGGGGCCTCAGTCCTTGTGTGGAGTCGCGGCCGGAACCTGAGGATTCCTCTCCAGTGTTGCCATGGATCTTGGGGTGCTTCTGAGTCTCCCCAGGGGAGTCGGGCATCGTCTCGAGTGGGGGCATGCACGTGTGCTTTCTTCCCGAGCTGCAGCAGTAGTGTCACGCTTCCTGTCACGTGGATCAAGGGATCTGTGGCTTTCCCTCGAGGCTGTCCCTCGAGGCTTTCCCACGAGGCTTTCCCACAGGGCTGTGCCACGTGCCACCTTGGTGTGAGTCGATCCTCGGCGTGAAAGACGAGCCGGTGAAGGGAAAAGAGGTTCCTCTGGAATGGACTGAGACATCTGGGGGACTTTTGGAATGGTGGCACGACCCTGGAGTTCCTCTCGCCATTCCTGTTGAGAGGGCCTCCTCTTGAGATGCGACGGGAACGCCAGGAACTCTTTCCCGACGAAGCAGGGAAAGGATCCCTCATCTCGAGCTACGAGGCGGAAACGGGGCTCCTCTGGATGTGGGCGGGACCCACGTGATTCCTCTCGAGTGGAGACGGCTAGGTCGGGGAACTTCTTCATTTGCACCAAGGGTGTGAAGGAGCCTTTCGAAGTTCCAGAGGTGAGGTGTGATCAGCCTCGAGACGCCTCAGCGGAAATGGGCCTCATCTCGCCTGGAGGGGAGAACCTCCTGGATTTTCTCGAGTTGCGGCAGGTCTTCTCGAGTTATGACGGGGACCATAGAGACCCGCTCTGGTGGCCTCAGGAAAGGCCAGTACCCATTCGAGTTGCTAGGGGACCTCTCGGGATTCCTCTCCCATCCATGCCGCGGCCTCAGTCCTTGTGTAGAGTCGGGGCCGGAACCTGAGGATTCCTCTTCAGTGTTGCCATGGATCTTGGGGTGCTTCTGAGTCTCCCCAGGGGAGTCAGGCCTCGTCTCGAGTGGGGGCATGCACGTGCGCTTTCCCCCGAGCTGCAGCAGTAGTGTCATGCTTCCTGTCACGTGGATCAAGGGATCTGTGGCTTTCCCTCGAGGCTGTCCCTCGAGGCTTTCCCACGAGGCTTTCCCACAGGGCTGTGCCACGTGCCACCTTGGTGTGAGTCGATCCTCGGCGTGAAAGACGAGCCGGTGAAGGGAAAAGAGGTTCCTCTGGAATGGACTGAGACATCTGGGGGACTGTTGGAATGGTGGCACGACCCTGGAGTTCCTCTCGCCGTTCCTGCTGAGAGGGCCTCCTCTTGAGATGCGACGGGAACGCCGGGAACTCTTTCCCGACGAAGCAGTGAAAGGATCCCTCATCTCGAGCTACGAGGCTGAAACGGGGCTCCTCTGGATGTGTGCGGGACCCTCGTGTTTCCTCTCGAGTGAAGACGGGTATGTCGGGGAACGTCTTGATTTGCACCAAGGATGTGAAGGACCCTTTCGAAGTTCCAGAGGTGAGGTGTGATCAGCCTCGAGACGCCTCAGCGGAAATGGGCCTCATCTCGCCTGGAGGGGAGAACCTCCTGGATTTTCTCGAGTTGCGGCAGGTCTTCTCGACTTACGACGGGGACCTCAGGGACCCGCTCTGGTGGCCTCAGGAAAGGCCAGTCCCCATGCGAGTTGCTAGGGACCATCTCGGGATCCCTCTCCCGTCCATGCCGGGGTTAAGACCTGGTGTGGAGTCGGGGCCGGAACCTGAGGATCCCTCTCCAGTGTTGCCATTGATCTTGGGGTGCTTCTGAGTCTCCCCAGGGGAGTCAGGCATCCTCTCGAGAGGGGGCATGCACGTGCGCTTTCCTCCGAGCTGCAGCAGTAGTGTCACGCTTCCTGTCACGTGGATCAAGGGATCTGTGGCTTTCCCTCGAGGCTTTCCCTCGAGGCTTTCCCACGAGGCTTTCCCACAGGGCTGTGCCACGTGCCACCTTGGTGGGAGTCTATCCTCGGCGTGAAAGACGAGCCGGTGAAGGGAAAACAGGTTCCTCTGGAATGGACTGAGACATCAGGGGGACTCTTGGAGTGGTGGCACGACCCTGGAGTTCCTCTCGCCATTCCTGTTGAGAGGGCCTTCTCTTGAGATGCGACGGGAACGCCGGGAACTCTTTCCCGACGAAGCAGGGAAAGGATCCCTCATCTCGAGCTATGAGGCGGAAACGGGGCTCCTCTGGATGTGGGTGGGACCCTCGTGTTTCCTCTCGAGTGGAGACGGGTATGTCGGGGAATTTCTTGATTTGCACCAAGGGTGTGAAGGACCCTTTCGAAGTTCCAGAGGTGAGGTGTGATCAGCCTCGAGACGCCTCAGCGGAAATGGGCCTCAACTCGCCTGGAGGGGAGAACCTCCTGGATTTTCTCGAGGTGGGGCAGGTCTTCCCGAGTTACGAATGGGACCTCAGGGACCCGCTCTGGTGGCCTCAGGAAAGGCCAGTCCCCATGCCAGCTGCTAGGGGCCATCTCGGGATTCCTCTCCCGTCCATGCCGGGGCCTCAGTCCTTGTGTGGAGTCGGGGCCGGAACCTGAGGATTTCTCTCCAGTGTTGCCATGGATCTTGGGGTGCTTCTGAGTCTCCCCAGGGGAGTCAGGCCTCGTCTCGAGTTGGGGCATGCACGTGCGCTTTCTTCCCGAGCTGCAGCAGTAGTGTCACGCTTCCTGTCACGTGGATTAAGGGATCTGTGGCTTTCCCTCGAGGCTGTCCCTCGAGGCTTTCCCACGAGGCTTTCCCACAGGGCTGTGCCACGTGCCACCTTGGTGTGAGTCGATCCTCGGCGTGAAAGACGAGCCGGTGAAGGGAAAAGAGGTTCCTCTGGAATGGACTGAGACATCTGGGGGACTCTTGGAATGGTGGTACGACCCTGGAGTTCCTCTCGCCATTCCTGTTGAGAGGGCCTCCTCTTGAGATGCGACGGGAACGCCGGGAACTCTTTCCCGACGAAGCAGGGAAAGGATCCCTCATCTCGAGCTACGAGGCGGAAACGGGGCTCCTCTGGATGTGGGCGGGACCCACGTGATTCCTCTCGAGTGGAGACGGCTAGGTCGGGGAACTTCTTGATTTGCACCAAGGGTGTGAAGGAGCCTTTCGAAGTTCCAGACGTGAGGTGTGATCAGCCTCGAGACGCCTCAGCGGAAATGGGCCTCATCTCGCCTGGAGGGGAGAACCTCCTGGATTTTCTCGAGTTGCGGCAGGTCTTCTCGAGTTATGACGGGGACCATAGAGACCCGCTCTGGTGGCCTCAGGAAAGGCCAGTACCCATTCGAGTTGCTAGGGGACCTCTCGGGATTCCTCTCCCATCCATGCCGGGGCCTCAGTCCTTGTGTGGAGTCGGGGCCGGAACCTGAGGATTCCTCTCCAGTGTTGCCATGGATCTTGGGGTGCTTCTGAGTCTCCCCAGGGGAGTCAGGCCTCGTCTCGAGTGGGGGCATGCACGTGCGCTTTCCTCCCGAGCTGCAGCAGTAGTGTCACGCTTCCTGTCACGTGGATCAAGGGATCTGTGGCATTCCCTCGAGGCTGTCCCTCGAGGCTTTCCCACGAGGCTTTCCCACAGGGCTGTGCCACGTGCCACCTTGGTGTGAGTCGATCCTCGGCGTGAAAGACGAGCCGGTGAAGGGAAAAGAGGTTCCTCTGGAATGGACTGAGACATCTGGGGGACGCTTGGAATGGTGGCACGACCCTGGAGTTCCTCTCGCCGTTCCTGTTGAGAGGGCCTCCATTTGAGATGCGACGGGAACGCCGGGAACTCTTTCCCGACGAAGCAGGGAAAGGATCCCTCATCTCGAGCTACGAGGCGGAAACGGGGCTCCTCTGGATGTGGGCGGGACCCACGTGATTCCTCTCGAGTGGAGACGGCTAGGTCGGGGAACTTCTTGATTTGCACCAAGGGTGTGAAGGAGCCTTTCGAAGTTCCAGAGGTGAGGTGTGATCAGCCTCGAGACGCCTCAGCGGAAATGGGCCTCATCTCGCCTGGAGGGGAGAACCTCCTGGATTTTCTCGAGTTGCGGCAGGTCTTCTCGAGTTACGACGGGGACCATAGGGACCCGCTCTGGTGGCCTCAGGAAAGGCCAGTCCCCATTCGAGTTGCTAGGGGACCTCTCGGGATTCCTCTCCCATCCATGCCGCGGCCTCAGTCCTTGTGTAGAGTCGGGGCCGGAACCTGAGGATTCCTCTTCAGTGTTGCCATGGATCTTGGGGTGCTTCTGAGTCTCCCCAGGGGAGTCAGGCCTCGTCTCGAGTGGGGGCATGCACGTGCGCTTTCCTCCCGAGCTGCAGCAGTAGTGTCATGCTTCCTGTCACGTGGATCAAGGGATCTGTGGCTTTCCCTCGAGGCTGTCCCTCGAGGCTTTCCCACGAGGCTTTCCCACAGGGCTGTGCCACGTGCCACCTTGGTGTGAGTCGATCCTCGGCGTGAAAGACGAGCCGGTGAAGGGAAAAGAGGTTCCTCTGGAATGGACTGAGACATCTGGGGGACTCTTGGAATGGTGGCACGACCCTGGAGTTCCTCTCGCCGTTCCTGTTGAGAGGGCCTCCTCTTGAGATGCGACGGGAACGCCGGGAACTCTTTCCCGACGAAGCAGGGAAAGGATCCCTCATCTCGAGCTACGAGGCGGAAACGGGGCTCCTCTGGATGTGGGCGGGACCCTCGTGATTCCTCTCGAGTGGAGACGGGTATGTCGGGGAACTTCTTGATTTGCAGCAAAGGTGTGAAGGATCCTTTCGAAGTTCCAGAGGTGAGGTGTGATCAGCCTCGAGACGCCTCAGCGGAAATGGGGCTCATCTCGCCTGGAGGGGAGAACCTCCTGGATTTTCTCGAGTTGCGGCAGGTCTTCTCGAGTTACGACGGGGACCTCAGGGACCCGCTCTGGTGGCCTCAGGAAAGGCCAGTCCCCATGCGAGTTGCTAGGGGACCTCTCGGGATTCCTCTCCCGTCCATGCCGGGGCCTCAGTCCTTGTGTGGAGTCGCGGCCGGAACCTGAGGATTCCTCTCCAGTGTTGCCATGGATCTTGGGGTGCTTCTGAGTCTCCCCAGGGGAGTCAGGCATCCTCTCGAGAGGGGGCATGCACGTGCGCTTTCCTCCCGAGCTGCAGCAGTAGTGTCACGCTTCCTGTCACGTGGATCAAGGGATCTGTGGCTTTCCCTCGAGGCTTTCCCTCGAGGCTTTCCCACGAGGCTTTCCCACAGGGCTGTGCCACGTGCCACCTTGGTGGGAGTCTATCCTCGGCGTGAAAGACCAGCCGGTGAAGGGAAAACAGGTTCCTCTGGAATGGACTGAGACATCAGGGGGACTCTTGGAGTGGTGGCACGACCCTGGAGTTCCTCTCGCCATTCCTGTTGAGAGGGCCTTCTCTTGAGATGCGACGGGAACGCCGGGAACTCTTTCCCGACGAAGCAGGGAAAGGATCCCTCATCTCGAGCTATGAGGCGGAAACGGGGCTCCTCTGGATGTGGGTGGGACCCTCGTGTTTCCTCTCGAGTGGAGACGGGTATGTCGGGGAATTTCTTGATTTGCACCAAGGGTGTGAAGGACCCTTTCGAAGTTCCAGAGGTGAGGTGTGATCAGCCTCGAGACGCCTCAGCGGAAATGGGCCTCATCTCGCCTGGAGGGGAGAACCTCCTGGATTTTCTCGAGGTGCGGCAGGTCTTCCCGAGTTACGAATGGGACCTCAGGGACCCGCTCTGGTGGCCTCAGGAAAGGCCAGTCCCCATGCGAGCTGCTAGGGGCCATCTCGGGATTCATCTCCTGTCCATGCCGGGGTTAAGACCTGGTGTGGAGTCGGGGCCGGAACCTGAGGATTCCTCTCCAGTGTTGCCATGGATCTTGGGGTGCTTCTGAGTCTCCCCATGGGAGTCAGGCCTCGTCTCGAGTGGGGGAATTCACGTGCGCTTTCCTCCCGAGCTGCAGCAGTAGAGTCTCGCTTCCTGTCACGTGGAACAAGGGATCTGTGGATTCCCTCGAGGCTTCCGATGGGGGCTTTCCCACGAGGCTTTCCCACAGGGCTGTGCCACGTGCCACCTTGGTGTGAGTCGATCCTCGGCCTGAAAGACGAGCCGGTGAAGGGAAAAGAGGTTCCTCTGCAATGGACTGAGACATCTGGGGGACTCTTGACATGGTGGCACGACCCTGGAGTTCCTCTCGCCGTTCCTGTTGACAGGGCCTCCTCTTGAGATGCGACGGGAACGCCGGGAACTCTTTCCCGACGAAGCAGGGAAAGGATCCCTCATCTCGAGCTACGAGGCGGAAACGGGGCTCCTCTGGATGTGGGCGGGACTCACGTGATTCCTCTCGAGTGGAGACGGCTAGGTCGGGGAACTTCTTGAATTGCACCAAGGGTGTGAAGGACCCTTTCGAAGTTCCAGAGGTGAGGTGTGATCAGCCTCGAGACGCCTCAGCGGAAATGGGCCTCATCTCGCCTGGAGGGGAGAACCTCCTGGATTTTCTCCAGTTGCGGCAGGTCTTCTCGAGTTACGACGGGGACCTCAGGGACCCGGTCTGGTGGCCTCGGGAAAGGCCAGTCCCCATGCGAGTTGCTAGGGGACCTCTCGGGATTCCTCTCCCATCCATGCCGGGGCCTCAGTCCTTGTGTGGAGTCGGGGCCGGAACCTGAGGATGCCTCTCCAGTGTTGCCATGGATCTTGGGGTGCTTCTGAGTCTCCCCAGGGGAGTCAGGCCTCGTCTCGAGTGGGGGCATGCACGTGCGCTTTCCTCCCGAGCTGCAGCAGTAGTGTCACGCTTCCTGTCACGTGGATCAAGGGATCTGTGGCTTTCCCTCAAGGCTGTCCCTCGAGGCTTTCCCACGAGGCTTTCCCACAGGGCTGTGCCACGTGCCACCTTGGTGTGAGTCGATCCTCGGCGTGAAAGACGAGCCGGTGAAGGGAAAAGAGGTTCCTCTGGAATGGACTGAGACATCTGGGGGACTCTTGGAATGATGGCACGACCCTGGAGTTCCTCTCGCCATTCCTGTTGAGAGGGCCTCCTCTTGAGATGCGACGGGAACGCCGGGAACTCTTTCCCGACGAAGCAGGGAAAGGATCCCTCATCTCGAGCTACGAGGCGGAAACGGGGCTCCTCTGGATGTGGGCGGGACCCACGTGATTCCTCTCGAGTGGAGACGGCTAGGTCGGGGAACTTCTTGATTTGCACCAAGGGTGTGAAGGAGCCTTTCGAAGTTCCAGAGGTGAGGTGTGATCAGCCTCGAGACGCCTCAGCGAAAATGGGGCTCATCTCGCCTGGAGGGGAGAACCTCCTGGATTTTCTCGAGTTGCGGCAGGTCTTCTCGAGTTACGACGGGGACCTCAGGGACCCGCTCTGGTGGCCTCAGGAAAGGCCAGTCCCCATGCGAGTTGCTAGGGGACCTCTCGGGATTCCTCTCCCGTCCATGCCGGGGCCTCAGTCCTTGTGTGCAGTCGCGGCCGGAACCTGAGGATTCCTCTCCAGTGTTGCCATGGATCTTGGGGTGCTTCTGAGTCTCCCCAGGGGAGTCAGGCCTCGTCTCGAGTGGGGGCATGCACGTGCGCTTTCCTCCCGGGCTGCAGCAGTAGTGTCACGCTTCCTGTCACGTGGATCAAGGGATCTGTGGCTTTCCCTCGAGGCTGTCCCTCGAGGCTTTCCCACGAGGCTTTCCCACAGGGCTGTGCCACGTGCCACCTTGGTGTGAGTCGATCCTCGGCGTGAAAGACGAGCCGGTGAAGGGAAAAGAGGTTCCTCTGGAATCTACTGAAACATCTGGGGGACTCTTGAAATGGTGGCGCGACCCTGGAGTTCCTCTCGCCGTTCCTGTTGAGAGGGCCTCCTCTTGAGATGCGACGGGAACGTCGGGAACTCTTTCCCGACGAAGCAGGGAAAGGATCCCTCATCTCGAGCTACGAGGCAGAAACGGGGCTCCACTGGATGTGGGCGGGACACTCGTGATTCCTCTCGAGTGGAGACGGGTATGTCGGGGAACTTCTTGATTTGCACCAAGGGTGTGAAGGACCCTTTCGAAGTTCCAGAGGTGAGGTGTGATCAGCCTCGAGACGCCTCAGCGGAAATGGGCCTCATCTCGCCTGGAGGGGAGAACCTCCTGGATTTTCTCGAGTTGCGGCAGGTCTTCTCGAGTTACGACGGGGACCTCAGGAACCCGCTCTGGTGGCCTCAGGAAAGGCCAGTCCCCATGCGAGTTGCTAGGGGACCTCTCGGGATTCCTCTCCCGTCCATGCCGGGGCCTCAGTCCTTGTGTGGAGTCGGGGCCGGAACCTGAGGATTCCTCTCCAGTGTTGCCATGGATCTTGGGGTGCTTCTGAGTCTCCCCAGGGGAGTCAGGCCTCGTCTCGAGTGGGGGCATGCACGTGCGCTTTCTTCCCGAGCTGCAGCAGTAGTGTCACGCTTCCTGTCACGTGGATTAAGGGATCTGTGGCTTTCCCTCGAGGCTGTCCCTCGAGGCTTTCCCACGAGGCTTTCCCACAGGGCTGTGCCACGTGCCACCTTGGTGTGAGTCGATCCTCGGCGTGAAAGACGAGCCGGTGAAGGGAAAAGAGGTTCCTCTGGAATGGACTGAGACATCTGGGGGACTCTTGGAATGGTGGTACGACCCTGGAGTTCCTCTCGCCATTCCTGTTGAGAGGGCCTCCTCTTGAGATGCGACGGGAACGCCGGGAACTCTTTCCCGACGAAGCAGGGAAAGGATCCCTCATCTCGAGCTACGAGGCGGAAACGGGGCTCCTCTGGATGTGGGCGGGACCCACGTGATTCCTCTCGAGTGGAGACGGCTAGGTCGGGGAACTTCTTGATTTGCACCAAGGGTGTGAAGGAGCCTTTCGAAGTTCCAGACGTGAGGTGTGATCAGCCTCGAGACGCCTCAGCGGAAATGGGCCTCATCTCGCCTGGAGGGGAGAACCTCCTGGATTTTCTCGAGTTGCGGCAGGTCTTCTCGAGTTATGACGGGGACCATAGAGACCCGCTCTGGTGGACTCAGGAAAGGCCAGTACCCATTCGAGTTGCTAGGGGACCTCTCGGGATTCCTCTCCCATCCATGCCGGGGCCTCAGTCCTTGTGTGGAGTCGGGGCCGGAACCTGAGGATTCCTCTCCAGTGTTGCCATGGATCTTGGGGTGCTTCTGAGTCTCCCCAGGGGAGTCAGGCCTCGTCTCGAGTGGGGGCATGCACGTGCGCTTTCCTCCCGAGCTGCAGTAGTAGTGTCACGCTTCCTGTCACGTGGATCAAGGGATCTGTGGCATTCCCTCGAGGCTGTCCCTCGAGGCTTTCCCACGAGGCTTTCCCACAGGGCTGTGCCACGTGCCACCTTGGTGTGAGTCGATCCTCGGCGTGAAAGACGAGCCGGTGAAGGGAAAAGAGGTTCCTCTGGAATGGACTGAGACATCTGGGGGACGCTTGGAATGGTGGCACGACCCTGGAGTTCCTCTCGCCGTTCCTGTTGAGAGGGCCTCCATTTGAGATGCGACGGGAACGCCGGGAACTCTTTCCCGACGAAGCAGGGAAAGGATCCCTCATCTCGAGCTACGAGGCGGAAACGGGGCTCCTCTGGATGTGGGCGGGACCCACGTGATTCCTCTCGAGTGGAGACGGCTAGGTCGGGGAACTTCTTGATTTGCACCAAGGGTGTGAAGGAGCCTTTCGAAGTTCCAGAGGTGAGGTGTGATCAGCCTCGAGACGCCTCAGCGGAAATGGGCCTCATCTCGCCTGGAGGGGAGAACCTCCTGGATTTTCTCGAGTTGCGGCAGGTCTTCTCGAGTTACGACGGGGACCATAGGGACCCGCTCTGGTGGCCTCAGGAAAGGCCAGTCCCCATTCGAGTTGCTAGGGGACCTCTCGGGATTCCTCTCCCATCCATGCCGCGGCCTCAGTCCTTGTGTAGAGTCGGGGCCGGAACCTGAGGATTCCTCTTCAGTGTTGCCATGGATCTTGGGGTGCTTCTGAGTCTCCCCAGGGGAGTCAGGCCTCGTCTCGAGTGGGGGCATGCACGTGCGCTTTCCTCCCGAGCTGCAGCAGTAGTGTCATGCTTCCTGTCACGTGGATCAAGGGATCTGTGGCTTTCCC
The DNA here is from genome assembly GCF_023091745.1 of Budorcas taxicolor. Classification (NCBI taxonomy): domain Eukaryota; kingdom Metazoa; phylum Chordata; class Mammalia; order Artiodactyla; family Bovidae; genus Budorcas; species Budorcas taxicolor. The sequence goes on along the minus strand of NW_026292750.1, from coordinate 1,453,845 downwards.
TCGAGGCTGTCCCTCGAGGCTTTCCCACGAGGCTTTCCCACAGGGCTGTGCCACGTGCCACCTTGGTGTGAGTCGATCCTCGGCGTGAAAGACGAGCCGGTGAAGGGAAAAGAGGTTCCTCTGGAATGGACTGAGACATCTGGGGGACTCTTGGAATGGTGGCACGACCCTGGAGTTCCTCTCGCCGTTCCTGTTGAGAGGGCCTCCTCTTGAGATGCGACGGGAACGCCGGGAACTCTTTCCCGACGAAGCAGGGAAAGGATCCCTCATCTCGAGCTACGAGGCGGAAACGGGGCTCCTCTGGATGTGGGCGGGACCCTCGTGATTCCTCTCGAGTGGAGACGGGTATGTCGGGGAACTTCTTGATTTGCAGCAAAGGTGTGAAGGATCCTTTCGAAGTTCCAGAGGTGAGGTGTGATCAGCCTCGAGACGCCTCAGCGGAAATGGGGCTCATCTCGCCTGGAGGGGAGAACCTCCTGGATTTTCTCGAGTTGCGGCAGGTCTTCTCGAGTTACGACGGGGACCTCAGGGACCCGCTCTGGTGGCCTCAGGAAAGGCCAGTCCCCATGCGAGTTGCTAGGGGACCTCTCGGGATTCCTCTCCCGTCCATGCCGGGGCCTCAGTCCTTGTGTGGAGTCGCGGCCGGAACCTGAGGATTCCTCTCCAGTGTTGCCATGGATCTTGGGGTGCTTCTGAGTCTCCCCAGGGGAGTCAGGCATCCTCTCGAGAGGGGGCATGCACGTGCGCTTTCCTCCCGAGCTGCAGCAGTAGTGTCACGCTTCCTGTCACGTGGATCAAGGGATCTGTGGCTTTCCCTCGAGGCTTTCCCTCGAGGCTTTCCCACGAGGCTTTCCCACAGGGCTGTGCCACGTGCCACCTTGGTGGGAGTCTATCCTCGGCGTGAAAGACGAGCCGGTGAAGGGAAAAGAGGTTCCTCTGGAATGGACTGAGACATCAGGGGGACTCTTGGAGTGGTGGCACGACCCTGGAGTTCCTCTCGCCATTCCTGTTGAGAGGGCCTTCTCTTGAGATGCGACGGGAACGCCGGGAACTCTTTCCCGACGAAGCAGGGAAAGGATCCCTCATCTCGAGCTATGAGGCGGAAACGGGGCTCCTCTGGATGTGGGTGGGACCCTCGTGTTTCTTCTCGAGTGGAGACGGGTATGTCGGGGAATTTCTTGATTTGCACCAAGGGTGTGAAGGACCCTTTCGAAGTTCCAGAGGTGAGGTGTGATCAGCCTCGAGACACCTCAGCGGAAATGGGCCTCATCTCGCCTGGAGGGGAGAACCTCCTGGATTTTCTCGAGGTGCGGCAGGTCTTCCCGAGTTACGAATGGGACCTCAGGGACCCGCTCTGGTGGCCTCAGGAAAGGCCAGTCCCCATGCGAGCTGCTAGGGGCCATCTCGGGATTCATCTCCTGTCCATGCCGGGGTTAAGACCTGGTGTGGAGTCGGGGCCGGAACCTGAGGATTCCTCTCCAGTGTTGCCATGGATCTTGGGGTGCTTCTGAGTCTCCCCATGGGAGTCAGGCCTCGTCTCGAGTGGGGGAATTCACGTGCGCTTTCCTCCCGAGCTGCAGCAGTAGAGTCTCGCTTCCTGTCACGTGGAACAAGGGATCTGTGGATTCCCTCGAGGCTTCCGATGGGGGCTTTCCCACGAGGCTTTCCCACAGGGCTGTGCCACGTGCCACCTTGGTGTGAGTCGATCCTCGGCCTGAAAGACGAGCCGGTGAAGGGAAAAGAGGTTCCTCTGCAATGGACTGAGACATCTGGGGGACTCTTGACATGGTGGCACGACCCTGGAGTTCCTCTCGCCGTTCCTGTTGACAGGGCCTCCTCTTGAGATGCGACGGGAACGCCGGGAACTCTTTCCCGACGAAGCAGGGAAAGGATCCCTCATCTCGAGCTACGAGGCGGAAACGGGGCTCCTCTGGATGTGGGCGGGACTCACGTGATTCCTCTCGAGTGGAGACGGCTAGGTCGGGGAACTTCTTGAATTGCACCAAGGGTGTGAAGGACCCTTTCGAAGTTCCAGAGGTGAGGTGTGATCAGCCTCGAGACGCCTCAGCGGAAATGGGCCTCATCTCGCCTGGAGGGGAGAACCTCCTGGATTTTCTCCAGTTGCGGCAGGTCTTCTCGAGTTACGACGGGGACCTCAGGGACCCGGTCTGGTGGCCTCAGGAAAGGCCAGTCCCCATGCGAGTTGCTAGGGGACCTCTCGGGATTCCTCTCCCATCCATGCCGGGGCCTCAGTCCTTGTGTGGAGTCGGGGCCGGAACCTGAGGATGCCTCTCCAGTGTTGCCATGGATCTTGGGGTGCTTCTGAGTCTCCCCAGGGGAGTCAGGCCTCGTCTCGAGTGGGGGCATGCACGTGCGCTTTCCTCCCGAGCTGCAGCAGTAGTGTCACGCTTCCTGTCACGTGGATCAAGGGATCTGTGGCTTTCCCTCAAGGCTGTCCCTCGAGGCTTTCCCACGAGGCTTTCCCACAGGGCTGTGCCACGTGCCACCTTGGTGTGAGTCGATCCTCGGCGTGAAAGACGAGCCGGTGAAGGGAAAAGAGGTTCCTCTGGAATGGACTGAGACATCTGGGGGACTCTTGGAATGATGGCACGACCCTGGAGTTCCTCTCGCCATTCCTGTTGAGAGGGCCTCCTCTTGAGATGCGACGGGAACGCCGGGAACTCTTTCCCGACGAAGCAGGGAAAGGATCCCTCATCTCGAGCTACGAGGCGGAAACGGGGCTCCTCTGGATGTGGGCGGGACCCACGTGATTCCTCTCGAGTGGAGACGGCTAGGTCGGGGAACTTCTTGATTTGCACCAAGGGTGTGAAGGAGCCTTTCGAAGTTCCAGAGGTGAGGTGTGATCAGCCTCGAGACGCCTCAGCGGAAATGGGGCTCATCTCGCCTGGAGGGGAGAACCTCCTGGATTTTCTCGAGTTGCGGCAGGTCTTCTCGAGTTACGACGGGGACCTCAGGGACCCGCTCTGGTGGCCTCAGGAAAGGCCAGTCCCCATGCGAGTTGCTAGGGGACCTCTCGGGATTCCTCTCCCGTCCATGCCGGGGCCTCAGTCCTTGTGTGCAGTCGCGGCCGGAACCTGAGGATTCCTCTCCAGTGTTGCCATGGATCTTGGGGTGCTTCTGAGTCTCCCCAGGGGAGTCAGGCCTCGTCTCGAGTGGGGGCATGCACGTGCGCTTTCCTCCCGGGCTGCAGCAGTAGTGTCACGCTTCCTGTCACGTGGATCAAGGGATCTGTGGCTTTCCCTCGAGGCTGTCCCTCGAGGCTTTCCCACGAGGCTTTCCCACAGGGCTGTGCCACGTGCCACCTTGGTGTGAGTCGATCCTCGGCGTGAAAGACGAGCCGGTGAAGGGAAAAGAGGTTCCTCTGGAATCTACTGAAACATCTGGGGGACTCTTGAAATGGTGGCGCGACCCTGGAGTTCCTCTCGCCGTTCCTGTTGAGAGGGCCTCCTCTTGAGATGCGACGGGAACGCCGGGAACTCTTTCCCGACGAAGCAGGGAAAGGATCCCTCATCTCGAGCTACGAGGCGGAAACGGGGTTCGTCTGGATGTGGGCGGGACCCACGTCTTTCCTCTCGAGTGGAGACGGCTAGGTCGGGGAACTTCTTGATTTGCACCAAGGGTGTGAAGGACCCTTTCGAAGTTCCAGAGGTGAGGTGTGATCAGCCTCGAGACGCCTCAGCGGAAATGGGCCTCATCTCGCCTGGAGGGGAGAACCTCCTGGATTTTCTCGAGTTGCGGCAGGTCTTCTCGCATTACGACGGGGACCACAGGGACCCGCTCTGGTGGCCTCAGGAAAGGCCAGTCCCCATGCGAGTTGCTAGGGGACCTCTCGGGATTCCTCTCCCGTCCATGCCGGGGCCTCAGTCCTTGTGTGGAGTCGGGGCCAGAACCTGAGGATTCCTCTCCAGTGTTGCCATGGATCTTGGGGTGCTTCTGAGTCTCCCCAGGGGAGTCAGGCCTCGTCTCGAGTGGGGGCATGCACGTGCGCTTTCCTCCCGAGCTGCAGCAGTAGTGTCACGCTTCCTGTCACGTGGATCAAGGGATCTGCGCTTTCCCTCGAGGCTGTCGCTCGAGGCTGTCCCACGAGGCTTTCCCACAGGGCTGTGCCACGTCCCACCTTGGTGTGAGTCGATCCTCGGCGTGAAAGAGGAGCCGGTGAAGGGAAAAGAGGTTCCTCTGGAATGGACTGAGACATCTGGGGGACTCTTGGAATGGTGGCACGACCCTGGAGTTCCTCTCGCCGTTCCTGTTGAGAGGGCCTCCTCTTGAGATGCGACTGAAACGCCGGGAACTCTTTCCCGACGAAGCAGGGAAAGGATCCCTCATCTCGATCTACGAGGCGGAAACGGGGCGCCTCTGGATGTGGGTGGAACCCTCGTGTTTCCTCTCGAGTGGAGACGGGTATGTTCGGGAACTTCTTGTTTTGCACCAAGGGTATGAATGACCCTTTTGAAGTTCCAGATATGAGGTGTGATCGGCCTCGAGACGCCTCAGCGGAAATGGGCCTCATCTCGCCTGGAGGGGAGAACCTCCTGGATTTTCTCGAGTTGCAGCAGGTCTTCTCGAGTTATGACGGTGACATCAGGGACCCGCTCTGAGGGCCTCAGGAAGGGCCAGTCCCCATGCGAGTTGCTAGGGGCCATCTCGGTATTCCTCTCCCATCGATGCCTGGGCCTGAGACCTTGTGTGGAGTCGGGGCCGGAACCTGAGGATTCCTCTCCAGTGTTGACTTGGATTTTGGGGTGACTCTGAGTCTCCCCAGGGGAGTCAGGCCTCGTCTCGAGTGGGGGCATGCACGTGCGCTTCCCTCCCGAGCTGCAGCAGTAGGGTCACGCTTCCTGTCACTTGGATCAAGGGATCTGTGGCTTTCCCTCGAGGCTTTCCCTCGAGGCTTTCCCAAGAGGCTTTCCCACAGGGCTGTGCCACGTGCCACCTTGGTGTGAGTCGATCCTCGGCGTGACAGACGAGCCGGTGAAGGGAAAAGAGGTTCCTCTGGAATGGACTGAGACATCTGGGGGACTCTTGGACTGGTGGCACGACCCTGGAGTTCCTCTCGCCGTTCCTGTTGAGAGGGCCTCCTCTTGAGATGCGACGGGAACACCGGGAATTCTTTCCCGACGAAGCAGGGAAAAGATCCCTCACCTCGAGCTACGAGGCGGAAACGGGGCTCCTCTGGATGTGGGCGGGACCCTCGTGTTTTCTCTCGAATGGAGAAGGGTATGTCGGGGAACTTCTTGAGTTGCACCCAGGGTGTGAAGGACCCTTTCAACTTTCCAGAGGTGAGGTGTGATTAGCCCCGAGAAGCCTCTGCGGAAATGGGCCTCATCCCCCCTGCAGGGGAGAACCTCCTGGATATTCTGGAGTTGCGGCAGGTCTTCTCGAATTACGACGGGGACCTCAGGGACCCGCTCTGGTGGCCTCAGGAAGGGCCAGGCACCATGCGAGTTGCTATGTGCCATCTCGGGATTCCTCTCCCATCGATGCCTGGGCCTAAGACCTTGTGTGCAGTCGAGGCCGGAACCTGAGGATTCCTCTCCAGTGTTGCCATGGAACTTGGGGTGCCTCTGAGTCTCCCCAGGGGAGTCAAGCCTCGTCTCGAGTGGGGGCATGCACGTGCGCTTCCCTCCCGAGCTGCAGCAGTAGGGTCACGCTTCCTGTCACGTGGATGAAGGGATCTTTGGCTTTCCCTCGAGGCTTTCCCTCGAGGCTTTCCCACGAGGCTTTCCCACAGGGCTGTGCCAAGTGCCACCTTGGTGTGACTCGATCCTCGGCGTGAAAGTCGAGCCGGTGAAGGGAAAAGAGGTTCCTCTGGAATGGACTGAGACATCTGGGGGACTCTTGGAATGGTGGCACGACCCTGGAGTTCCTCTCGCCGGTCCTGTTGAGAGGGCCTCCTCTTGAGATGCGACGGGAACGCCGGGAATTCTTTCCCGACGAAGCAGGGAAAAGATCCCTCACCTCGAGCTACGAGGCGGAAACGGGGCTCCTCTGGATGTGGGCGGGACCCTCGTGTTTTCTCTCGAGTGGAGAAGGGTATGTCGGGGAACTTCTTGAGTTGCACCAAGCGTGTGAAGGACCCTTTCGACGTTCCAGAGGTGAGGTATGATTAGCCCCGGGAAGCCTCTGCGGAAATGGGCCTCATCTCGCCTGCAGGGGAGAACCTCCTGGATATTCTCGAGTTGCGGCAGGTCTTCTCGAGTTACGACGGGGACCTCAGGGACCCGCTCTGAGGGCCTCAGGAAGGGCCAGTCCCCATGCGAGTTGCTAGGGGCCATCTCGGTATTCCTCTCCCATCGATGCCTGGGCCTGAGACCTTGTGTGGAGTCGGGGCCGGAACCTGAGGATTCCTCTCCAGTGTTGACTTGGATTTTGGGGTGACTCTGAGTCTCCCCAGGGGAGTCAGGCCTCGTCTCGAGTGGGGGCATGCACGTGCGCTTCCCTCCCGAGCTGCAGCAGTAGGGTCACGCTTCCTGTCACTTGGATCAAGGGATCTGTGGCTTTCCCTCGAGGCTTTCCCTCGAGGCTTTCCCAAGAGGCTTTCCCACAGGGCTGTGCCACGTGCCACCTTGGTGTGAGTCGATCCTCGGCGTGACAGACGAGGCGGTGAAGGGAAAAGAGGTTCCTCTGGAATGGACTGAGACATCTGGGGGACTCTTGGACTGGTGGCACGACCCTGGAGTTCCTCTCGCCGTTCCTGTTGAGAGGGCCTCCTCTTGAGATGCGACGGGAACACCGGGAATTCTTTCCCGACGAAGCAGGGAAAAGATCCCTCACCTCGAGCTACGAGGCGGAAACGGGGCTCCTCTGGATGTGGGCGGGACCCTCGTGTTTTCTCTCGAATGGAGAAGGGTATGTCGGGGAACTTCTTGAGTTGCACCCAGGGTGTGAAGGACCCTTTCAACTTTCCAGAGGTGAGGTGTGATTAGCCCCGAGAAGCCTCTGCGGAAATGGGCCTCATCTCGCCTGCAGGGGAGAACCTCCTGGATATTCTGGAGTTGCGGCAGGTCTTCTCGAATTACGACGGGGACCTCAGGGACCCGCTCTGGTGGCCTCAGGAAGGGCCAGGCACCATGCGAGTTGCTATGTGCCATCTCGGGATTCCTCTCCCATCGATGCCTGGGCCTAAGACCTTGTGTGCAGTCGAGGCCGGAACCTGAGGATTCCTCTCCAGTGTTGCCATGGAACTTGGGGTGCCTCTGAGTCTCCCCAGGGGAGTCAAGCCTCGTCTCGAGTGGGGGCATGCACGTGCGCTTCCCTCCCGAGCTGCAGCAGTAGGGTCACGCTTCCTGTCACGTGGATGAAGGGATCTTTGGCTTTCCCTCGAGGCTTTCCCTCGAGGCTTTCCCACGAGGCTTTCCCACAGGGCTGTGCCAAGTGCCACCTTGGTGTGACTCGATCCTCGGCGTGAAAGTCGAGCCGGTGAAGGGAAAAGAGGTTCCTCTGGAATGGACTGAGACATCTGGGGGACTCTTGGAATGGTGGCACGACCCTGGAATTCCTCTCGCCGGTCCTGTTGAGAGGGCCTCCTCTTGAGATGCGACGGGAACGCCGGGAATTCTTTCCCGACGAAGCAGGGAAAAGATCCCTCACCTCGAGCTACGAGGCGGAAACGGGGCTCCTCTGGATGTGGGCGGGACCCTCGTGTTTTCTCTCGAGTGGAGAAGGGTATGTCGGGGAACTTCTTGAGTTGCACCAAGCGTGTGAAGGACCCTTTCGACGTTCCAGAGGTGAGGTATGATTAGCCCCGGGAAGCCTCTGCGGAAATGGGCCTCATCTCGCCTGCAGGGGAGAACCTCCTGGATATTCTCGAGTTGCGGCAGGTCTTCTCGAGTTACGACGGGGACCTCAGGGACCCGCTCTGAGGGCCTCAGGAAGGGCCAGTCCCCATGCGAGTTGCTAGGGGCCATCTCGGTATTCCTCTCCCGTCGATGCCGGGGCCTGAGACCTTGTGTGGAGTCGGGGCCGGAACCTGAGGATTCCTCTCCAGTGTTGACTTGGATTTTGGGGTGACTCTGAGTCTCCCCAGGGGAGTCAGGCCTCGTCTCGAGTGGGGGCATGCACGTGCGCTTCCCTCCCGAGCTGCAGCAGTAGGGTCACGCTTCCTGTCACTTGGATCAAGGGATCTGTGGCTTTCCCTCGAGGCTTTCCCTCGAGGCTTTCCCAAGAGGCTTTCCCACAGGGCTGTGCCAAGTGCCACCTTGGTGTGAGTCGATCCTCGGCGTGACAGACGAGCCGGTGAAGGGAAAAGAGGTTCCTCTGGAATGGACTGAGACATCTGGGGGACTCTTGGACTGGTGGCACGACCCTGGAGTTCCTCTCGCCGTTCCTGTTGAGAGGGCCTCCTCTTGAGATGCGACGGGAACGCCGGGAATTCTTTCCCGACGAAGCAGGGAAAAGATCCCTCACCTCGAGCTACGAGGCGGAAACGGGGCTCCTCTGGATGTGGGCGGGACCCTCGTGTTTTCTCTCGAATGGAGAAGGGTATGTCGGGGAACTTCTTGAGTTGCACCAAGCGTGTGAAGGACCCTTTCGACGTTCCAGAGGTGAGGTATGATTAGCCCCGGGAAGCCTCTGCGGAAATGGGCCTCATCTCGCCTGCAGGGGAGAACCTCCTGGATATTCTCGAGTTGCGGCAGGTCTTCTCGAGTTACGACGGGGACCTCAGGGACCCGCTCTGAGGGCCTCAGGAAGGGCCAGTCCCCATGCGAGTTGCTAGGGGCCATCTCGGTATTCCTCTCCCGTCGATGCCGGGGCCTGAGACCTTGTGTGGAGTCGGGGCCGGAACCTGAGGATTCCTCTCCAGTGTTGACTTGGATTTTGGGGTGACTCTGAGTCTCCCCAGGGGAGTCAGGCCTCGTCTCGAGTGGGGGCATGCACGTGCGCTTCCCTCCCGAGCTGCAGCAGTAGGGTCACGCTTCCTGTCACTTGGATCAAGGGATCTGTGGCTTTCCCTCGAGGCTTTCCCTCGAGGCTTTCCCAAGAGGCTTTCCCACAGGGCTGTGCCAAGTGCCACCTTGGTGTGAGTCGATCCTCGGCGTGACAGACGAGCCGGTGAAGGGAAAAGAGGTTCCTCTGGAATGGACTGAGATATCTGGGGGACTCTTGGACTGGTGGCACGACCCTGGAGTTCCTCTCGCCGGTCCTGTTGAGAGGGCCTCCTCTTGAGATGCGACGGGAACGCCGGGAATTCTTTCCCGACGAAGCAGGGAAAAGATCCCTCACCTCGAGCTACGAGGCGGAAACGGGGCTCCTCTGGATGTGGGCGGGACCCTCGTGTTTTCTCTCGAATGGAGAAGGGTATGTCGGGGAACTTCTTGAGTTGCACCCAGGGTGTGAAGGACCCTTTCAACGTTCCAGAGGTGAGGTGTGATTAGCCCCGAGAAGCCTCTGCGGAAATGGGCCTCATCTCGCCTGCAGGGGAGAACCTCCTGGATATTCTGGAGTTGTGGCAGGTCTTCTCGAATTACGACGGGGACCTCAGGGACCCGCTCTGGTGGCCTCAGGAAGGGCCAGGCACCATGCGAGTTGCTATGTGCCATCTCGGGATTCCTCTCCCATCGATGCCTGGGCCTAAGACCTTGTGTGCAGTCGAGGCCGGAACCTGAGGATTCCTCTCCAGTGTTGCCATGGAACTTGGGGTGCCTCTGAGTCTCCCCAGGGGAGTCAAGCCTCGTCTCGAGTGGGGGCATGCACGTGCGCTTCCCTCCTGAGCTGCAGCAGTAGGGTCACGCTTCCTGTCACGTGGATGAAGGGATCTGTGGCTTTCCCTCGAGGCTTTCCCTCGAGGCTTTCCCACGAGGCTTTCCCACAGGGCTGTGCCAAGTGCCACCTTGGTGTGACTCGATCCTCGGCGTGAAAGACGAGCCAGTGAAGGGAAAAGAGGTTCCTCTGGAATGGACTGAGACATCTGGGGGACTCTTGGAATGGTGGCACGACCCTGGAGTTCCTCTCGCCGGTCCTGTTGAGAGGGCCTCCTCTTGAGATGCGACGGGAACGCCTGGAATTCTTTCCCGACGAAGCAGGGAAAGGATCCCTCACCTCGAGCTACGAGGCGGAAACGGGGCTCCTCTGGATGTGGGCGGGACCCTCGTGTTTTCTCTCGAATGGAGAAGGGTATGTCGGGGAACTTCTTGAGTTGCACCAAGCGTGTGAAGGACCCTTTCGACGTTCCAGAGGTGAGGTATGATTAGCCCCGGGAAGCCTCTGCGGAAATGGGCCTCATCTCGCCTGCAGGGGAGAACCTCCTGGATATTCTCGAGTTGCGGCAGGTCTTCTCGAGTTACGACGGGGACCTCAGGGACCCGCTCTGAGGGCCTCAGGAAGGGCCAGTCCCCATGCGAGTTGCTAGGGGCCATCTCGGTATTCCTCTCCCGTCGATGCCGGGGCCTGAGACCTTGTGTGGAGTCGGGGCCGGAACCTGAGGATTCCTCTCCAGTGTTGACTTGGATTTTGGGGTGACTCTGAGTCTCCCCAGGGGAGTCAGGCCTCGTCTCGAGTGGGGGCATGCACGTGCGCTTCCCTCCCGAGCTGCAGCAGTAGGGTCACGCTTCCTGTCACTTGGATCAAGGGATCTGTGGCTTTCCCTCGAGGCTTTCCCTCGAGGCTTTCCCAAGAGGCTTTCCCACAGGGCTGTGCCAAGTGCCACCTTGGTGTGAGTCGATCCTCGGCGTGACAGACGAGCCGGTGAAGGGAAAAGAGGTTCCTCTGGAATGGACTGAGACATCTGGGGGACTCTTGGACTGGTGGCACGACCCTGGAGTTCCTCTCGCCGTTCCTGTTGAGAGGGCCTCCTCTTGAGATGCGACGGGAACGCCGGGAATTCTTTCCCGACGAAGCAGGGAAAAGATCCCTCACCTCGAGCTACGAGGCGGAAACGGGGCTCCTCTGGATGTGGGCGGGACCCTCGTGTTTTCTCTCGAATGGAGAAGGGTATGTCGGGGAACTTCTTGAGTTGCACCCAGGGTGTGAAGGACCCTTTCAACTTTCCAGAGGTGAGGTGTGATAAGCCCCGAGAAGCCTCTGCGGAAATGGGCCTCATCTCGCCTGAAGGGGAGAACCTCCTGGATATTCTGGAGTTGCGGAAGGTCTTCTCGAATTACGACGGGGACCTCAGGGACCCGCTCTGGTGGCCTCAGGAAGGGCCAGGCACCATGCGAGTTGCTATGTGCCATCTCGGGATTCCTCTCCCATCGATGCCTGGGCCTAAGACCTTGTGTGCAGTCGAGGCCGGAACCTGAGGATTCCTCTCCAGTGTTGCCATGGAACTTGGGGTGCCTCTGAGTCTCCCCAGGGGAGTCAAGCCTCGTCTCGAGTGGGGGCATGCACGTGCGCTTCCCTCCTGAGCTGCAGCAGTAGGGTCACGCTTCCTGTCACGTGGATGAAGGGATCTGTGGCTTTCCCTCGAGGCTTTCCCTCGAGGCTTTCCCACGAGGCTTTCCCACAGGGCTGTGCCAAGTGCCACCTTGGTGTGACTCGATCCTCGGCGTGAAAGACGAGCCAGTGAAGGGAAAAGAGGTTCCTCTGGAATGGACTGAGACATCTGGGGGACTCTTGGAATGGTGGCACGACCCTGGAGTTCCTCTCGCCGGTCCTGTTGAGAGGGCCTCCTCTTGAGATGCGACGGGAACGCCTGGAATTCTTTCCCGACGAAGCAGGGAAAGGATCCCTCACCTCGAGCTACGAGGCGGAAACGGGGCTCCTCTGGATGTGGGCGGGACCCTCGTGTTTTCTCTCGAATGGAGAAGGGTATGTCGGGGAACTTCTTGAGTTGCACCAAGCGTGTGAAGGACCCTTTCGACGTTCCAGAGGTGAGGTATGATTAGCCCCGGGAAGCCTCTGCGGAAATGGGCCTCATCTCGCCTGCAGGGGAGAACCTCCTGGATATTCTCGAGTTGCGGCAGGTCTTCTCGAGTTACGACGGGGACCTCAGGGACCCGCTCTGAGGGCCTCAGGAAGGGCCAGTCCCCATGCGAGTTGCTAGGGGCCATCTCGGTATTCCTCTCCCGTCGATGCCGGGGCCTGAGACCTTGTGTGGAGTCGGGGCCGGAACCTGAGGATTCCTCTCCAGTGTTGACTTGGATTTTGGGGTGACTCTGAGTCTCCCCAGGGGAGTCAGGCCTTGTCTCGAGTGGGGGCATGCACGTGCGCTTCCCTCCCGAGCTGCAGCAGTAGGGTCACGCTTCCTGTCACTTGGATCAAGGGATCTGTGGCTTTCCCTCGAGGCTTTCCCTCGCGGCTTTCCCAAGAGGCTTTCCCACAGGGCTGTGCCAAGTGCCACCTTGGTGTGAGTCGATCCTCGGCGTGACAGACGAGCCGGTGAAGGGAAAAGAGGTTCCTCTGGAATGGACTGAGACATCTGGGGGACTCTTGGACTGGTGGCATGACCTTGGAGTTCCTCTCGCCGTTCCTTTTGAGAGGGCCTCCTCTTGAGATGCGACGGGAACGCCGGGAATTCTTTCCCGACGAAGCAGGGAAAAGATCCCTCACTTCGAGCTACGAGGCGGAAACGGGGCTCCTCTGGATGTGGGCGGGACCCTCGTGTTTTCTCTCGAATGGAGAAGGGTATGTCGGGGAACTTCTTGAGTTGCACCAAGCGTGTGAAGGACCCTTTCGACGTTCCAGAGGTGAGGAATGATTAGCCCCGGGAAGCCTCTGCGGAAATGGGCCTCATCTCGCCTGCAGGGGAGAACCTCCTGGATATTCTCGAGTTGCGGCAGGTCTTCTCGAGTTACGACGGGGACCTCAGGGACCCGCTCTGAGGGCCTCAGGAAGGGCCAGTCCCCATGCGAGTTGCTAGGGGCCATCTCGGTATTCCTCTCCCGTCGATGCCGGGGCCTGAGACCTTGTGTGGAGTCGGGGCCGGAACCTGAGGATTCCTCTCCAGTGTTGACTTGGATTTTGGGGTGACTCTGAGTCTCCCCAGGGGAGTCAGGCCTCGTCTCGAGTGGGGGCATGCACGTGCGCTTCCCTCCCGAGCTGCAGCAGTAGGGTCACGCTTCCTGTCACTTGGATCAAGGGATCTGTGGCTTTCCCTCGAGGCTTTCCCTCGAGGCTTTCCCAAGAGGCTTTCCCACAGGGCTGTGCCAAGTGCCACCTTGGTGTGAGTCGATCCTCGGCGTGACAGACGAGCCGGTGAAGGGAAAAGAGGTTCCTCTGGAATGGACTGAGACATCTGGGGGACTCTTGGACTGGTGGCACGACCGTGGAGTTCCTCTCGCCGTTCCTGTTGAGAGGGCCTCCTCTTGAGATGCGACGGGAACGCCGGGAATTCTTTCCCGACGAAGCAGGGAAAAGATCCCTCACCTCGAGCTACGAGGCGGAAACGGGGCTCCTCTGGATGTGGGCGGGACCCTCGTGTTTTCTCTCGAATGGAGAAGGGTATGTCGGGGAACTTCTTGAGTTGCACCCAGGGTGTGAAGGACCCTTTCAACTTTCCAGAGGTGAGGTGTGATTAGCCCCGAGAAGCCTCTGCGGAAATGGGCCTCATCTCGCCTGAAGGGGAGAACCTCCTGGATATTCTGGAGTTGCGGAAGGTCTTCTCGAATTACGACGGGGACCTCAGGGACCCGCTCTGGTGGCCTCAGGAAGGGCCAGGCACCATGCGAGTTGCTATGTGCCATCTCGGGATTCCTCTCCCATCGATGCCTGGGCCTAAGACCTTGTGTGCAGTCGAGGCCGGAACCTGAGGATTCCTCTCCAGTGTTGCCATGGAACTTGGGGTGCCTCTGAGTCTCCCCAGGGGAGTCAAGCCTCGTCTCGAGTGGGGGCATGCACGTGCGCTTCCCTCCCGAGCTGCAGCAGTAGGGTCACGCTTCCTGTCACGTGGATGAAGGGATCTGTGGCTTTCCCTCGAGGCTTTCCCTGGAGGCTTTCCCACGAGGCTTTCCCACAGGGCTGTGCCAAGTGCCACCTTGGTGTGACTCGATCCTCGGCGTGAAAGACGAGCCGGTGAAGGGAAAAGAGGTTCCTCTGGAATGGACTGAGACATCTGGGGGTCTCTTGGAATGGTGGCACGACCCTGGAGTTCCTCTCGCCGTTCCTGTTGAGAGGGCCTCCTCTTGAGATGCGACGGGAACGCCGGGAATTCTTTCCCGACGAAGCAGGGAAAGGATCCCTCACCTCAAGCTACGAGGCGGAAACGGGGCTCCTCTGGATGTGGGCGGGACCCTCGTGTTTTCTCTCGAATGGAGAAGGGTATGTCGGGGAACTTCTTGAGTTGCACCAAGCGTGTGAAGGACCCTTTCGACGTTCCAGAGGTGAGGTATGATTAGCCCCGGGAAGCCTCTGCGGAAATGGGCCTCATCTCGCCTGCAGGGGAGAACCTCCTGGATATTCTCGAGTTGCGGCAGGTCTTCTCGAGTTACGACGGGGACCTCAGGGACCCGCTCTGAGGGCCTCAGGAAGGGCCAGTCCCCATGCGAGTTGCTAGGGGCCATCTCGGTATTCCTCTCCCGTCGATGCCGGGGCCTGAGACCTTGTGTGGAGTCGGGGCCGGAACCTGAGGATTCCTCTCCAGTGTTGACTTGGATTTTGGGGTGACTCTGAGTCTCCCCAGGGGAGTCAGGCCTCGTCTCGAGTGGGGGCATGCACGTGCGCTTCCCTCCCGAGCTGCAGCAGTAGGGTCACGCTTCCTGTCACGTGGATGAAGGGATCTGTGGCTTTCCCTCGAGGCTTTCCCTCGAGGCTTTCCCACGAGGCTTTCCCACAGGGCTGTGCCAAGTGCCACCTTGGTGTGACTCGATCCTCGGCGTGAAAGACGAGCCGGTGAAGGGAAAAGAGGTTCCTCTGGAATGGACTGAGAAATCTGGGGGACTCTTGGAATGGTGGCACGACCCTGGAGTTCCTCTCGCCGGTCCTGTTGAGAGGGCCTCCTCTTGAGATGCGACGGGAACGCCGGGAATTCTTTCCCGACGAAGCAGGGAAAAGATCCCTCACCTCGAGCTACGAGGCGGAAACGGGGCTCCTCTGGATGTGGGCGGGACCCTCGTGTTTTCTCTCGAATGGAGAAGGGTATGTCGGGGAACTTCTTGAGTTGCACCAAGCGTGTGAAGGACCCTTTCGACGTTCCAGAGGTGAGGTATGATTAGCCCCGGGAAGCCTCTGCGGAAATGGGCCTCATCTCGCCTGCAGGGGAGAACCTCCTGGATATTCTCGAGTTGCGGCAGGTCTTCTCGAGTTACGACGGGGACCTCAGGGACCCGCTCTGAGGGCCTCAGGAAGGGCCAGTCCCCATGCGAGTTGCTAGGGGCCATCTCGGTATTCCTCTCCCGTCGATGCCGGGTCCTGAGACCTTGTGTGGAGTCGGGGCCGGAACCTGAGGATTCCTCTCCAGTGTTGACTTGGATTTTGGGGTGACTCTGAGTCTCCCCAGGGGAGTCAGGCCTCGTCTCGAGTGGGGGCATGCACGTGCGCTTCCCTCCCGAGCTGCAGCAGTAGGGTCACGCTTCCTGTCACTTGGATCAAGGGATCTGTGGCTTTCCCTCGAGGCTTTCCCTCGAGGCTTTCCCAAGAGGCTTTCCCACAGGGCTGTGCCAAGTGCCACCTTGGTGTGAGTCGATCCTCGGCGTGACAGACGAGCCGGTGAAGGGAAAAGAGGTTCCTCTGGAATGGACTGAGACATCTGGGGGACTCTTGGACTGGTGGCACGACCCTGGAGTTCCTCTCGCCGTTCCTGTTGAGAGGGCCTCCTCTTGAGATGCGACGGGAACGCCGGGAATTCTTTCCCGACGAAGCAGGGAAAAGATCCCTCACCTCGAGCTACGAGGCGGAAACGGGGCTCCTCTGGATGTGGGCGGGACCCTCGTGTTTTCTCTCGAATGGAGAAGGGTATGTCGGGGAACTTCTTGAGTTGCACCCAGGGTGTGAAGGACCCTTTCAACTTTCCAGAGGTGAGGTGTGATTAGCCCCGAGAAGCCTCTGCGGAAATGGGCCTCATCTCGCCTGCAGGGGAGAACCTCCTGGATATTCTCGAGTTGCGGTAGGTCTTCTCGAATTACGACGGGGACCTCAGGGACCCGCTCTGGTGGCCTCAGGAAGGGCCAGGCACCATGCGAGTTGCTATGTGCCATCTCGGGATTCCTCTCCCATCGATGCCTGGGCCTAAGACCTTGTGTGCAGTCGAGGCCGGAACCTGAGGATTCCTCTCCAGTGTTGCCATGGAACTTGGGGTGCCTCTGAGTCTCCCCAGGGGAGTCAAGCCTCGTCTCGAGTGGGGGCATGCACGTGCGCTTCCCTCCCGAGCTGCAGCAGTAGGGTCACGCTTCCTGTCACGTGGATGAAGGGATCTGTGGCTTTCCCTCGAGGCTTTCCCTGGAGGCTTTCCCACGAGGCTTTCCCACAGGGCTGTGCCAAGTGCCACCTTGGTGTGACTCGATCCTCGGCGTGAAAGACGAGCCGGTGAAGGGAAAAGAGGTTCCTCTGGAATGGACTGAGACATCTGGGGGTCTCTTGGAATGGTGGCACGACCCTGGAGTTCCTCTCGCCGTTACTGTTGAGAGGGCCTCCTCTTGAGATGCGACGGGAACGCCGGGAATTCTTTCCCGACGAAGCAGGGAAAGGATCCCTCACCTCGAGCTACGAGGCGGAAACGGGGCTCCTCTGGATGTGGGCGGGACCCTCGTGTTTTCTCTCGAATGGAGAAGGGTATGTCGGGGAACTTCTTGAGTTGCACCAAGCGTGTGAAGGACCCTTTCGACGTTCCAGAGGTGAGGTATGATTAGCCCCGGGAAGCCTCTGCGGAAATGGGCCTCATCTCGCCTGCAGGGGAGAACCTCCTGGATATTCTCGAGTTGCGGCAGGTCTTCTCGAGTTACGACGGGGACCTCAGGGACCCGCTCTGAGGGCCTCAGGAAGGGCCAGTCCCCATGCGAGTTGCTAGGGGCCATCTCGGTATTCCTCTCCCGTCGATGCCGGGGCCTGAGACCTTGTGTGGAGTCGGGGCCGGAACCTGAGGATTCCTCTCCAGTGTTGACTTGGATTTTGGGGTGACTCTGAGTCTCCCCAGGGGAGTCAGGCCTCGTCTCGAGTGGGGGCATGCACGTGCGCTTCCCTCCCGAGCTGCAGCAGTAGGGTCACGCTTCCTGTCACGTGGATGAAGGGATCTGTGGCTTTCCCTCGAGGCTTTCCCTCGAGGCTTTCCCACGAGGCTTTCCCACAGGGCTGTGCCAAGTGCCACCTTGGTGTGACTCGATCCTCGGCGTGAAAGACGAGCCGGTGAAGGGAAAAGAGGTTCCTCTGGAATGGACTGAGAAATCTGGGGGACTCTTGGAATGGTGGCACGACCCTGGAGTTCCTCTCGCCGGTCCTGTTGAGAGGGCCTCCTCTTGAGATGCGACGGGAACGCCGGGAATTCTTTCCCGACGAAGCAGGGAAAAGATCCCTCACCTCGAGCTACGAGGCGGAAACGGGGCTCCTCTGGATGTGGGCGGGACCCTCGTGTTTTCTCTCGAATGGAGAAGGGTATGTCGGGGAACTTCTTGAGTTGCACCAAGCGTGTGAAGGACCCTTTCGACGTTCCAGAGGTGAGGTATGATTAGCCCCGGGAAGCCTCTGCGGAAATGGGCCTCATCTCGCCTGCAGGGGAGAACCTCCTGGATATTCTCGAGTTGCGGCAGGTCTTCTCGAGTTACGACGGGGACCTCAGGGACCCGCTCTGAGGGCCTCAGGAAGGGCCAGTCCCCATGCGAGTTGCTAGGGGCCATCTCGGTATTCCTCTCCCGTCGATGCCGGGTCCTGAGACCTTGTGTGGAGTCGGGGCCGGAACCTGAGGATTCCTCTCCAGTGTTGACTTGGATTTTGGGGTGACTCTGAGTCTCCCCAGGGGAGTCAGGCCTCGTCTCGAGTGGGGGCATGCACGTGCGCTTCCCTCCCGAGCTGCAGCAGTAGGGTCACGCTTCCTGTCACTTGGATCAAGGGATCTGTGGCTTTCCCTCGAGGCTTTCCCTCGAGGCTTTCCCAAGAGGCTTTCCCACAGGGCTGTGCCAAGTGCCACCTTGGTGTGAGTCGATCCTCGGCGTGACAGACGAGCCGGTGAAGGGAAAAGAGGTTCCTCTGGAATGGACTGAGACATCTGGGGGACTCTTGGACTGGTGGCACGACCCTGGAGTTCCTCTCGCCGTTCCTGTTGAGAGGGCCTCCTCTTGAGATGCGACGGGAACGCCGGGAATTCTTTCCCGACGAAGCAGGGAAAAGATCCCTCACCTCGAGCTACGAGGCGGAAACGGGGCTCCTCTGGATGTGGGCGGGACCCTCGTGTTTTCTCTCGAATGGAGAAGGGTATGTCGGGGAACTTCTTGAGTTGCACCCAGGGTGTGAAGGACCCTTTCAACTTTCCAGAGGTGAGGTGTGATTAGCCCCGAGAAGCCTCTGCGGAAATGGGCCTCATCTCGCCTGCAGGGGAGAACCTCCTGGATATTCTGGAGTTGCGGCAGGTCTTCTCGAATTACGACGGGGACCTCAGGGACCCGCTCTGGTGGCCTCAGGAAGGGCCAGGCACCATGCGAGTTGCTATGTGCCACCTCGGGATTCCTCTCCCATCGATGCCTGGGCCTAAGACCTTGTGTGCAGTCGAGGCCGGAACCTGAGGATTCCTCTCCAGTGTTGCCATGGAACTTGGGGTGCCTCTGAGTCTCCCCAGGGGAGTCAAGCCTCGTCTCGAGTGGGGGCATGCACGTGCGCTTTCCTCCCGAGCTGCAGCAGTAGGGTCACGCTTCCTGTCACGTGGATGAAGGGATCTGTGGCTTTCCCTCGAGGCTTTCCCTCGAGGCTTTCCCACGATGCTTTCCCACAGGGCTGTGCCAAGTGCCACCTTGGTGTGACTCGATCCTCGGCGTGAAAGACGAGCCGGTGAAGGGAAAAGAGTTTCCTCTGGAATGGACTGAGACATCTGGGGGACTCTTGGAATGGTGGCACGACCCTGGAGTTCCTCTCGCCGGTCCTGTTGAGAGGGCCTCCTCTTGAGATGCGACGGGAACGCCGGGAATTCTTTCCCGACGAAGCAGGGAAAAGATCCCTCACCTCGAGCTACGAGGCGGAAACGGGGCTCCTCTGGATGTGGGCGGGACCCTCGTGTTTTCTCTCGAATGGAGAAGGGTATGTCGGGGAACTTCTTGAGTTGCACCAAGCGTGTGAAGGACCCTTTCGACGTTCCAGAGGTGAGGTATGATTAGCCCCGGGAAGCCTCTGCGGAAATGGGCCTCATCTCGCCTGCAGGGGAGAACCTCCTGGATATTCTCGAGTTGCGGCAGGTCTTCTCGAGTTACGACGGGGACCTCAGGGACCCGCTCTGAGGGCCTCAGGAAGGGCCAGTCCCCATGCGAGTTGCTAGGGGCCATCTCGGTATTCCTCTCCCGTCGATGCCGGGTCCTGAGACCTTGTGTGGAGTCGGGGCCGGAACCTGAGGATTCCTCTCCAGTGTTGACTTGGATTTTGGGGTGACTCTGAGTCTCCCCAGGGGAGTCAGGCCTCGTCTCGAGTGGGGGCATGCACGTGCGCTTCCCTCCCGAGCTGCAGCAGTAGGGTCACGCTTCCTGTCACTTGGATCAAGGGATCTGTGGCTTTCCCTCGAGGCTTTCCCTCGAGGCTTTCCCAAGAGGCTTTCCCACAGGGCTGTGCCAAGTGCCACCTTGGTGTGAGTCGATCCTCGGCGTGACAGACGAGCCGGTGAAGGGAAAAGAGGTTCCTCTGGAATGGACTGAGACATCTGGGGGACTCTTGGACTGGTGGCACGACCCTGGAGTTCCTCTCGCCGTTCCTGTTGAGAGGGCCTCCTCTTGAGATGCGACGGGAACGCCGGGAATTCTTTCCCGACGAAGCAGGGAAAAGATCCCTCACCTCGAGCTACGAGGCGGAAACGGGGCTCCTCTGGATGTGGGCGGGACCCTCGTGTTTTCTCTCGAATGGAGAAGGGTATGTCGGGGAACTTCTTGAGTTGCACCCAGGGTGTGAAGGACCCTTTCAACTTTCCAGAGGTGAGGTGTGATTAGCCCCGAGAAGCCTCTGCGGAAATGGGCCTCATCTCGCCTGCAGGGGAGAACCTCCTGGATATTCTCGAGTTGCGGTAGGTCTTCTCGAATTACGACGGGGACCTCAGGGACCCGCTCTGGTGGCCTCAGGAAGGGCCAGGCACCATGCGAGTTGCTATGTGCCATCTCGGGATTCCTCTCCCATCGATGCCTGGGCCTAAGACCTTGTGTGCAGTCGAGGCCGGAACCTGAGGATTCCTCTCCAGTGTTGCCATGGAACTTGGGGTGCCTCTGAGTCTCCCCAGGGGAGTCAAGCCTCGTCTCGAGTGGGGGCATGCACGTGCGCTTCCCTCCCGAGCTGCAGCAGTAGGGTCACGCTTCCTGTCACGTGGATGAAGGGATCTGTGGCTTTCCCTCGAGGCTTTCCCTGGAGGCTTTCCCACGAGGCTTTCCCACAGGGCTGTGCCAAGTGCCACCTTGGTGTGACTCGATCCTCGGCGTGAAAGACGAGCCGGTGAAGGGAAAAGAGGTTCCTCTGGAATGGACTGAGACATCTGGGGGTCTCTTGGAATGGTGGCACGACCCTGGAGTTCCTCTCGCCGTTACTGTTGAGAGGGCCTCCTCTTGAGATGCGACGGGAACGCCGGGAATTCTTTCCCGACGAAGCAGGGAAAGGATCCCTCACCTCGAGCTACGAGGCGGAAACGGGGCTCCTCTGGATGTGGGCGGGACCCTCGTGTTTTCTCTCGAATGGAGAAGGGTATGTCGGGGAACTTCTTGAGTTGCACCAAGCGTGTGAAGGACCCTTTCGACGTTCCAGAGGTGAGGTATGATTAGCCCCGGGAAGCCTCTGCGGAAATGGGCCTCATCTCGCCTGCAGGGGAGAACCTCCTGGATATTCTCGAGTTGCGGCAGGTCTTCTCGAGTTACGACGGGGACCTCAGGGACCCGCTCTGAGGGCCTCAGGAAGGGCCAGTCCCCATGCGAGTTGCTAGGGGCCATCTCGGTATTCCTCTCCCGTCGATGCCGGGGCCTGAGACCTTGTGTGGAGTCGGGGCCGGAACCTGAGGATTCCTCTCCAGTGTTGACTTGGATTTTGGGGTGACTCTGAGTCTCCCCAGGGGAGTCAGGCCTCGTCTCGAGTGGGGGCATGCACGTGCGCTTCCCTCCCGAGCTGCAGCAGTAGGGTCACGCTTCCTGTCACGTGGATGAAGGGATCTGTGGCTTTCCCTCGAGGCTTTCCCTCGAGGCTTTCCCACGAGGCTTTCCCACAGGGCTGTGCCAAGTGCCACCTTGGTGTGACTCGATCCTCGGCGTGAAAGACGAGCCGGTGAAGGGAAAAGAGGTTCCTCTGGAATGGACTGAGAAATCTGGGGGACTCTTGGAATGGTGGCACGACCCTGGAGTTCCTCTCGCCGGTCCTGTTGAGAGGGCCTCCTCTTGAGATGCGACGGGAACGCCGGGAATTCTTTCCCGACGAAGCAGGGAAAAGATCCCTCACCTCGAGCTACGAGGCGGAAACGGGGCTCCTCTGGATGTGGGCGGGACCCTCGTGTTTTCTCTCGAATGGAGAAGGGTATGTCGGGGAACTTCTTGAGTTGCACCAAGCGTGTGAAGGACCCTTTCGACGTTCCAGAGGTGAGGTATGATTAGCCCCGGGAAGCCTCTGCGGAAATGGGCCTCATCTCGCCTGCAGGGGAGAACCTCCTGGATATTCTCGAGTTGCGGCAGGTCTTCTCGAGTTACGACGGGGACCTCAGGGACCCGCTCTGAGGGCCTCAGGAAGGGCCAGTCCCCATGCGAGTTGCTAGGGGCCATCTCGGTATTCCTCTCCCGTCGATGCCGGGTCCTGAGACCTTGTGTGGAGTCGGGGCCGGAACCTGAGGATTCCTCTCCAGTGTTGACTTGGATTTTGGGGTGACTCTGAGTCTCCCCAGGGGAGTCAGGCCTCGTCTCGAGTGGGGGCATGCACGTGCGCTTCCCTCCCGAGCTGCAGCAGTAGGGTCACGCTTCCTGTCACTTGGATCAAGGGATCTGTGGCTTTCCCTCGAGGCTTTCCCTCGAGGCTTTCCCAAGAGGCTTTCCCACAGGGCTGTGCCAAGTGCCACCTTGGTGTGAGTCGATCCTCGGCGTGACAGACGAGCCGGTGAAGGGAAAAGAGGTTCCTCTGGAATGGACTGAGACATCTGGGGGACTCTTGGACTGGTGGCACGACCCTGGAGTTCCTCTCGCCGTTCCTGTTGAGAGGGCCTCCTCTTGAGATGCGACGGGAACGCCGGGAATTCTTTCCCGACGAAGCAGGGAAAAGATCCCTCACCTCGAGCTACGAGGCGGAAACGGGGCTCCTCTGGATGTGGGCGGGACCCTCGTGTTTTCTCTCGAATGGAGAAGGGTATGTCGGGGAACTTCTTGAGTTGCACCCAGGGTGTGAAGGACCCTTTCAACTTTCCAGAGGTGAGGTGTGATTAGCCCCGAGAAGCCTCTGCGGAAATGGGCCTCATCTCGCCTGCAGGGGAGAACCTCCTGGATATTCTCGAGTTGCGGTAGGTCTTCTCGAATTACGACGGGGACCTCAGGGACCCGCTCTGGTGGCCTCAGGAAGGGCCAGGCACCATGCGAGTTGCTATGTGCCATCTCGGGATTCCTCTCCCATCGATGCCTGGGCCTAAGACCTTGTGTGCAGTCGAGGCCGGAACCTGAGGATTCCTCTCCAGTGTTGCCATGGATCTTGGGGTGCCTCTGAGTCTCCCCAGGGGAGTCAAGCCTCGTCTCGAGTGGGGGCATGCACGTGCGCTTTCCTCCCGAGCTGCAGCAGTAGGGTCACGCTTCCTGTCACGTGGATGAAGGGATCTGTGGCTTTCCCTCGAGGCTTTCCCTCGAGGCTTTCCCACGAGGCTTTCCCACAGGGCTGTGCCAAGTGCCACCTTGGTGTGACTCGATCCTCGACGTGAAAGACGAGCCGGTGAAGGGAAAAGAGGTTCCTCTGGAATGGACTGAGACATCTGGGGGACTCTTGGAATGGTGGCACGACCCTGGAGTTCCTCTCGCCGGTCCTGTTGAGAGGGCCTCCTCTTGAGATGCGACGGGAACGCCGGGAATTCTTTCCCGACGAAGCAGGGAAAAGATCCCTCACCTCGAGCTACGAGGCGGAAACGGGGCTCCTCTGGATGTGGGCGGGACCCTCGTGTTTTCTCTCGAATGGAGAAGGGTATGTCGGGGAACTTCTTGAGTTGAACCAAGCGTGTGAAGGACCCTTTCGACGTTCCAGAGGTGAGGTATGATTAGCCCCGGGAAGCCTCTGCGGAAATGGGCCTCATCTCGCCTGCAGGGGAGAACCTCCTGGATATTCTCGAGTTGCGGCAGGTCTTCTCGAGTTACGACGGGGACCTCAGGGACCCGCTCTGAGGGCCTCAGGAAGGGCCAGTCCCCATGCGAGTTGCTAGGGGCCATCTCGGTATTCCTCTCCCGTCGATGCCGGGGCCTGAGACCTTGTGTGGAGTCGGGGCCGGAACCTGAGGATTCCTCTCCAGTGTTGACTTGGATTTTGGGGTGACTCTGAGTCTCCCCAGGGGAGTCAGGCCTCGTCTCGAGTGGGGGCATGCACGTGCGCTTCCCTCCCGAGCTGCAGCAGTAGGGTCACGCTTCCTGTCACTTGGATCAAGGGATCTGTGGCTTTCCCTCGAGGCTTTCCCTCGAGGCTTTCCCAAGAGGCTTTCCCACAGGGCTGTGCCAAGTGCCACCTTGGTGTGAGTCGATCCTCGGCGTGACAGACGAGCCGGTGAAGGGAAAAGAGGTTCCTCTGGAATGGACTGAGACATCTGGGGGACTCTTGGACTGGTGGCACGACCCTGGAGTTCCTCTCGCCGTTCCTGTTGAGAGGGCCTCCTCTTGAGATGCGACGGGAACGCCGGGAATTCTTTCCCGACGAAGCAGGGAAAAGATCCCTCACCTCGAGCTACGAGGCGGAAACGGGGCTCCTCTGGATGTGGGCGGGACCCTCGTGTTTTCTCTCGAATGGAGAAGGGTATGTCGGGGAACTTCTTGAGTTGCACCCAGGGTGTGAAGGACCCTTTCAACTTTCCAGAGGTGAGGTGTGATTAGCCCCGAGAAGCCTCTGCGGAAATGGGCCTCATCTCGCCTGCAGGGGAGAACCTCCTGGATATTCTGGAGTTGCGGCAGGTCTTCTCGAATTACGACGGGGACCTCAGGGACCCGCTCTGGTGGCCTCAGGAAGGGCCAGGCACCATGCGAGTTGCTATGTGCCACCTCGGGATTCCTCTCCCATCGATGCCTGGGCCTAAGACCTTGTGTGCAGTCGAGGCCGGAACCTGAGGATTCCTCTCCAGTGTTGCCATGGAACTTGGGGTGCCTCTGAGTCTCCCCAGGGGAGTCAAGCCTCGTCTCGAGTGGGGGCATGCACGTGCGCTTTCCTCCCGAGCTGCAGCAGTAGGGTCACGCTTCCTGTCACGTGGATGAAGGGATCTGTGGCTTTCCCTCGAGGCTTTCCCTCGAGGCTTTCCCACGAGGCTTTCCCACAGGGCTGTGCCAAGTGCCACCTTGGTGTGACTCGATCCTCGGCGTGAAAGACGAGCCGGTGAAGGGAAAAGAGGTTCCTCTGGAATGGACTGAGACATCTGGGGGACTCTTGGAATGGTGGCACGACCCTGGAGTTCCTCTCGCCGGTCCTGTTGAGAGGGCCTCCTCTTGAGATGCGACGGGAACGCCGGGAATTCTTTCCCGACGAAGCAGGGAAAAGATCCCTCACCTCGAGCTACGAGGCGGAAACGGGGCTCCTCTGGATGTGGGCGGGACCCTCGTGTTTTCTCTCGAATGGAGAAGGGTATGTCGGGGAACTTCTTGAGTTGCACCAAGCGTGTGAAGGACCCTTTCGACGTTCCAGAGGTGAGGTATGATTAGCCCCGGGAAGCCTCTGCGGAAATGGGCCTCATCTCGCCTGCAGGGGAGAACCTCCTGGATATTCTCGAGTTGCGGCAGGTCTTCTCGAGTTACGACGGGGACCTCAGGGACCCGCTCTGGTGGCCTCAGGAAAGGCCAGTCCCCATTCGAGTTGCTAGGGGACCTCTCGGGATTCCTCTCCCGTCCATGCCGGGGCCTCAGTCCTTGTGTGGAGTCGGGGCTGGAACCTGAGGATTCCTCTCCAGTGTTGCCATGGATCTTGGGGTGCTTCTGAGTCTCCCCAGGGGAGTCAGGCCTCGTCTCGAGTGGGGGCATGCACGTGCGCTTTCCTCCCGAGCTGCAGCAGTAGTGTCACGCTTCCTGTCACGTGGATCAAGGGATCTGTGGCCTTCCCTCGAGGCTGTCCCTCGAGGCTTTCCCACTAGGCTTTCCCACAGGGCTGTGCCACGTGCCACCTTGGTGTGAGTCGATCCTCGGCGTGAAAGACGAGCCGGTGAAGGGAAAAGAGTTTCCTCTGGAATGGACTGAGACATCTGGGGGACTCTTGGAATGGTGTCACGACCCTGGAGTTCCTCTCGCCGTTCCTGTTGAGAGGGCCTCCTCTTGAGATGCGACGGGAACGCCGGGAACTCTTTCCCGACGAAGCAGGGAAAGGATCCCTCATCTCGAGCTACGAGGTGGAAACGGGGCTCCTCTGGATGTGGGCGGGACCCTCGTGATTCCTCTCGAGTGGAGACGGGGATGTCGGGGAACTTCTTGATTTGCACCAAGGGTGTGAAGGACCCTTTCGAAGTTCCAGAGGTGAGGTGTGATCAGCCTCGAGACGCCTCAGCGGAAATGGGCCTCATCTCGCCTGGAGGGGAGAAACTCCTGGATTTTCTCGAGTTGCGGCAGGTCTTCTCGAGTTACGACGGGGACCTCAGGAACCCGCTCTGGTGGCCTCAGGAAAGGCCAGTCCCCATGCGAGTTGCTAGGGGACCTCTCGGGATTCCTCTCCCGTCCATGCCGGGGCCTCAGTCCTTGTGTGGAGTCGGGGCCGGAACCTGAGAATTCCTCTCCAGTGTTGCCATGGATCTTGGGGTGCTTCTGCGTCTCCCTAGGGGAGTTAGGCCTCGTCTCGAGTGGGGGCATGCACGTGCGCTTTCCTCCCGAGCTGCAGCAGTAGTGTCACGCTTCCTGTCACGTGGATCAAGGGATCTGTGGCTTTCCCTCGAGGCTCTCCCTCGAGGCTTTCCCACGAGGCTTTCCCACAGGGCTGTGCCACGTGCCACCTTGGTGTGAGTCGATCCTCGGCGTGAAAGACGAGCCGGTGAAGGGAAAAGAGGTTCCTCTGGAATGGACTGAGACATCTGGGGGACTCTTGGAATGGTGGCACGACCCTGGAGTTCCTCTCGCCGTTCCTGTTGAGAGGGCCTCCTCTTGAGATGCGACGGGAACGCCGGGAACTCTTTCCCGACGAAGCAGGGAAAGGATCCCTCATCTCGAGCTACGAGGCAGAAACGGGGCTCCACTGGATGTGAGTGGGACACTCGTGATTCCTCTCGAGTGGAGACGGGTTTGTCGGGGAACTTCTTGATTTGCACCAAGGGTGTGAAGGACCCTTTCGAAGTTCCAGAGGTGAGGTGTGATCAGCCTCGAGACGCCTCAGCGGAAATGGGCCTCATCTCGCCTGGAGGGGAGAACCTCCTGGATTTTCTCGAGTTGCGGCAGGTCTTCTCGAGTTACGACGGGGACCTCAGGAACCCGCTCTGGTGGCCTCAGGAAAGGCCAGTCCCCATGCGAGTTGCTAGGGGACCTCTCGGGATTCCTCTCCCGTCCATGCCGGGGCCTCAGTCCTTGTGTGGAGTCGGGGCCGGAACCTGAGGATTCCTCTCCAGTGTTGCCATGAATCTTGGGGTGCTTCTGAGTCTCCCCAGGGGAGTCAGGCCTCGTCTCGAGTAGGGGCATGCACGTGCGCTTTGCTACTGAGCTGCAGCAGTAGTGTCACGCTTCCTGTCACGTGGATCAAGGGATCTGTGGCTTTCCCTCGAGGCTCTCCCTCGAGGCTTTCCCACGAGGCTTTCCCACAGGGCTGTGCCACGTGCCACCTTGGTGTGAGTCGATCCTCGGCGTGAAAGACGAGCCGGTGAAGGGAAAAGAGGTTCCTCTGGAATGGACTGAGACATCTGGGGGACTCTTGGAATGGTGGCACGACCCTGGAGTTCCTCTCGCCGTTCCTGTTGAGAGGGCCTCCTCTTGAGATGCGACGGGAACGCCGGGAACTCTTTCCCGACGAAGCAGGGAAAGGATCCCTCATCTCGAGCTATGAGGCGGAAACGGGGCTCCTCTGGATGTGGGCGGGACCCTCGTGATTCCACTCGAGTGGAGACGGGTATGTCGGGGAACTTCTTGATTTGCACCAAGGGTGTGAAGGAGCCTTTCGAAGTTCCAGAGGTGAGGTGTGATCAGCCTCGAGACGCCTCAGCGGAAATGGGCCTCATCTCGCCTGGAGGGGAGAACCTCCTGGATTTTCTCGAGTTGCGGCAGGTCTTCTCGAGTTACGACGGGGACCTCAGGGACCCGCTCTGGTGGCCTCAGGAAAGGCCAGTCCCCATGCGATTTGCTAGGGGACCTCTCGGGATTCCTCTCCCGTCCATGCCGGGGCCTCAGTCCTTGTGTGGAGTCGGGGCCGGAACCTGAGGATTCCTCTCCAGTGTTGCCATGGATCTTGGGGTGCTTCTGTGTCTCCCCAGGGGAGTCAGGCCTCGTCTCGAGTGGGGGCATGCACGTGCGCTTTCCTCCCGAGCTGCAGCAGTAGTGTCACGCTTTCTGTCACGTGGATCAAGGGATCTGTGGCTTCCCCTCGAGGCTGTCCCTCGAAGCTTTCCCACGAGGCTTTCCCACAGGGCTGTGCCACGTGCCACCTTGGTGTGAGTCGATCCTCGGCGTGAAAGACGAGCCGGTGAAGGGAAAAGAGGTTCCTCTGGAATGGACTGAGACATCTGGGGGACTCTTGGAATGGTGGCACGACCCTGGAGTTCCTCTCGCCGTTCCTGTTGAGAGGGCCTCCTCTTGAGATGCGACGGGAACGCCGGGAACTCTTTCCCGACGAAGCAGGGAAAGGATCCCTCATCTCGAGCTACGAGGCGGAAACGGGGCTCCTCTGGATGTGGGCGGGAACCTCGTGATTCCTCTCGAGTGGAGACGGGTATGTCGGGGAACTTCTTGATTTGCACCAAGGGTGTGAAGGAGCCTTTCGAAGTTCCAGAGGTGAGGTGTGATCAGCCTCGAGACGCCTCAGCGGAAATGGGCCTCATCTCGCCTGGAGGGGAGAACCTCCTGGATTTTCTCGAGTTGCGGCAGGTCTTCTCGAGTTACGACGGGGACCTCAGGGACCCGCTCTGGTGGCCTCAGGAAAGGCCAGTCCCCATGCGAGTTGCTAGGGGACCTCTCGGGATTCCTCTCCCGTCCATGCCGGGGCCTCAGTCCTTGTGTGGAGTCGGGGCCGGAACCTGAGGATTCCTCTCCAGTGTTGCCATGGATCTTGGGGTGCTTCTGAGTCTCCCCAGGGGAGTCAGGCCTCGTCTCGAGTGGGGGCATGCACGTGCGCTTTCCTCCCGAGCTGCAGCAGTAGTGTCACGCTTCCTGTCACGTGGATCAAGGGATCTGTGGCTTTCCCTCGAGGCTGTCCCTCGAGGCTTTCCCACGAGGCTTTCCCACAGGGCTGTGCCACGTGCCACCTTGGTGTGAGTCGATCCTCGGCGTGAAAGACGAGCCGGTGAAGGGAAAAGAGTTTCCTCTGGAATGGACTGAGACATCTGGGGGACTCTTGGAATGGTGTCACGACCCTGGAATTCCTCTCGCCGTTCCTGTTGAGAGGGCCTCCTCTTGAGATGCGACGGGAACGCCGGGAACTCTTTCCCGACGAAGCAGGGAAAGGATCCCTCATCTCGAGCTACGAGGTGGAAACGGGGCTCCTCTGGATGTGGGCGGGACCCTCGTGATTCCTCTCGAGTGGAGACGGGGATGTCGGGGAACTTCTTGATTTGCACCAAGGGTGTGAAGGACCCTTTCGAAGTTCCAGAGGTGAGGTGTGATCAGCCTCGAGACGCCTCAGCGGAAATGGGCCTCATCTCGCCTGGAGGGGAGAACCTCCTGGATTTTCTCGAGTTGCGGCAGGTCTTCTCGAGTTACGACGGGGACCTCAGGAACCCGCTCTGGTGGCCTCAGGAAAGGCCAGTCCCCATGCGAGTTGCTAGGGGACCTCTCGGGATTCCTCTCCCGTCCATGCCGGGGCCTCAGTCCTTGTGTGGAGTCGGGGCCGGAACCTGAGGATTCCTCTCCAGTGTTGCCATGGATCTTGGGGTGCTTCTGCGTCTCCCTAGGAGAGTTAGGCCTCGTCTCGAGTGGGGGCATGCACGTGCGCTTTCCTCCCGAGCTGCAGCAGTAGTGTCACGCTTCCTGTCACGTGGATCAAGGGATCTGTGGCTTTCCCTCGAGGCTGTCCCTCGAGGCTTTCCCACGAGGCTTTCCCACAGGGCTGTGCCACGTGCCACCTTGGTGTGAGTCGATCCTCGGCGTGAAAGACGAGCCGGTGAAGGGAAAAGAGGTTCCTCTGGAATGGACTGAGACATCTGGGGGACTCTTGGAATGGTGGCACGACCCTGGAGTTCCTCTCGCCGTTCCTGTTGAGAGGGCCTCCTCTTGAGATGCGACGGGAACGCCGGGAACTCTTTCCCGACGAAGCAGGGAAAGGATCCCTCATCTCGAGCTACGAGGCAGAAACGGGGCTCCACTGGATGTGGGCGGGACACTCGTGAGTCCTCTCGAGTGGAGACGGGTATGTCGGGGAACTTCTTGATTTGCACCAAGGGTGTGAAGGACCCTTTCGAAGTTCCAGAGGTGAGGTGTGATCAGCCTCGAGACGCCTCAGCGGAAATGGGCCTCATCTCGCCTGGAGGGGAGAACCTCCTGGATTTTCTCGAGTTGCGGCAGGTCTTCTCGAGTTACGACGGGGACCTCAGGAACCCGCTCTGGTGGCCTCAGGAAAGGCCAGTCCCCATGCGAGTTGCTAGGGGACCTCTCGGGATTCCTCTCCCGTCCATGCCGGGGCCTCAGTCCTTGTGTGGAGTCGGGGCCGGAACCTGAGGATTCCTCTCCAGTGTTGCCATGGATCTTGGGGTGCTTCTGTGTCTCCCCAGGGGACTTAGGCCTCGTCTCGAGTGGGGGCATGCACGTGCGCTTTCCTCCCGAGCTGCAGCAGTAGTGTCACGCTTCCTGTCACGTGGATCAAGGGATCTGTGGCTTTCCCTCGAGGCTGTCCCTCGAGGCTTTCCCACGAGTCTTTCCCACAGGGCTGTGCCACGTGAAACCTTGGTGTGAGTCGATCCTCGGCATGAAAGACGAGCCGGTGAAGGGAAAAGAGGTTCCTCTGAAATGGACTGAGACATCTGCGGGAGTCTTGGAATGGTGGCACGACCCTGGAGTTCCTCTCGCCGTTCCTGTTGAGAGGGCCTTCTCTTGAGATGCGACGGGAATGCCGGGAACTCTTTCCCGACGAAGCAGGGAAAGGATCCCTCATCTCGAGCTACGAGGCAGAAACGGGGCTCCACTGGATGTGGGCGGGACACTCGTGATTCCTCTCGAGTGGAGACGGGTATGTCGAGGAACTTCTTGATTTGCACCAAGGGTGTGAAGGACCCTTTCGAAGTTCCAGAGGTGAGGTGTGATCAGCCTCGAGACGCCTCAGCGGAAATGGGCCTCATCTCGCCTGGAGGGGAGAACCTCCTGGATTTTCTCGAGTGTTGGCAGGTCTTCTCGAGTTACGACGGGGACCTCAGGGACCCGCTCTGGTGGCCTCAGGAAAGGCCAGTCCCAATGCGAGTTGCTAGGGGACCTCTCGGGATTCCTCTCCCGTCCATGCCGGGGCCTCAGTCCTTGTGTGGAGTCGGGGCCGGAACCTGAGGATTCCTCTCCAGTGTTGCCATGGATCTTGGGGTGCTTCTGAGTCTCCCCAGGGGAGTCAGGCCTCGTCTCGAGTGGGGGCATGCACGTGCGCTTTCCTCCCGAGCTGCAGCAGTAGTGTCACGCTTCCTGTCACGTGGATCAAGGGATCTGTGGCTTTCCCTCGAGGCTGTCCCTCGAGGCTTTCCCACGAGGCTTTCCCACAGGGCTGTGCCACGTGCCACCTTGGTGTGAGTCGATCCTCGGCGTGAAAGACGAGCCGGTGAAGGGAAAAGAGGTTCCTCTGGAATGGACTGAGACATCTGGGGGACTCTTGGAATGGTGTCACGACCCTGGAGTTCCTCTCGCCGTTCCTGTTGAGAGGGCCTCCTCTTGAGATGCGACGGGAACGCCGGGAACTCTTTCCCGACGAAGCAGGGAAAGGATCCCTCATCTCGAGCTACGAGGAGGAAACGGGGCTCCTCTGGATGTGGGCGGGACCCTCGTGATTCCTCTCGAGTGGAGACGGGTATGTCGGGGAACTTCTTGATTTGCACCAAGGGTGTGAAGGACCCTTTCGAAGTTCCAGAGGTGAGGTGTGATCAGCCTCGAGATGCCTCAGCGGAAATGGGCCTCATCTCGCCTGGAGGGGAGAACCTCCTGGATTTTCTCGAGTTGCGGCAGGTCTTCTCGAGTTACGACGGGGACCTCAGGAACCCGCTCTGGTGGCCTCAGGAAAGGCCAGTCCCCATGCGAGTTGCTAGGGGACCTCTCGGGATTCCTCTCCCGTCCATGCCGGGGCCTCAGTCCTTGTGTGGAGTCGGGGCCGGAACCTGAGGATTCCTCTCCAGTGTTGCCATGGATCTTGGGGTGCTTCTGCGTCTCCCTAGGGGAGTTAGGCCTCGTCTCGAGTGGGGGCATGCACGTGCGCTTTCCTCCCGAGCTGCAGCAGTAGTGTCACGCTTCCTGTCACGTGGATCAAGGGATCTGTGGCTTTCCCTCGAGGCTGTCCCTCGAGGCTTTCCCACGAGGCTTTCCCACAGGGCTGTGCCACGTGCCACCTTGGTGTGAGTCGATCCTCGGCGTGAAAGACGAGCCGGTGAAGGGAAAAGAGGTTCCTCTGGAATGGACTGAGACATCTGGGGGACTCTTGGAATGGTGGCACGACCCTGGAGTTCCTCTCGCCGTTCCTGTTGAGAGGGCCTCCTCTTGAGATGCGACGGGAACGCCGGGAACTCTTTCCCGACGAAGCAGGGAAAGGATCCCTCATCTCGAGCTACGAGGCAGAAACGGGGCTCCACTGGATGTGGGCGGGACACTCGTGATTCCTCTCGAGTGGAGACGGGTATGTCGGGGAACTTCTTGATTTGCACCAAGGGTGTGAAGGACCCTTTCGAAGTTCCAGAGGTGAGGTGTGATCAGCCTCGAGACGCCTCAGCGGAAATGGGCCTCATCTCGCCTGGAGGGGAGAACCTCCTGGATTTTCTCGAGTTGCGGCAGGTCTTCTCGAGTTACGACGGGGACCTCAGGAACCCGCTCTGGTGGCCTCAGGAAAGGCCAGTCCCCATGCGAGTTGCTAGGGGACCTCTCGGGATTCCTCTCCCGTCCATGCCGGGGCCTCAGTCCTTGTGTGGAGTCGGGGCCGGAACCTGAGGATTCCTCTCCAGTGTTGCCATGGATCTTGGGGTGCTTCTGTGTCTCCCCAGGGGACTTAGGCCTCGTCTCGAGTGGGGGCATGCACGTGCGCTTTCCTCCCGAGCTGCAGCAGTAGTGTCACGCTTCCTGTCACGTGGATCAAGGGATCTGTGGCTTTCCCTCGAGGCTGTCCCTCGAGGCTTTCCCACGAGGCTTTCCCACAGGGCTGTGCCACGTGAAACCTTGGTGTGAGTCGATCCTCGGCGTGAAAGACGAGCCGGTGAAGGGAAAAGAGGTTCCTCTGAAATGGACTGAGACATCTGCGGGAGTCTTGGAATGGTGGCACGACCCTGGAGTTCCTCTCGCCGTTCCTGTTGAGAGGGCCTCCTCTTGAGATGCGACGGGAATGCCGGGAACTCTTTCCCGAAGAAGCAGGGAAAGGATCCCTCATCTCGAGCTACGAGGCAGAAACGGGGCTCCACTGGATGTGGGCGGGACACTCGTGATTCCTCTCGAGTGGAGACGGGTATGTCGAGGAACTTCTTGATTTCCACCAAGGGTGTGAAGGACCCTTTCGAAGTTCCAGAGGTGAGGTGTGATCAGCCTCGAGACGCCTAGCGGAAGTGGGCCTCATCTCGCCTGGAGGGGAGAACCTCCTGGATTTTCTCGAGTTGCGGCAGGTCTTCTCGAGTTACGACGGGGACCTCAGGGACCCGCTCTGGTGGCCTCAGGAAAGGTCAGTCCCCATGCGAGTTGCTAGGGGACCTCTCGGGATTCCTCTCCCGTCCATGCCGGGGCCTCAGTCCTTGTGTGGAGTTGGGGCCGGAACCTGAGGATTCCTCTCCAGTGTTGCCATGGATCTTGGGGTGCTTCTGCGTCTCCCTAGGGGAGTTAGGCCTCGTCTCGTGTGGGGGCATGCACGTGCGCTTTCCTCCCGAGCTGCAGCAGTAGTGTCACGCTTCCTGTCTCGTGAATCAAGGGATCTGTGGCTTTCCCTCGAGGCTTTCCCTCGAGGCTTTCCCACGAGGCTTTCCCACAGGGCTGTGCTACGTGCCACCTTGGTGTGAGTCGATCCTCAGCGTGAAAGACGAGCCGGTGAAGGGAAAAGAGGTTCCTCTGGAATGGACTGAGACATCTGGGGGACTCTTGGAATGGTGGCACGACCCTGGAGTTCCTCTCGCCGTTCCTGTTGAGAGGGCCTCCTCTTGAGATGCGATGGGAATGCCGGGAACTCTTTCCCGACGAAGCAGGGAAAGGATCCCTCATCTCGAGCTACGAGGCGGAAACGGGGCTCCTCTGGATGTGGGCGGGACCCTCGTGATTCCTCTCGAGTGGAGACGGGTATGTCGGGGAACTTCTTGATTTGCACCAAGGGTGTGAAGGACCCTTTCGAAGTTCCAGAGGTGAGGTGTGATCAGCCTCGAGACGCCTCAGCGGAAATGGGCCTCATCTCGCCTGGAGGGGAGAACCTCCTGGATTTTCTCGAGTTGCGGCAGGTCTTCTCGAGTTTCGACGGGGACCTCAGGGACCCGCTCTGGTGGCCTCAGGAAAGGCCAGTCCCCATGCGAGTTGCTAGGGGACCTCTCGGGATTCCTCTCCCGTCCATGCCGGGGCCTCAGTCCTTGTGTGGAGTCGGGGCCGGAACCTGAGGATTCCTCTCCAGTGTTGCCATGGATCTTGGGGTGCTTCTGAGTCTCCCCAGGGTAGTTAGGCCTCGTCTCGAGTGGGGGCATGCACGTGCGCTTTCCTTCCGAGCTGCAGCAGTAGTGTCACGCTTCCTGTCACGTGGATCAAGGGATCTGTGGCTTTCCCTCGAAGCTGTCCCTCGAGGCTTTCCCACGAGGCTTTCCCACAGGGCTGTGCCACGTGCCACCTTGGTGTGAGTCGATCCTCGGGGTGAAAGACGAGCCGGTGAAGGGAAAAGAGGTTCCTCTGGAATGGACTGAGACATCTGGGGGACTCTTGGAATGGTGGCACGACCCTGGAGTTCCTCTCGCCGTTCCTGTTGAGAGGGCCTCCTCTTGAGATGCGACGGGAACGCCGGGAACTCTTTCCCGACGAAGCAGGGAAAGGATCCCTCATCTCGAGCTACGAGGTGGAAACGGGGCTCCTCTGGATGTGGGCGGGAACCTCGTGATTCCTCTCGAGTGGAGACGGGTATGTCGGGGAATTTCTTGATTTGCACCAAAGGTGTGAAGGACCCTTTCAAAGTTCCAGAGGGGAGGTGTGATCAGCCTCGAGACGCCTCAGCGGAAATGGGCCTCATCTCGCCTGGAGGGGAGAACCTCCTGGATTTTCTCGAGTTGCGGCAGGTCTTCTCGAGTTACGACGGGGACATCAGGGACCCGCTCTGGTGGCCTCAGGAAAGGCCAGTCCCCATGCGAGTTGCTAGGGGACCTCTCGGGATTCCTCTCCCGTCCATGCCGGGGACTCAGTCCTTGTGTGGAGTCGGGGCCGGAACCTGAGGATTCCTCTCCAGTGTTGCCATGGATCTTGGGCTGCTTCTGAGTCTCCCCAGGGGAGTCAGGCCTCGTCTCGAGTGGGGGCATGCACGTGCGCTTTCCTCCCGAGCTGCAGCAGTAGTGTCACGCTTCCTGTCACGTGGATCATGGGATCTGTGGCTTTCCCTCGAGGCTGTCCCTCGAGGCTTTCCCACGAGGCTTTCCCACAGGGCTGTGCCTCGTGCCACCTTGGTGTGAGTCGATCCTCGGGGTGAAAGACGAGCCGGTGAAGGGGAAAGAGGTTCCTTTGGAATGGACTGAGACATCTGGGGGACTCTTGGAATGGTGACACGACCCTGGAGTTCCTCTCGCCGCTCCTGTTGAGAGGGCCTCCTCTTGAGTTGCGACGGGAACGCCGGGAACTCTTTCCCGACGAAGCAGGGAAAGGATCCCTCATCTCGAGCTACGAGGTGGAAACGGGGCTCCTCTGGATGTGGGCGGGACCCTCGTGATTCCTCTCGAGTGGAGATGGGTATGTCGGGGAACTTCTTGATTTGCACCAAAGGTGTGAAGGTCCCTTTCAAAGTTCCAGAGGGGAGGTGTAATCAGCCTCGAGACGCCTCAGCGGAAATGGGCCTCATCTCGCCTGGAGGGGAGAACCTCCTGGATTTTCTCGAGTTGCGGCAGGTCTTCTCGAGTTACGACGGGGACCTCAGGGACACGGTCTGGTGGCCTCAGGAAAGGCCAGTCGCCATGCGAGTTGCTAGGGGACCTCTCGGGATTCCTTTCCCGTCCATGCCGGGGACTCAGTCCTTGTGTTGATTCGGGGCCGGAACCTGAGGATTCCTCTCCAGTGTTGCCATGGATCTTGGGTGCTTCTGAGTCTCCCCAGGGGAGTCAGGCCTCGTCTCGAGTGAGGGCATGCACGTGCGATTTCCTCCCGAGCTGCAGCAGTAGTTTCACGCTTCCTGTCTCGTGAATCAAGGGATCTGTGGCTTTCCCTCGAGGCTTTCCCTCGAGGCTTTCCCACGAGGCTTTCCCACAGGGCTGTGCTACGTGCCACCTTGGTGTGAGTCGATCCTCAGCGTGAAAGACGAGCCGGTGAAGGGAAAAGAGGTTCCTCTGGAATGGACTGAGACATCTGGGGGACTCTTGGAATGGTGGCACGACCCTGGAGTTCCTCTCGCCGTTCCTGTTGAGAGGGCCTCCTCTTGAGATGCGACGGGAAGGCCGGGAACTCTTTCCCGACGAAGCAGGGAAAGGATCCCTCATCTCGAGCTACGAGGCGGAAACGGGGCTCCTCTGGATGTGGGCGGGACCCTCGTGATTCCTCTCGAGTGGAGACGGGGGTGTCGGGGAACTTCTTGATTTGCACCAAGGGTGTGAAGGACCCTTTCGAAGTTCCAGAGGTGAGGTGTGATCAGCCTCGAGACGCCTCAGCGGAAATGGGCCTCATCTCGCCTGGAGGGGAGAACCTCCTGGATTTTCTCGAGTTGCGGCAGGTCTTCTCGAGTTTCAACGGGGACCTCAGGGACCCGCTCTGGTGGTCTCAGGAAAGGCCAGTCCCCATGCGAGTTGCTAGGGGACCTCTCGGGATTCCTCTCCCGTCCATGCCGGGGCCTCAGTCCTTGTGTGGAGTCGGGGCCGGAACCTGAGGATTCCTCTCCAGTGTTGCCATGGATCTTGGGGTGCTTCTGAGTCTCCCCAGGGTAGTTAGGCCTCGTCTCGAGTGGGGGCATGCACGTGCGCTTTCCTTCCGAGCTGCAGCAGTAGTGTAACGCTTCCTGTCACGTGGATCAAGGGATCTGTGGCTTTCCCTCGAAGCTGTCCCTCGAGGCTTTCCCACGAGGCTTTCCCACAGGGCTGTGCCACGTGCCACCTTGGTGTGAGTCGATCCTCGGGGTGAAAGACGAGCCGGTGAAGGGAAAAGAGGTTCCTCTGGAATGGACTGAGACATCTGGGGGACTCTTGGAATGGTGGCACGACCCTGGAGTTCCTCTCGCCGTTCCTGTTGAGAGGGCCTCCTCTTGAGATGCGACGGGAACGCCGGGAACTCTTTCCCGACGAAGAAGGGAAAGGATCCCTCATCTCGAGCTACGAGGTGGAAACGGGGCTCCTCTGGATGTGGGCGGGAACCTCGTGATTCCTCTCGAGTGGAGACGGGTATGTCGGGGAATTTCTTGATTTGCACCAAAGGTGTGAAGGACCCTTTCAAAGTTCCAGAGGGGAGGTGTGATCAGCCTCGAGACGCCTCAGCGGAAATGGGCCTCATCTCGCCTGGAGGGGAGAACCTCCTGGATTTTCTCGAGTTGCGGCAGGTCTTCTCGAGTTACGACGGGGACATCAGGGACCCGCTCTGGTGGCCTCAGGAAAGGCCAGTCCCCATGCGAGTTGCTAGGGGACCTCTCGGGATTCCTCTCCCGTCCATGCCGGGGACTCAATCCTTGTGTGGAGTCGGGGCCGGAACCTGAGGATTCCTCTCCAGTGTTGCCATGGATCTTGGGCTGCTTCTGAGTCTCCCCAGGGGAGTCAGGCCTCGTCTCGAGTGGGGGCATGCACGTGCGCTTTCCTCCCGAGCTGCAGCAGTAGTGTCACGCTTCCTGTCACGTGGATCATGGGATCTGTGGCTTTCCCTCGAGGCTGTCCCTCGAGGCTTTCCCACGAGGCTTTCCCACAGGGCTGTGCCACGTGCCACCTTGGTGTGAGTCGATCCTCAGCGTGAAAGACGAACCTGTGAAGGGAAAAGAGGTTCCTCTGGAATGGACTGAGACATCTGGGGGACTCTTGGAATGGTGGCACGACCCTGGAGTTCCTCTCGCCGTTCCTGTTGAGAGGGCCTCCTCTTGAGATGCGACGGTAACGCCGGGAACTCTTTCCCGACGAAGCAGGGAAAGGATCCCTCATCTCGAGCTACGAGGCGGAAACGGGGCTCCTCTGGATGTGGGCGGGACCCTCGTGATTCCTCTCGAGTGGAGACGGGTATGTCGGGGAACTTCTTGATTTGCACCAAGGGTGTGAAGGACCCTTTCGAAGTTCCAGAGGTGAGGTGTGATCAGCCTCGAGACGCCTAGCGGAAGTGGGCCTCATCTCGCCTGGAGGGGAGAACCTCCTGGATTTTCTCGAGTTGCGGCAGGTCTTCTCGAGTTACGACGGGGACCTCAGGGACCCGCTCTGGTGGCCTCAGGAAAGGCCAGTCCCCATGCGAGTTGCTAGGGGACCTCTCGGGATTCCTCTCCCGTCCATGCCGGGGCCTCTGTCCTTGTGTGGAGTTGGGGCCGGAACCTGAGGATTCCTCTCCAGTGTTGCCATGGATCTTGGGGTGCTTCTGCGTCTCCCTAGGGGAGTTAGGCCTCGTCTCGTGTGGGGGCATGCACGTGCGCTTTCCTCCCGAGCTGCAGCAGTAGTGTCACGCTTCCTGTCACGTGGATCAAGGGATCTGTGGCTTTCCCTCGAGGCTGTCCCTCGAGGCTTTCCCACGAGGCTTTCCCACAGGGCTGTGCCACGTGCCACCTTGGTGTGAGTCGATCCTCAGCGTGAAAGACGAGCCGGTGAAGGGAAAAGAGGTTCCTCTGGAATGGACTGAGACATCTGGGGGACTCTTGGAATGGTGGCACGACCCTGGAGTTCCTCTCGCCGTTCCTGTTGAGAGGGCCTCCTCTTGAGATGCGATGGGAATGCCGGGAACTCTTTCCCGACGAAGCAGGGAAAGGATCCCTCATCTCGAGCTACGAGGCGGAAACGGGGCTCCTCTGGATGTGGGCGGGACCCTCGTGATTCCTCTCGAGTGGAGACGGGTATGTCTGGGAACTTCTTGATTTGCACCAAGGGTGTGAAGGACCCTTTCGAAGTTCCAGAGGTGAGGTGTGATCAGCCTCGAGACGCCTCAGCGGAAATGGGCCTCATCTCGCCTGGAGGGGAGAACCTCCTGGATTTTCTCGAGTTGCGGCAGGTCTTCTCGAGTTTCGACGGGGACCTCAGGGACCCGCTCTGGTGGCCTCAGGAAAGGCCAGTCCCCATGCGAGTTGCTAGGGGACCTCTCGGGATTCCTCTCCCGTCCATGCCGGGGCCTCAGTCCTTGTGTGGAGTCGGGGCCGGAACCTGAGGATTCCTCTCCAGTGTTGCCATGGATCTTGGGGTGCTTCTGAGTCTCCCCAGGGGAGTTAGGCCTCGTCTCGAGTGGGGGCATGCACGTGCGCTTTCCTTCCGAGCTGCAGCAGTAGTGTCACGCTTCCTGTCACGTGGATCAAGGGATCTGTGGCTTTCCCTCGAAGCTGTCCCTCGAGGCTTTCCCACGAGGCTTTCCCACAGGGCTGTGCCACGTGCCACCTTGGTGTGAGTCGATCCTCGGGGTGAAAGACGAGCCGGTGAAGGGAAAAGAGGTTCCTCTGGAATGGACTGAGACATCTGGGGGACTCTTGGAATGGTGGCACGACCCTTGAGTTCCTCTCGCCGTTCCTGTTGAGAGGGCCTCCTCTTGAGATGCGACGGGAACGCCGGGAACTCTTTCCCGACGAAGCAGGGAAAGGATCCCTCATCTCGAGCTACGAGGTGGAAACGGGGCTCCTCTGGATGTGGGCGGGAACCTCGTGATTCCTCTCGAGTGGAGACGGGTATGTCGGGGAATTTCTTGATTTGCACCAAACGTGTGAAGGACCCTTTCAAAGTTCCAGAGGGGAGGTGTGATCAGCCTCGAGACGCCTCAGCGGAAATGGGCCTCATCTCGCCTGGAGGGGAGAACCTCCTGGATTTTCTCGAATTGCGGCAGGTCTTCTCGAGTTACGACGGGGACATCAGGGACCCGCTCTGGTGGCCTCAGGAAAGGCCAGTCCCCATGCGAGTTGCTAGGGGACCTCTCGGGATTCCTCTCCCGTCCATGCCGGGGACTCAGTCCTTGTGTGGAGTCGGGGCCGGAACCTGAGGATTCCTCTCCAGTGTTGCCATGGATCTTGGGCTGCTTCTGAGTCTCCCCAGGGGAGTCAGGCCTCGTCTCGAGTGGGGGCATGCACGTGCGCTTTCCTCCCGAGCTGCAGCAGTAGTGTCACGCTTCCTGTCACGTGGATCAAGGGATCTGTGGCTTTCCCTCGAGGCTGTCCCTCGAGGCTTTCCCACGAGGCTTTCCCACAGGGCTGTGCCACGTGCCACCTTGGTGTGAGTCGATCCTCAGCGTGAAAGACGAACCTGTGAAGGGAAAAGAGGTTCCTCTGGAATGGACTGAGACATCTGGGGGACTCTTGGAATGGTGGCACGACCCTGGAGTTCCTCTCGCCGTTCCTGTTGAGAGGGCCTCCTCTTGAGATGCGACGGTAACGCCGGGAACTCTTTCCCGACGAAGCAGGGAAAGGATCCCTCATCTCGAGCTACGAGGCGGAAACGGGGCTCCTCTGGATGTGGGCGGGACCCTCGTGATTCCTCTCGAGTGGAGACGGGTATGTCGGGGAACTTCTTGATTTGCACCAAGGGTGTGAAGGACCCTTTCGAAGTTCCAGAGGTGAGGTGTGATCAGCCTCGAGACGCCTAGCGGAAGTGGGCCTCATCTCGCCTGGAGGGGAGAACCTCCTGGATTTTCTCGAGTTGCGGCAGGTCTTCTCGAGTTACGACGGGGACCTCAGGGACCCGCTCTGGTGGCCTCAGGAAAGGCCAGTCCCCATGCGAGTTGCTAGGGGACCTCTCAGGATTCCTCTCCCGTCCATGCCGGGGCCTCAGTCCTTGTGTGGAGTTGGGGCCGGAACCTGAGGATTCCTCTCCAGTGTTGCCATGGATCTTGGGGTGCTTCTGCGTCTCCCTAGGGGAGTTAGGCCTCGTCTCGTGTGGGGGCATGCACGTGCGCTTTCCTCCCGAGCTGCAGCAGTAGTGTCACGCTTCCTGTCACGTGGATCAAGGGATCTGTGGCTTTCCCTCGAGGCTGTCCCTCGAGGCTTTCCCACGAGGCTTTCCCACAGGGCTGTGCCACGTGCCACCTTGGTGTGAGTCGATCCTCGGCGTGAAAGACGAGCCGGTGAAGGGAAAAGAGGTTCCTCTGGAATGGACTGAGACATCTGGGGGACTCTTGGAATGGTGGCACGACCCTGGAGTTCCTCTCGCCGTTCCTGTTGAGAGGGCCTCCTCTTGAGATGCGACGGGAACGCCGGGAAATCTTTCCCGACGAAGCAGGGAAAGGATCCCTCATCTCGAGCTACGAGGCAGAAACGGGGCTCCACTGGATGTGGGCGGGACACTCGTGATTCCTCTGGAGTGGAGACGGGTATGTCGGGGAACTTCTTGATTTGCACCAAGGGTGTGAAGGACCCTTTCGAAGTTCCAGAGGTGAGGTGTGATCAGCCTCGAGACGCCTCAGCGGAAATGGGCCTCATCTCGCCTGGAGGGGAGAACCTCCTGGATTTTCTCGAGTTGCGGCAGGTCTTCTCGAGTTACGACGGGGACCTCAGGAACCCGCTCTGGTGGCCTCAGGAAAGGCCAGTCCCCATGCGAGTTGCTAGGGGACCTCTCGGGATTCCTCTCCCGTCCATGCCGGGGCTAAGTCCTTGTGTGGAGTCGGGGCCGGAACCTGAGGATTCCTCTCCAGTGTTGCCATGGATCTTGGGTGCTTCTGAGTCTCCCCAGGGGAGTCAGGCCTCGTCTCGAGTGGGGGCATGCACGTGCGCTTTCCTCCCGAGCTGCAGCAGTAGTGTCACGCTTCCTGTCACGTGAATCAAGGGATCTGTGGCTTTCCCTCGAGGCTTTCCCTCGAGGCTTTCCCACGAGGCTTTCCCACAGGGCTGTGCTACGTGCCACCTTGGTGTGAGTCGATCCTCAGCGTGAAAGACGAGCCGGTGAAGGGAAAAGAGGTTCCTCTGGAATGGACTGAGACATCTGGGGGACTCTTGGAATGGTGGCACGACCCTGGAGTTCCTCTCGCCGTTCCTGTTGAGAGGGCCTCCTCTTGAGATGCGATGGGAATGCCGGGAACTCTTTCCCGACGAAGCAGGGAAAGGATCCCTCATCTCGAGCTACGAGGCGGAAACGGGGCTCCTCTGGATGTGGGCGGGACCCTCGTGATTCCTCTCGAGTGGAGACGGGGATGTCGGGGAACTTCTTGATTTGCACCAAGGGTGTGAAGGACCCTTTCGAAGTTCCAGAGGTGAGGTGTGATCAGCCTCGAGACGCCTCAGCGGAAATGGGCCTCATCTCGCCTGGAGGGGAGAACCTCCTGGATTTTTTCGAGTTGCGGCAGGTCTTCTCGAGTTTCGACGGGGACCTCTGGGACCCGCTCTGGTGGCCTCAGGAAAGGCCAGTCCCCATGCGAGTTGCTAGGGGACCTCTCGGGATTCCTCTCCCGTCCATGCCGGGGCCTCAGTCCTTGTGTGGAGTCGGGGCCGGAACCTGAGGATTCCTCTCCAGTGTTGCCATGGATCTTGGGGTGCTTCTGAGTCTCCCCAGGGGAGTTAGGCCTCGTCTCGAGTGGGGGCATGCACGTGCGCTTTCCTTCCGAGCTGCAGCAGTAGTGTCACGCTTCCTGTCACGTGGATCAAGGGATCTGTGGCTTTCCCTCAAAGCTGTCCCTCGAGGCTTTCCCACGAGGCTTTCCCACAGGGCTGTGCCACGTGCCACCTTGGTGTGAGTCGATCCTCGGGGTGAAAGACGAGCCGGTGAAGGGAAAAGAGGTTCCTCTGGAATGGACTGAGACATCTGGGGGACTCTTGGAATGGTGGCACGACCCTGGAGTTCCTCTCGCCGTTCCTGTTGAGAGGGCCTCCTCTTGAGATGCGACGGGAACGCCGGGAACTCTTTCCCGACGAAGCAGGGAAAGGATCCCTCATCTCGAGCTACGAGGTGGAAACGGGGCTCCTCTGCATGTGGGCGGGAACCTCGTGATTCCTCTCGAGTGGAGACGGGTATGTCGGGGAACTTCTTGATTTGCACCAAAGGTGTGAAGGACCCTTTCAAAGTTCCAGAGGTGAGGTGTGATCAGCCTCGAGACGCCTCAGCGGAAATGGGCCTCATCTCGCCTGGAGGGGAGAAC
This sequence comes from Budorcas taxicolor, assembly GCF_023091745.1. Classification (NCBI taxonomy): domain Eukaryota; kingdom Metazoa; phylum Chordata; class Mammalia; order Artiodactyla; family Bovidae; genus Budorcas; species Budorcas taxicolor. The sequence continues at coordinate 1,410,949 of NW_026292750.1, read as the reverse complement.
CTCCTGGATTTTCTCCAGTTGCGGCAGGTCTTCTCGAGTTACGACGGGGACCTCAGGGACCCGCTCTGGTGGCCTCAGGAAAGGCCAGTCCCCATGCGAGTTGCTAGGGGACCTCTCGGGATTCCTCTCCCGTCCATGCCGGGGCCTCAGTCCTTGTGTGGAGTTGGGGCCGGAACCTGAGGATTCCTCTCCAGTGTTGCCATGGATCTTGGGGTGCTTCTGCGTCTCCCTAGGGGAGTTAGGCCTCGTCTCGTGTGGGGGCATGCACGTGCGCTTTCCTCCCGAGCTGCAGCAGTAGTGTCACGCTTCCTGTCACGTGGATCAAGGGATCTGTGGCTTTCCCTCGAGGCTGTCCCTCGAGGCTTTCCCACGAGGCTTTCCCACAGGGCTGTGCCACGTGCCACCTTGGTGTGAGTCGATCCTCGGCGTGAAAGACGAGCCGGTGAAGGGAAAAGAGGTTCCTCTGGAATGGACTGAGACATCTGGGGGACTCTTGGAATGGTGGCACGACCCTGGAGTTCCTCTCGCCGTTCCTGTTGAGAGGGCCTCCTCTTGAGATGCGACGGGAACGCCGGGAACTCTTTCCCGACGAAGCAGGGAAAGGATCCCTCATCTCGAGCTACGAGGCAGAAACGGGGCTCCACTGGATGTGGGCGGGACACTCGTGATTCCTCTCGAGTGGAGACGGGTATGTCGGGGAACTTCTTGATTTGCACCAAGGGTGGGAAGGACCCTTTCGAACTTCCAGAGGTGAGGTGTGATCAGCCTCGAGACGCCTCAGCGGAAATGCGCCTCATCTCGCCTGGAGGGGAGAACCTCCTGGATTTTCTCGAGTTGCGGCAGGTCTTCTCGAGTTACGACGGGGACCTCAGGAACCCGATCTGGTGGCCTCAGGAAAGGCCAGTCCCCATGCGAGTTGCTAGGGGACCTCTCGGGATTCCTCTCCCGTCCATGCCGGGGCCTCAGTCCTTGTGTGGAGTCGGGGCCGGAACCTGAGGTTTCCTCTCCAGTGTTGCCATGGATCTTGGGTGCTTCTGAGTCTCCCCAGGGGAGTCAGGCCTCGTCTCGAGTGGGGGCATGCACGTGCGCTTTCCTCCCGAGCTGCAGCAGTAGTGTCACGCTTCCTGTCACGTGAATCAAGGGATCTGTGGCTTTCCCTCGAGGCTTTCCCTCGAGGCTTTCCCACGAGGCTTTCCCACAGGGCTGTGCTACGTGCCACCTTGGTGTGAGTCGATCCTCAGCGTGAAAGACGAGCCGGTGAAGGGAAAAGAGGTTCCTCTGGAATGGACTGAGACATCTGGGGGACTCTTGGAATGGTGGCACGACCCTGGAGTTCCTCTCGCCGTTCCTGTTGAGAGGGCCTCCTCTTGAGATGCGATGGGAATGCCGGGAACTCTTTCCCGACGAAGCAGGGAAAGGATCCCTCATCTCGAGCTACGAGGCGGAAACGGGGCTCCTCTGGATGTGGGCGGGACCCTCGTGATTCCTCTCGAGTGGAGACGGGGATGTCGGGGAACTTCTTGATTTGCACCAAGGGTGTGAAGGACCCTTTCGAAGTTCCAGAGGTGAGGTGTGATCAGCCTCGAGACGCCTCAGCGGAAATGGGCCTCATCTCGCCTGGAGGGGAGAACCTCCTGGATTTTCTCGAGTTGCGGCAGGTCTTCTCGAGTTTCGACGGGGACCTCTGGGACCCGCTCTGGTGGCCTCAGGAAAGGCCAGTCCCCATGCGAGTTGCTAGGGGACCTCTCGGGATTCCTCTCCCGTCCATGCCGGGGCCTCAGTCCTTGTGTGGAGTCGGGGCCGGAACCTGAGGATTCCTCTCCAGTGTTGCCATGGATCTTGGGGTGCTTCTGAGTCTCCCCAGGGGAGTCAGGCCTCGTCTCGAGTGGGGGCATGCACGTGCGCTTTCCTCCCGAGCTGCAGCAGTAGTGTCACGCTTCCTGTCACGTGGATCAAGGGATCTGTGGCTTTCCCTCGAGGCTGTCCCTCGAGGCTTTCCCACGAGGCTTTCCCACAGGGCTGTGCCACGTGCCACCTTGGTGTGAGTCGATCCTCGGCGTGAAAGACGAGCCGGTGAAGGGAAAAGAGGTTCCTCTGGAATGGACTGAGACATCTGGGGGACTCTTGGAATGGTGGCACGACCCTGGAGTTCCTCTCGCCGTTCCTGTTGAGAGGGCCTCCTCTTGAGATGCGACGGGAACGCCGGGAACTCTTTCCCGACGAAGCAGGGAAAGGATCCCTCATCTCGAGCTACGAGGCAGAAACGGGGCTCCACTGGATGTGGGCGGGACACTCGTGATTCCTCTCGAGTGGAGACGGGTATGTCGGGGAACTTCTTGATTTGCACCAAGGGTGTGAAGGACCCTTTCGAAGTTCCAGAGGTGAGGTGTGATCAGCCTCGAGACGCCTCAGCGGAAATGGGCCTCATCTCGCCTGGAGGGGAGAACCTCCTGGATTTTCTCGAGTTGCGGCAGGTCTTCTCGAGTTACGACGGGGACCTCAGGAACCCGATCTGGTGGCCTCAGGAAAGGCCAGTCCCCATGCGAGTTGCTAGGGGACCTCTCGGGATTCCTCTCCCGTCCATGCCGGGGCCTCAGTCCTTGCGTGGAGTCGGGGCCGGAACCTGAGGATTCCTCTCCAGTGTTGCCATGGATCTTGGGGTGCTTCTGAGTCTCCCCAGGGGAGTTAGGCCTCGTCTCGAGTGGGGGCATGCACGTGCGCTTTCCTTCCGTGCTGCAGCAGTAGTGTCACGCTTCCTGTCACGTGGATCAAGGGATCTGTGGCTTTCCCACGAAGCTGTCCCTCGAGGCTTTCCCACGAGGCTTTCCCACAGGGCTGTGCCACGTGCCACCTTGGTGTGAGTCGATCCTCGGGGTGAAAGACGAGCCGGTGAAGGGAAAAGAGGTTCCTCTGGAATGGACTGAGACATCTGGGGGACTCTTGGAATGGTGGCACGACCCTGGAGTTCCTCTCGCCGTTCCTGTTGAGAGGGCCTCCTCTTGAGATGCGACGGGAACGCCGGGAACTCTTTCCCGACGAAGCAGGGAAAGGATCCCTCATCTCGAGCTACGAGGTGGAAACGGGGCTCCTCTGGATGTGGGCGGGACCCTCGTGATTCCTCTCGAGTGGAGACGGGTATGTCGGGGAACTTCTTGATTTGCACCAAAGGTGTGAAGGACCCTTTCAAAGTTCCAGAGGGGAGGTGTGATCAGCCTCGAGACACCTCAGCGGAAATGGGCCTCATCTCGCCTGGAGGGGAGAACCTCCTGGATTTTCTCGAGTTGCGGCAGGTCTTCTCGAGTTACGACGGGGACCTCAGGGACCCGCTCTGGTGGCCTCAGGAAAGGCCAGTCCCCATGCGAGTTGCTAGGGGACCTCTCGGGATTCCTCTCCCGTCCATGCCGGGGCCTCAGTCCTTGTGTGGAGTCGGGGCCGGAACCTGAGGATTCCTCTCCAGTGTTGCCATGGATCTTGGGGTGCTTCTGAGTCTCCCCAGGGGAGTCAGGCCTCGTCTCGAGTGGGGGCATGCACGTGCGCTTTCCTCCCGAGCTGCAGCAGTAGTGTCACGCTTCCTGTCACGTGGATCAAGGGATCTGTGGCTTTCCCTCGAGGCTGTCCCTCGAGGCTTTCCCAAGAGGCTTTCCCACAGGGCTGTGCCACGTGCCACCTTGGTGTGAGTCGATCCTCAGCGTGAAAGACGAGCCGGTGAAGGGAAAAGAGGTTCCTCTGGAATGGACTGAGACATCTGGGGGACTCTTGGAATGGTGGCTCGACCCTGGAGTTCCTCTCGCCGTTCCTGTTGAGAGGGCCTCCTCTTGAGATGCGACGGGAACGCCGGGAACTCTTTCCCGACGAAGCAGGGAAAGGATCCCTCATCTCGAGCTACGAGGCGGAAACGGGGCTCCTCTGGATGTGGGCGGGACCCTCGTGATTCCTCTCGAGTGGAGACGGCTATGTCGGGGAACTTCTTGATTTGCACCAAGGGTGTGAAGGACCCTTTCGAAGTTCCAGAGGGGAGGTGTGATCAGCCTCGAGACGCCTCAGCGGAAATGGGCCTCATCTCGCCTGGAGGGTAGAACCTCCTGGATTTTCTCGAGTTGTGGCAGGTCTTCTCGAGTTACGAAGGGGACTCAGGGACCCGCTCTGGTGGCCTCAGGAAAGGCCAGTCCCCATGCGAGTTGCTAGGGGACCTCTCGGGATTCCTCTCCCGTCCAGGCCGGGGCCTCAGTCCTTGTGTGGAGTCGGGGCCGGAAACTGAGGATTCCTCTCCAGTGTTGCCATGGATCTTGGGGTGCTTCTGAGTCTCCCCAGGGGAGTTAGGCCTCGTCTCGAGTGGGGGCATGCACGTGCGCTTTCCTTCCGAGCTGCAGCAGTAGTGTCACGCTTCCTGTCACGTGGATCAAGGGATCTGTGGCTTTCCCTCGAAGCTGTCCCTCGAGGCTTTCCCACGAGGCTTTCCCACAGGGCTGTGCCACGTGCCACCTTGGTGTGAGTCGATCCTCGGGGTGAATGACGAGCCGGTGAAGGGAAAAGAGGTTCCTCTGGAATGGACTGAGACATCTGGGGGACTCTTGGAATGGTGGCACGACCCTGGAGTTCCTCTCGCCGTTCCTGTTGAGAGGGCCTCCTCTTGAGATGCGACGGGAACGCCGGGAACTCTTTCCCGACGAAGCAGGGAAAGGATCCCTCATCTCGAGCTACGAGGTGGAAACGGGGCTCCTCTGGATGTGGGCGGGACCCTCGTAATTCCTCTCGAGTGGAGACGGGTATGTCGGGGAACTTCTTGATTTGCACCAAAGGTGTGAAGGACCCTTTCAAAGTTCCAGAGGGGAGGTGTGATCAGCCTCGAGACGCCTCAGCGGAAATGGGCCTCATCTCGCCTGGAGGGGAGAACCTCCTGGATTTTCTCGAGTTGCGGCAGGTCTTCTCGAGTTACGACGGGGACCTCAGGGACCCGCTCTGGTGGCCTCAGGAAAGGCCAGTCCCCATGCGAGTTGCTAGGGGACCTCTCGGGATTCCTCTCCCGTCCATGCCGGGGCCTCAGTCCTTGTGTGGAGTCGGGGCCGGAACCTGAGGATTCCTCTCCAGTGTTGCCATGGATCTTGGGGTGCTTCTGAGTCTCCCCAGGGTAGTCAGGCCTCGTCTCGAGTGGGGGCATGCACGTGCGCTTTCCTCCCGAGCTGCAGCAGTAGTGTCACGCTTCCTGTCACGTGGATCAAGGGATCTGTGGCTTTCCATCGAGGCTGTCCCTCGAGGCTTTCCCACGAGGCTTTCCCACAGGGCTGTGCCACGTGCCACCTTGGTGTGAGTCGATCCTCGGCGTGAAAGACGAGCCGGTGAAGGGAAAAGAGGTTCCTCTGGAATGGACTGAGACATCTGGGGGACTCTTGGAATGGTGGCACGACCCTGGAGTTCCTCTCGCCGTTCCTGTTGAGAGGGCCTCCTCTTTAGTTGCGACGGGAACGCCGGGAACTCTTTCCCGACGAAGCAGGGAAAGGATCCCTCATCTCGAGCTACGAGGCGGAAACGGGGCTCCTCTGGATGTGGGCGGGACCCTCGTGATTCCTCTCGAGTGGAGACGGCTATGTCGGGGAACTTCTTGATTTGCACCAAGGGTGTGAAGGACCCTTTTGAAGTTCCAGAGGTGAGGTGTGATCAGCCTCGAGACGCCTCAGCGGAAATGGGCCTCATCTCGCCTGGAGGGGAGAACCTCCTGGATTTTCTCGAGTTGCGGCAGGTCTTCTCGAGTTACGACGGGGACCTCAGGGACCCGCTCTGGTGGCCTCAGGAAAGGCCAGTACCCATGCGAGTTGCTAGGGGACCTCTCGGGATTCCTCTCCCGACCATGCCGGGGCCTCAGTCCTTGTGTGGAGTCGGGGCCGGAACCTGAGGATTCCTCTCCAGTGTTGCCATGGATCTTGGGGTGCTTCTGTGTCTCCCCAGGGGAGTCAGGCCTCGTCTCGAGTGGGGGCATGCACGTGCGCTTTCCTCCAGAGCTGCAGCAGTAGTGTCACGCTTCCTGTCACGTGGATCAAGGGATCTGTGGCTTTCCCTCGAGGCTGTCCCTCGAGGCTTTCCCACGAGGCTTTCCCACAGGGCTGTGCCACGTGCCACCTTGGTGTGAGTCGATCCTCGGCGTGAAAGACGAGCCGGTGAAGGGAAAAGAGGTTCCTCTGGATGGACTGAGATATCTGGGGGACTCTTGGAATGGTGGCACGACCCTGGAGTTCCTATCGCCGTTCCTGTTGAGAGGGCCTCCTCTTGAGATGCGACGGGAACGCCGGGAACTCTTTCCCGACGAAGCAGGGAAAGGATCCCTCATCTCGAGCTACGAGGCGCAAACGGGGCTCCTCTGGATGTGGGCGGGACCCTCGTGATTCCTCTCGAGTGGAGACGGCTATGTCGGGGAACTTCTTGATTTGCACCAAGGGTGTGAAGGACCCTTTCGAAGTTCCAGAGGTGAGGTGTGATCAGCCTCGAGACGCCTCAGCGGAAATGGGCCTCATCTCGCCTGGAGGGGAGAACCTCCTGGATTTTCTCGAGTTGCGGCAGGTCTTCTCGAGTTACGACGGGGACCTCAGGGACCCGCTCTGGTGGCCTCAGGAAAGGCCAGTACCCATGCGAGTTGCTAGGGGACCTCTCGGGATTCCTCTCCCGACCATGCCGGGGCCTCAGTCCTTGTGTGGAGTCGGGGCCGGAACCTGAGGATTCCTCTCCAGTGTTGCCATGGATCTTGGGGTGCTTCTGTGTCTCCCCAGGGGAGTCAGGCCTCGTCTCGAGTGGGGGCATGCACGTGCGCTTTCCTCCAGAGCTGCAGCAGTAGTGTCACGCTTCCGGTCACGTGGATCAAGGGATCTGTGGCTTTCCCTCGAGGCTGTCCCTCGAGGCTTTCCCACGAGGCTTTCCCACAGGGCTGTGCCACGTGCCACCTTGGTGTGAGTCGATCCTCGGCGTGAAAGACGAGCAGGTGAAGGGAAAAGAGGTTCCTCTGGAATGGACTGAGACATCTGGGGGACTCTTCGAATGGTGGCACGACCCTGGAGTTCCTCTCGCCGTTCCTGTTGAGAGGGCCTCCTCTTGAGATGCGACGGGAACGCCGGGAACTCTTTCCCGACGAAGCAGGGAAAGGATCCCTCATCTCGAGCTACGAGGCGGAAACGGGGCTCCTCTGGATGTGGGCGGGACCCTCGTGATTCCTCTCGAGTGGAGACGGGTATGTCGGGGAACTTCTTGATTTGCACCAAGGGTGTGAAGGACCCTTTCAAAGTTCCAGAGGGGAGGTGTGATCAGCCTCGAGACGCCTCAGCGGAAATGGGCCTCATCTGGCCTGGAGGGTAGAACCTCCTGGATTTTCTCGAGTTGTGGCAGGTCTTCTCGAGTTACGAAGGGGACTCAGGGACCCGCTCTGGTGGCCTCAGGAAAGGCCAGTCCCCATGCGAGTTGCTAGGGGACCTCTCGGGATTCCTCTCCCGTCCATGCCGGGGCCTCAGTCCTTGTGTGGAGTCGGGGCCGGAACCTGAGGATTCCTCTCCAGTGTTGCCATGGATCTTGGGGTGCTTCTGAGTCTCCCCAAGGGAGTCAGGCCTCGTCTCGAGTTGGGGCATGCACGTGTGCTTTCATCCCGAGCTGCAGCAGTAGTGTCACGCTTCCTGTCACGTGGATCAAGGGATCTGTGGCTTTCCCTCGAGGCTGTCCCTCGAGGCTTTCCCACGAGGCTTTCCCACAGGGCTGTGCCACGTGCCACCTTGGTGTGAGTCGATCCTCAGCGTGAAAGACGAGCCGGTGAAGGGAAAAGAGGTTCCTCTGGAATGGACTGAGACATCTGGGGGACTCTTGGAATGGTGGCACGACCCTGGAGTTCCTCTCGCCGTTCCTGTTGAGAGGGCCTCCTCTTGAGATGCGACGGGAACGCCGGGAACTCTTTCCCGACGAAGCAGGGAAAGGATCCCTCATCTCGAGCTACGAGGCGGAAACGGGGCTCCTCTGGATGTGGGCGGGACCCTCGTGATTCCTCTCGAGTGGAGACGGCTATGTCGGGGAACTTCTTGATTTGCACCAAGGGTGTGAAGGACCCTTTTGAAGTTCCAGAGGTGAGGTGTGATCAGCCTCGAGACGCCTCAGCGGAAATGGGCCTCATCTCGCCTGGAGGGGAGAACCTCCTGGATTTTCTCGAGTTGCGGCAGGTCTTCTCGAGTTACGACGGGGACCTCAGGGACCCGCTCTGGTGGCCTCAGGAAAGGCCAGTACCCATGCGAGTTGCTAGGGGACCTCTCGGGATTCCTCTCCCGACCATGCCGGGGCCTCAGTCCTTGTGTGGAGTCGGGGCCGGAACCTGAGGATTCCTCTCCAGTGTTGCCATGGATCTTGGGGTGCTTCTGTGTCTCCCCAGGGGAGTCAGGCCTCGTCTCGAGTGGGGGCATGCACGTGCGCTTTCCTCCAGAGCTGCAGCAGTAGTGTCACGCTTCCTGTCACGTGGATCAAGGGATCTGTGGCTTTCCCTCGAGGCTGTCCCTCGAGGCTTTCCCACGAGGCTTTCCCACAGGGCTGTGCCACGTGCCACCTTGGTGTGAGTCGATCCTCGGCGTGAAAGACGAGCCGGTGAAGGGAAAAGAGGTTCCTCTGGATGGACTGAGATATCTGGGGGACTCTTGGAATGGTGGCACGACCCTGGAGTTCCTATCGCCGTTCCTGTTGAGAGGGCCTCCTCTTGAGATGCGACGGGAACGCCGGGAACTCTTTCCCGACGAAGCAGGGAAAGGATCCCTCATCTCGAGCTACGAGGCGCAAACGGGGCTCCTCTGGATGTGGGCGGGACCCTCGTGATTCCTCTCGAGTGGAGACGGCTATGTCGGGGAACTTCTTGATTTGCACCAAGGGTGTGAAGGACCCTTTCGAAGTTCCAGAGGTGAGGTGTGATCAGCCTCGAGACGCCTCAGCGGAAATGGGCCTCATCTCGCCTGGAGGGGAGAACCTCCTGGATTTTCTCGAGTTGCGGCAGGTCTTCTCGAGTTACGACGGGGACCTCAGGGACCCGCTCTGGTGGCCTCAGGAAAGGCCAGTACCCATGCGAGTTGCTAGGGGACCTCTCGGGATTCCTCTCCCGACCATGCCGGGGCCTCAGTCCTTGTGTGGAGTCGGGGCCGGAACCTGAGGATTCCTCTCCAGTGTTGCCATGGATCTTGGGGTGCTTCTGTGTCTCCCCAGGGGAGTCAGGCCTCGTCTCGAGTGGGGGCATGCACGTGCGCTTTCCTCCAGAGCTGCAGCAGTAGTGTCACGCTTCCGGTCACGTGGATCAAGGGATCTGTGGCTTTCCCTCGAGGCTGTCCCTCGAGGCTTTCCCACGAGGCTTTCCCACAGGGCTGTGCCACGTGCCACCTTGGTGTGAGTCGATCCTCGGCGTGAAAGACGAGCAGGTGAAGGGAAAAGAGGTTCCTCTGGAATGGACTGAGACATCTGGGGGACTCTTGGAATGGTGGCACGACCCTGGAGTTCCTCTCGCCGTTCCTGTTGAGAGGGCCTCCTCTTGAGATGCGACGGGAACGCCGGGAACTCTTTCCCGACGAAGCAGGGAAAGGATCCCTCATCTCGAGCTACGAGGCGGAAACGGGGCTCCTCTGGATGTGGGCGGGACCCTCGTGATTCCTCTCGAGTGGAGACGGGTATGTCGGGGAACTTCTTGATTTGCACCAAGGGTGTGAAGGACCCTTTCAAAGTTCCAGAGGGGAGGTGTGATCAGCCTCGAGACGCCTCAGCGGAAATGGGCCTCATCTGGCCTGGAGGGTAGAACCTCCTGGATTTTCTCGAGTTGTGGCAGGTCTTCTCGAGTTACGAAGGGGACTCAGGGACCCGCTCTGGTGGCCTCAGGAAAGGCCAGTCCCCATGCGAGTTGCTAGGGGACCTCTCGGGATTCCTCTCCCGTCCATGCCGGGGCCTCAGTCCTTGTGTGGAGTCGGGGCCGGAACCTGAGGATTCCTCTCCAGTGTTGCCATGGATCTTGGGGTGCTTCTGAGTCTCCCCAAGGGAGTCAGGCCTCGTCTCGAGTTGGGGCATGCACGTGTGCTTTCATCCCGAGCTGCAGCAGTAGTGTCACGCTTCCTGTCACGTGGATCAAGGGATCTGTGGCTTTCCCTCGAGGCTGTCCCTCGAGGCTTTCCCACGAGGCTTTCCCACAGGGCTGTGCCACGTGCCACCTTGGTGTGAGTCGATCCTCAGCGTGAAAGACGAGCCGGTGAAGGGAAAAGAGGTTCCTCTGGAATGGACTGAGACATCTGGGGGACTCTTGGAATGGTGGCACGACCCTGGAGTTCCTCTCGCCGTTCCTGTTGAGAGGGCCTCCTCTTGAGATGCGACGGGAACGCCGGGAACTCTTTCCCGACGAAGCAGGGAAAGGATCCCTCATCTCGAGCTACGAGGCGGAAACGGGGCTCCTCTGGATGTGGGCGGGACCCTCGTGATTCCTCTCGAGTGGAGACGGCTATGTCGGGGAACTTCTTGATTTGCACCAAGGGTGTGAAGGACCCTTTTGAAGTTCCAGAGGTGAGGTGTGATCAGCCTCGAGACGCCTCAGCGGAAATGGGCCTCATCTCGCCTGGAGGGGAGAACCTCCTGGATTTTCTCGAGTTGCGGCAGGTCTTCTCGAGTTACGACGGGGACCTCAGGGACCCGCTCTGGTGGCCTCAGGAAAGGCCAGTACCCATGCGAGTTGCTAGGGGACCTCTCGGGATTCCTCTCCCGACCATGCCGGGGCCTCAGTCCTTGTGTGGAGTCGGGGCCGGAACCTGAGGATTCCTCTCCAGTGTTGCCATGGATCTTGGGGTGCTTCTGTGTCTCCCCAGGGGAGTCAGGCCTCGTCTCGAGTGGGGGCATGCACGTGCGCTTTCCTCCAGAGCTGCAGCAGTAGTGTCACGCTTCCTGTCACGTGGATCAAGGGATCTGTGGCTTTCCCTCGAGGCTGTCCCTCGAGGCTTTCCCACGAGGCTTTCCCACAGGGCTGTGCCACGTGCCACCTTGGTGTGAGTCGATCCTCGGCGTGAAAGACGAGCCGGTGAAGGGAAAAGAGGTTCCTCTGGATGGACTGAGATATCTGGGGGACTCTTGGAATGGTGGCACGACCCTGGAGTTCCTATCGCCGTTCCTGTTGAGAGGGCCTCCTCTTGAGATGCGACGGGAACGCCGGGAACTCTTTCCCGACGAAGCAGGGAAAGGATCCCTCATCTCGAGCTACGAGGCGCAAACGGGGCTCCTCTGGATGTGGGCGGGACCCTCGTGATTCCTCTCGAGTGGAGACGGCTATGTCGGGGAACTTCTTGATTTGCACCAAGGGTGTGAAGGACCCTTTCGAAGTTCCAGAGGTGAGGTGTGATCAGCCTCGAGACGCCTCAGCGGAAATGGGCCTCATCTCGCCTGGAGGGGAGAACCTCCTGGATTTTCTCGAGTTGCGGCAGGTCTTCTCGAGTTACGACGGGGACCTCAGGGACCCGCTCTGGTGGCCTCAGGAAAGGCCAGTACCCATGCGAGTTGCTAGGGGACCTCTCGGGATTCCTCTCCCGACCATGCCGGGGCCTCAGTCCTTGTGTGGAGTCGGGGCCGGAACCTGAGGATTCCTCTCCAGTGTTGCCATGGATCTTGGGGTGCTTCTGTGTCTCCCCAGGGGAGTCAGGCCTCGTCTCGAGTGGGGGCATGCACGTGCGCTTTCCTCCAGAGCTGCAGCAGTAGTGTCACGCTTCCGGTCACGTGGATCAAGGGATCTGTGGCTTTCCCTCGAGGCTGTCCCTCGAGGCTTTCCCACGAGGCTTTCCCACAGGGCTGTGCCACGTGCCACCTTGGTGTGAGTCGATCCTCGGCGTGAAAGACGAGCAGGTGAAGGGAAAAGAGGTTCCTCTGGAATGGACTGAGACATCTGGGGGACTCTTGGAATGGTGGCACGACCCTGGAGTTCCTCTCGCCGTTCCTGTTGAGAGGGCCTCCTCTTGAGATGCGACGGGAACGCCGGGAACTCTTTCCCGACGAAGCAGGGAAAGGATCCCTCATCTCGAGCTACGAGGCGCAAACGGGGCTCCTCTGGATGTGGGCGGGACCCTCGTGATTCCTCTCGAGTGGAGACGGCTATGTCGGGGAACTTCTTGATTTGCACCAAGGGTGTGAAGGACCCTTTCGAAGTTCCAGAGGTGAGGTGTGATCAGCCTCGAGACGCCTCAGCGGAAATGGGCCTCATCTCGCCTGGAGGGGAGAACCTCCTGGATTTTCTCGAGTTGCGGCAGGTCTTCTCGAGTTACGACGGGGACCTCAGGGACCCGCTCTGGTGGCCTCAGGAAAGGCCAGTACCCATGCGAGTTGCTAGGGGACCTCTCGGGATTCCTCTCCCGACCATGCCGGGGCCTCAGTCCTTGTGTGGAGTCGGGGCCGGAACCTGAGGATTCCTCTCCAGTGTTGCCATGGATCTTGGGGTGCTTCTGTGTCTCCCCAGGGGAGTCAGGCCTCGTCTCGAGTGGGGGCATGCACGTGCGCTTTCCTCCAGAGCTGCAGCAGTAGTGTCACGCTTCCGGTCACGTGGATCAAGGGATCTGTGGCTTTCCCTCGAGGCTGTCCCTCGAGGCTTTCCCACGAGGCTTTCCCACAGGGCTGTGCCACGTGCCACCTTGGTGTGAGTCGATCCTCGGCGTGAAAGACGAGCAGGTGAAGGGAAAAGAGGTTCCTCTGGAATGGACTGAGACATCTGGGGGACTCTTGGAATGGTGGCACGACCCTGGAGTTCCTCTCGCCGTTCCTGTTGAGAGGGCCTCCTCTTGAGATGCGACGGGAACGCCGGGAACTCTTTCCCGACGAAGCAGGGAAAGGATCCCTCATCTCGAGCTACGAGGCGGAAACGGGGCTCCTCTGGATGTGGGCGGGACCCTCGTGATTCCTCTCGAGTGGAGACGGGTATGTCGGGGAACTTCTTGATTTGCACCAAGGGTGTGAAGGACCCTTTCAAAGTTCCAGAGGGGAGGTGTGATCAGCCTCGAGACGCCTCAGCGGAAATGGGCCTCATCTGGCCTGGAGGGTAGAACCTCCTGGATTTTCTCGAGTTGTGGCAGGTCTTCTCGAGTTACGAAGGGGACTCAGGGACCCGCTCTGGTGGCCTCAGGAAAGGCCAGTCCCCATGCGAGTTGCTAGGGGACCTCTCGGGATTCCTCTCCCGTCCATGCCGGGGCCTCAGTCCTTGTGTGGAGTCGGGGCCGGAACCTGAGGATTCCTCTCCAGTGTTGCCATGGATCTTGGGGTGCTTCTGAGTCTCCCCAAGGGAGTCAGGCCTCGTCTCGAGTTGGGGCATGCACGTGTGCTTTCATCCCGAGCTGCAGCAGTAGTGTCACGCTTCCTGTCACGTGGATCAAGGGATCTGTGGCTTTCCCTCGAGGCTGTCCCTCGAGGCTTTCCCACGAGGCTTTCCCACAGGGCTGTGCCACGTGCCACCTTGGTGTGAGTCGATCCTCAGCGTGAAAGACGAGCCGGTGAAGGGAAAAGAGGTTCCTCTGGAATGGACTGAGACATCTGGGGGACTCTTGGAATGGTGGCACGACCCTGGAGTTCCTCTCGCCGTTCCTGTTGAGAGGGCCTCCTCTTGAGATGCGACGGGAACGCCGGGAACTCTTTCCCGACGAAGCAGGGAAAGGATCCCTCATCTCGAGCTACGAGGCGGAAACGGGGCTCCTCTGGATGTGGGCGGGACCCTCGTGATTCCTCTCGAGTGGAGACGGCTATGTCGGGGAACTTCTTGATTTGCACCAAGGGTGTGAAGGACCCTTTTGAAGTTCCAGAGGTGAGGTGTGATCAGCCTCGAGACGCCTCAGCGGAAATGGGCCTCATCTCGCCTGGAGGGGAGAACCTCCTGGATTTTCTCGAGTTGCGGCAGGTCTTCTCGAGTTACGACGGGGACCTCAGGGACCCGCTCTGGTGGCCTCAGGAAAGGCCAGTACCCATGCGAGTTGCTAGGGGACCTCTCGGGATTCCTCTCCCGACCATGCCGGGGCCTCAGTCCTTGTGTGGAGTCGGGGCCGGAACCTGAGGATTCCTCTCCAGTGTTGCCATGGATCTTGGGGTGCTTCTGTGTCTCCCCAGGGGAGTCAGGCCTCGTCTCGAGTGGGGGCATGCACGTGCGCTTTCCTCCAGAGCTGCAGCAGTAGTGTCACGCTTCCTGTCACGTGGATCAAGGGATCTGTGGCTTTCCCTCGAGGCTGTCCCTCGAGGCTTTCCCACGAGGCTTTCCCACAGGGCTGTGCCACGTGCCACCTTGGTGTGAGTCGATCCTCGGCGTGAAAGACGAGCCGGTGAAGGGAAAAGAGGTTCCTCTGGATGGACTGAGATATCTGGGGGACTCTTGGAATGGTGGCACGACCCTGGAGTTCCTATCGCCGTTCCTGTTGAGAGGGCCTCCTCTTGAGATGCGACGGGAACGCCGGGAACTCTTTCCCGACGAAGCAGGGAAAGGATCCCTCATCTCGAGCTACGAGGCGCAAACGGGGCTCCTCTGGATGTGGGCGGGACCCTCGTGATTCCTCTCGAGTGGAGACGGCTATGTCGGGGAACTTCTTGATTTGCACCAAGGGTGTGAAGGACCCTTTCGAAGTTCCAGAGGTGAGGTGTGATCAGCCTCGAGACGCCTCAGCGGAAATGGGCCTCATCTCGCCTGGAGGGGAGAACCTCCTGGATTTTCTCGAGTTGCGGCAGGTCTTCTCGAGTTACGACGGGGACCTCAGGGACCCGCTCTGGTGGCCTCAGGAAAGGCCAGTACCCATGCGAGTTGCTAGGGGACCTCTCGGGATTCCTCTCCCGACCATGCCGGGGCCTCAGTCCTTGTGTGGAGTCGGGGCCGGAACCTGAGGATTCCTCTCCAGTGTTGCCATGGATCTTGGGGTGCTTCTGTGTCTCCCCAGGGGAGTCAGGCCTCGTCTCGAGTGGGGGCATGCACGTGCGCTTTCCTCCAGAGCTGCAGCAGTAGTGTCACGCTTCCGGTCACGTGGATCAAGGGATCTGTGGCTTTCCCTCGAGGCTGTCCCTCGAGGCTTTCCCACGAGGCTTTCCCACAGGGCTGTGCCACGTGCCACCTTGGTGTGAGTCGATCCTCGGCGTGAAAGACGAGCAGGTGAAGGGAAAAGAGGTTCCTCTGGAATGGACTGAGACATCTGGGGGACTCTTGGAATGGTGGCACGACCCTGGAGTTCCTCTCGCCGTTCCTGTTGAGAGGGCCTCCTCTTGAGATGCGACGGGAACGCCGGGAACTCTTTCCCGACGAAGCAGGGAAAGGATCCCTCATCTCGAGCTACGAGGCGGAAACGGGGCTCCTCTGGATGTGGGCGGGACCCTCGTGATTCCTCTCGAGTGGAGACGGGTATGTCGGGGAACTTCTTGATTTGCACCAAGGGTGTGAAGGACCCTTTCAAAGTTCCAGAGGGGAGGTGTGATCAGCCTCGAGACGCCTCAGCGGAAATGGGCCTCATCTGGCCTGGAGGGTAGAACCTCCTGGATTTTCTCGAGTTGTGGCAGGTCTTCTCGAGTTACGAAGGGGACTCAGGGACCCGCTCTGGTGGCCTCAGGAAAGGCCAGTCCCCATGCGAGTTGCTAGGGGACCTCTCGGGATTCCTCTCCCGTCCATGCCGGGGCCTCAGTCCTTGTGTGGAGTCGGGGCCGGAACCTGAGGATTCCTCTCCAGTGTTGCCATGGATCT